>NC_092375.1:85708355-86340831 GCF_030028105.1 Mobula birostris
CGACGTCAAACTCACCGGCTTATAATTTCCCAGATTATTTATCGATCCTTTTTTAAACAACGGAGCAACATGAGCCATTCTCCAATCCTCCGGCACCTCACCCGTAGACACCGACATTTTAAATATATCTGCCAGGGCCCCTGCAATTTCAACACTAGTCTCCTTCAAGGTCCGAGGGAATACCCTGTCAGGTCCTGGGGATTTATCCACTTTAATTTGCCTCAAGATAGCAAGCACCTCCTTCTTTTCAACCTGTACAGTTTCCATGATCTCACTACTTGTTTCCCTTAATTCCATAGCCTTCATGCCAGTTTCCTTAGTCATAGTCATAGTCATACTTTATTGATCCCAGGGGGAAATTGTTTTCGTTACAGTTGCACCATAAATAATAATTAGTCATATAACCATAAATAGTTAAATAGTAATATGTAAATTATGAAATAAGTTCAGGGCCAGCCTATCGGCACAAGGTGTCTGACCCTCCAAGGGAGGAGTTGTAAAGTTTGATGGCCACAGGCAGGAATGACTTCCTCTGACGCTCTGTGCTGCATTTTGGAGGAATGAGTCTCTGGCTGAGTGTACTTCTGTGCCCACCCAGTACATTATGTAGTGGATGAGAGACATTGACCAAGATGGCATGCAACTTAGACAGCATCCTCTTTTCAGACACCACCGTGAGAGAGTCCAGTTCCATCCCCACAACATCACCGGCCTTACGAATAAGTTTGTTGATTCTGTTGGTGTCTGCTACCCTCAGCCTGCTGCCCCAGCACACAACAGCAAACATGATAGCACTGGCCATCACAGACTCGTAGAACATCCTCAGCATCGTCCGGCAGATGTTAAAGGTCTCAGTCTCCTCAGGAAGTAGAAACGGCTCTGACCCTTCTTGTAGACAGCCTCAGTGTTCTTTGACCAGTCCAGTTTATTGTCAATTTGTATCCCCAGGTATTTGTAATCCTCCACCATGTCCACACTGACCCCCTGGATGGAAACAGGGGTCACCGGTACCTTAGCTCTCCTCAGGTCTACCACCAGCTCCTTAGTCTTTTTCACATTAAGCTGCAGATAATTCTGCTCACACCATGTGACAAAGTTTCCTACAGTAGCCCTGTACTCAACCTCATCTCCCTTGCTGATGCATCCAACTATGGCAGAGTCATCCGAAAACTTCTGAAGATGACAAGACTCTGTGCAGTAGTTGAAGTCCGAGGTGTAAATAGTGAAGAGAAAGGGAGACAAGACAGTAAATACAGATGCAAAAAACCCATTTAAGATCTCCCCTATTTCTTTTGGTTCCGCACATAGCCAACCACTCTGATCTTCAAGAGGACCAATTTTATCCCTTACAATCCTTTTGCTCTTAATATACCTGTAAAAGCTCTTTGGATTATCCTTCACTTTGACTGCCAAGGCAACCTCATGTCTTCTTTTAGCCCTCCTGATTTCTTTCTTAAGTATTTTCTTGCACTTTTTATACTCCTCAAGCACCTTATTTACTCCGTTTCCTATACATGTCATACAACTCCCTCTTCTTCTTTATCAGAATTGCAATATCCCTTGAGAACCAAGGTTCCTTATTCCTATTCACTTTGCCTTTAATCCTGACAGAAACATACAAGCCCTGCACTCTCAAAATTTCTCCTTTGAAGGCTTCCCACTTACCGATCACATCCTTGCCAGATAACAACCTGTCCCAATCCATGCTTTTTAGATCCTTTCTCACTTCTTCAAATTTGGCCTTCTTCCAGTTCAGAGCCTCAACCCTAGGACCAGATCTATCCTTGTCCATGATCAAGTTGAAACTAATGGTGTTATGATCACTGGAACCAAAGTGCTCCCCTACACACACTTCCATCACTTGTCCTAACTCGTTTCCTAACAGGAGATCTAATATTGCATTCTCTCTAGTTGGTACCTCTATATATTGATTTAGAAAACTTTCCTGAACACATTTTACAAACTCTAAACCATCTAGACCCCTAACAGTATGGGAGTCCCAATCTATATATGGAAAATTAAAATCCCCTACCACCACAACTTTATGTTTCCTACAGTTGCCTGCTATCTCTCTGCAGATTTGCTACTCCAATTCTCGCTGACTATTGGGTGGTCTATAATACAACCCCACTAATGTGGTCATACCTTTCCTGTTTCTCAGCTCCACCCATAAGGACTCAGTAAACAAGCCCTCTAATCTGTCCTGCCTGAGCACTGCTGTAATATTTTCCCTAACAAGCAATGCTACTCCCCCACCTTTCATTCCTCTGCCTCGATCACATCTGAAACATTGGAACCCTGGAATATTAAGCTGCCAGTCCTGCCCCTCCGGTAGCCAAGTTTCACTAATTGCTATAACGTCATAATTCCATGTGTCAATCCACGCCCTCAGCTCATCCGCCTTCCCCGCAATACTCCTAGCATTGAAATATATACACCTCAGAAGATTTTTACCACCACTCACAACCTTTCTATTTGCGACTTTGCTTGAACTTTTAACATCATTTATTTTCACCCCAGCCTCACAGTCTGCTCTGGCACTCTGGTTCCCATCCCCCTGCAAATCTAGTTTAAAGCCTCCCCAGCAGCACTAACAAACCTCCCTGAAAGGATATTGGTCCCCTTGTAGTTCAGGTGTAACCCGTCTCTCTTGTACAGGTCCCACCTGCCCCAGAAGAGGTCCCAATGATCCTGAAATCTGAAACCCTGCTCCCTACACCAGTTCCTCAGCCACTTGTTCATCCTCCAGAACATCCTATTCCTACCCTCACTGGCACGTAGCACAGGTAGCAATCCTGAGATTACCACCCTCGAGGTCCTGCTTTTCAACTTCCTACCAAGCTCTCTATACTCACTCTCCAGGACCTCCTCACTCTTCCTTGCTATGTCATTGGTACCGATGTGCACCACAACATCTGGCTGATCACCCTGCCACTTCAGAATGTCATGCTAGCGATCAGAGACATCCTTGACCCTGGCACCTGGGAGGCAACAAACCATCCTGGATTCTCTGTCACGACCACAGAACCTCCTATCTGTACCTCTAACTATTGAGTCCCCTATCACTACCGCTCTCCTCTTTTTCCACCCTCCTTTCTGCACTGCAGAACCAGACTCGGTGCCAGAGATCTGGCTGCTGCAGCTTTTCCCAGGTAAGTCATCCCCCCAACAGTATCCAATGCAGTATACTTGTTGTTGAGGTGAATGGCCACAGGGGAACCCTGCTCTGCCCGCCCTTTCCTTTTCCCTCGCCTGACAGTGACCCAATTTCCTGTGCTCTGCTCCTTTGGCATAACTACCTCCCTGTAGCTACTATCTATAATCTCCTCATTCTCCCGAATGATCCGGAAGTCATCCAGCTTCTGCTCCAGTTCCCTAACACGGTTTGTTAGGAGCTGCAGCTGGATGCACTTCTTGCAGGTGTCGTTGTCAGGGACACCGGAGGGCTCCCTGACTTCCCACATCCTGCAGAGGAGCATTCCAACATCCTGCCTGGCATTTTCTCTACTCTAAACAATCTGGACAAAAAAAACTTACCGGAACCTACCCTGGCCTCTGCCAGTTCTCGCCGAAGCCTGTTGAGCCAAAGCCGTCCCACTCTGACTCAGTCCACTCCAACGATGGCCGCTGTATATGGTGGTCTGTTTTTAAACCTTGGTGCTACGTCACGCGCCTGTGCAGTGCAGGCCCTTCTCTCCGAGCAGTGTTTCAAAAAAGAGACTTTTTCTACCTAATTTCTCACACCCTTCTTCCCAACTGCTTGCTTCGACTGAAACCGTTTTTTAAAAAAAAATAGATTATCATTTAAATACAATTCCTCCAAATTTTCCAGTGTACCAATCTTTTCAGGTAAATGAGTGAGCAAGTTCTCTCCTAAGCCAAGGTGAGTCAGAGTGGTTAAGTGACCAATTCCCCTAGGAAGCATAGTCAGCTGATTCTTGATTAAGGCCAGTTTTTGCAAATCCTTAAGGTAAGCAATTTCATTTGGAAGAGATTCAAATTTATTTTCTTCCAAGTCCAATTCTCGCAGTTTTCTTAAGTGTCCAATGCCATGAGGCAGCTTTCGAAGAAGGTTATTTGATAAGATGAGAACCTGCTGAGAAACTAGTCCCGATACATCTTCTGGAATCTTTGCGAGTTGGTTGGTGGCAAGGTTCAATTCTACCATGCTTGCCCATGTTCCAAAGTCCAATGGAAAATAAATTGGTAATTTTTTTGGGTTGAGAGGTCATAATGCGGACGATGCTGAGGCGCCACGTTTGCACAACTACTAGTAATGAGTTGGACAAGGACACCAAGCATAACTCATTTGAGATACAGTGTAGAATAGGCTTTTCCAGCCCTCTGAACCATGCTGCCTAGCAACCATCTCCCCCACCCGCCACACACAAAGTTTAACCCTAGCCTAATTCTGGACAATTTACAATGACCAATTAACCCTACCAGCCGGTACCTCTTTATACTGTAGAAGGAAACCCACACGGTCACGGGGAGAACGTACAAGCTCCTTACAGACAGTGGTGAGAAATGAACCCAGGTCGCTGGTACAATGCTACTTCTCCAAGTTCGCTGATTGTTCGAAGCTGTATGGTAGAGTGAGTCCTGAGGATGTAGGGGGCTTCAGGCGTATAAAGCCAAGCTGAGCTAATAGGGGAGGACATAACAGATGGACTATCTCGTGGAGAAAATGAGGTAATGCACTATGACTTCTAACAAAACAGCATCTTGTTTTAAATGGTGAAAGATGGAAAGGTATTAGTGGGTATCTTCATACATGAATCATATTAAATCGATGTGTAGATATGGCTAACAACTAGGAAGAGGATTTGAGTAAGAGAGTAATTATGTAGAGCCCTGGTAAGAGCCCAACTGGAATTTTGTTTACAAATGAGGTCTTCTTACCAAAGAAGAGAAATACTTGGGATAGATGGAGTGCAGTAAAGAATAATGAGATTGATTCCTTTAATGGAGTGGTTGATGTATGAGGAGAAATGGAGCAGGTTAGAATTGGACTTCATCGAGTTCGGAAGAATGTGGGATGATTTCAATGAAACATAAAATCCAATAGGGATTTGGCAGATGATATTGGGTATCACAGTCACAGATGAAAAGTAAGGGTCTCTCATTCAGGACTGAAATTCACACGGAAATTAATGAAACTTTGAAATTCTTTACTGAAGATCTAAGTGGAGCTTAGTTGCTGTGTACATTTCAGACAGAGGTTCATACCTGTTTGAACATTACGGGAAGCAAGGCATGTCAGGTTCATACGGAATGGTTACTGTCTGGAATTGAGTCTGTACTCAATTTATGTCAGAGCAATCCAGCTGGTGCCACCATTACAGCCTCTCAAAGACCTGTGATTTTTTTTCATTTCAGATATTTAACGATGCCTCTGCCAAGCCCTCTGAGAATTTTATAAGTTTAATTGAATGCATCCCCCATTCTTCTAAACTCTCTGAAGTCTTAAAAGTCCAACCTGCTTATTTTATGCACTACAGTTGATTTTTTTTTTGTCTTCTACTACCATCGCTGGAATCCCACTCTAGACCTCAACCAGTATGTATATTAATAAGGATTTTCTTCACATCACTTTTGGATCATTTTGCAATTACCATTCTACTTCCTGTGGATTTTGATCCCTTCTGCTAATCTCACATGATCTGTCCCTATCCTTCGTCATTTAAAATACCTTTACTAGATCTCCCCACCCTAACAACTGCAAACATCCAAAACAAACCAATGTTTCTTAAAGGTTTGTCATGACTCCTTTGCTTTTGTGCTCTATACCTTCATTAATAAAATCCAGTCTGCTTTTCAACAACTTTCACAACCTGCCCTGCCACTTTCAATGAACTATCCACATATACCTCCAGATCTTTCTGTTCCTGTGTCTCTTTTAGAATTGTAACTTTTGTTTACAATGTCTTTTCTCGTTCTTTTTCCCAAAATGTAGCAGTTCTAACAGCAAATTTCATCTGTCACCTATCTGCCCATTCACTATCTACCTTTCTTGAGATCTATTACTGCCCTACTACTGTTCACTACGATGACAGGTTTTGTGTTACCCATGTCTTGAGAGCTGTGGGTTGTATGTCTGAGTCTGTGTCATTAATCCAGTAATCTTTGTATTGAGCTCTGTGCAATTCCACTGTATATTTCCCTGCAGTCTGAAAAAAAAAACAACCTTTCTTTACAACTACTCGTTGTTTCCTGGTACTTTGTCAGTTTGATATCCATGCTGTATAACCTCTTATATTCTGTGAATAGCCATGATGACAATCTAACTTAAGTAAGTGTACCAATTTTAACAAAAAACACCTTTTCACTGACATATAACATATAAGTAGTCCTTTTGGTCTACCATGTTGATGTTGACCATCAATTACCTCTCTATCCTAATTCTCTTTGCCAGCACTTAATTCATAATAATTCATGTTAGCTTAGACATGGATACAAGAATGCCAAGAGAGATTAAAGAAATGATGATCATGATGAGCCAGTGAGTGAAACAGGTTCAGAATCAAACAGACATAATGACACTTTTTAAAAGTGACAGAACAGAAATTAGTCACCCCTTGAACCGAGGCTTAGAAATTTCTTCTCAACGTTGAGAGAAACAGTGCTAGAGTTGAAAATAGGCTTAATCCTGGAAAGACCAAAATTGTGCCCATTTTGTGAGCCTGCACAGTAATAGGAAAGAGAAAACTTGCTGTTGAAGAAGGAAATGGAGTCACTGTCATTGTTACTCTTATGGACCCTTGGAGTTACCCCGGGCAGCAAGCAAGTGTTTGGGTAGCTTGCTCTAACCAAATCCACATGCTCATGCTATTTAACTGCTTACCTCTTGGCTAGTGGCAAGGTTCATAGTCACATTGACAAGTCTGCTGCAAGCTGCCAGCAGTATCTTGACGACTGCTCTGCCACTTACTGCAGTCATTCTCTGTGGCAGGACAGGCGAGGGAAACCAGTGCCTGCGGGAGGCAGCAGTAAACCTTTTATCAAGGCTATGGATATTTCAGTGGCACCTGCATGAAAGTCACCGGGCATGTAGTTTGTGGATAGACTCTATCAAACAATAGCCATCACTTGGCTTAATGTTGTGTTCTGTTATAATGGAAACAAACACAGAATATCTACTACATAATTGCTGCCAAGATACAGAGCATTTACCAACATGGTTCAGTGCCTGCCTTCACACATTAGCTGAGTGGTAAGTGAAATTCCTTTCAGTTCTACTGTAGAGCTGAAATGCTGCAAAGAGCTATCTATAATCAAAGCCATCTTGTAATCATAACAAAGCCAAGTGTTCCCTCTGCTTCTGATTTGTGAAAGGAGAGATTGAAATATTAATAACAGAGATTTTCAGAAATATTCAGCAGGCCAGGCAGCATAAGCTGAGAGTGAAACCCAGGTAATCAACTTTATTAGTTGAATATGATTGGTTATGGTTTTGCATTTTGTTAGCTCTTGAGATGCCCTCTTAGTAGGCAGTTTATTTATTTTCAGTCCATTTACTAACCAATGAAAATTGCAGAATCACAAAAAAGAATTATGCTACAGAGTCGTCCTGACACAGGTGGAAATAATATTTAATGTAAGCTTTATAAATATACCACTATACACAAAATGTTGGAGGAGCTCAGCAAAGCTGCAGATTTCTTTCAGCATTTTGTGTATGTTGGTAGAGATATTCAGCATCTGCAGAAACTCGTGTTTATTAATATGTCATTCTGAACTCCTCATTCTTACTGCCCTTGCGCACTACAGTTCTTTAACACCTGCCTGCAACTTGTAGAAGTTAATAATGATTAATCATTGATTAAATCCTACTTATAGGTCATGTACAATGCAGAAGTTTGTATGATAACCTTTAGTAAGCAGGAGCTAATAACTTTCCCTAATATGGATGTTCTGTCTGAGATACAAGCATGATAGAAAAAAATAGCTCCTGTTTATCCACAGTTAGAGCATTACTAGCGGTTATAACCCACAGAAATATCTACCTTGTACTCTTGTGCTAAATGATGTACATTGGTCCCAGTTTACATGCATCTCAATTTTTGAATTTTCATCATGTGTTGAACCTTTCTATGGCCGCAATCTTGATGTTCCTGTCTCTGTAACCACCTCCAACACTAGTTCTTTTCTATCCATTCAAGGTTACCAATATTAGATGTAGCTTAAGCAACCAGGGCTTTTTCAGGAGTTCCTTCCCTGTCATCAAGGCTTGTGTAGAATCCTACCTCTTTGACCAAGCTATGGACACCTGTCCTGATATCTTTATCTTTGGCATGTTGTTTTATAATTGTCCTGTGACAAAAAGCCCAGTTTCTTTAACCTCTTAGACAACAAATCTGCCATTCCAGCCATCAAACTGGTGAACCACTATTGGACTCTCTAAATTGGAATTATGCCCTTAAGATAGGAACCAGGCTAATAGGTAGACATTAAAATGTTGAGTAGAAGGATCCAGATATACAATCCTTGACTAACAACATTATTAACCTGATTCCTTTTTGCCCAATATTGTATTTGCTCATGGTGAGACAAGCCACACTCGTTTCCCTTTTAGACTGAAAGTTGGAAGGACGATCCACTTTATGATGACTTTGTTCCAAGTTTCCTCCTGCTGAGTGGTTTTTCCACTGACATAACGCTGCACTGGTGTCTCCTTTTCTGCTCTTCTCCAGTTTCCAATACTCATAGTGTCTAGTGTTGGAAATGGAGTTGAAATATGAAATGAGCCTAATGGAATAAGGAAGTAAAGGTAAAACTTGTATTCTGCATGGGAATCTTTTGGGCAACATTTTATTTTTGAGCTATTTTGGAATATCTTAATTATTTTCCATATTATATGCGTGTATATACAAATGTAATTCTTTTTATTATTTTGCAGAATTAATGCTACTGCAGTCTGCTAACTCAGATCATGACAGATCTTCGGGAGAGGCTTAGTGGCACTGTTGGTGGAAAAGCTGTTTCACAGGGCACTTTGCAGTCTGGGTTTAAATCTGACACCATTTGTTCTTTATAACCTCAGGAGGATCACCATTCCTTCTAGAAAGATCAAAAAAGCAAAAGATTTAATGGAGTCTTCTAACAAAAGATTACACTGAAGATTTGTCTATTATATATCATTTTACATTAAGATATTCTGAACTTGCTGAAAAATTTTATCTAAATTGTGCGATTCTAGAGGAATGTTTGATGAAAATGTTATTGAATTAAATGCACAGTTTAAAAAGTGCATGCTAGTAAAACTGGTTTTGAATTTTTTCATATGAACCAAAAGTAATAATGTCAGTTCTTTTTGCACGGGAAATTTTGCTGATATGAATTGTGCCAATGTTCTGTCTTGGAAGATTAAGGGTACATTTTGACACAAGAAGTATCAAGTGAATTGAGATGTTGCAACTCTATCACTGCCACAATGATGAACTGTTTAAGTTGCATTAATGAAGCACACTTCCTTTTCATTCTATGTCCTTTTCTTGTCAGCCTCATGAATAAAGAGATGGTGACCATCTTTTAAGTTGAAAGACAGATGAATGTATTTCAAACAGAAATGCATGACTGTAGGGGGAGGACAGGGTGGTGGAGCAATTGATTAAAAAAAGTGTTGTACAATTAAATCAGAGATTAACAATTCTTGAACAACCAATGGGTGATCCTCTATGTTAGAGGGAGCTAGATGGATTTACTGTTGCTCAGATATTATGGCTGGGCTGCGATGATATGAATTGACTGGCTGTACTAGTTGAACTGGAGCCATGCCATTCAGTGGATTAAAAAAAAATTGATTCAGGTAACCTTCCAAATTAGTAATTTAATGTATTGGGCACTGAAATATATCAAAGATAGTGTAGTGGTGCATGGTGGCATTATTGCGCTGTCACCTCACAGTTCCTGGGACCTGGGTTTGATCCTGACTTTGGGTGCTATCTGTGTGGAAGGTAACTTCATGGATTTCCCAGTGTGATCCATTTTCCTCCTACATCCCAAATTTGTGTTGATAGGTTACCCCCTTACAGTAGGTAAATGGTTAAAAGGATCAAAAGAGAGTTGATGGGCATGTCTGAAGTAAGAGTTCGGCACGGACTAGAAGGGTCGAGATGGCCTGTTTCCGTGCTGTAATTGTTATATGGTTATATGGTTAATTTGCAGAGCTACAGCAAATTAAAGAGAGAAAGATGGAACTGAGAGTCATTATGGACCTAGTGGGCTAATGCCTTGCTTTAAGGTCATACTAAGAGAGAACCTGCCAGTACTCTGTTCTAATAAGAACTTCTTGCATAAAGGGGAGTATTGGAATTGAAGTGGATTGTTCAGCCCTATGAGCATATTTTGCCTTTCATTTAGATTTGATCAGATGTACAACCTGAACACAAATGGTTCCAGTAGGATGACATAGTAGGGATTATCATAAATGTTGCAGAAATTTTGAGATGACAAGGATCTCCATCAAGCCAAACGTTGACCAGTGTTATTGCTATTTTTTTTTGCCTTGCTTGGGAAATGTTAGCCGGCACCAAAGCGTTATTTGTGTTCATCTCATTCATTAGCTAGGTGACATTTGTTTAATTCAGATTGTCTATTCAACTAGCTCATAAACACAAGGGGTTCTGCAGATGCTGGAAATCCAGAGCAAAGCACACAAAATGCTGGAGGAACTCAGCAGGTCAGGCAGCATCTATGGAGAGGAATAAGTAGTTAATATTTTGGGTTGAAAACAAGGGGAGGGGAGTCAGAATAAGAAGGTGGGGGGGGAGAAGAAGGAGTACAAAATAGGTGAAAGGTGAAGCTAGGTGAGGGGAAGGTAGGTAGGTGGGTGGGAGCATGGGATGAAGTGAAAAGCTGAGAGGTGTAAGAGATAAAGGGCTGAAAAAGAAAGAATCTGATGGGAAAGGAGGGTGGACCATGGGAAAAAGGGAAGGAGGAGGGGCACAGAAGGGAGATGATGGACAGGTGAAGAGAGAAGGGCTAAGAGGGGAACCAGCGTGGGGAATGGGAAAAATGAGAAGAGCGAGGGAGGAAAATTACCAAAAGTTAGAGATGTGCTGAAAAGATAAGGATTGCAGTGAATCAGCCTAGGGGAACAGGGTTCCTCCTTTTGGAGACAGGCGTTTCACTTAATTTTTATATTCACCTTGGGAATCTGGGCATCATTAGTAAAACCAGCATTTGTTATCCATCCTTAAATGCTGCTTGATAACTCTCATACAAGCAGAAGCACTGAAACTGGCCTGTTGGTGCAGGAAAGAAAACCATTAGGTCGGGCTGGGATTTGAATGTGTCAGAACTGAGTGAGAACTGCAAGATATGACACTAGGAGCAAAACGGTGAATATGGACCTTTGGTTTCTAACATTGTCGATTCAGGGGTCATTTTGTACATTAATTCAGAGACTGATTATGATACTTGCTCATTAACTTCCTTGTAGTTTTCTCATGGGCTATGAAGAAGGTAAGTAACCTTGACTTTGGCCATTTATTGGTTATAATTGCAGTTTCTTATTCTACTGTTGAATCACATGCTCTATTTGACATCAGTTTGACTTTCTTTACACATAAACACGAATGTAGATACTGGGAGGACCTTTTGATGTCGATCAGCCTGGATTTAGCAATCAGAGTTCAACCAGTTCAGCTGGCTGCCAGGTTCAAAGAAGGCTGCCTGCAAAGATCCAGTAACCCGTGGGATGACTTTGATTTGATTTTTATGCTTTTGCACTGTGCCTCTGCAGTAAAACAATAAACGTCACACCATGTTACTGCATATATTTTACCTGCAGGTTGGTGATTGGGGTTCTTTTCCGGGATCTGTTCTGAAGCCCCTGCTCTTTGTGATTTTTTTAATAAGACACTTGGATGAGGAAGTGGAGGGCTGGGTTAGTAAGTTTGCAGACATCGCGAAGGTTGGTCATGATGTGGATAGTGTAGAAGGCAGTCGTAGGTTACAATGGGATATTGATAGGATGCAGAGCTGAGCTGAGAAGTAGTAGATGGAGTCCAATCTGGAAAAGTGCAAAGTAATACACTTTGGAAGGATGAACATTACAGCATTACACAGCAGTGTACAAGAACAGAGGGATCTGGGGGTCCACTGCAAAGTAGCCATGCAAGTTGATAGGGTGGTTAAGAAGGTGTATAGTGAGTTGGCCTTCATTGGTCAGGGAATTGAGTTCAAGAGCCACAGGTAATGTTACAGCTCTGTAAAACCCCGATTAGACCTCACTTGGAAAATTGTGTTCAGTTTTGGTCGCTTCATTATGGGAAGGACGTGGAAGCTCTAGAGTGGTGCAGAGGAGACTTGCTGGGCTGCTGCTCATGTCTTATGAGGAAAGGCTGAGCGTGCTAGAACGAGAGATGACTTGATAAAGGTGGAGAAGGTAATAAGAGACATTGATATGGTGGACAGGCAACACCTTTCTCCTCAGGTGGGAATGGCTGATATGAGAAGGCATCATCTTCAGGTGATTGGGAGAAAGTACAGGAAGAACATTAGACGTGTCTTTTTTTTACATGGAGAGTGGTGGGTGTGTGCAATGCCCTCCCAGAGTTGGTGGTTGAGGCAGATACATTAGGGACATATAAGAAACTCTTACACAGGCACATGGTAGAAAGAAGAATGGAGAGCTGTGCAGGAGGGAAGGGTTAGATTGATCTTGGAGCAGGTTAAGTGGTCGGCACAACATCATGGGCTGAAGGGTTTGTACTGTTCTGTAGTGTTTGATGTTCTGTATGTCAGTGAAAATGAATCTGACTCTGGCATCAAGCTACTCATCACATCAAGGAATTATCACAGGTAGCAAAGAATCCAAAAAACACTAATATTTGACTGGAATCCCCATATATGATTAAGGTAGAATCTTATATATACCATGATCATACTTTAAAAGAAGATGTGTATATTTTAGATGCAATGAAAATTTGAAGTTGTGATTTGAGAGATTAGGTTCCACATAAATAAGTTCACAAATAAGAGAAAACACACACACACATACACACACACACACAAAATGCTGGAGGAACTCAGCAGTCCAGGCAGCATCTAGGGAAAAAAAGTACAGTTGATGTTTTGGGCCAAAACCCTTCGGCAGGACTGGGCTCGAAGGGAAGATTTAAACTGCTTCAGCGTGGGCATCCCTGGAAGAGGCTTCGCAGAGTGGTAATCCAATCACAAACGAGAAAATCTGCAGATGCTGGACATCCACGCAACACACACAAAATGCTGGAGGAACTCGGCAGGCCAGGCAGCACCTAGGAAAAGAGTACAGTTGACATCCCAGGCTACGACCCTTCATCAGGACTGGAAAGAAAGAGAAGTCAGAGTAAGAAGGTAGGAGGAGGGGAGGAAGAAATACTTGTACAAGGTGGCAGGTGAATGATGAAACTGGGATAAGGCGAGGGTGTGAAGTAAAGAGCTGGTGAAGGAATTTAAATACTGGAGAAGGGGGAATCTCTACTGTTATGATAAATAGGTTAAGTTCTTTTTTGGAGTCAGAGAGGAGACTTGGCAGTATTTTTTGCAATAATAAGGTATTTAAAATCCAGTTACACCTCATTCAATGTGGTGAACATCTTCAAGTATTTTAATAGATAATGGTTGGTAAGTTGTTCAAATTTCTGTTATTTCATTGGTTTATGCTGTTTACGTTGGAAAAGCTTGTAATGGTGCGCCCCCAATGGCAAAACACCATCACTGAATTTCCATTCTTACTTAAATGAGTGTTGCTCTAGATGTTACCAGTGATACCAAGGTTGTCATAGGGACTGGAGCCTTCCGTTGGTCAGACCCAACCCTGGATATTGCACCCTAGCTGCCTACGTGACATGCAAGCCAGGTCGGTGCGATGCGGAGAGTAGGCTGGTGCCTATGTAGCAGATTCCCCGTCTCCAGGCAGCTGATCAACCCAAAGGAATGGCAGAGACCAATGCAGTTTGGCACCAGCAGCATCGCAAGAGTTGCCAGTCAGCGTTGAACTCAATGTAGGTCAGCCCAAGGGCCCCTAGCTCTGGATTTTCCCCAAGATTTACTTCTGGAGCCTTCCCCATGAATGGATATTGTGATGGGGTCCTGAATTACTCCTATGAACTGTGCTTTTAAAAGAGAGAGAGAGAGTTGTGGAACACAGACACCTAGTTAAAAAAAGAGAGAAAGAAAGGGAGAGAGAGAGGCGAAGACTGCTCACAGTTTGTTTACACTTTTGCAAGGACACTGGCAGCTGTCAAGTTCTTACAGAGAGAGAAGGGAGGAGCTGCTTGATGGACAATTGGTGTTCAGCACGGTGAGATAAATAGAAGGTCAGCTGTTAGACCAACAGACACATGGTTTTGGACACTGAATGAGCTTTGTTGTGCCCACAGGAAAGTTGGGTTTTGGAGGATCGATCAGGCGAATTGATCAGTGGCTCTCACAGTGTGAAAAGGGTGTGACCGGTGGGGAGTTATTGGTGTGTCCAACCCTCGCCTGGGTTGATAATTCCACCACAGAAGAATGCTCCTCTTTATTGTGGTCACAGTCGGTGTCTTCTAAAGGACTTCGGAGGACAACGGGAAGATCGACGCTGTCAGCTCATCTGAAGACTCAAATCTCTCCCTCTCTCTCTCTCTCCATCAGTACTCAACTAAATACCACGAACTGAACTGAACTTTACTCATCATCATAAGACTATCTATTTACCCCTAGACTTGAAGTTTGGTTTTCATATATTTCCACATATATATATATAAAAAATCATTGCTAACCTGTTTGATATATCTGCATTTATATTACTGTATTGAATGTTTGTTTGTTGTTGTTTGTCCTTCGTAGTCGAAGATGACCATGGCTTCAAAGTCAAATGGGAGATTGGTGGCTGTGGGTCCGGAGGTGACTGATGAGGCCAATCCGGGCCCTGAAGGCTCGCTCACATGTGGGACACAAGTGGGTGGGTGCTGTCGTGGCAGTTGATGCTGCTTGGGCCTTGCGCACAGCACGCTTTCGTTGCGCCTCGATGATGCGCCTGACTTCAGCTGCACGGGCTCCTGTGGTGATCTTGCTGCGCCAAGCTGGACGGTCGAGGGCAAGCGTCTCCCACGTGTTGATGTCGACACCCAGGCCTTTGAGGGACGCTTTGAGGCGGTCTTTGTAATGTTTCTTCTGCCCCCCCGACTGAGCGCTTGCCCTGACACAGTTCTCTGTACAGCAGCTGCTTAGGCAATCGGCTGTCTGGCATTCTGACCACATGTCCAGCCCACCTGGCTTGGGCTTTCAGCAGGAGGGTGTAGATGCTGCAGAGCCCAGCTCGTTCCAGGATTTCCATGTCGGGGACTTTGTCCTGCCACCTGATGTGGAGGAGTCTGCGGAGACAGCTCAGGTGAAAGTGGTTGAGCTGTTTGGCGCGTCTGCTGTAGATAGTCCAGGTCTCGCTGGCGTAAAGGAGGGTGGTAAGGACCACTGCACAGTAGACTGTCAGCTTGGTGGTAAGGCTGAGTCCTCTCCACTCCCAGACGTTCTCATGGGCGGCGCTTGTATTGAATAGTTACTAATAAATACCATTAGTTAATAGCAATACTGGACTCCAAAGTGTTTTCCATTTCTGCTGCTTCTTTAACCTGTCACAGGGTACATGACAGTATATTCACAAGGCAGCGGTGGTTTGAGATCAGGGTTTTCCTTCTCCTGGATGAGCTGCCAACCACGGCTGGTGAGCCCCAACTGTCTGAAGCAACTGGTTTTAAGGAGCCAGTAACCTGCCTTTGCTTCTTCTCAAAGATCAAAGTAATCTATATTGTCGAAGTACATATATGTCACTGTATACAATCTGGAGATACATTTTCTTGTGGGCGTACTCAGCAAATCTATAGAATAGTAACTATGAAAGGATCAATGAAAGATAAACCAGAGTGTAGAAGACAGCAAACTGCAAATGCAAATATAAATAAAAAGCAAAAAATGACAAGAACATGAGATAATGAGATCAAGAGTCCTTAAAACACACACAAGCTGGAGGAACTCAGCAGGCAGGCAGCATCTAGGAAAAGAGTACAATCAACATTTAAGGCCAATACCCTTCAGCAGGAAACTGAAGAATATTTAATTTTATTACATATCTCTGTAACGGTTATTAAATCAATCCTACTACTTCCCACTAGTTCCCATCTGTACTATTAACTCATCTGATTCCTGCTGAAGGGCCCTGGCCCAAAACGTTGACAATATTCTTTTCCTAGATGCTGCCTGGCCTGCTGAGTTCCTCCAGCATTTTGTGTATTTTGCTTGGATTTCCAGCATCTGCAGATCTTCTCTTGTTTAAGAGTCCTTAAAGTGAGATCTTTAGTTGTAGAAACATTTCAATGATGAGGCAAGTGAGAGTGGTTATCCCCTTTTATTGAAGGCCCTGATGGTTGAGTGGAAGTAACTGTACTTGAACCTGGTGGTGCGCGTCCTGAGGCTCTTGTGCCATCTCCTGTCAGTAGAAACAGTTCCACTGGGCTTAGTAGCTAACTCACACATGAAGGGCAGGAGCTGCTTATCAGAGACGCATACATTTGTAAGCATTTAATAGTAGTGGGAGCTTAACCCAACTACCACCCCTGGCTATGACAGCCTTAAGGAACCGGCCATTGGGGTAAGTTGTAGACAAGGTAATCCAGTCAATGGAAGCAATTAGAGCGATCATGAAGAAAACTACAAAATTAAAGCAATTCTAGAGTGAAACACAAAGCAACATAAAAGTTACAGAATTCGGAACTGTAGGACATACTGTACCTATCTTAGGAGCTACTCCCTTTGCTGTGAAAAACCCTTCTCCACCCTCTTTACACTTGAGACTAATTTGTTCTCTTTCATATTTTCCTCTTACCCAGTTCTGAGTAAGTGTTTCCTACATGAAATGTCATCTCTATTTCACTTTCCATTGTGTTCCGTACTTTCTGTTTCAATTCCTCTGCACACTGATCTAGTAAACCATATTATACACAGTATAAATTAATCTTCCACACCATTACTCCTAATGTGATATGCTGATCTAGATTAAAGTCACCACAATCAGTGATTAACCATGTTACCCTTGTTATCTACTAATGTCATTTTATTATTTATAGTTTGCCCTATTTTTGCATATGGATAAATTCCAGTGTTTTCTTCCCTTTGCAACACACACACACAATTCTGGAGGAACGCAGCAGGCGGTGGTTGTATCCATGGAAATGAATAACAGTTGACGTTTTGGGCCAACACCCTACTTCAGGACTGGAAAGGTGTTTTTTTTTCTTGACTGGGCAGTTCTGAGAAGTTATACCTTGTATCAATCATGTTGTCACTTCTGGTCAAGTCAGTGCTGTTTTTTTCCTTTGGATCTAGTTTGCGCTTGCTTTCTTTATAAAATTTTAAATTAAACCTTAAACATGGATGCTAAAAAAATTAATATAATTTCTTGGAATTTGAACGGCATGAATCATCCCATTAAGTGTAAAAAGATTTTTAAGAAATTAAAAACACTTCATGCAGTTATTATTTTCACGCAAGAAAATCATGTACGGAGACAGGATGAAAATCGCTTTTTTAAATTCTGGAAGGGACCTTTATATAATTCTTTATCAATAAATAAAATTAGAGGGGTATCTATTTTTGTTAACTCTAAAATTCCTTTTGTACATTTTAATACTGTTACTGATTTGATTGGAAGATATTTAATTGTCACTGGTTTGCTATGTGGTCAAAAGGTGGCTTTGGTGTGTGTTTATGCACCTAATCTAGACAGTCCTGAATTTTTTTAAGAAGCTATTTTCCATGCTCCCAAATCTAAATGAATATAAGCTGATTATGGGCAGTGACTTCAATTGTTGTCTTTACTCATCGATTGACAGGTTGTCAACCAATCCGTTGCTTCCTAATAAAGTGGCGACTTGTATTAATTCTTTTCTATTAGAATATGGTTTGGTTGTCATTTGGAGATATAAACACCCTAATGATAAACATTTTTCTTTTTTTTCCACATGTACATCATAAATATTCAAGAATTGATTTTTTTTTTCTCGATACACGATTGCTGTCTTCCATTGCCGATTGTGCGTATGACGTCCTTCCGTTGTCGGGTCACACACCTATGAAATTAACTTTGAGGCTTTCTGATAATATTTTGAAAATGTCACAGTGGAGATTGAATCCCATATTGTTACAAGATCCAACTTTTGTTAGTTTTATCAAGGAGCAAATTTCTTTATTTTTTGAATTTAATACAACAGAAGGTATGTCAAATTTGGTTATATGGGATACGATGAAGTCCTTTCTTAGGGGACAGATAATTTCATATTCAGCAAGCTTAAGAAGGCATTTTTTTTAACGGCAGGAGAAATCAATATTCATGCCATCAAGTTGGAGATAACTAGACAGAATATAAGGTGTTGCTCCTCCAACCTGAAGGTGGCCTCATTGTGGCAGTAGAGGAGGTCACGGACTCACATGTTGGAATGGCAATCAAAATGTTTGGCCATCAGGAAGTTCTCCTTTTGGCAGATGGAGCAGAGGTGCTCGACAAAGTGGTCTCCCAATTTACGATGGGTCTGACCAATGTGGAGGAGCCACATCGGGAACACCAGATACAATAGATGACCCCAGCAGATTCGTGCATGAAGTGTTGCCTCACCTGGAAGGCTGTTTGGGGCCCTGAATGGAGGTGAGGGAGGAGGTGAATAGGTAAGTGTAGCACTTTGCTGGTTGCAGGGATAAGTGTCAGGAGGGAGATTAGTGGGGAGGAACGAATGGAGAAGGGAATCACAAAGGGAGTGACCCCTGTGGAAAGTGGGGTGGAAAGGTAAATGTGTATTTGGTGGTAGGATACCTTTGGAGATGGTGTAGGTTGTGGGGAATTTGTGTTGGATGCAAAGACCGATGGGGTAAAAACAAGAGGAACTCTATCACTATTAAGGCGCAGGAAGGTGGGGTGAGCCCAGATGTTTGGGAAGTGGAGGAGATGTGGGTGAGGACAGCATCAATGGTAGAAGAAGGGAAACACTGTTTTTTGAAGGAAGACACCTTGATATCCTGGGAAGGAAAACCTCGATATCCTGGGAAGGAAATCCTCGATATCCTGGGAACGGGTTAAGTGGAGATCCTTTCTTTGTTCTTCCTTTTGTTGTTTCTTAGCTCAATCAGGTCAAATTCTATGTAATTTTCTGAATAAGGTAACACACATCAAAGTTGCTGGCGAACGCAGCAGGCCAGGCAGCATCTCTAGGAAGAGGTACAGTCGACTGTACCTCTTCCTAGAGATGCTGCCTGGCCTGCTGCGTTCGCCAGCAACTTTGATGTGTGTTGCTTGAACTTCCAGCATCTGCAGATTTCCTCGTGTTTACGTTCTGAATAAGGTTCTTGTTTTGCTTTTTTTCCCATCTTTTAATATCATACCCATTCACTTGCATCTCTATTTCTCCTGTCTCTTCAATAAGTTAACCGCTGCAGAATATCTGATTTTGTTGTAATGACTATTAGATCAATCCTACTAATTCCCATCTGTACTATTAATTCATCTGTTTTGTCCAGAGTGTTTAGTCTATTCTGAAGCAATGCCTCAATTTGTTTAAAGTCCTGTCAATTTCCCTACGTATATGGTTTTCCAGGACACTGCAGCTCAAATGAAGCACGTCCCAATCGCACAGCCATCAGTTACCCCGCTATTGGCATCAGCTCCTGTTTCACTCACTGCTCACCAACCACACATTTAACTTTTCAGTCAGTTAATCCCTACAGAAATTGGTGCCGGCTGAGCCAGCTGTCCAGAGATACTGTGACTGTAAACGGGACTCCAGGATGGTGTGCTCCCTCCTAAATAAGACCATAATACAAAGGAGCAGAACTAGGCCACCCAGCGCACCAGGTCTCCTCCGCCATTTCATCATTTCCCTCAACACCATTCTCCTGCCTTCTCCCCTGTGGAACACCACTTGTCACTGGCAACCAACCAGAACAGGACCCCTTTATTCTGACCCTTTGCCTCCTGCCAGTCAGACAATCTTCTATCCATGCTAGTGTCTTTCCTGTAATACCACGGGCTCTTACATTTTTAAGTAGCCACATATACGGCACCTTGTCAAAGGCCTTTTGAAAATCCAAGTACACAACATCCACAGATTTCCCTTTGTCTATCCTGCTTGTTACTTCTTCAAAGAATTCCAACAGATTTGTCAGGCAAGATTTCCCCTAAAGAAAACCATACTACTTTATCATGTTCCTCAGAATGCCCTGAAATCTCAAACTTAATAATGGACTCGAACATCTTCCCAGCCAGTGAAGTCAGACTAACTAGCCTATAATTTCCTTTCTTCTGCCTCCCTCTCTTCTTGAAGAGTGGAGTGACGTTTGTAACTTTCCAGTCCTCCAGAACCATTCCAGAATCCAGAGATTCTTGAAGGATATTTACTAATGCCTCCACAATCTCTTCAGTTACCTCTTTCAGAACTCTGTGGTGTAGTTCATTTGTCCAGGTGACTTACTCACTCACTTTTGCCCCCTGACACTCTCGAACTTCCAGCACACTGCTAGTGTCTTCCACAGTGAAGACTGATGCAAAATATTTATTAAGTTCATCCCCCATCTCCTTGTCCCCCATTACTACCTCTCCAGTATCATTTCCCAGCAGCCAAATATCTACTGTCACCTCTCTTTTACTCTTCACATATCTGAAACAACATTTGGTACCCTCTTTGTTACTGTTGGCTATCTTACCTTCATATTTTTGCTCTATTATATGTCCTCTCTTTTGCTTTTATGTTGGCTTTGACTTTCTTTGTCAGCCACAGTTGTGTCTCCCCCCCATTAGAATACCTCTTCTTTGGGATGTATCTATTCTGCAATTATCACTTTTGAGTTTGTTGAGTTTGAAGTTCTGTCAGCAGGACTTCATTCGTAGTTCTACCCATGTGATCAACCCAATATCAACAATGAGTACAGATTCTCCACTCTAAACTCTTCCTCAATGTAGAGAAGATGCCATTAATTAAGCCTCTAGGTATGCAACTGTCTTTGGTACTCAGGGTCACACCTGCAAAGCAATACCTAACTTTGACTACTCCCTTTCAATCCATCCCTCCACACCTGATTGGCTACCTGCACTGGTGGTCCATGGTCAGGATGGGGTTGCTCATCCACTGGTAGTTTTCTCCACAAGGCAGACAGAAGCTCCTATCTATTGAGTAAGAGCAAAAGGCTGAAGCCCTTTCAGCATTGTGCCTGAATTGCTGCTTTTACTTTCCAACCATTCTGTGGAGTGGGACTGCTCATCCTGTGGAGTAGGACTACCTCCATGATCTAAGCGCCTTCTCACGGCCTCTCACTGTGAGCTCATCAGGTAAGCAGTCCTAAACTGAAGTTTTTCAAAGTGTGGGTATGTATTATTATATATGAATGTCTGTACCTCCAGACACTCCCATATACAGCAGTTAGGACACACAATCTGCCATGCTTTTCCTATATTATCTTAATTGACTACTTAAAATATACATAATTAAGTAGAACAAGAGCAAATGAAACTCACCACCTAGACAGGAAAAAAAAACACACAAAATATTATCACCAGAGTACTCACTTTCAGGGTCTTTCAATTTCTGGTTCCCTCCCATGCTGCCTTTTAAAATTCTCCTCAAATATTTGACTTCAATTAGCCATTTCATGGTTCTACACAGGCAGCAAGTGTATATGGGCACAGGGTTATTTATTTTCAAAATTGCTTTGTAAATGGACTTCCATAATTTTTATTCTACTGTTGTGGCAAGTGTCTTAACGTCCTTGCACATTGAATGTCTTTCCCGTGGGAGGCGGGGAGTGGCAAGTAAGGGGCCTTGCAGCCCTTCCCACTAACTTCCGTTTAGCTGATGACACCATTTAAATAGAGTGCTTGGCAACCATGTGGGTTCTTTCTCTCGGGTCGCTGTGGAACAGGTAGACAATAGGTGTCCCAGAAACGGTGGACCGGGGTGGGGGGGGGGTTGTGCTGCAGGGAAGGCCCGCGCAGATATTTTAACCAAGTATTTTCCACAGTGTGTATGTTTAGTGCCTGTTTTGCCCTCCCTCTTCAGGTGCTCAGTTTAAACAAATATCAGTTTAACTTGAAGGGGTATTGACCATTTAGTGTTGTGGTCTTGTAACGTGGGGGTTGGGGGTGGTAGATAAGTACTTGTTTGACTTAGCTGTTTGGTTGAGCGTTTCACTGTTTGTCCTGTTAATAAATAGTTAACGTGCTTACTCAGAACCAGCGTCTTCTGTCCCACTTACTGAATCCACGAATCTGCTTCCTGTAACATTTGGCATAGTCGACAGGATTCAGTGATTGAATAGAAGATGGGTATCTTTAGAAGGAAGAATAAGAGAAAGAACCCTCTATGTGAGCAATGCTGAGTCCTGGGGTGGACTGACCACAGTGCAGGATTTGAGAGTCTCACCAACCTACTGGTGGACCAAGGGACACCTATAGACTGGTCAGACAAGTTAGACTCCCATGGGATAAAAATTGGACACCACTTAAAAAGGCAGGATTCCCCAAGAGGAAAGGGGAGCTGCAGTGATGTTTTCAGGCTGCTGGCAGCCATCGTAAAGCAGCAGCACGAGATAATTGCTGAGAGACAGCAGGAAATAGTAAGTCTCAAGAAGGAGATGGAGGTGGTGCATCAGTGTTGTCACACTATGCTGTCCGGCCAGCACAGACCCAGGCTAGAGAGCTAGAAGACAAGCATATGGAGATAGGCTGTTGACTAGTGAAGGTGCAGTAACTAAAGGCTGCCCAATGGGCTAATTAGCAACTGGATCCCGTTAGGTCAGAGCCTTGATGCTGCAGGGAGATGGATGGGGGTGGAGATATCTGTCAGGACAGTGAAGATGGAAGAGATGGAGTAGAGCAGAGTCTATGATTCTCCCTCAAGATGATCACCATTCCCTCTACACACCCGAGACAGTACAGGCCAGACTGGTGAGCACATGGTTTCATGCCTGGCATGGGGGAGTTTGTCCAGTGGCCCCTCGAACTCTCACAGGACATGAGAGATGAGGAACATGGGGAGATTAGTACAATAGGCCCCTCCAAGATGACAGAGGTCAGGGAATTCTCTGCCAAGGAACTGGTGGGATTGGGGGATAGTGTTATGCTTTGTAACTCCAGAAACTAATTTAAAGAAAAACATTGGAGCCGGGAACTTGTCTACTTAGATTTTCTTTATTGAGGCCCTCAATGTGATGTGGTGGTCTTACATATAACCCACAATGAATATGAAAAGAAACAAAGAATGCTTAATCAAACAATATATTTACAATATTACTCAAATATTTCTGAAATACTGAAAACACTGCATTCCTCCCTGCTTAGCTATGAAGTTCAACTCAACATAGAATACACCTGAACTCAAACGTGTAATGTATTGCTCTCGAGGCTATACTTGCAGGTATATATGCTTGGCAGGTGAGACTTGTGGCTGTGAAGCAACCTCAGGGTCGGTGATATCCTCCATAGTGTTTGTAGGAGTTGACTCTGGGACTGCAGGAAGTATTTCTGACAGCTCTGGACAACTTTCTTCTCCAACAATGGACTCTGCTTCCTTCATCATCTCCAGACGACATCAGATGCAATCTCCACTGGGCAGGAGAGTGGTCTAGTTCTGTCCTTAACCTTTCCAAGTATCCTCTTTTGACCACCTCAGTAGTCCTTCACCAAGACTGCATGCCCAGGAGTGAAACATCAAACCTCCTTGATGGAGGAGCCCTCAATTTTGTCAGCTCTTTGTCCTACATACACGTTCTGTGATTGTCTTTAAGGAGACCCGAGCATGAGTGCAAGGGACAACCCAGGAACAGCATAGCTGGTGAGCTGTTGGTTTGCCACATAAAAGGAGGAAACTGGTGAGCTTCTGATTCAGTGTTGGTGAAGAGTGTTTTAGATTGTGGACAAACTTTTTGCCAAGCCATTTGTAGCTGGGTGATACAGTGAAGATGTAATATGTCTTATTCCATTCTCTCGCAGGAATGACTGAAACTGTTCCACAGCAAACTCTGATCCACTGTCACTGACAAAATGTTCTAGAACACCAGTCCTTGCAAAGAGCCTTCTCAACACAACAGTGTGTGAGACTGTCATGGAGGCGACTGGGAACACTTCTGGCCACTTTGTAGCTGCATCCACTACTACCAAGAAATTTGTGTCCATGAATGGTCCAGCAAAATCCACTGCCAGGGCAAATGCAGGCCTTTCCCAGGGATGGAGAGGCACTGATCTTGGCATCTTCTGGATGTGTTAGCATCCTGAACAGTGCATGGCAGGCTGTTGCATCTGCTGATCTATCCCAGGCCACCAGACAAAGCTTGGAGCCAATGCTTTCACCTTGACCATGTCTAAATAACCGGCAGGTAGCTCCTCCAACACTTCAGCTCTCAGCTTGGATGGTACAACGACTCTCAATCCCACATAAGGCAACCTCCGTCAAGGGCAAGTTCATCCTGGCGCTGGTACAAATGGGGAAACTGGAATTTCAGCTACACATTTGAGCCGTTTTGGGTGGCCATGTAGATCTAAGACAGTGTGGGGTCTTTTCTGGTTTCCCTTCGGATCATCTCTACTGTAATACAGAGACTTTTGATTTGCATTAAGGAGAATATGTCAAGAGGAGTGTCCTCTTTTGTCAATTTTTCAGGTAGTTTCCTTTTTCCAAGGGTAAACAAGACAATCCATCAGCATTTCCATGATTAGTCATCCTCTTGAATTCAATCTTGTAACTGTGTCCTCCAAGAAACAGAGCCCCTCTCTGCATTTGTGCTGCTGCTGTTAACGGAACACCCTTCTGTGGATTAAAAATGGATACTGGTGGTTGATAATCAGTAATGAGGGTAAACGCTGTCCCATACAGTAATGGTTGAAACATTTTACACCCCAAACCAGACTCAAGGCCTCTCTGTCGATCTGTGCCTAATGTTTTTCTGCAGCAGTGTGAACTTGATGCAAAGACTATGAAGCATTCACTTCCATCACTCATAATATATACCATAAGGCAAGGTGTCACAGGCAAGTTTCAGTGATCGATGTGGCTCATAATATGTAGTATGAGTACAGTGTCTGATGTCACCATTTCCTTCACCTTTTGGAAAGCCACCTCACACTGCTTTGTCCATTGCCTTTTATAGTGATGATTTCAAGGAGTGGAGTATAGCAGCCAAGCTTGGCAGGAACCTGTTAAAGTAACTGACAAATCCTAAAAAAAACAGCCGCTGTAACATATCCCTTCATCTTGGGTCATCCACCACAGCTTGAATTTTCTCAGCACACTTTTGTAATCCTTGTGTGTCAATGATGTAACCACAGTAAAAGATGTTTGGTTTACAGAATTCACACTTGTCGCATTGTACTCTGAGCCCACAATCGTCTAATCATTTTAACAGTGTCTTAACATTTTGGAGATGTTCCTTGTCACTGACAAAAATGATGTCATCCAGGTAACATGATGCCTGGGCAGCCTTGGAGCACCTGGTCCACAGCTTTCTGCCAGAGTGCAGGTACAGATGGTACTCTAGAAATAAGCTGTTGCAAATGTCATTCCCACAGGAGTTATCTTTTCTCCAGTAGAAGTTCTGAGTTGGATATTGCAGGCTTCAGTTTAGTATCTTTGAAATGCTATTCAAACTCACTTTGTGTAATAACTGAAGCAGCAGAGCCAGTGTCCAATTCCATTTTAATTAATTTAACATGAACTTCTGGTTTAAGCCATATTGCTTGTCTCTTGTTAGTTTTCACGCTGTAAATCTTAAGGCTTCTGGGTCCTGTATCACTCTCATCATTATCAGATTTTCCATCAACAGCATGCAGATTAGTCCTCTTTCTGAAACTGCAATATGATTTTTTATCGTTTTCTCTTCCCTGTGCAGTCCATCTGGAGTTGGACTGTGCCCAATCAGTGAGCACGAGACAAAGCGGTGATACCATTCTGGTCCGCAGCTGAAATTTTAAAAAGGCAGTGCTTCATGGCAATTTTAAGAGTTGGACTGTGCCCAATCAGTGAACATGATTCCTTAGAAAGGGCAAATAAAAATAAGGCAGGGGCAAGTGGAGTGGCCATTGTGTTAGTGGGCCAGTGTTGGAGTGGCTTTGGCTCATCAGGCTTAGGCAGGTAAGTTGGCTCTATTTTGCTCTGAGTGTGAGATGTGGGAATTCTGAGAGGTCTCCAGTCTCCTAGATAACTGCATCTGCACCAGGTGCACCAAGCTGCAGTTCGAAGACCTTCGGCTCATACGGGAGACTGAGGAAGAGACAGACAGGAGCAACAAGGTGGTAGTCACCCCTGGGTTGCAGGAGGCAGCTAACTGGCTGATTGTCAGGAGAAGGAAGGGAAACAGGCAGCTAGTGCAGAGAATCCTTGTGGCCGTTCCCCTCAGTAATAAGTACACCACTTTGGATACTGTTGAGGGAGACGACCTACTGGGGAGGGGGAGTGAGGCAAGCCACAGCAATCGGGTCTCTGGCACTGTGCCTCAGAAGAGAAGATGGGTGAAGAAGAATAGAGATGAGAATGTGTGGGCACAACAGAGACACCTGGATGGTATGTTAGCTCCCAGGTGCCAGGGTCAAGGTCAGGGATGTCCCAGTTTGGGTTCATGGCATTCTAAAGGAGGGTGAGCAGTCAGAAGTCTTGGTACATGTTGGCATCAATGACATAGGTAAAAAAGGTGAGGAGGTCCTGAAGAGAGATTTCAGGGAGCTAGGTAGAAAGCTAAAAAGGAGGTCTGCCAGGGTAGTAATCTCTGGAATGCTCCCTGTGCTGTGTACCAGTGGAGTATGAATAGGAAGAAATGGCCGATGAATGTGTGGTTGAGGAACTGGTACAGGGAGAAGGGCTTCAGATTTCTGAATCATTGGGATCTCTTCTGGGAAAGGTAAAACCTGTACAAAAGGGACGGGTTACACCTGAACCCAAGGGGGGGGGGGGGTCAATATCCTTGTGGGCGGGTTTGCTAGAGCTGTTTGGAAGAGTTTAAGCTAATATGGCAGGGGAATGAGAACCGGAGTGACAGAGCTGAGGATGGAGCAGATGGTTTACAAACAGGGGCAGTGTGTAGTGAGACTGCTAGCAAGGACTGGCTGATGATAGGGCAAAATTGCAGTGACGAGTTGCAATGTAAAAGGAGGCCAAAACCAAAAAGGGTGATGAATACAGGACTGAATGTGTTATATTTGAAAGCATGAAGTATACAGAATAAAGCAGATGAACAGTTACAGACTGGCATGTGTGACATTGTGGGCATCACTGATCGTGGCTGAAAGAAAGTTATAGCTGGGAGCGATTTGAAAGGTCAGGCAAGTAGGCTGAGGGAGTGGCCTGTTGGTAAGAATTGAAGGCAATTCATTAGAAAGAGGTGACATCGGATTGGAAGGTGTAGAGTCATTGTGCGTCGAGATAAAAAGACCCTGATGGGAGTTATTTACAGACCTCCAAAAAGTAGTAAAGATGCGCTCTACAAATTACAGCAGGAAATAGAAAATGCATGTCAAAAGGGCAATGTAACAATAGCAATGGATGATTTCAGTGTGCAGGTAGATTGGGAAAATCAGGTTGATGCTGAAACCCAAAAGGGGGAATTTGTAGAATGCCTATGAGATGGCTTTTTAGAGCAACTCATGGTTGAGCCGGCAAAGGGATCAGCTATTTTGGATTGGACATTGAGCAATTGACCAGAATTGATTTGAGAGCTTAAGGTAAAGGAGCCCTTAGGAGCCAATGATCATAATATGATAAAATTCACCCTGCAATATGAGAAGGAGAAGCTAAAGTCAAATGTATCAGTATTTCATTGGAGTAAATGGAATTACAGAGGCATGAGAGAGGATCTAGCCAAAGTTGATTGGAACGGGACACTAGCAGGGATGACAGCTTAGCAGCAAAGGGTGGAATTTATGGGAATGATTTGGAAGATGCAGGATAGATACATCCCATAGAAGAAGTATTCTAAAGACAGGATGATGCAACTGTGACTGACAAGAGAAGTCAAAGCCAATGTAAAAGCCAAAGAGAGGACATATAATACAGCAAAAATTAATGGGAAATTAGAGGATTGGGAAGTTTTTAAAAACGAACAGGAGGCAACTAAAAATGTCATAAAGAGGGAAAAGATGGAATACAAAGTTAAGCGAGCCAATAATATTAGAGTGGATACGAAAAGGTTCTCCAGATATGTAAAGTTAAAAGAGAGGTGAGAGTAGATATCAAACTGCTGGAAAATTATGGTGGAGAGGTAGTAATGGGGAGACAAGAAAATGGTGGACAAAATGAATAAGTATTTTGTATCAATTTTCACTGTGGAAGTGGGCAAAAGTGTGTGAAGTTGCTATTATTTGGGAGAAGGTGCTTGTCACCTGGGTTCGGATATGGCCCAAATGCGGAATGAGAGACACTGAAGTGGTCGATAGTTCACAAAACTTTAATGTGAACAGTGTTAAAGGGAAAATAAAACAATAAACGCTAGGCCAAACAGGGCCACTAACTAAAACTCTCAAACAGGAAACGAAGCCTATACTGTGGCTGAAAAGAACATCTAAATATTAAACAAATACAGTTAGTCTTCAGAATCAGTTGTCTCGACAGTCCAATTTCTCAGGCAAGGCCGAAGCAAACAGGCAGCGAAGCGTCGCTGTGCTCTTTCCAAGTCTCGATAAGCACTACAACGACAAGTATGGAGTTATGATGATTAAATAATAATTAGCTGACCTGTGCATATTCACAAGCGCAATTGCCGTATCTACTGCCCTGCCGAATCCATGGTTGTGACAGTGCTTGGGAAAGTCAAAGGTCTGAAAGTAAAGTAAGTCACCTGGACCAGGTGATTTATACCTCAGGGTTCTGAAGCTGAAGGGATTGAAGGAGGCTGAAGAGGTTGTGAAGGATTTAGTAATGACAGTAATGATCTTTCAAAAATCAATGGATTCTAGCATGATTCTGGAGGACTGGAAAATTGTGAATGTCACTCCACTCTTCAAGAAGGGAGAGACACAGAAGAAAGGAAATTATAGGCCGGTTAGTCCGACCTCAGTGGTTAGAAAAGTGTTAGAGTTGATTGTTAAGGATGTAGTTTCAGGGTACTTGGAGGCACATGATAAAATAGGCCATAGACAGCCTGGTTTCCTTTAAGGAAAATCTTGCTTGACAAATCATTGAAATTCTTTGAATAAATAACAAGTAGGATAGACAAAGGAGAATTGGTTCATATTGTCCACTTGAATTTTCAGAAGGCTTTTGACAAGGTGCCACACATGAGGCAACTTAACAAGTTAAGAGCCCATGGTATTGCTGGAAAGATAGTGGCATGGATAAAGCAGTGGCCGATTGGCAGGAGGCAGAATGGGAATAAAGTCAACCTTTTCTGGTTGGCTGCTGGTGACTAGAGGTGTTCCACAAGGGTCTGTGTTGGGACCACTTTTTTTTTACATTATATGTCAATGATTTCAATGACAGAATTGATAGCTTTGTGGCCATGTTTGCAGACAATACAAAGATAGGTGGAGGGGCAGGTAGTTTTGAGGATGCAGAGGAGCTACAGAATGGCTTAGATAGATTAGGAGAATGGACAAAGAAATGGCAGATGGGATACAGTGTTGAGAAGTGTATAGTCATGACTTTGGTAGAAGAAATAAAAGCAGAGACCATTTTCTAAATGGAGAGAAAATTCAAAAATCTGAGGTGCAAAGATTGCACCTTGTGCAGGATTCCCTAAAGGTTAATTTGCAGGTTGAGTCAGTGGTAAGGAAGGCAAATGCAATGTTAGCATTCATTTCATGAGGACTAGAATATAAAAGCAAGGATATAATGTTGAGGCTTTATAAGGCACTGGTGAGGCCTCACTTGAAGTATTGTGAGCAGTTTTGGGCCCTTTACCTAAGAAAGTATGCGCTGACATTGGAAAGGGTTCAATGGAGAATCATGAAAACGATGCTGGGATTGAAAAGTTTATCATGTGAGGAACGTTTGTTGGTTCTGGGCCTAACATGAGGAATTCAGAAGAATGGGGGTGGGGGTGGGGGTGGGGAATCTCATTGAAACCTGTCAAATGTTGGAAGGCCTTGACAGAGTGGATGTGGAGAGGATGTTTCCTATGGTGGGGGAGCATAAGTCTCACAAGAATAGAATAGAGATGAGGAGGAATTTCTTTAGCCGGTGTAGTGAATCTGTGGAATTCACTGACAAGGGCAGCTGTGGGGGCCAAGTCATTGGATATATACATAAGGCAGAGGTTTATTGGTTCTTGATGAATCAGAATATGAAGGGATGCTGGGAGAAGGCAGGATATTGGGGCTGAGAGAGAAATGCGTCTGGCATGATGAAATGCTGGAGTAAACTCGATGGGCCAAATGGCCTAATTCTGCTCCTTTATCTTATGGTCTTACTTATTTTTTATCTGTCCTGCTTGTTCTTTGTATGTGTCCTACTTGGTTGCATTTTCTGCAAGCCTTTAAATCCATATGGTGTATGTGAGCTCCTGGCACAACAGTAACACAACTTGTTTGGACAGGCAGGTTTCTGCTGAGACGATGTAATTTTGTTCATACTCACCCTCATTTCTGACTACAACTTAATTGTATCTCTGGCTGCTGTTTCTATTGACATAGCGATTTCAACTGCTCTTTTAAATCTGAGTCATGCTTCAATTAGGAGCTGTGTTTGAATACTTTCTTGTAAGGTTCCACAAACTGAACAATCTCTCGGTGCACCATAAAGCCCATCACTGAATGGAGAATATCAGACAATTTCTTCAATTCAGCCACATAAGCTAAAATGGACTCCCCATCCTTTTGATTTCACTTATGAAACCTATAGCATTCTGTAATCAAAAATGTTTTCGGTTCTAAATGTTCCTGCAATACATTCACAATATCAGCAAACCTCATTTCAGTGGGTTTGGTTGAATCAATTAAATTTCTAAGCAAACTGTATGCTTTTGCACCCATTTACAACACTGGCATTTGTTTTTCATCAGCTATTTAATTTGCTTCAAGATACTGCTCAATTTGTTCAGTATACATCATTCAGTTATCTGTTGTGCAATCAAAGACATTTATCTTTTTGATGTAATCAGCCAGTGAATTTACAGGAGTTCTCGTCTTTTAAGAGGGCTGAACCTTTAAGTGGCTGTGTATGGGGGCACCCACCCCGTCATGTTTTCTTTCCCTTTGTTCTTTGGAAAATGTGTTTTCCACTGTGCAAATGAATTGTTTGTTCTAAATTTTGCAGTTACTTGCGAATACCCGGAAGAAAGGAGGGTACAGGTATGGATTAAATTTGTTTTAGGAGGGAGATGATTCTGTGGGTGTTCCACATTCCCTACTACCTGCAGTTGAAGGGGCAGATCAGGCACATGAATGGATTGTAGAAGCAACAGATTAAGTCATTGACCCCCACTCACACCCTCCCCAGGGGCGGTTGGGTGTGCTGCAGCAGCAGTGGACCACCTGAACTCCCGGCCAGCAAATCTAAGTGGGACCCCACTGTCCCAGTGCTTAGCAGTGTCGGACTCTCCGAAGCTACAGGAGGTGGAGTTGGAGGAGGGATAGGGGAAGGTTTGGCTGCAGCAACCACCAGGGTGGGGGGAGAGTTTGGCGCACGGACCAGGGAATACATAGTAGGCAGCGTTACCGGGGTCAACTGGGAATGACATCTAAATACCCAGCGACAAAGCAGGCGGGAGTGAGTTTTTGTCTCCCCCACATTACAGAATGTCAAAGTGGCAGGTGCTTAGAGTAGTGGCCATGGTGGTGGTCAGTGTGAGATTCTACAATACTTTCCGATGGTTGGCGTATGAGTAGGCGAACCACGCCAAATCTGGAATGAACTTACCCTACGGGTTTACCATGCCAAGGAAACTGCTGATCTCTGATACATTTGAAGGTTGTTCCATGTCTTGAACCCCTGCCAGTTTGTCTGAATCTGGTTGCACTCCCTCTGAGGACAGTTGGTGGTCTAAGAACTTCACCTCCAACTTTACAAATTCACATTTCCTTTTGTTTAGGGAGATTCCAGCCTCTTTCAGCTTCTCCGTGGCAGCTTCCACTCTGCTGTTGTAGTCCTCACTTGAGCCTCCAAAGATGAGTATATCATTTATGTGGAAGACTATTCCTTCCAGACCCTCCCAAATTTGGTTCATCCTCATCTGAAAGAGTTCAGGGGCTGATGAGACGGCAAAAGGGAGTCTCTTGAAGGCGGAGTGTCCATATGTTGTGATTAGTGTTGTGAGCTTCTGTCACTCGAAACCGAAACAGATCTGCCAGAACCCTGAGTTTGCATCTAGTTTGGTGAAGAACTTTGCTCCCCTGCCTCACTGCATTATTCAATTTTGTTAGATCATCGTAAATCCTCATTGTGCCACCTGGTTTGGGAACAGGAACAATGCCCGCACACCAGTCAGTATGTCCATTCACTCCAGTTATAGTGTCAACCACCCCCATTCTCTCAAGTTCAGCTTTGACTTTGTTTATCAATGGGACTGGTACACGCCTCGCTGTGGTCAGAGAGTAGGGCCTCACTCCATGCCACGTTTAGATAGTACTCTTCTTTCATTCTCCTCCAGGCCTGTGAACAACTCCGAGTATTTCTCCTGCCACTGAACCTTCTTTAGTGAATCCAACCTTGCAATAAGGTTCAGCTTCTCAATGATATGTTGTCCAAATAGTGGTGAAAAGAGATTCCAAACAACATAGGCATCCTCTTTTAACTGTTTCTCATTTTTATGGATGGAAGTCGTCAACATTCCTTTCACACTGAGCTTGCTTCCCTGATCCCATGAGCATTTTCTTTGTTGGGTTTAGCATAGTGTCTGTTTTCTTAGATTAGATTAGATTATGAGGACATGCAGTCTTCTTTTATTGTCATTTAGTAATGCATGCATTAAGAAATGATACAATTTATTCCTCCAGAATGATATCACAGAAACACAAGACAAACCAAGACTGAAAAAACTGACAAAAACCAGATGATTATAACATATAGTTACAACAGTGCAACACTATACAGTAATTTGATGAAGAACAGACCATGGGCATGTAAAAAAAAGTCTCAAAGTCTCTCGGAAGTCCCATCATCTCACGCAGACGGTTGAAGGGAGAAACTCCCTTCCATGAGCTTCCAGTGCTGCAAACTTGCCGATGCAGCATCCTGGAAGCACCCCGACCACAGTCTGACTCAGAGTCCGTCTGAAAACTTCGAGCCTCCAACCAGCCCTCCGACACCAAGCACCATCTCTGCTGAGCACTTCAACCCCGGCCCTGGCAACAGGCAATAGGCAAAGCCAAGGATTTGGGGCCTTCCCCTCCGGAGATTCTCGATCGCACAGTAACAGCGGCAGTGAAGCAGGCATTTCAGAAGTTTCTCCAGGTGTTCCTCCGTGCTTCTTCACGTCTGTCTCCATCAAATCAGGATTGTGTCTGGCATCCTACTTCACAAATATGACATCATTTGGAGCGGCTGCACGCGCTGCGTCACGCCGCCATCTTCTCCTCCCCTCCCTTTCTTCACCAGTTTTGTGAACAGACATTCGGGATGACTGTGACATCTGCCTCTGTGTCCATTTTGAATGTCACTGCCTCACTTTGCAACTGAACCATAGTACACCAGCCTTGTCTATTTGAATCTAGAGCCCAAAGGAAACCTCTCTCTTTGCTTGAATTATGGTCTTCTTTGACTCCTGAAGAACTGGTTTTGAGTGACATTGGCTTTTATAATGGCCAACTCTATTGCATTGGTGGCATTTCTCTTCTTTTGCTGGACAGAACACTTTGACGTGGAATGGAGACTTGCCACATCTCCTGCAGTTGGACATTTTACCTGCTCTTTGTTTTTGCTTGTCTGTTTTGTGTGAGCTGAGCTCTACTGTCACCTCTTTCTGATCACCTTGTTTGTATCCTATTGTTTGTACAGCTTCTACTTTTACCTCAGCATTGTTTTCATGCCTGAGCTTTGCCTGGTGCTGATGAACATTTTCACTCTGCCTGACTATAGTTATAGCTTTCTCTAGTGTGAGATATGCCTGCAACTGAAGTCTCTCTGACAATTTGGCGTCTAGTAACCTGACAACAATTCTGTCTCTAATGAGCTGATCTCTCAGATTTCCACATGCATAGTTGTCTTACAGGGCATACAATGCTGTGATAAAGTAATTTACACTTTCATCTGACTCCTGTTTTCTGGAGTTGAACTTTGTCCTCTCATGTAATCATATTTCACTTTTCCGTAAAACATTCTTTTCTTACACTGTTTCGTACTCCTTTTTCTGAGCATTTGTCAGTCCTAATCCACCCATGATATCATCTGCTTTGACACCCATGCAGTATATCAGTGTACTTATTTGATGCTTAAGTCTAAGGGAGACTGCTTGCAACCCTAAATCTCTCAAAGCATCTGAGCCATCTCTCAGAGTCCCCTGAATTAGAGAAATCAAATGTCTCAGAGGGCTTTATTATGTATGTGTCATGGTCCGGATCGGGTTCCCTTTAAATTTACTTTCTTTGTGTTACGATCCGGACCATTGACTCCCAGTTTTCCCGTGCCCCTCGGGCTTGGTGATTAGAGGCAATTTACTCTCAGCTGAACTGGCAGTTTATAAGCCTCTGGCTTTCAGCCATTCGGCACAAGAGCGTTAACGAAGTCACCGAAGGTACTGCGAGCCAATGTCATTTGGCCGGATCCAACTAAATTTCTTGCCAGAGCAAGCTTAGTCTCTTCCCGAAGCAAGTGCCAGCAAGCCGCCTTCCCTTGCCAGAGAGGGTCAGTCAAAGTTAACCTGCCGGGGTGAGTCAAGAGCTCACTGCTGCTTGGAGCGCACATGTGCCCAGTTATAGTACTGTCCATCATTGTGTGGTCTCCGTATCCATGTCCTACGTCTAAAAGGGGTCCCAGCCCTGTACCCTCAAAGGGTCCTGACCCTGTGTCAAGAAGAGTCCCGACAGCGTCCTGTGTCTAAGGAGGATTCCCGGCTCAGTGTTTTATGTCCTGTGTCTGAGTCTGTCCCGTGAATAAGAAGAGTCCCTGGCTACAAGGTTTCAAGTATCAAGTCCCGGCTCTGGGGGTTTCAAGTATCAAGTCCTGACTCCGAGGTCTGTGATTCCGAGTCCTGGCTCCAAGGTCCATATTCCGAGTCCTGGCTCCAAGGTCCGTGATTCCGAGTCCTGGATCCAAGTCAGTGTTCCGGGTCCTGGCCCAGACCCTTAGTCCCAGCTTAGTCCAGAATCTGAGTCCTTGTCCATTACACTATTCCGGCTTCTACTTTGCTCTCCTTGAAATGAGCAATAAACTCAATTTAGTTAACCTCACAAGATGTGTTTATGTTTTGCATTTGGGTCCGTTCCTGCACCCCATGTGACAGTAAATAGATGTAGGTACTGCTGGTACTTTCTCCATTTTCCTGGTTGTTTGTTTGTTTATTTATTATTTTATTTATTTGGAAACAAAAGTCTTCTTTTCTCTTCACAAGAGTTTGACTGACTTCTCTGGCCTCTCATTTGTGTCTGGTTCTCTGTACAGTTCCCCGGAGTAGTGGCCAACAGATTATTACAATGTACCTACTTTTGGGTGCAGCTTGAAGGTGTTGCCTAGCAGACCTGGCCCCTTCTCAGTTCATACCTCACGGCGCAAAGTAGCATAGGCAGTTTAGGTTGATAAGTCTCTGGATATTTTTCATAGACAGATGTGAACAAGAACAGACTTATTGTAAATTCTTTCTTGTTGGGGATCTCGCTGGGTCTGTCGCCCACATTCATTGAAAATCAACCACTTTTCACACAATGTTGTGTTCATTATTGAGGGAGAGTGCAGAGCACACCAGGTCGCCAGCAGCAGGATACTCAGCTGTACTTTATTGATAACCCTGTTTGTACGGTCTGTCAACTTCTCCCACTTGGGAGTGGCTAAGTGAGTGGCATCAGCGTAGCACTACACAACCAGTCAATGGGGCATAGTGAGTGCGAGCGAGAACAGTAGTCTGAGATGACTGCGTTGACACAGAAGGTGAGCACTCCCTGGATGCTAAATGGTACATACCGGATGTAGGATCTATGCATCTGTTTTCTATCTGCATTGTATTCTGTGTTGCATGTTAATGATGCGTATTATAGTTACCAGTCACATGAATGGGGGGGGGGTAAAAGCAAAGGGAATAAGTTATGTATTTGCGCTTTGTTCTGGTCAGTTTGGAACTAGGTACTGATGGATATCATATCTTTTGTTGACCACTTAATTTACACTTAGCACTCTTAATTTCATCAGTTCAAGTCTGTACATTTTGCTAATTGCTAATAATGGATCAAATATAGTCCTTTGACTTTTGGACTATCATTATTGGAGTAATTGGAGGATGTGCCATACAAATATAGAAGAGGGGGACCAATATCCTTGTGGGCAGGTTTACTAGGGCTGTGTGGAGGGTCTAAATGAATTTGGCCAGGGTTTATACAGGCAGTGTGTGGAATTCATTGCCGCAGGTGGCTGTGGAGGCCACGTCATTGAGTATATTTAGGGAAAGGTCGATAGATTCTTGATTAGTCAGTGCATAAAAGGATACAGGGAGAAGGCAGGATTTTGAGACTGAGAGGGAAATGATTCTGCCATGATGAAATGGCAGAACAGACTCGATGGGCCAAATGGCCTAACTCTGCCCCTATATCTTATGGTGTTATGGTCTATAACAATCTGTGGGGGTCGCCAGCAGCAGCAGTTAGAATAGCCGCTGCATTCTGTTAACAGTTATACCAAACAACCATCAACATTCGGATGTGACTGTGAAATTAGAAGCATCACAGCCTGAAGAAGCCTAAGGTAAGTAATGACCTTTTGTTGATTCATGCTGTGTGCTTGAGGTTGGAATACAGCTTGAAACAGTCACTGCTAGCTGTATGCTCTGTATTGTGTTTGCCTAAAAGTTGGGCACTTGGTTCTGCTGAAATGCTAAAATACTTGATTATCGACATCTAAAGTGAATGTCATTGTTTTGTCTAGTTCACGCACTTGAAAAACAACATGAGTCAAGCTGGAAGCAGTGACCCTGAAATCAAGTCCAAAAGAGAAATTAAGCTTATGGGCAAGCTTTAGCGACTAGAAATGACAAAATTCAGAAAGGGCTACAATAAAATTGTTAACATTAAAGATTTAACACTATTTTAAGTTGCCTGGTACCAGAAGAGCAAGCTGCAGTCTCATTTGGGCGATTTAAAAAAATCTTTGTGAAGATGTTGCTAAGCAACATAACTTGCTATTGTTTTTAATGCCTATCTCAGAGCAAGATAAACAAACCAAAAGCCACGCAAATATTGATACTCTTACGAATACAGAGGCTGAACAATGGCTGAAACAATCATGCGATGTTAACGGTCAGATTGCTGGAGGAAATGAAAGTGCCTCAGAACATGCTTTGGCTATGTATAAAGCTGACAATTTTCAGGATGATGTACAGTGCATCTAACGTGTGTGCAGCAGCTTCTACTGCTAGCAGAGCATCCCGTGCATCTCATACCTCCTCTGCACACTTTAAAAAGGAGGCTAATTTAACTGCGTTATTCACACAGCAATAAATATTGAGTTGGAAGAGCAAGAGGAGCAGCTGGAAGAACAGCTGTGGAAAGGAAAGGAGCTGTTACGCAGGAGGAAGCACCAGCTTAAGCTGCAGGAAGAAATTGCAGCACAGTTGGCCAGAGTTAAAGTGCCAAGGGCTTCAGATGCTGTGGATGCTAAACGTGCTCCAGCAGGGCAGTCCTCTGGTGTGACATGGAACAGAGAAAATCCAACATACTCGGTATCAATGTGGATACATCTGTTCCTCATGTCTATGAGCCACAAGCTTGGACCCCAAGGGGATGTTCACTCTCAGCCTGCACCAAGGAGCCACTCTGAACCAATGCCATATCCAATAGCACAAAGTGCTTGAGGACATTAATTTTCAGTATAGTGACACTTGTGTTTCAGATGATTGAAGTCTAAGTAATGTGCTGGAGGCCATAAGGATGTGAAAGGAAATAGCAAGCTTATTGGTATAACAATAACACATTGCATCTCTGCCTAAAAGTTTCAAATGTTCAATGGCAATCCATTGCAGTATCATTCGTTATGAGGAATTTCAAGAATAGCATTGAAGGTAAGACTGATGGTTGTGGCCACTGCTTCTATTTTCTCAATCAGTTCACTGGAGGTTACCTTAAAGAGCTTGTCAAAAGTTGCCAGCAAGCCAATCCGGAGGAAAGATATTGACAATCTACAGGAACATTTTAGTGATGAGCAGAAGATTTGCCATGGTCTACATGGAAAAGGTTCTCTCTTGGCCACACATCAAATCAGAGGATATGAAAGCTCTTCAAGACTACAGTCTTTTTCTTAGAGGCTGTTGTAATGCAATGGGAGACATTCAGTATACACATGAACTGCAGGCCTATTAATAACTTGATTGTTGTAAAGAAGTTGCCTTATATGCTTGGAGATAAATGGAGATGCTGTGCCTGTGAGTTACCAGATAATCACAATCGTGAGGCTACTTTCACTGACCTTATCGAGTTTATTGAAAAACATGTGGGGATTCCTACACACCTGATGTATGGAGACACTACATCACCAGCAGTAAGCAAAAAGGTGAACAAAACGAAGTCACAAATTCTCTCTAAGGCTAAAGGATGCAGCTTTGCCACAACTGTGGCTTCTGTGGAAAGTGAAGCTACAACTGAACCCAAAACCAATGAAAAGGGATTGGATTCGAAATAAGCTGTGAAAGAATCAGACACAGCAGTGAGTAGCACCCTGGTATCAAATGGCCTTATCGGGGCTGGTGATCATAAGACCATAAGACAAAGGAGCAGAAGTAGGCCATTCGGCCCATCGAGTCTGCTCTGCCATTTTATCATGAGCTGATCCATTTAATCCTATTTAGTCCCACTGCACCGCCTTCTCACCATAACCTTTGATGCCCTAGCTACGCAGATACCTATCAATCTCTGCCTTAAATACACCCAATGACTTGGCCTCCACTGCTGCCCATGGCAACAAATTCCATAGATTCACCACCCTCTGACTAAAAAAATTTCTTCGCATTTCTGTTCTGAAAGGGCGCTCTTCAATCCTGAAGTCATGCCCTCTCGTACTAGACTCCCCCATCATGGGAAACAACTTTGCCACATCCACTCTGTCCATGCCTTTTAACATTCAAAATGTTTCTATGAGGTCTCCCCTCATTCTTCTAAACTCCAAGGAATACAGTCCAAGAGCGGACAAACGTTCCTCATATGTTAACCCTCTCATTCCTGGAATCATTCTAGTGAATCTTCTCTGTACCCTCTCCAACGTCAGCACATCATTTCTTAAATAAGGAGACCAAAACTGCCCACAGTACTCCAGGTGAGGTCTCACCAGCGCCTTATAGAGCCTCAACATCACATCCCTGCTCCTATACTCTATTCCTCTAGAAATGAATGCCAACATTGCATTTATCTTCTTCACTACTGACTCAACCTGGAGGTTAACTTTAAGGGAATCCTGTACGAGGACTCCCAAGTCCCGTTGCACCTCAGAACTTTGAATTCTTTCCCCATTTAAATAATAGTCTGTCCGTTTATTTTTTCTGCCAAAGTGCATAACCATACACTTTCCAACATTGTATTATTGTAAACTTCTCATAATTCCAGTACAGGTGAAGTCTAAGAAGAGTAATAAGACAATGCTTTCCTAGATCTATGAAGTACAGCAGTGAGCCTATGAACAAGGTCAACCTGACAGGAAAAAGAACATACATTCTCTTACCAACCATGGATCAAGAGAAGGTTATGTCATTTCAGGATTGGAAGTGACTGGCCTAGACAGTTTAAACTACTGTGAGCTGCCTAACATCTATTCGCAGGAAAGTATGCCTGCGCACAGAGGGAATATTTCTCATCAGAAAGATCATCAGGAATTGTCTCACTTGAAGCAAATCCATTTGTTGAAAATTGATTCGGAAAATGAGCAGCTTATAGGGACGAATGTGCCTAAAGCATTGGGGCTGTTGCAAGTGATTCGCAGTGTCAGTGATGGGCCCTGTGCAATCAGAACGATGCTGGGTTGGACTGTTCATGGACTATGGACAGGATACTGTGATGGTGGAAGACACTATGCTCAGTCAGAGCTGCCATTAACAGGATTTCAGTTTTGCACTAGGATAAGCTTTGACAGCGGCGATTCAAGACAGATTTTCCTGAATGCAGTCAAGATGAACCTGGTTTGACAGCAGAAGAGCACAATCCAGAACAGTCAGCTTACCGGAAAGAGGACATCTGTGTGAATGTTGAGATTTCGTGTCTCCTAAGTTTTGTTAGTTATGTAGTTGTAATTATTATAGTGGGCGGGGGGCTGGGATTTAGGAGCCATGTGTATCTACACTATATTCTGTGTTCCACGTTTATTATGGTAACTGGACACGTGAGTGGGGACGGGGTAAAAGCGAAGGGAACAAGTTGTGTGTTAGTCCTTTGCTTTGGTCAGTTTGGAGTTGGGGGTTGACAGATGTCATATCTTGTGTTGACTGCTTAATTTACACTTAGTACACTTAATTTCATCACTTCAAGAATGTATGTTTTGCTAGTTGCTAATAACAGATGGTCTACAGTTTGGAACATCATTACCAGAGGGTGCATCATACAAGCTGCTACACTGGACGTGTGGCGCCTGGACCTACCCGTGGGATGGTGCGGCTGCTACTATCCGCGGTACACGGTACCGTACGTACACTGCCTGAATAGCCTGAACAAGCCACCCTGCCCATGTGGGCCGGTGCAGTAAGAGGCATATCACCGAGGGATAAAGGTTCTGAATGACAGCCTTTCCCCTGTATGGCACGGCTAGGCTGTCTTGGGAACTGATACCAGCTGCTCACAGAGAGAGGTGGCACTTGTACTGTGAATGGTCAGGAGTGCTGTACCTACATGTCTGGGAATATTACTCCCCTAGCAGACCATATCCAGAAGTCAGTAAATAAGATCAGCTGCAGGCTACTACAGCCTAGGGGAACTTGGTGGTCTCTTGTGGCATTGGGAACCTGGAAGACTACTGTAAAACTGGGTAGTAACTGCTGGGCTGATAATTCTGGGTATTATTATGTTATAACCACTTTCTAGTGGTTGGGAAAGTGTTGGAGTCTATTATCGAGGATGAGGTTTTGGGGTACTTGGAGACTAACAATAAAATAAGCCAAAGTCAGCATGGTTTCTGCAAAGGAAATCTTGCCAGACAAATCTGTTAGAGTTCATTGGGAAAGTAACAAGCAGGGTGGAAAAAGGAGAGGTAGTTTACTTGGATTTTCAGAAGGCATTTGATAGGGTGCCACGCATGATGCTGCTTTTTAAAAAAATATTTTATTTATGATTTTCTACAAACTACAGCGTAGAAGAAAAAAATCAATAGTATAAATAGAAGGATCATTGCAATACAGACAAAAATAGCTATAATACATATCTTAACAAATGAGCAAGTCACCCATATTAAAAATGACAAATTAGAAAGGAAAGCACCCTACCCACCCACTATCCAACTCCAAGTGAACCATTATATTATAAGTATAAATATTTGAAAGGACATTTGAGATAAACTTTTATCACCCCAGAACTATATATTGTAGTTAAAAAGAGAAATGAAGAATAATTAAAAAAGCAGCCTGCTACCTAATCAAAGAATCAGAGAAAGCTGGAAATGCAGGATCTGATTATCAAGGGAAGAAAAAAAATACACCAATCAATCTAGGTGAGAATTATGAAAATATTCAAGGTTCCCACAACTTATGGAACTTTATGTCCAAATTAAAAAGTGAATAGTAAATCTTTTCAAGATCTAAACAAGACATAATATCCCTAAGCCATTGAGCATGGGTAGGGGGAACTACATCTCTCCACTTAAGGAGTACTGCATGTCTAGCTAAAAGAGAGGCAAAAGACAATGTTCGTCGTTTAGCCGGGATCAGATGCTCGTCAGAGTCTGGAGAAATACTGAAAAGAGCGATCAAAGGATCGGGTTCCAAATGACAATTTAATATAGAAGATAAAGTTAAAAAAAATCTTCCCAAAATTTTTCCAAAGTAGGACAGGCCCAATACATATGAATAAGGAAAGCCTCACCTCCTTTGCATTTGTCACACCAGGGACTAAAACTTCACCAATTATCACACCAGGATAAAACATCACCAATTTGGTTTTAGACCTATGAGCCCTGTGGACAACTTTAAACTGCAAAAGACAATGACGAGCACGTAAAGAAATTGAATTGACTGACTTAAGAATTGAATCCCAAACCTTGTCGGACAAAGAAAACCTAAGTCATGCTCCCAAGCAGTTTTAATTTTATCACAAGGGGCTCGTCTGAGATTCATAAATTTGACACGAATAGTAGAAATTAAACCTTTACCCAAGGGGTCCATTTGAAGAAACAAATCTACAACATTTTTATCAGGTTGTTCAGGAAATTGTGGCATTAAAGGGCTAATGAAATGTCTAATTTGAAGATATCTAAAAAAAAATGAGTATTCAGTAAATTAAACTTTGTAGACAACTGTTCAAAAGTCGCAAACCGATTGTCTATAAAAAGATATAATCAAGCATTAGAATTTCAAAATCTCCCTTTTAAAGTAGTGAACAATTGTTTTACTTATCTTGGTATTATAGTAACAAGGAATTACAATTGCCTTTTTGATGAGAATTTCAATAATCTTTTAAATTCTACAAAACAGAGTCTAACACAGTGGTGACATCTGTATATGTCTTTAATTGGGCGAATTAATGTAATTAAAATGTATATTCTTCCTAAATTTTTATACTTATTTCAATCTTTCCCTATATTTATTCCTGGGGTGTATGGGGTGTCAGGGAGGGGTAGCACCTCTGGTGGGGTAATATGTCGCGTCCTTTTCAAGGCAGTTAGTCCACCTTTGGTCCCCACCTGGCACTCAGCTCTCACCTGTGGCTCCCCGTAGCTGTTTACATGCGACAGCGGCCACACCCCGGGCAACGGCTTCGACAAGCCGGCTAAACCAGGTGAGGGTAGCCGACGGGTCTCAAACCCTCGATGAGAAAGGGAGTTGTCTATACCAGCATGTGAAGACAGACTCCGGCGGATTGAGCGGACGAGACCAATGGAAGGTCCAACGGTCAAGAAGGCGGTATCTGCAAGCGTCGTGGAACGTGTAGAGCAGGACAAGACACAGAAGACGTCCTGGTCATCCACTGCGCCTAGTCCCATCTCCAGCCGTCTAGACTCTGTCTTGCCACTGGATCCAGATGGGAATTGGGAAGAGAGAGTGAGGCTGATGCTGCGCAACTCTCCCTCACTTAAATCCAAATCACGCGCTAGTCTCGACACCATCAATAATGGTGTCGAGGTCCTCATCGACGTCGACGATGGACGAACAAGAACAAGAATATTTATTCCTAAATTTTTTTTTTGATTCTTTAGATTCTGTTATCTCGTCATACCTATGGAAGGGTAAACAGACTAGGCTTAATAAAGCTCATCTTCAAAAGCCTAAAAGAGAAGGTGGCTTGGTGTTGCCTAATTTTCATTCATATTATTGGGCAGCCAATATTCACAATATTATCTTTTGGTTCTACTTTTAAAATCAGTCTATTTGTCCAACATGGGTGGCAATGGAATTGAATGCTTATAAGAAATTATCTATTCCAGCTTTACTTGGATTTGTACTTCAGTCTTGCCACTTGCCAAAATTTATTACTAATCCTGTAATCAGGCATACTCTGAGAATATGGGCTCAATTTAGAAAATATCATGGCCTTTATAGTTTTTCCCTTTCCAGTCCTATTCTATACAATCATTTATTTCAACCTTCTATGCAGGATTCCACATTCCAAGACTGGTGTAGGAGAGGTATCAGGCGTTTTGAAGATCTTTTTGTAGATGCTGCTTAACAAGATAAAATCCTATGGTGTTACAGGAAAGATACTGGCATGCGTAGCAGAATGGCTGACAGGCAGGAGGCAGCGAGTGGGAATAAAAGGGCCTCTTCTGGTTGGCTGCCAGTGACTAGTGGTGTTCCTCAGGGGTCAGTATTAGGACCACTACTTTTCACATTGTTTGTCAATGGTTTGAATAATGAAATTGATGGCATTGTAGCAAAGTTTGCGGATGATATGAAGATAGGTGGAGGGGTAGGTAGTGCTGAGGAAGCAATGCGACTGCAGCAGGACTTTGACAAGTTGGAAGAATGGGCAAAAAAGTGTCAGATGGAATACAGTGTTGGGAAATTTGTGATAATGTATTTTAGTAAAGGGAATAAAATTGCAGACTATTATCTAAATGGGGAAAAAATTCAAACATCAGAGGTGCAGAGGGACTTAAGAATCCTCATGTAAGGTTCTCAGAAAGTTAACTTACAGGTTCAGTCTGTGGTAAAGAAGGCAAATACCGTGTTGGCATTCATTTCAAGGGGAGTAGAATATAAAAGCAAGGAGTTAATGCTGAGGCTTTATAAGACATTGGTCAGGCCGCACTTGGAGTATTGTCAACAGTTTTGGGCCCCGTATCTCAGAAAGGATGTGTTGTCATTGGAGAGAGTCCAGAGGAGGTTCACGATGATGATTCTGAGAATGAAGGGGTTAACATATGAGGAGTGTTGGACAGCTTTGGACCTGTACTCACTGGAACTTAGGATACTGTGGGGCGGGGGGGAATTTCATTGAAACCTACCGAATGGAGAAATGACTAGACAGGGTGTATGTGGAGAGGATGTTTCCTATGATGGAGGTATCCAGAACTAGTGGGTACAGCCTCAAAATTGAGGAGCGACCTCTTAGAACAGAGATAAGGAGGAATTTTTTTAGCCAGAGGGTAGTGAATCTGTGGAATGCTCTGCTACAGACTGCAGTGGAGGCTAAGTCAATGTGTATACTTAAGGCGGAAGTTAATAGTTTTCTGATCGGTCAGGGCACCATATGGAGAGAAAGCAGGTGTATGGGGTTCAGTGGGATCTGGGATCAGTCATGATAGAATGGCTGAGCAGACTCGACAGGCCGAGTTGCCTAATTCTGCTCCCGTGTCTTATGATCTGTGATCTTGTTTCGTGTGTACTATAGTGGGGTATATGTGGAGGTTATGCTAGTCTGCGGGTCGAGTGTCATGGTGTTGTGGCATGTTGTAGTAAGTATCTTAACTTCCCTGCTCGTCGAAACCCACTCCTCCATGGGAGCCTGCGTAAGGAAAAATGAGGCCCTTCTCACTAACTTCTGAGCAGCTGATGACATCACGGTGCTGGTTGGGTTTAAATCTAGCGCGCAGCAACCATGCAGGCTCTTCCTCTCGGGTTGCCATGGATAGGTGTTGTGGAAACGGTAGACAGTGGGGGTTGTGCCGCAGGGAAGGCCCGCGCACACATTTTAGCCAAGTATTCGCCACAGTGTGTATGTTTAGTGCTTGTTTTTCCCTCCCCCTTCAGGTGCTCAGTTTAAACAAATATCAGTAACTGCGTTTAACTCGAAGGGTTATTGAATGTTTAATGAGAGATGAACTGAAGGAAGAGTGAGTAAGGGATCTAAAAGTTGGAGGGGGAGGGGGAGATCCAAAATGATAGGAGAAGACAGGAGGGGGAGGGATGGAGCCAAGAGCTGGACAGGTGATTGGCAAAAGGGATACGAGAGGATCATGGGACAGGAGGCCCAGGGAGAAAGAAAAGTGGGAGGGGGGAAACCCAGAGGATGGGCAAGGGGTATAGTGAGGGGGACAGAGGGAGAAAAAGGAGAGAGAGAGAAAGAATGTGTGTATATAAATAAATAACGGATGGGGTACGAAGGGAAGGTGGGGTACCTCTTCCTAGAGGTGCTGCTTGGCCTGCTGTGTTCACCAGCAACTTTGATGGGTGTTGCTTGAATGTTTAATTTTATGGTCCTGTAATGTAGCGGGGTTAGATAAGTACTTGTTTGACTTAGCTGTTTGGGTTGAGTGTTTCACAGTTTATCTTATAAATAAATAGTTAACGTGCTTACACACAATTAGTGTCTTCTGTCCCACTTACCGAATCAATGAATCTGCAATATCTACAAGCTTCATTAATTTCTTCAGGCAATATCATATTACAGTTGAAAATGACTACAGCTACTTTGTAGTATGTTTATGGTAAAATTAGGTTACAGGACAACATCTAATTTCATTACGTCCTACATGGAGCATTGAAATCAACCTTTAAATAATGTTGCCCTCCTGATCATGTTATTAAATCAATGAATCAAAGTCTATTCCAATCCAGATGATGTTAGCAGAGGAGATGGCATAATTAATTGTCATATAATTGGAAACCAGGTAATAACGGCAGAGTGATTTCAAAAATATTGCACCCAGTGACCTCGTCATCATATACACCGATGCACCCGCTCTTTAATGTAAATATCTACTCAGCCAATCATGTGGCAACAATTCAATGCATATAAGCCTACAGACATGGTCAAGAAGTTCAAACCAAACATCAGAATGGGGCAGAAATGTGATCTGAGTAACTTACACTGTGGAATGATTATAGGTACCAAACAGGCTATTTGGAATATCTCAGATCTCCTGGGATTTTCATGCACAAATGTCTGGAAAGTTTACAGAAAATGGTGGAAGAAACAAATGAAAAAAGTCCAGTAAGTGGCAGTTCTGTGGGTGAAAATGCCTTGTTACTGAGAGAGTTTAGAGGAGAATGGCCAGATTGGTTCAAGCTGACAGGAAGGTGACAGTATTTCTATGTTTTAAAAGTGGTGTGCTGAAGAACATCTCTGAACACACAACACGTTGAACCTTGAAGTGGATGGGCTACAGCAGCAGAAGACCACAAACATGCACTCAGTGACCACTTTATTAGAATATAGAACATCGAAATCTACAGCACATTACAGGCCCTTCAGCCCACAATGTTGTGCTGACCATGCAACCTACTCTAGAAACTGCCTAGGATTTCCCTAGTGCATAGCCCTCTGTTTTTCTAAGCTCCATGTACCTACCTAAGAGGCTCTTAAAAGACCCTGTTGTATCCGCTTCCACCACCAGGGTGGGCAGTGCATTATTGAGTAGCTCCTGTACCTAATAAAGTGGCCACTGAGTGTACGTTGCATGAAACGTACAGTACAGAAACAGGCCAATTGGGTAAATTACTCAGTGTTGACATTTATGCCTTCAGATCCTTCCTGCCTACTTCATCTATCACAACCTGTACATCCTTCTGTAATCGTTTCTCCTTTACAAGCAGTACTCTATCTGCCTTAACCATTCTGGTGATGGTACTCCGGGTCCTTTCAACATTACGCTGTTCTGAGTCTTACTGTGTTATACTCCTGATGGTTATATGGTCTCATTATTATTCCTAATTTGCATAATCTCTTACAAAAGGGCTTCGGCGAGGGAGGTGAGTAGGTGGACATAGTTTTCTTTCCCCTTGCATTTTTTTTTCGGAGGAATAGAAAGCATGTCTGTTTGGCTAATACTTTGCTCTGGGTGTCAGATATGGGAATCCTGGAAATCTTCCAGTCTCCCAGATGGCCACATCTGCGCCAGGTGCACCGAGATGCAGCTCCTGAGAGACCATGTTAGGGATCTGGAGCTGCGGCTTGATGACCTACAGCTTATTAGGGAGAGTGAGCAGGAGGTAGAGAGGAGCTACAGGGAGTTAGTCACCCCGAGGCTGCAGGAGTTAGATAAGTGGGTGACTGTCAGGGAAGCGAAGGGAAGAGCTCAGATAGTAGAGAGCTCCCCTCTGACCATCCCCCTCAGTAATCATTACCTTGTTTTGGGCGCTGTTGAGGGAGATGACCTGACAGAGGACAACCACAGCAATCGGATCACTGAGCCTGGTTCCATGGTGCAGAAGGGAGAGAAGGTGGTGAGGAATGCATTAGTCATAGGGGATTCCATAGTGAGGGGAACAGACAGGAGGTTCTGTCAGCCTGATAGAGATACCCGCATGGTGTGTTGTCTCCCAGGTGCCAGGGTATGGGATGTCTCGGATCGGGTACAGACTATTCTGAAGGGAGAGGGTGAACAGCCAGAAGTCTTGGTACACGTTGGTACCAATGACATAGGTAGAAAAAGGGAGGAGGTCCTGAAGAGAGAATTCAGGAAGTTAGGTAGGAAGCTGAAAAGCAGGACCTCCAGGGTAGGAATCTCAGGACTGCCTGTGTCATATGCTAGTGAGTGCAAGAATAGCATGATCTGGCATATTAATACATGGCTGAGAGACTGGTGTAGGGGGCAGGGCTTCTGGTTCCTGGATCATTGGGGTATCTTCTGGGGGAGGTACGACCTGTACAAAAAGGACAGGTTACACCTGAACCCAAAAGGGTCCAATATCCTAGCAGGCAGGTTTAATAGAGCTGTTAGGGAGGGTTTAAATTAATTTGGCGGGGGATGGGAACCGGAGTGATAGGACTGAGGAAGGGGAAAACAGAAATAAATCAAAGATAGCGTTCAACACAGATGATAGAAAGGATGGGCAGGAGATGAGGCATAATCACAGCCAGTGGCATGATTTACAAGGCAATAGAGGTGTGGTACAGTTAAAACCGAAAGCAACAAATACTGGACTGGAAGTGTTATATCTGAATGCACACAGCATAAGAAATAAAATGGATGATCTTGAAATTCAGCTACAGATTGGCAAGTATGACATTGTGGCTATCTCTGAAAATTGGCTAAAGGATGGCTGCCATGGGGAGCTGAACGTCCAAAGATATACGGTGTATTGGAAAGATAGGTTAGTAGGCAGAGAGGGTGGTGTGGACCTGTGTGTAAGAAACAATATTAAATCATTAGAAAGGGATGACATAGGATCAGAAGGTGTAGAGTCTCTATGGGTTGAGTTAAGAAATGGCAAGGGTAAAAGGACCCTAATGGCAGTTGTACACAGGCCTCCAAACAGCAGCCAGGATGTGAATTACAATTTAGAGCCGGAGATGGAAAAGGCATGTCAGAAGGGCAATGTCATGATAATCGTTGGGGATTTTAACATGAAAGTGGATTGGGAAAACCAGGCCAGTAATGGACCTCAAGAGAGAGAATTTGTAGAATGTCTAAGGGATGGCTTTTTAGAACAGCTTGTTGTTGAGCCCACTAGGGGATCAACTGTGCTGGATTGGGTGTTGTGCAATGATCTGGAGGTGGTAAGAGGGCTTAGGGTTAAGGAACCCTTAGGGAACAGTGATCGCAATATGATTTTGTTCACTTTGAAATTTGAGAAGAAGAAACTAAATTCCAATGTGTCGGTATTTCAGTGGAATAAAGGAAATTACAATGGCATGAGAGGGGAACTGGCCAAGGTTGACTGGAAAGGGACACTAGCAGGAAGGACAGCAGAGCAGCAATGGCCGGAGTTTCTGCGAAAAATGAGGGAAATGCAAGACAGATATATTCCAAATAAGAAGAAATTTTCAAAGGGAAGAAGGACATCACCACGGCTGACAAGTGAAGTCAGAGTCAAAGTAAAAGCAAATAAGACGGCATACAAGGAAGCCAAAGCTAGTGGCAAGATAGAGGATTGGGAAGCTTTTAAAAATTTGCAGAAGGAAACTAAGAAGGTCATTAGGAAAGAAAAGATGGATTATGAAAGGAAGCTGGCGACTAATATCAAAGAAGATACTAAAAGCTTTTTTTAAGTATATAAGGGGTAAAAGAGAGTTGAGGGTAGATATAGGACCATTAGAAAATGACGCTGGAAATATTGTAATGGGAGTTGCAAAGATGGCAGAGGAACTGAATGCGTATTTTGCATCAGTCTTCACAGTGGAATACATCTGCAGTATACCGGACATTCAAGAGTATCAGGGAAGTGAAGTATGTGCAGTGAAAATTACGACTGAGAAGGTGCTCTGGAAGCTTAATGGTCTGAGGGTGGATAAATCTCCTGGACCTGATGGAATGCACCCTCGGGTTCTGAAGGAAGTAGCTGGAGAGATTGCAGAGACATTAACGATGATCTTTCAAGAATCGATAGATTCTGGCATTGTCCCGGATGACTGGAAAATTGCAAATGTTACTCCGCTATTTAAGAAAGGTGGAAGGCAGCAGAAAGGAAACTACAGACCTGTTAGCCTGACATCAATGGTTGGGAGGTTGTTGGAATCGATTGTTGGGGATGAGATTACGGAGTGCCTTGAGGCACGTGACAAGGTAGGCCAAAGCCAGCATGGTTTCCTGAAAGGAAAATCCTGCCTGACTAACGTACTACAATTTGTTGAGGAAATTACAAGCAGAGTAGACAAAGGAGATGCAGTGGATGTAGTGCACTTGGATTTTCAGAAGGCCTTTGATAAGATGCCGCACAGGAGGCTGCTTATCAAGATAAGAGCCCATGGAATTACATGCGTGGAGCATTGGCTGATCAGCAGAAAACAGAGGGTGGGAATAAAGGGATCCTATTCTGGCTGGCTGCCGATTACTTGTGGAGTTCCACAGGGGTCGGTGTTGGGATCACTGCTTTTTACAACGTTTGCCAATGACTTGGACTATGGGATTAACAGATTTGTGGCTAAATTTGCCGATGATACAAAGATAGGTGTAGGAGCGGGTAGTGATGAGGAAACAGAGAACCTGCAGAGAGACTTAGATAGTTTAGGGGAATGGGCAAAGAAGTGGCAAATGAAATAAAATGTTGGAAAGTATACGGTCATGCACTTTGGTGGAAGAAATAAACAGGCAGACTATTATTTAGATGGAGAGAGAATTCAAAACGCAGAGATGCGAAGTGACTTGGGAGTCCTTGTGCAGGATACCCTAAAGGTTAACCTCCAGGTTGAGTCGGTGGTGAAGAAGGCGAATGCAATGTTGGCATTCATTTCTAGAGGTATAGAATATAAGAGCAGGGATGTGATGTTGAGGCTCTATAAGGCACTCGTGAGACCACACTTGGAGTATTGTGTGCAGTTTTGGTCTCCTTATTTTAGAAAGGATATATTGACATTGGAGAGGGTTCAGAGAAGATTCACAAGAATGATTCCAGGAATGAAAGGATTATTGTATGAGGAATGTCTGGGAGCTCTTGGGCTGTATTTGCTGGGGTTCAGGAGAATGGGGGGGGGGGGGGATCTTACAAAAACATTCTAAATGTTAAAAGGCCTGAACAGATTAGATGTGGCAAAGTTATTTCCCATGGCATGGGAGTCTAGGACAAGAGGGCATGACTTCAGGATTGAAGGACGTCCATTTAGAACAGAGATGCAGAGAGATTACTTTAGTCCGAGGATGGTAAATCTGTGGAATTTGTTGCCATGAGCGGCTGTGGAGGCCAAGTCATTGGGTGTATTTAAGGCAGAGATATATAGGTCCTTGATTAGCCAGGCCATTAAGGATATGGGGAGAAGGCTGGGGAGTTGGGATGACTGGGAGAATTGGATCAGCCATGATTGAATGGCGGAGCAGACTCAATGGGCCAAATGGCCTACTTCTGCTCCTATATCTTATGATCTTAAAATAAAATGAATTTTTTTTTACAATATTTAGTACTAGTACCTAGTTCAATCACTAACTTCTTCGGTATTAAACCTACTTCAGAGAACTTGGGGGAAAATTCCTTCAAGCAAGCCACAGACACGTGATTTGTAATGGGGTTTGAGCTTAGAACATTTTTTTTTGCTATTGGAGGGTAAATCGGAACACTAAACCTTGTTGGTGACTGTGGACTGAATTGTGTTTAAGTAAATGGATTTAAGCCCTGAAGGTCTAAGTTGTGGGTGGTTGAGTTCTACTATTTCTCTTGATGCTATGCAGTTCTCTTGATGATATCAGTGTGGTGGTTAAGTTAATGGATTGGCTATCAAAGTTCTGGATCCGTGATCAGGGGTTTAACATACACCACCACCACTGAAAGAGTTGAATTCATGTATTTAAAATAAGAAAAGCCTCCATTACAGCTTGAAACTGCTGGATTGTTGCAAAATCCATTGTGTTCATTAAGAAACCTTAAAAGAATGAAATCTAGTCTCCTGACCTGCAGTCTTCTGTGTGTGAATCCAAATCCAGCAATGTGGTTGTCTCTGAACTGCTTCCTCAAATCTTTGACATTCAAGAGTAATGATTTATGTAGAACATAGAATGTAACATTACAGTACAGTACAGGCAATTCTGGCCCAATGAGCTGCTCCATCCAGCAACCCTCCTATTTAACACTAACCTAATTACAGGACAATTTACAATGACTGATTAACGTACTAACCGGTACATCTGAGGACATTTGGGAGGAAACCAGAGCACCCGGAGGAAAGCCACGCTGTCATAGGGAGAACAGACAATCTCCTTACAGAGTGCACTGGAACTGAATTCTGAACTCTGGTATGCCCTCAGCTGTAATAGTTTCTCTACCAGGTACAAGGCGTATCTGTTAGGAGAGTATTCTTTCTGAACCGTTTCACAGATCTGGTCATCTGCCAAGTGAAGTACAGTTAGCAAGGTTTATGCATGACCTGGATGACTGAGGGTAAGATGACCAGCAATAACCTCAAGGACAAATCAGAAGACAGCTGCTGAGAATCATGTTGTAAAGTTTTGATAGAGCCTGTCAAATGAGGTTTGGAATTAACAAGTTTTGAGACAGGGGGAGAGTGAAAGCAACAGTCCTAAAAGAGTCATTACAGCTCACATTAGCATCAAGGTACTCAAGGAATGTCAAACTATAGCCTTTCCCGATGGAAGTCACTTGCGTACTTTAACCTACTCTAAGATTAATGTGACTCTTCCCTCCCACACAGACCTCTACTTTTCTATCATTCATGTACCTATCTAGGAGTCACTTAAATGCCCCTGATGTATGCCTTCACCACCACCCCTGGAAATACATTCTATGCACCCACCACTCTCTGCGTAAAGAAATTTACCTCTGACATTCTCCTTATACTTTCCCCTAGTTACGTCAAAATTATTTCCTTTCACATTTCCCTGGGGGAAAAGTCTTTGGTGATCTACTCAATCAATGCCTCTTATCTCATGGACCTCTAAGTCACCTCTCATCCTCCAGAGAAAAGCCCTAGCTTGTTCAACCTATCTTCCTAAGACACACTCTCCAATCCAGACAGTGTCCTGTTAAATCTCAGATGCTCTCTTTTTAAAGGTTGCATTTCCTATAATAAGACAAGTAGAATGGAACAAAATATTCCAAGTGTGGTCTAACTGGAATTTAATAGAGCTGTAACATTACCTCGAAGCTCTTGAACTTAATCAACTGACTAATAAAGACCAACACACAAAATGCCTTAACAACTCTATTAACTTACGCAACAACTTTGAGGGGTCTATGGATGTGGACCCCAAGATTCCTCTGTTCCTCAACACTGCTAAGAATCCTACCATTAACCCTGTGTTTTGCCTTCAAGCTTGACCTTTCAAAGTGAATCACTTCACACTTATCTGTGTTGAATTCCGCCTGCCACTCCTCAGCCCAAGTCTGCATCCAGTCAAGGACCCATTGTAACCTAAGACTATCTTCTACATTATCTACAACTCCACCAACTGCAAACTTACTAAACCACACTTCCACTTCCTCAACCAAGTGACTTATCAAAATCATGAGCAGAGGTCTCAGAACAGATCCCTGTGGAGCACCACTGGTCACCCACCTCTAGGCAAGATAGACGCCTTCTACAATCACCCTTTGCCCTTGTGGTCAAGCCAATTCTGAATTCACACAGTCAAGTTTTCCTGGATCCCATGCCTCCTGACATCCTGAAATAAATTACCATGGGGTACCTTATCAAATGCCTTACTAAAATCCATCTATACCACATCCACTGCTCTACCTTCTTCAATGCATTTTGTCACATCCTCAAAGAATCCAATCAGGCTTGTGAAATACAATCTGCCCCTCACAAAGCCATGCCTATCCCTAATCAGACTATACTTCTCCAAATGCTCAAAAATCCTGTCTCTAAGAATATTTTCCAATAATTTGGCCACCACTGAAGAAAGACTCATTAGTCTATAATTCCCAGGGCTATTGTGATTTCCTTTCTTGAACAAAGGAGTGGCATTTGCCACCTTTCAATCATCTGGTACTATTCCTACGGCCAGTGAGGACACAAAGATCATTACCAAAGGTGCAGCTATCTCTTCCCTTGCTTTCTGCAGTAAGCTGAAGTATACACCAACAGAGTACTTGGCAAGGCACTGAAACCTGTGCCAACTAACTGGCATGTGTTTAAGGACATCTTCAATCTCTCACCGCTGTAATCAGAGGTTCCCACTTGCTTCCAAAGGCATCAATCATACCAGTGCCCAAGAAGAGCAGGTTAAGCTGCCTCAACAACTATCACCCAGTTGTACTCACATCTACTGTGATCAAGTGCTTTGAGGTTGGCCATAGCTAGAATTAACTCCGGTCTAAGCAAGAACATGGACTAACCGTGATTTGCCTACCACTACAATAAGTGTACAGTGGATGCAATCTCACTGGCTCTCCTCTCTGCTCTGCACCATCTCAACAACACCAATACCTGCATCAGGCTGCTGGTTATTGATTACACCTCAACGATCAACACCATCATCCCCTCACTACTAATCAATAAGCTTCAAGAAGGAAACCACAGCTAATCCTGGAAACTAAAGACCAATGATCAATTCACCAGTGATGGGGAAGCTACTGGAGAGAATTCTTAGGGACAGGTTTTATGAGCATTTGGAAAACCATGGCCTAATTAGGGAGAGACAGCATGGCTTTGTGTGGGGAAAGTTGTGTTTTACTGACTAGGTTGAGTTTTTTGACAAGGTGACGAAGGTGATCAATGAAGGTAGAGCTGTGGATGTTGTTTATATGTATTTTATCAAGGCGTTGGACAAAAGCCCTCATGGAAGGCTCATCTGGATATTAAGGTGCATGGGATCCATAGCAAATTGGCTGTTTGGATTCTGAACTGGCTTGTTGATAGAAGACAGAGGGTAGAGGTCAAAGGGTCTTATTCTAGCTGGGGGTCTTTTCTGCAGGGATCTGTACTCTTTGTGAGGTATATAAATAACCTGGATGAAAATGTACCTAGATGAATGGGTTAGTCAGTTTGCAAGATAATGTGAAGATTGGTGGTGTTGTGAATAGCATTGAAAACTGGCGGGATATAGATCAGTTGCAGATAAGGGGAGGGAAATGGCAGATGAATTTAAACCAGACAGATGTGAAGTGTTGTACCTTAGTTGGCCAAATGTAAAGGGACAGCACACTGTTCAGGGCAAGACCTTTAACAGTGCCGATGGGCAGAGGGATCTTGAGGTCCAAGTTCATAGCTCCTTGAAGGAGGCTGCACACGTTGATACTGTAGTTAAGAAGACATATGGCATGTTAGCCTTTATTATTCAAGGCATTAAGTTCAAAAGTCAGGAAATTACATTACAGCTTCATAAAACTCTAGTTGGACCACATCTGGAGTATTACATACAGTTCTGGTCAGCACACTGTAGGAAGAATGTTGAGGCTTTGGAGAGGGTGCAGAAGAGGTTTACCAGGGTGTTGCCAGAATCAGAGGGCAGGCGCTAATATGAAGAGTTGGACAAACTTGGGATGTTTTCTCTGGAGTGGTGGGGTTTGATGGGGGAATCTAACAGAGGTTTATAAGATTATGAGAGGCATAGAGGAGATGGACAGTATCTTTTTCCCAGGGTTCAAAGATCCATTTATTATCAAAATATACAACTCTGAATTTCCTTTTCCCTGGGCAGCCATGAAACCAAGAAAGAAAGAAAGGGAGTACAATCATCAACCCCCAAATGCCTCCTTCCGCACAAAAAACTAACAAAAAAAGATTGAAACGTCTCATACCAGAGGGTATGCATTTAAAGTGAGAGGGGTAATTTCAAAGGAAATGTGAGGGACAAGTTTTTTACACAGAGAGAGGTGGGTTCCTATAATGTACTGCCTGGAGTGGTGGTAGAAGCAGATACATTAGAGACTTCTAGGAGACATTCAGATAGGTACCGGAATGTGAGGAAAATGAAAGAATTTGGACATTGTGTAGGCAGGGGAGATTAGTTTAGTTGGCCATTTTGTTTACTAATTTAATTAGTTTGGCAGAACATTGTGGACCAAAGGGCTGTTTCTGTGCTATGTTTCTATGCTCTAAAATCTGGGCCTCCGTACCTCCCTCTGCAACTGGATCCTTGACTTCTTCACCAGGAGACCACAGTCTATGCAGATCAGAAATAAAATCTCCCCCTCGGTCACAACCAACACCAGCGCACCTCGGATGCGTGCTTACTCCCCTGCTCTGATCACTCTGCACCCACAAGTGTGAGGCTAGGCACACCATCTATAAATTTGCTGGCAGGATCTCAGATGCTGATGAAGAGGTGTACAGGAGTGAGATAGATAGGCTTGATGAGTGGTGTCACAACAACAGCCTTACACTCAGCATCTGAGTGTAATACAGGAAGGGGAATTCGAGGGAACGCACACCAGTCTTTCTCAAGGAGTCAGCACAGGAGAGGGTGAGCAGTCACAAGTTCCTGGCTATCAAAATCTCGATTTATCCTGGGTCCACCATATTGATGCAATTATGAAGAAGGTACCTCAGTGGCTATATCTCATTCAGAGTTCAACAAGATTTGGTACGTCACCAAAGACTATAGTAAATTTGTAGCGATGTACTGTGGAAAGCATCCTGATCGGTTGCATGGCTGTCTGGTATGGAGGAGACACTGCACACGATTTGAAAAAGTTGTAGAGGGTTGCAAACTCATCCAGCTCTATCATGGACACTGGCCTACCCAGCATCGAGGATATCTTCGAAAGGCAATGTCTCAAAAAGCTGGCATCCAAATTTAAGGACCCTATCACCCAGGTCATGCTCTCTTCTCATTACTATCATCAAGGCAGAGGTACAGGAGCCTGAAGGAAACACTCAACATTTTAGGAATAGCTTCTTCCCCTCCACTATTATTTTCTGAATGGACAATTAAACAACCATGAACACTACCTCACTATTTTTGCTCTTTTTTGATTAATTCATTTCTTTTATATGTTTATTACTGTAATTTATACTATTTTTGTGTGTGGCACTGCAGAACAACATTTGATGACATATGTGTGATAATAAACCTGATTCTGATCCATCCATCCAGTCTTGGGGACTTATCTATCCTAATGATCTTCTAAAATTCCAGCACAATTCTTAATATCAGCACGTTCTAGCATATCTGCCTGTTTTACACTGTCCTCACAATCAAGATCCCTCTCATTGGTAAATACTCAATACATTAAGGACCTCACCTACCTCCTCTGACTCCAGGCATGTTTCATCTTCTACCCCTGATCAGTCCTACCCTCACTCTAGACATCTTGTTCTACACATATGTGCAGAACGTCTTGGGGTTTACTTAATCCTACTCCCCAAGGCCTTCTGATACCCCTTTGTAGCTCTCCTGAATTCATTCTTAAGCTCTAGCCTGGTGACCTTGTAAATGTCCTGTCTGATCATCACTTTTTATACCTTAAGTAAACTTCCTTCTGCCTCGTGACTAGATGTTCCAGATTTTTTGTCAGCCATGATTCAAACCAATTCAGAACCCCTTGCGAGTACTCCCTGAATAGCCTCCACATTTCTGTTGCACATTTCCCTGAGTACATCTGTTCCCATTTTATGCTCCCACGTTCCTTATGGCACAATAATTTCCCCCACCCTCAATTAAAAATGTTTCCATATGATCTGCTCCTATCCCTCTCCAATGCTATAATAAAGACCAGCAAGTTGTGGTCATTGCCTCTGAAATTACCCTCTGAGAGACCTGACACCTGACCGGGTTCATTGCTTAGTTCAAGATCCAGTATGGTGTTGGCCAGAAAGAATACAGGAATGGAGGTAGCCATTTTGTGAGATTGTTCTTGCAACTACCATTTTGTAAACTGTTTGATGAACTGATTCTTGCTTTGGGATAACTTAGAGGCAATTGAGTGCGGACACACGGAGTTTCAGCTAATGGCCTGCTAAATCTGAGACCCTACTCAGACCCACGAGAGCATAAAGTTCTCCATAACTTTCACGTTCTCCAGCTGGATCCCACCACCAAGCACATCTTTCCCTCCCCGACACCTTCCACTTTCTGCAAGGATCGCTCCCTACACAACTCACTTATCCACTCTTCCCTCCCCACTGATCTCCCTCCTGCTACTTATCCTTGCAAGCGGAACAAGTGCTACACCTGCCCCTACACCTCCTCCCTCACTACCATTCAGGGCCCTAAACAGTCCTTCCAGGTGAGGTGACACTTCACCTGCCAGTCTGTTGGGGCTATCTACTGTATCCGGTGTTCCTGGTGTGGCCTCCTGTATATCGGTGAGATCCAATGTAGATTGGGAGACTGCTTCACCGAGCATCTATGCTCCATTAGCCAGAAAAAGTGGGATCTCCTGGTGGCCACTCACTTCAATTCTACTTTCCATTCCCATTCTAACATGTCAGTCCATGGCCTCCTCTATGGCTGTGATGAGTCTACACTCAGATTGGAAGAGTAACATCTTATATTCCATCTGGGTAGCCTTGCCTCACTCCCCTGTCCTTCACCATTCCCATTCCTGTTTCCCTTTCTCACCATATCTTCTTACCTGTCCGTCACCCCCATCTGATGCTCCTCCTCTTTCCCTTTCTTCCATGGCCTTCTGTCCTCTCCTATCAGACTCCCTCTTCTCCAATCCCTTATCTCTTTCACCAACTTCCCAGCTCTAGTTCAGCCCCTCCCCATTCCTGGTTTCACCTATCACCTACTACCTTGTATTTCTTCCTCCCCTCCCCTCACCTTCTTACTCTGACTTCTCTCTCTTTCCAGTCCTGATGAAGGCTCTCAGCCTGCAATGCTGACTGTCTGTTTACTCCTTTCCATAGATGCTGCCTGACCTGCTGAGTACCTCCAGCATTTTGTGTGTGTTGCTCAGGATTTCCAGCATCTACAGATTTTCTCATGTTTTGTGACCATTCTCAGATGAGTAGATATTTATTATATAAAGTGGCAGGCTTGCAGAGAAGCAAACTGTAATCTCGTTAGACTCAGTGTCTGGGTCACCTAGTTCGAGTGGTCTGAACCAGTCACAGATGAAAAGAACAAAGACATGAGGCTGAGAGCAGAGATCATGGTACAGTGCTGGCTGTAGCCCTGGACCAGAGCCAATAGGAAGGTAGGTCAGGGTACCTTAATCCAATGGGATGGAAGTGCAAGGTTGCAACTAGTGAGCAGCTTCAAATGCAAAGGAGTGACAACTCTCCAGAGAGCAATCATTGATGACGTGGAGTACCCCACGGACATGTGGAGATTACATCAGCAGCACGAGGAACACATAGCTAGCATAGACTCCTTTCTGGCTATTGCCTTTTCTATTCTCTCACTGTTCATGGAGGGCCAGGAAAACTTAGTAGATGTGAACACGGGTACTTGGTTGTGTAAATTCACGTGCTTTTCCATTGAGACATAAAGGTTACTTATCAGTAAATACAGATTCTCTCTGTGCCTAACTGATCATTATTACTAAGGGGTAATCCTTATAACAGAATTGGCATCCCTGGGTGGGCTTATAATAATTAGCTCTCCTCAAGTTGGCCTGTCTACTTATTGTGTCAGGATTCCTTCCTGGACATACCTAACAAACTCCACCCTATCTTATTCCCTAATATTGATTCGCACCTGAATAGGTCCAAGGGTTTAGATGGGGCAGAGTTTATTAGGTGTGTCCAGGACGGATCCCTGTCACAGTATGTTGACAGGTCGACTAGGGGGAATGCCATACTAGATCTAGTATTAGGTAACAAACCGGGTCAGGTCACAGATCTCTCAGTGGGTGAGCATCTGGGGAACAGTGACCACCACTCCCTGGCCTTTAGCATTATCATGGAAAAGGATAGAATCAGAGAAGATGGGAAAATTTTTAATTGGGGAAGGGCAAATTATGAGGCTATAAGGCTAGAACTTGCGGGTGTGAATTGGGATGATGTTTTTGCAGGGAAATGTACTATGGACATGTGGTCGATGTTTGGGGATCTCTTGCAGGATGTTAGGGTTAAATTTGTCCCAGTGAGGAAGATAAAGAATGGTAGGGTGAAGGAACCATGGATGACTAGTCAGGTGGAAGAAGGCAGCATACATGAGGTTTAGGAAGCAAGGATCAGATGGGTCTATTGAGGAATACAGGATAGCAAGAAAGGAGCTTAAGAAGGGGCTGAGAAGAGCAAGAAGGGGACATGAGAAGGCCTTGGTGAGTAGGGTAAAGGAAAACCCCAAGGCATTCTTCAATTATGTGAAGAACAAAAGGATGACAGGAATGAAGGTAGGACTGATTAGAGATAAAGGTGGGAAGATGTGCCTTGAGGCTGTGGAAGTGAGTGAGGTCCTCAATGAATACTTCTCTTTGGTATTCACCAATGAGAGGGAACTTGATGACGATGAGGACAATATGAGTGAGGTTGATGTCCTGGAGCATGTTGATATTAAGGCAAAGGAGGTGTTGGAGTTGTTAAAATATATTAGGATGGATAAGTCCCCGGGGCCAGATGGAATATTCCCCAGGCTGCTCCAGAAGGTGAGGGAAGAGATTGCTGAGCCTCTGGCTAGGATCTTTATGTCCTCGTTGTCTACGGGAATAGTACCAGAGGATTGGAGCGAGGCAAATGTTGTCCCCTTGTTCAAAAAAGGTAGTAGGGGTAGTCCAGGTAATTATAGACCAGTGAGCCTTACATCTGTGGTGGGAAAGCTGTTGGAAAAGATTCTTAGAGATAGGATCTGTGGGCATTCAGAGAATCATGGTCTGATCAGGGACAGTCAGCATGGCTTTGTGAAGGGCAGATCATGTCTAACAAGCCTGATAGAGTTCTTTGAGGAGGTGACCAGGCATATAGATGAGGGTAGTGCAGTGGATGTGATCTATATGGATTTTAGTAAGGCATTTGACAAGGTTCCACATGGTAGGCTTATTCAGAAAGTCAGAAGGCATGGGATCCAGGGAAGTTTGGCCAGGTGGATTCAGAATTGGCTTGCCTGCAGAAGGCAGAGGTTTGTGGTGGAGAGAGAACATTCGGATTGGAGGGTTGTGACTAGTGGTGTCCCACAGGATCTGTTCTGGGACCTCTACTTTTCGTGATTTTTATTAACGACCTGGATGTGGGGGTAGAGGCTGGGCTGGCAAGTTTGCAGACGACATAAAGGTTGGTTGGTGGTGCTGTAGATAGTGTAGAAGATTGTCAAAGATTGCAGAGAGACATTGATAGGATGCAGAAGTGGGCTGAGAAGTGGCAGATGGAGTTCAACCTGGAGAAGTGTGAGGTGGTACACTTTGGAAGGACAAACTCCAAGGCAGAGTACAAAGTAAATGGCAGGATACTTGGTAGTGTGGAGGAGCAGAGGGATCTGGGGGTACATGTCCACAGATCCCTGAAATTTGCTTCACAGGTAGATAGGGTAGTTAAGAAAGCTTATGGGGTGTTAGCTTTCATAAGTCGAGGGATAGAGTTTGAGTCGTGATGTAATGATGCAGCTCTATAAAACTCTGGTTAGGCCACACTTGGAGTACTGTGTCCAGTTCTGGTCACCTCACTATAGGAAGGATGTGGAAGCATTGGAAAGGGTACAGAGGAGATTTACCAGGATGCTGCCTGGTTTAGAGAGTATGGATTATGATCAGAGATTAAGGGAGCTAGGGCTTTACTCTTTGGAGAGAAGGAGAATGAAAGGAGACATGATAGAGGTATACAAGATATTAAGAGGAATAGATAAAGTGGATAGCCAGTGCCTCGTCCCCAGGGTACCACTGTTCAATACAAGGGGACATGGCTTTAAGGTAAGGGGTGGGAAGTTCAAGGGGGATATTAGAGGAAGGTTTTTTTACTTAGAGAGTGGTTGGTGCATGGAATGCACTGCCTGAGTCAGTGGTGGAAGCAGATACACTAGTGAAATTTAAGAGACTGCTAGACAGGTATATGGAGGAATTTAAGGTGGGGGGTTATATGGGAGGCAGGGTTTGAGGGCCAGCACAACATTGTGAGCCGAAGGGCCTGTACTGTGCTGTATATTCTATGCTTATCTTTCGCACTTATTATTGTTAGGATATTTGAAGTCAGCCATGGAAACAACCTTGTTACTTTGCACCTTTCCAAAATCTGACTTCCGATGTTTTTCTTAGTGTCTCTTTTGCTACTGGGTGATTGTTCTCTTGCTGTTTCTGACTTCCACCCACACTGACTCAGTAGATGATCCCTCCATGACATCCTCCCTTTCTGCAGCTGTGATACTATCCCTGAGTAGCAATGCCACTCCACATCTCTTTCACCTCCCACTTTGTCCCTTTTGAGACATCTAAGTCTGGGAACATCCAGTACCCATCCCTGCCTTCTGACAGCGAAGTCTTTGCAATGGCTAGAACGTCGTTGTCCCATGTACTGATCCATGCTCAAGTTCATCCTAACATTTCTTGCATTAAAATAGGCACATCCAACTGACTGCAGATCTGTTCCAACAACTGCCTATCTTTCCTCATAGTCCTTCTCGCGCTTCATCTACTTGCACATTAAGTGCCCCAACCTCTGACCGATCACCTCTGGTTCCCACTCCCCTGCCAAATTAGTTTAAACCCTCCCCAACAGCTCTAGCAAACCTGCCCGCAATAACATTGTTTCCCCTCGAGTTTCAGTGTAACCTTTCCTTTTTGTACAGGTCATACGTTCCCCAGAAGAGATGCTAATGATCCTGGTTCACTGTACCATTTTCTCAGCCATATATTCATTTGCCAAATCATCCTATTCTTACCCTCAATCGGAACTGAAATAGCTTTATCTTATAATTATTTAGCGGTAGAGCATGCACTTCCGGGCCTTTGAACCACACCGCACCAGCTACCCGACAACCGCAATTAACCCTAACCTAGTCACAGTGACCAATTAACCTAGCCGGTATGTCTTTGGGCTGTGGGAGGGAACTGGAGCAGCCGGGGGCAACCCACGCATTCCACGGGGAGGATGTACAGAGACTCCTTGCAGAACAACGCTGGAATCCAACTCTGAACTCAAATCGCCCCGAGCTTTAATGGTGTTGTACTAGCTGCTACACTACCGTGGCACACAGCACAAGCAGATTTAATTACCTAAAAAAAAGTCTCAAAACAGTCGCTGTGGAAGGAAGTCAACAAATGTATTTCAAAGAGCAGTGAGATAAATAAATTATTACAGGCATGCTGATTGAGGAAATATACTGTACATGGGACAGGGCTGCTGTAGGGGAGAGGGACTAGAATCTTGCTCAAGGACAGAGAGCCAGACTCTGCAGTTCAACAACTCTCTGCCACTTCCCTGGAGACTGGTCCTGTTTGAGGGACAAAACCCCACACTTTCATCATTAACAGGGAGTTAACTGTGATACTGAGAACTGAAGATGTCCAGCATAAGCAAAGCCTAATGCAAGGTGATCAGGGCGCTATGCAGATACCAAGGGGCCTGAAGTTCCGTTTTGAATCCTTATTCCCCAACGACAGTCTTTAAGCATTTTGAAATTTGAAGGAATAAGGATGGAGGAACCAACGATCCATTAGCCCAGCCATCTATCCATTAATTTGATTTTATCACCACTGATGCAGGAATGAACCAAAGGACAGTTGAGCAGCGCGCTGCTGGGATGAAGTGGGTACCTTTCACCCGCCATTCTTGAAGTGTTCTTGTGTCTCTAAGCAGTGACGGCAACTCATGATACTTAATTTGGTTTATATTACTTTGGTTTTGAATGGGTATATAACCACTTCGGCTAATGAAACCCTTGACACGTTATCAGTTTTAATCACTACATATGGGTAATTATTACAAAGTCACAGCACACATATCTTCACAGAATACAATAACACCGTTAATTTTCCGCATTTTAGCCACCAGACAAATTATTTGGTGGCCGGTTAAGTTTGCCTGATGATCTTTTCCCACCTTGAATCAACCTGATACCCTGATATGTCTGGATCCACCCCACACCCCTTCGGTATCACCCAACTTCCACAGCAAGAGTTCATGATTCCACGAGGGAATCTGCTGCATCATCTTTAGTCTGCGAGGAGTTCCTTTTACACATCCATTCTCACCAAGTACTTGAATTGTCCAGAACCTATTGTCCTTGCGGTGATAATTGTTATCTCTTGAACCACTACGATCTCTACTGTTAGGTGGGGTTACCGGTTTTTACCCGGTGCTAATGAAAGTACATCGATATTCAATATTAGCGTAGGAGTTGTTAAGGAAATGTAGTCTGTCACTGTAAGCGTTCGAGGTCTTAGTTACGGAGATACAATCAAATGAACATACGCTGATTCAGTGCGTTTTGTGGACGTGCACGCTGGACGTCGAGTTTGAGCAATGGATGGGGTGTCCATTACGTAGGAGGGCTCCTGGGTGCTGCGGAAACTGCATCTTTGCGGGCAAGTACAGGCGCTTTAACTTGTGCATTGGGAAAACAGAGACCTTGCTGAAGCGGATCTTTGAAGTTTCTGATCACTGGTCAGTCCTCTTAGTGAATTGAGCAGTTCAGCAATAGAGGCTGACTGGACGTCAAGAGAAGACAGTTCAGCCCTGCTCTGAGTATGATGGACTTTGCTTGAAACATGCAGGAGATGAATGTTAAAGTGCTCCGTCCAACCTGCGACGACATCACGTACAACGTTAGTGCCAACAGCGGCTGGAAGCGAAAGACTATTGTGTCAAACTGCAAAGAATCGATTCGCCACGTCTTCTGTTGCCTTCATATCCTTCACAGAAATGGAACTGCAGTATCTACCATCACCTGTTCCCGCACAATTATGAGAACACTCGTTTATGACTTAGATTTTTAAAACTCCAGTCGCTTTTTTTACGGTGAATTTATAACCAACTTACGACCCCTCAAACAACGACACTGTCACCAGATTTAGCGATTGTTTATAATATTTTAAAATCCCTATCTCTCAATAGCTTGAGTGAACGTGTTCATACTGTTGATCGAGCGAGCCATTTCAACAGGAAACAATGTAAACATTTACACCGGGAGAGCGTGTTTCCAGAATTGTAGCTTTAGGGAGAGTATCTCTTTCCTCGCAGTGATCACAGGCTAGTGTTTCCCTCGGTGCCACCCAGGGTGTCAGCCGCGGTGTCCCTTTTGCTGGACATTGACCACGAGCGGACCCGGCGGGAAAACAGCAATTCGCGCGCCGCCTTTCTGTATTTTTTGGAGATTAGGTTGTAGAGGATGGGGTTGATAGAGGCGCTGAGGTAGAACAGCAGCAAGCAGACGACGTTGAAATACTGACTGAAAACGAACAGGTCAAGGCCCTTACTCCTCGAGAGACTGGAGAAAAGATTTCGACCAATGTGGAAAGGTAGCCAGCAGACCACAAAAGCCAAGACAACTATAGCTAAAATTAAAAAAAAAGGAAACAAGCTATTAATCCAGCACAATTTATTATGGAATTACAATTTAAGAATCGGGCCAGATGCGCATCACGTATGTTGACAGGCGCGCGAGGAGGAACAGCGACATAAGGATGGAGCGGCTCTTTTACGCCCAATGCACGCATGTTTTGATTCCCTCAATAGCTTGATTAGTTTATTCATTTTGAGCGACGTATGTTGCAATATAGTATTTGCAGGCTACGAATTATATTAAAGCATGAATCTAAAACTACTCCGAACACGCACATAACCTGCAAAAATTAATCAGAGATGAGCCATATTAATGCTCGGGGGTGGTGGTGGTGGTGGTGGTGGTGGGGGGGGGGGGTTATACTGTTAGTTCATTACAACCGTAGAAATTTTGCAATGATTTCAATGTGGTTTTCCGCAGCAAAAGTTCTGAAAAAGAACTGCAACAAAAAGTGAAGGACACTGAACGAGGGACTGTCGTTTTCATTGGCTAGCCTTTAGCGAAGTAAAAATCAGCACCACCAAATCACATTTACACAATATCACGTCTTAGTTTTGTTGTGGAGAAATGCGTTCAGTAAACTGACTCCAAATATTCTTTCTCTGGACGTGGAAGAAGGATGAAGTAATTTTGAATGCCCCCAGTCTAAATCTCAGAAACGTTGCTTTAAGTTTTAATTGAGTCAGGGAGTGCAAGAACCCGAATGCAAGCTATATTCAGCGAAAATACAACAAAAACAAATGCTGAGAATCTGGAATGAGAACAGAAAATGCAGGAGACACTCAGCAAGCGAGGCAGCATTTGTGTGAAGAGAAACAGTTCACGTCTCGGCGGGAAGATTGTATTCGGGGGGGGGGCGGGGGCGAGAAGTGATATTTGTTTTGAAAGTCAAGTGAGGAGATATTCTCTCCTTGGATGTACATTAAGCTTTCAGCAAAGCGTTTCTCGTCAACTCAAATCAACATCTTGCATAAAACCAGACTTACCCAAGAGTTTGACTGTTTGCTTGTGATACTTTTCCCTGTTTGCAGCATTCGGACCCTTGATATTGTTTTTGTTTTTCCACAGTTTCCTTCCTATGAACCCGTACAGGAAAGTGAGGCAAAACATGGGGAAGAAGAAGTAAACTGTTGAGACCCAGATCATGATATCGAGGACCCCCGAGTTGACAGCGTATTCGGTGTGCTTGCACATATCTTGTTCCACGCCGAGCAAAAAGAAGAAAGGTCCAGCGGACACCAGGGCGACGGTCCAGAGCAGGGCGATGACTGACCTCACTCTCCGCTTGGTGACCAACACCTTGGCTTTGAGGGGCAGGCAGATAGCCAGGTACCTCTCGATGCTCAGGGCTGAGATATGTAGAATGGTGGCGTAGGTGCAGCCTTCGTTGATGTACTGATAAAACCTGCACAAGAAATCGCCGAAGAGCCAGGGCTTGTACCTCCACATGCGGTACACGTCGAAAGGTAGACAGAGGAAGATTAGCAGGTCCGACACCGCCATGCTGGACAGGTAGAGGTTGGTGGTGGTCTTCATGTCCTTGTACCTTTGGATGATCAGGACCGTCAGCGCATTGCCGGTGACTCCAACGATGAACAATACGATGCAGACCACTGTCACCGGGATCAAGGTGGAGACAGGAAAGAGGGGGCAGGACTCATAGTCGCAGCCGAAAGTGCTGTTGGAAGCATTCGCCATCTCAAGGGGTCTCCCAGGCCAGACTGCGTGAACAAGCTGGAAATGAGAACTGGGCTCTCTCTTAAGGTGATGGGTGGCTGCACCTAGGTTCAATATCTCTGGTAGGATGGGAAATCTCGCGAGCAAGTTTCTCGGTTTGCAGGTGCAACAGTAACTATGCTTCTACATTGGCATGCGTTGCTCTCCACTGCCGAATTTGCAGCGGTGTGTGACTGCAGGAGAACTTCCTCCAAGTCCCATTTTATCTGTATTGAATGACAGAGAACCCCCAGTCGAGGGTTCAGACACAGATCGTAGAGGGAGGGACGGCAGCATCCACAGAGGGAAAGTTAACCACCTTCCTCTTGATAATATTGAATGCAGCAGAGATAAAGAGGGCACACGTAAACTCCGGTCTGTTGCCTGGCTGATATCTTACGCCTGAACTCAGTTGAGCGGATAAATCCCTCAATGCGTGTTCTGATGAAAATGTCATCAGCGACTCTTTATGAAACCAAGCGAACAGTTGGACTGCTCGCGCACACTAATATACAACGAGATCGATTGCAGGCAAAAGATACCGGGAAGAACTGAAATGCAACACAAAAAAAAAGGCTTGAACCCGGGATTCAGTGGGAAGGTAAACGCATAACTGACAAAGAAAAATCGGGAGGGTGCATTTTTCCAAAACAATGTTGATAGAGGGAACGGTTTTGTGGAAGCATAAACGCAGTTATCAATTCCCCCGGAATTTCTCGAGGTGTTTGGTCCCGAAACTAGTTCAGTAGAAGAATCTGGATCGAATCATAAGTAATTGACTTTAATACTAGTAGGAGTTAAGGAGCCGGTAAGCCAATAGCAAATCTTTCAGAAATGAGACTAACCTAGGACAAATATTTGGGTGAAGAAAGTCAGAGGCCGGTAATTGTACCAGCGGGACGATAATCAATTACATTTATTTATTGAGATACAGCGCGGAATAGCCCCTTCCGGCCCTTCGAGCTGGGCCAACCAGCAATCCCTGATTTAACCCTAGCCTAATCACGGGACAATTTACAATGAGCAAAAACCTTTGGACTGTCGGAGGAAACCGGAGCACCCGGAGGAAATCCAAGATTAGAACGTACAAACCACTACATTACTGTGCCGCCCCAAATAGTGTGGGAAGATAATCCTAACAACTTTTGTACATGTAAGCACTAAAGTGGCTATTATTGATAACTAGCATCATCACAAGTTATAAAATAAGCATTTAAAAGAATTAATGATTGCTAAAGGAGGTAGTTTCCAACTGCTGCACTCTGTGTAGCCCGGAAAGATAATCATTGAGGTAAAGGCAAAGCAACTGAGGTCCAATTATGAAAGTCGGAAGCACAAGTTACACAAAAACTTTTCACGTGTCCATGTTGCCTAAACTGTTCAGAGCAAGATATGTATGTGATGTAGTGTAAGGAAATATAGAACCGTGTGCAGCGTTATTGATAGGATGTATGAGAGGCCCGCCGTTGGTCGAGTTCGACAGTGGATATTGCGTGCCAGCTGTCTACGTGATACGCAAGCCAGTACACAAGCCAGGTCAATACGACAGGGGAAGCGCGCTGTTGCCCACATAGCAGATGATGAATCCAAAGGAAAGGCAGAGGCCGATAGTCGCAGCACCAGCTGCGTCGCGGGAGTTACCAGACAGCGTTTAACTCAAAGTCTTAGGGACTCCAGCTCCGGATTTTTCCTCGGGGTTGACTTCCGAAGCCTTCCCCACGAGTGGGTATAGCCGCAAGAAAGCGGAGGTTAGAGATCAGTGTTCCTTCTCCAATGTAAGCTGCCAACCACGTGCCCCATCTGCCCGAAGCTACGGCAACCCACATTTGCCCCTTCTCCAGTCAGTAGAAACGGCTTCGCCGGGCTTAGTATCTATGCCATACGTGAAGGGGGCTGGACTTTCTTGTCAGGCCATTTGAAATGCACGCAATTTGGAGCATTTAACAGGTCGTGTGAGCTTACCCCTAAACCCACTCGCAAATTTCTATAGCTGTATTACGGAGAACATTGTACTGGCTGAATCATCGTCGTCGGGGTATGGAGAGGCCACCGCATACGATCGGAAAAAGCTGAAAACTCAGCCATCTCCATCGTGGGCACTACCCTCCCCAGCATCGAGGACACCTCCAAAAGCCGGTGCCTCAAAAAGGCGGCATCCATCATTAAGGACTCCCATCACCCAAAACATGTCTTCATATTTCTTCCATCAAGGAGGCGGTGCAGGAGCCTGAAGCTACACACTGAACGTTTCAGAAACAGCTTCTTTCTGAATGGACAATGCACCCATGAACACGACTCCACTATTAGTTTGCACTACTTATTTATTTTTATATATCCTTATTGTAATTTAGTTTTTAAAATCACGCATTGTAACGTACTGCTACCGCGAAACAACAAATTTCATGACATACTGAATCCTGATTCTGATTCAGTAGTCCACCAACGTTTCAGTCTATATTGTATATCATGAGTGGGTCTTGAACCCAAGTAGCCAGTGAGCCAGGACGTGAAAAGGAAGTTAAAATGGATTTAATTTTTCTCTCACAAAATTTAAAGGTGGTATCGAAACCTTTTTAATATTAGCTGAAGCAGTTCTTTTGAAATTTGTTCCCAAGGGAGAATAGGAAACATTTGATTTCTCTGGAGAAAAATATTGCTAGGAAAGGTAATTAGATGAGAGAAATACATTTCAAAGGAAGTAAATGATCTCTCCAGAAGGTATTGACGTTTAAAGCATAAAATCTTTTGGGTACTTAGGGAGATTTACACCTAAACGTAAAGCCCTTAAATGAGATTCTGATGAAAGCTCTGGATGCAGTACAAGTTCATCACATCACATTACAAGTGAAAGGTTTGGCTATTACCTGTTTTTTACATGTCATCAGGAGCAAGAAGAATCTTCTGACACTTCCTTAACATTTAAAAATATCAGCAGAAAACTGCAGCTTTGGAATTTGAAGGATTTTTTCGGCACAGACCGGACTACTCATTGAAACCAAGAGCCCATGACTGCTTATGTGAGGTGGAGCTGAAGGCACAAAGCTTTCTAATCATCTAAATACAAGCTAGTAATATTGATTATCTGACAACAGAAAATATATGTGGTGAGATAGAAGACAAAATACATGAAAAGGTGCAGCTGGGTGGCATAAATGTTCAAAGCACTGGATAGCAAAATTAGCAGCTGAAAAGATAACCTGCATATGCAAAAAAACGTGTGATAAGGACTGGAAACAATAGGAATTCTGCAGATGCTGGAAATTCAAGCAACACACATAAAAGTTGCTGGTGAACGCAGCAGGCCAGGCAGCATCTCTAGGCCGAGACCCTTCGTCAGGAACGAGCGTGAGGGTTTCCCGCCACATTCCAAACACATACTTGTTAGTAGGGTCATTGTAAATTGTAAATTGTCCTCTTATTAAGCGAGGTTTATAAGAGTGATTGGTGGCCGGCGTGGCTTGTTGGGCTGGGAGGGCCAGTTCTATGCTGCACCTCAAAATAAATAAAATACATAAATAAATTGAAAGCCCATAAATCGTAGAAGGCGAGTTGTAGGAAGAAATACAGGCTCAGTAGAGCTACTAGGACTTGATGTTTCAATCCCTATGGTAAGTCGGCACTCTCAGTGTTGGCAGTGGACTTGGAGTGGTGACAAGGAGGGTAGGTACGTCATCGGGGCCATCAGGTGGGCAGATTTAATAGCAGTGAGAAAACAATGCACGTTGGGCAAAACAGAGAAAAAGATGGCGCCGGTAAGGGTGACTTGTTGCATGCAGCACCAATGAGAATCATAAAATATGCCGGTCAGGACTACTACAGCTGAAATCCACAGTCACAACCACGGGTACTTCAGTAGGCAACATCACTTTAAAGCTTTTTAAAAAAAAAACTATGGATACTCAAAATCGACAGATCCCTGACTCAGGTCATCAGTGCAGTTTCCCTTGAAACACAGAGGCTTCAGACCCCCAGTCCTGACTATCGATCTGGCAAATGTACCATCTCTGGAAAATAAAATTGAAGACCTCAGAGCAAGATTGTTGTACCAGAGGGGTAGAAGGAACTGCTGTGTACCTTGCTTTACAAAAACATCGCTATCCCCTGCCATCTTGCACACAGCACAGCAACTTGATGGATTTACCATTTACAGTAGACAGGACAGCTCAGACTTTTAAAGGCAGAGGAGGTGGAGCCTCCTTTATAAGTAACTCATGTGGTGCGGACGTAGTGGTTGTAAGTCCTGCTCACCCAACCTGGAAAATTCAGCAGTTAAATGACTGGTGATCCAGAACTATACAAGAATTCCAGGTACGGCCTACGGAAGGCTATCTTAAGAGTGAAAAAATATTCCAATTGTGGTTAGAGATGGAATTGGATGCACGTCAGCTGTGTCAGTGTTTGCTGGCCATTACTAGTTACAAAGTGAAACTCTACATCATGAATGGCTGTATTGCTTCACACTCAGTCGAGCTCAACACCTTTTATGCACGCTTTGAAGGGGAGAATCAAACTACATTTATGCAAATCCCTGCAGCATCCAGTGACCCTGTGATCTCTGTCTTGCAGGCCAACATCAGAATATCATTCAAGAGGGCAAGCCCTAGCAAGTCATCAGGCCCTGTGGTGTACCTGGTAGGGTTCTGAAAACCTGTGCCAACCAACTGGTGTGGGTGTTCAAGGACACCTTCAATCTCTCACTGCTGCAGTCGGAGGTTCCCACCTGCTTCAAAAGGGTATCACAGGACTGCCCAAGAAGAGCAGGGCGAGTTGCCTCAATGACTATCTCCCAGTAGCACTCACATCTACTGTGATGAAGTGTTTTGAGAGGTTGCTCATGGCTAGAATCAACTCCTGCTTAAGCAAGGACCTGGACCCCTTGCCATTTGCTTATTGCCACAATAGGTCTACAGTGGATATAATCTCACTGGCTCTCCACTCCGCCTTGGATCACCTGGACTGCTGTTTTTTGACTACAGCTCAGCATTCAACATAATCATACCCTCAGTTCTAATCAAAAAGTTCCAAACCTGGTCCTCCGTATCTCCCTCTACAACTGAATCCTTGATTTACTCACCAGGAGACCACAGTTTGTCCAGATCGGAAATAACATCTCTTCATTGCTGACTATCAACACTAGTGCACCTCGAGGATGCGTGCTTACCCACTATTCTACTCTCTCTCTACACCCACAACTGTGTGGCTACGCATAGCTCAAACACCATCTATACATTTGTAGATGACACAACTATTGTTGGCAGAAATTCAGAAGGTGTCCAGGAGGTATACAGGAGTGAGATAGATCAGTTGGTTAAGTGGTGTTGCAGCAGCAACCTTGCACTTAGCATCAATAAGACCAAGGAATTGATTGTGGACATCAGGAAGGGTAAGTTGAGGGAACACACACGAGTCCTCTTTGAGGGATCAGAAGAGGAAAGGTGAGCAGTTTCAAGTTCCTGAGTGTCAACATCTTTAAGGATCTATTCTGGGCTCAACGTATTGATGTGTATCAAAGGAGGCACAACAGCAGCAATAATTCATTAGGAGGTTGAGGAGAATTGGTATGTCACCAAAGACACTTGCAAATTTCTACAGAAGTACTGTGGAAATCATTCTAACTGGTTGTATCACTGGTATGGAGAGAGCACTGCACAGGATCAGAAAAAGATGCAGAAAGTTGTAAGCTAAGCTAACTACACCATGGACGTTAGCTTCCCCAGCACCCAGGACAACTTAAAAAGGCAACATTCATCATTAAGGACCCCCATCACCCTCTTCTCATTGCTACCATCAGGGAGGAGGTACAGGAGCCTGAAGACACATGCTCAACATTTCAGGAACAACTTCTTCCTCTGCTGTCATATTTCTGAATGGACAATGATCCCATTAACACTTACTTAGTATTTTTCCACATTTTTTCCAGTACTGTACTTATTTATTTTTTATATATACTTATTGTAATTTATACTTTTTATGTGTTGCAATGTATTGCTGCCACAAAGCAACACCTTTTGTGACATATGCTGGTGATATTAAACCTGTTTCTGATTCTGACAAAACTCAATTCTGTTCAAGAATCATTCACTAGATGCACCTTCTAGAATCACAATCAAGTTTATTATCACCGGTATGTGTCATGAAATTTCATGATGTTGGTGCAAGAACAACCAGTAACACTTCAACTTAACTTGGGAGCAACTTGTAATGACCTTTTCATGCCAGCCATTAACCAGGCATTGCAATAAAACCAACAACTCACTTACTAATGATGCACAAGGCTACACTGATAACTCCTGACATGCTTTCCGAAGCTGAACTGCAGTATGATGTGAATTTCACCAATAATCTTAAAGATAATGTGCCTATACTTGAAAGTAGTACCATTAACAATACACAGTGACCAGATCATAAAGATGACTGTAATGCAAGCAAACTCTTCAGTCACACAGCTCACAGATGAATATACAAAATGTTTGTTATAGAACAGAAAAACTAGATGTCCAAAAATATGTAGGAAGAAAATTCAAGTACAGTAACCTACAATACAGGCACACTACTAGAATAAGGTGTCACCACTGACAAATGGAGATGACCGTGATGAATCCTGTATCAAACAGAACGCAGTGGCAACTTGTCACATTTAGATTATATGAGATCATTGGAGAGGGGAACCTAATCTTGGGAAGACCAACAAGGACATTTGCTAACTGAAGCAAATATAGCAATGCCAATAAGCACACCACTAACTCCACAGAGCGAGAACCCCAAAACACGGTAACAGACAGTGGGGAAACCACATACCAGTTGTGGAAGACTTTATGCTAAAGTAAAGCACATAGAGATTTGACAATTAGATTAAATGTTTTGCGCCACAAGAGATGTACAATTTGTGTCATGTAAATTATTCAACAGTACTTCTTTAAGAGATGTGTCATGCGGCCAAATGTTCTGTGTTCTTGTAGTAGTATTTAGTGTGAAACTTATCTGGGAATCTGTTTGTCTCTAAGTGAAAACCATAGCAAAGAAATACTATTAAATAGAATTTAAGTAAAGCAGCCATTGCTGTGATTTCAAATATTGATAATTTTCTAGTATCTTAGGGAAAGAGGGCAGAGGTTATTTGTTCATTTTCTGGAGATGTTGGCATTGTTGACAAGGCCCTAATTCCCCTTCTTAACCCACTATAGTTCTTTAAGTGAAGGTATTCCAATGGTGCTGTTGAGTCATAGTTCCAGCATTAGGATCAAACAATGATGAAGGACCAAGAAGAATGAGCAGCTTGATGATAACGTTTCTACACATCCCCTACTCTTTTATTTCTTCATGATGGAAATCACTTTGGAAAATGCTGCTGGAGTACTCTTAGTAAGTAACTGCAGTGCATTTTGTAGATGGCTCACATGCAATTGCTATGTGATGTGGAGGGAATTAATGCTTTTGATTTTGAATGGGATGTCAGTCATATGAGTTACTTTGTCCTGAATGGTGAAGAGCTTCTCAGAATCAGAATCAGGTTTATTATCACCAGCATGTGATGTGAAATTTGTTAACTTACTAGCAGCAGTTAAATGCAATACATAATCGAGCAGAGAGAAAAATAAAATAAAGTAAAACAAAATAAACAAACAAGTAAATCAATTACGTATATTGAATAGATTAAAATGTGCAAAAACAGAAATACTGAATATTAAAAAAAGTGAGGTAGTGTCAAATGCTTCAATGTCTATTCAGAAATCAGATGGCAGAGGGGAAGAAGCTGTTCTTGTATCGCTGAGTGTGTGCCTTCAGGCTTCTGTACCTCCTACCTGATGGTAACAGTGAGAAAAGGGAATGCCCTGGGCGCTGGAGGTCCTTAATAATGGACGCTGCCTTTCTGAGACACCACTCCCTAAAGATGTCCTGGGTACTTTGTAGGCTAGTGCCCAAGATGGAGTTGACTAGATTTACAACCTTCTGCAGCTTCTTCCTGTCTTGTGCAGTAGCCCCTCCATACCAGACAGTGATGCAGCCTGTCAGAATGCTCTCCACGATACAACTATAGAAGTTGACTGTTGTTGGTGCTGCTGTCATCAAAGAAAATGGAGAGCATTCATACATGTTCTTGATTTGTTAACGATGGTAGAAAGGCTTTGAGGTGTCAGGAGTCAAGTGTACGATACCATTGCCTCTGAGTTAATCTTACAGCCAGGTTACTTATATGGCTGAAACAGTTAAATTTCTGATGAATGGTGATGTCTAGTATTGATAACTGGGGACCCAGTGATGGCAATGCCATTTGGATATCCATAGTAATAGCCAGGCCCCCTTCTTGGGTATGTGATTGCTCGCATTTCCATGGCATGACTGTTACCATTTGTCAGCCCATACCCAAATGTTGTTTACGTCTTGCTGTATGTAAAAGTGGGCTTGAAGAGTTAGAATAGATTTATAAGTTGTGCAATCATCAGTGACTAAGCAACTGAAGATGATTTGGACTGAAGAACTCCCCACAATAATGACCTGGGCTGAGATGATCAACTTTCAACAATCATTGATGGTGCAGATCTTGGAAGGAAACATTTGGATTAATTTTTCAGCTCCCCTGGCAGTGCATGGTTTGGAAATGCTTCAGTTGTCTCCTTAGTATTCAAATGCTGGGCCTCACCATTACTGTTTAAGTGTCCACCTTCATGACAAGTCGTGACAAAACTGCAGAACTTTAATTTGAAGCATTGGTTGGAGGATCACTTTGTCTCCATACTGCATCTTTGTTGTTTGGACACATGATGCAGCTTCACCAGTGTTTCTACTGCTTTCCAGATATGCCTGATGCTGCTTCAACCATTGCCTTCTGCACATCTCTTTGACCCAGAGTTGGCAGTAACAGTGGGGGATATGCCACGCCATAGACTGAGTTGTAATGGTGTTAATTTCCACTGCTGTGGATGGTTCAATGGAATCCTAGATGCAAAGGTAGATCTCTATATCCACAAATACTTTACTTAAATTTTATCATGTTCAGGTGCACCTAATATAGGTAGATTGGTGAGGACAAAATCAAGTAGGTTTATTCCTTTGTTGCTTTGTTCAATACTTGCTGTAGAACTAGTTCAGCAAGAAGCCCTTCAGTTCAGTACTTACACTCAGTAGTCACTTTATTAGGTACCTCCTACACCTGATAAAGTGGCCACTGTGTGTATGTTTGTGGTCTTCTGCTGCTGTAATGTTCCACTTCAACATTTGATGTGTTGTGCGTTCAAAGATGTTCTTCTGCACACCACTGTTATAACTTGTACCTTTGAGTTACTGTTGCCTTCTTGTCAGCTTGAACCAGTCTGATCATTAACCTCTGATTAACAAGGCGTTTTTGCCAACAGACCTACCATTCACTGGAATTCACATGAACTGTTGGAGGAACTCAGCAGGCAAGGCAACATCTATGGAAAAAAGTACAGTCAACATTTCAGGTTGAGTCCTGCTGAAGGGTCTCAGCCTGAAATGTCCCCAGTACGTTTTTCTATAGATGCTGCCTGACCTGCTGAGTTCCTCCAGCATTGTGTGTGTGTCGCTTGGACTTCCAGCATCTGCAGATTTTCTCTTGTTTGCCATTCACAGGATTTTTTTTTTTGTTTTTCACACCTCTCTATAAACTCTAGAGACCGTTGTGCATGAAAATCCCAGATCAGCAGTTTCTGAGATACTCAAAGCAGCCCATCTGGCATCAACAATCATACAGTCAAAGTTACTTAGACAACATTTCTTCCCCATTCTGATGTATGGTTTGAATAACAACTGCACCTCTTAAACAGGAGAAAACCTGCAGATACTGGAAATCCAAGCAACCCACCTAAAATGCTGGTGGAACTCAGCAGGCCAGGCAGCAACTATGGAAGCATATAGTTGACGTTTCTGGCTGAGACTCTTCATCAGGACTATTTTTCTCCAGTCCTGGCCTGCTGAATTTCTCCAGCATTTTGTGTGTGTTGCATCTCTTGACCACGTCTGCATGCTTTTAAGCATTGGGTTGCTGCCACACAATGTGCATTAACGAGCAGGTGTACAGGTGTACCTAATAAAAGTGGCAACTAAATGTAGAACATAGAATAGTACAGCACAGTACAGGCCCTTCGGCCCACAATGTTGTGCCGACCCTCAAACCCTGCCTCCCATATAAGCCCCCACCTTAGATTCCTCCATATACCTGTCTAGTAGTCTCTTAAACTTCACTAGTGTAAGTGCCTCCACCGCCACTGACTCAGGCAGTGCATTCCACGCACCAACCACTCTCTGAGTAAAAAGCTTCCTCTAATATCCCCCTTGAACTTCCCACCTCTTACCTTAAAGCCATGTCCTCTTGTATTGAGCAGTGGTGCCCTGGGGAAGAGGCGCTGGCTATCCACTCTATCTATTCCTCTTATTATCTTGTACACCTCTATCATGTCTCCTCTCATCCTCCTTCTCTCCAAAGAGTAAAGCCCTACTCCCTTAATCTCTGATCATAATGCATACTTTCTAAACCAGACAGCATCCTGGTAAATCTCCTCTGTACCCTCTCCAATGCCCCTACATCCTTCCTATAGTGAGGTGACCAGAACTGGACACAATACTCCAAGTGTGGCCTAACCAGAGTTTTATAGAGCTGCATCATTACATCGCAACTCTTAAACTCTATCCCTCAACTTATGAAAGCTAACACCCCATAAGCTTTCTTAACTACCCTAGCCACCTGTGAGGCAACTTTCAGGGATCTGTGGACATGTACCCCGAGATCTCTCTGTTCCTCCACACTACCAAGTATCCTGCCATTTACTTTGTACTCTGCCTTGGAGTTTGTCCTTCCAAAGTGTACCAACTCACACTTCTCCGGGTTGAACTCTAGTGAAGCTAACAAGCCATTCTTGACGGACAATGAGGTTCCTCACTCAGAGAACATTCTGTACCAATACCACTTTCAGCACTTCTAACTATTGTTCAGGACTACCCAGGGAACGTAATAGAGGAGTCTGCCACTTTGTAAGATATAATTTTGAAAGGTACAATTCAGTAATTTATATCTGTATCAGAAAGAAGGACAAACATACCGTACTTTAATGTTCTTTCTTGGTCATAATCTTTACAGACTAATTCTAATGTAATCATCTGATCTATAAATTTTAGCAGTTAAATATGTTCTGAGAAACAACTAGACTATTCTAACTTGATTTGCAACTGACTGTTGAGCCAATGAGCTAAATATTTGATTAAATTTACAATTTAAATCTTCAGAAGTTATTAACAAATGCCGGTATTGTCAAGACATCTCACTTTTATAATATCAAATCATTGATTTCATATTATTATGATGTCATACTGTCTCCTTTGAAATCCCAATTAATTTGTTACTTATAAACTACACATGGTTCATAATATTATCACATCATATAGGGAATTGATTTTAGACACAACATAGACAGTTTTAAGAATAGCCATTGCTACTGATATTAAGAAGGGTGTTAACTACGTTCCTTCAATCCATCCCAAACATTGACAACTTTAACAATGGAGGTGACAAGTAGCACATGTTTGTAGCACATCTAAGGCCAGTTCATAGGAAAACTAGGACATTCCGGCAGGTTCCAGGGGATCTCAATACATACCAAAATGTCATTGATATACAGCCTTCATATAACTTTGGTAGCATCATGGTGTCGTTGGTGGGACAGCTCTCCCACTTCAGGCACAATCTCAAAGCATACATTAGATGAACTTTGCAAGGTTATTGAAGTTGACATCTTCTACTTGATTGTATCCTTATTGGCTTGGATTTTGCAGGTAAATGCAAGCAATCCACTACATGCGTGGCTGAGGGATTGGAGCAGGGGGCAGGGATTCAAGTTTTTGGATCATTGGGACCTCTTTTGGCGCAGGCGTGACCTGTACAAAAAGGACGGGTTGCACTTGAATCCTAGGGGGACCAATATCCTGGCAGGGAGATTAGCGAGGGCTACTGAGGTGACTTTAAACTAGAATGGTTGGGGGGTGGGAATCAAATTAAAGAGGCTAGGCGTGAGGAGGTTAGTTCACTACAGGGGGATGGGAACCAGTGCAGGGAGGCAGAGGGGTGTAAAGTGAGGGTAGAAACAAAAAGTACTATGGAGAAAAGTAAAAGTGGCAGGCCGACAAATCCAGGGCAAGCATTAAAAAGGGCCACTTTTCAGCATAATTGTATAAGGGCTAGGAGAGTTGTAAAAGAGCGCCTGAAGGCTTTGTGTGTCAATGCAAGGAGCATTCGTAATAAGGTGGATGAATTGAAAGTGCAGATTGTTATTAATGATTATGATATAGTTGGGATCACAGAGACATGGCTCCAGGGTGACCAGGGATGGGAGCTCAACGTTCAGGGATATTCAATATTCAGGAGGGATAGACATGAAGGAAGGGGAGGTGGGGTGGCGTTGCTGGTTAAAGAAGAGATTAACGCAATAGAAAGGAAGGACATAAGCCGGGAAGATGTGGAATCGATATGGGTAGAGCTGCGTAACACCAAGGGGCGGAAGACGCTGGTGGGAGTTGTGTACAGGCCACCTAACAGTAGTAGTGAGGTCGGAGATGGTATTAAACAGGAAATTAGAAATGTGTGCAATAAAGGAACAGCAGTTATAATGGGTGACTTCAATCTACATGTAGATTGGGTGAACCAAATTGGTAAAGGTGCTGAGGAAGAGGATTTCTTGGAATGTATGCGGGATGGTTTTTTGAACCAACATGTCGAGGAACCGACTAGAGAGCAGGCTATTCTGGACTGGGTTTTGAGCAATGAGGAAGGGTTAATTAGCGATCTTGTCGCGAAAGGCCCCTTGGGTAAGAGTGACCATAATATGGTGGAATTCTTCATTAAGATGGAGAGTGACAGAGTTAATTCAGAAACAAAGGTTCTGAACTTAAAGAAGGGTAACTTTGAAGGTATGAGACATGAATTAGCTAAGATAGACTGGCAAATGACACTTAAAGGATTGACGGTGGATATGCAATGGCAAGCATTTAAAGGTTGCATGGATGAACTGCAACAAATGTTCATCCCAGTTTGGCAAAAGAATAAATCAAGGAAGGTAGTGCACCCGTGGCTGACAAGAGAAATTAGGGATAGTATCAATTCCAAAGAAGCAGTATACAAATTAGCCAGAGAAAGTGGCTCACCTGAGGACTGGGAGAAATTCAGAGTTCAGCAGAGGAGGACAAAGGGCTTAATTAGGAAGGGGAAAAAAGATTATGAGAGAAAACTGGCAGGCAACATAAAAACGGACTGTAAAAGCTTTTATAGGTATGTAAAAAGGAAAAGACTGGTAAAGACAAATGTAGGTCCCCTGCAGGCAGAAACAGGTGAGTTGATTATGGGGAGCAAGGACATGGCAGACCAATTGAATAATTACTTTGGTTCTGTCTTCACTAAGGAGGACATAAATAATCTTCCAGAAATAGTAGAGGACAGAGGGTCCAGTGAGATGGAGGAACTGAGCGAAATACATGTTAGTAGGGAAGTGGTGTTAGGTAAATTGAAGGGATTGAAGGCAGATAAATCCCCAGGGCCAGATGGTCTGCATCCCAGGGTGCTTAAGGAAGTAGCCCAAGAAATAGTGGATGCATTAGTGATAATTTTTCAAAACTCATTAGATTCTGGACTAGTTCCTGAGGATTGGAGGGTGGCTAATGTAACTCCACTTTTTAAAAAAGGAGGGAGAGAGAAACCGGGGAATTATAGACTGGTTAGCCTAACGTCGGTGGTGGGGAAACTGCTGGAGTCAGTTATCAAGGATGTGATAACAGCACATTTGGAAAGTGGTGAAATGATCGGACAAAGTCAGCATGGATTTGTGAAAGGAAAATCATGTCTGACGAATCTCATAGAATTTTTTGGGGATGTAACTAGTAGAGTGGATAGGGGAGAACCAGTGGATGTGGTATATTTGGATTTTCAGAAGGCTTTTGACAAGGTCCCACACAGGAGATTAGTGTGCAAACTTAAAGCACACGGTATTGGGGGTAAGGTATTGGTGTGGGTGGAGAGTTGGTAAGCAGACAGGAAGCAAAGAGTGGGAATAAAAGGGACCTTTTCAGAATGGCAGGCGGTGACTAGTGGGGTACCGCAAGGCTCAGTGCTGGGACCCCAGTTGTTTACAATATATATTAATGACTTGGATGAGGGAATTAAATGCAGCATCTCCAAGTTTGCGGATGACACCAAGCTGGGTGGCAGTGTTAGCTGTGAGGAGGATGCTAAGAGGATGCAGGGTGACTTGGATAGGTTGGGTGAGTGGGCAAATTCATGGCAGATGCAATTTAATGTGGATAAATGTGAAGTTATCCACTTTGGTGGCAAAAATAGGAAAACAGATTATTATCTGAATGGTGGCCGATTAGGAAAAGGGGAGGTGCAACGTGACCTGGGTGTCATTATACACCAGTCATTGAAAGTGGGCATGCAGGTACAGCAGGCGGTGAAAAAGGCGAATGGTATGCTGGCATTTATAGCGAGAGGATTTGAGTACAGGAGCAGGGAGGTACTACTGCAGTTGTGCAAGGCCTTGGTGAGACCGCACCTGGAGTATTGTGTGCAGTTTTGGTCCCCTAATCTGAGAAAAGACATCCTTGCCACAGAGGGAGTACAGAGAAGGTTCACCAGATTGATTCCTTGGATGGCAGGACTTTCATATGAAGAAAGAATGGATGAACCGGGCTTGTACTCGTTGGAATTTAGAAGATTGAGGGGGGATCTGATTGAAACGTATAAGATCCTTAAGGGATTGGACAGGCTAGATGTAGGAAGATTGTTCCCGATGTTAGGGAATTCCAGAACGAGGGGTCACAGTTTGAGGATAGAGGGGAAGCCTTTTAGGACCGAGATTAGGAAAAACTTCTTCACACAGAGAGTGGTGAATCTGTGGAATTCTCTGCCACAGGAAATAGTTGAGGCCAGTTCATTGGCTATATTTAAGAGGGAGTTAGATATGGCCCTTGTGGCTACGGGGGTCAGGGGGTATGGAGGGAAGGCTGGGGCGGTGTTCTGAGTTGGATGATCAGCCATGATCATAATAAATGGCGGTGCAGGCTCGAGGGGCCGAATGGCCTACTCCTGCACCTATTTTCTATGTTTCTATGTAATTTTTAGTGGGAGTTCAAATTTACTAATATGTTCAAATTTATTATCTAACTCTGTCACTGGACTCTACACAGAACCTGTTACCAAGACTCAAGTTAGCAGAATTCCCCCTGGGTTTATACTGCGTCATTAGACCCAATTTTAATGAGGATGGCGGAGCCTTGACTAAGAAAATAAATACCTCAGTTTATGTTAATAACAGTTCTTTGTAGTCAATTTTTAAAATTTTTAAATTGAGTCTTAAACTTTTAAATTATCCCTTTAATTTGTAGTAGTTTATAAATGTCTCCGTATGGATAAGAAACATTAATTAAAGAAAACCCTTACAACTGTAACAGATGGCAAAGCTGTGGTGAAGTTTTGTTGGCTATCAAAGCTTTCAGGGCTTCCTCAGAGCATCACCACTGCTCAGCCAAGTATAGACATGGGACTATCATGTGTGGCAATAATAGATAGAGGTCCAAAGTATATAAATATAGCATTTTCTTAGAACTGAGTGGGTTGACTGGCTTCTTCACAAGTACTTAAAAGTTAATTATATTGCTAAAACTCAGGAGTCACAGATAGGCCAGTTTGGAAAAAGTGGTAGATTTCCTTTTCTGGAGGACAAGAGTGAATCAAATGGGTTATTGCATTAGTTTATTGGTTTCACAGTTACTACTCTTGAGACCAATTCCTTTTTTAAAATGATGAGCAGATTACATAACAAAATATCCACTCTTTCCCTTCCTCTGGTTTATGATTCTCATAAATTATTTTGTACTTATATTCACCTTATCTTCAATCTATATGGCTCAGTTTGGAATAATAGTGCACATTCCAAGATCCAGTTTCTCTATTCATGTAGAGTTACTTATGTGATAGCGGGACATGAATTAACTTACTGAAATAAGCCTTCACGAGAACGGAATTTCCTATCCTTATCACATTTGCCCTGTATGTCATTCCAAACCAATCCCACAACTTCACTCTTAAAAATAAACCACTTCATTGAGTGTTGCTCTCCACTACTTTCTCAAAGGGTAATTAGGGAAGGGTAGCAAACGCTAGCCTGACAGTAATACCCTGATCTCAAAATAAAGAACTTTGAGAGCCACCAAGGATCCAATGTATTCATGATTAGAATACTTAATCTTCCTTCATAGCTCTACTGTCCCTTTATATCTAGTATCAGCTTTTCTTATATTAAGAAATGTATACAGTTAAAGAGAACAGGTGCTTTATACAAACCAGCTGTTAATACTGTGTATCTGCAAGATGGTACCAGTGAACTACTGTGATGTTCTATGGGCCATGTTCGATACTTCTAAGTATACCACTTTTGGATTACTATCAGCATGTAGCTTCCCCTTAAGCAATGCACTTTTAAACCAACTTAATCATCTACAGATTTCAAGATTTTCTGAAGGACTAGGCGGACCAAACAGGTATGGCATCTTTAAGTGGATGAAGGTTCATTACCATGGCCAGAAGTGAGGTGGAGGTCGGAGGGTAACTCCAAGCCAGAATGAAATGTAGAGCAATGAGGCCCCCTCTACCCAGCTTCTTGTTAGCAAATTTGCAGATGCTGGAGGACAAAACTGAGGGCAAGATTGCTGTATCAGAGGGGGAATGAGAGATGGTTGTATTTGATGGCTGAACGAGATGTGGCTTTTTCCCAGCATGCCAGATACAGCGATCAGACCAGAAGGCTTCTCGATTTACCAAAGGGACAGAACTGTTGATTCTGAAAAGGCAAAAGGTGGAGCTGTGTGTTTCATGATAAACTCTTGGTGATGCTCTGATATGGTGGTTTTGTTGAACTCGTGGTCCCCCGACCTTGAACACCTAATGGTCAAATGCCATCCATTCTATTTACCTAAGGAGTTGTCCTCCATAATCCTGACCACAGTTTACATACACTAGTGGCTGACTATAATCAAGTGCTTGAGAAACTGCCTGATTCCTTTGTTCAAGGATTCATCTGTGGAGCTGAATGAATGCACCATGTTTGTCATGGACTTTAATAAAACAGTTATTAAACTGAAATGTGTTCCCCAAAAAATCAGTCTTCCCCAACCAGGAGCCCTGGATTAACCATGAGATCTACAGTCTGCTGAGGGCCAGATCAGAGGCATTCAAGTTTGGTGACCAAGAAAGTTACAAGAGGTCCAGGGACTATCTCCAAAAAGCCATCTCAAGGGTGAAGTGGCAATTCCAGACTAAACTTGAATCATTGAAGGATGCTCAACAGTTGTGGCAGGGCTTGAATACCGTCACCTCTTATAAATTCAAATCAATTGACATAGGTGACAGCAGGGCTTCATTTCCAGAATGAGCTCAATGCCTTCTATGCTTGCTTTGATTGTCAAAATGTGGAGGAACCATCATGAACTCACCTAGCCCCCAATGATCCTAAGGCCAACATGTGAGCAGCCTTCAGGAGGATGAACCCACGAAAAGCATTGGCTCAGTCGGAGTATCTAGCCAAATACTAAAAACCTCTGGCTGATCAACTAGATGGAGTATTCACAGACCTTGAACTTCTCACTTTTGCAGTTTGAGGTGCCCACCTACTTCAATCATACCAGTGCCCAAGAAGAACGTGGTAACCTGCCTCAATAACTATTGTCCAGTAGCACTTACATCTACAGTGATGAAGTGTTTTGAGAGGTTGGTGACGAAACATCAAGTCCTGCCTGAGAACCGACTTGGATCCACTCCAATTTGCCACTGATGCAAAAGGTCCACAGCAGATGCCATCTCATTGGGTCTTCTCTCAACCCTGGAACATCTGGACAGCAAAGATGCATACATCAGGATGCTTTTTATTGACTACAGCTCAGCAATCAATATGATCATCCCCTCAAAACCAACCAATAAGCTCTAAGACCTGGGTCTCAATACTTTCTGTACAATTGGACCCTCAGTTTCCTCACTTGCAGACCAGTCACGATCTCCATCAGTAAAGGCGCACCACAAGGCTGTGTGCTTAGTTCCCTGCTCCACTCGCTTTACACTTATGACTGCGTAGCTAAGCACAACTCCCAATGCCATATTCAAGTTTGCTGATGACACCACTACCATAGCTGAATCAAAGGAGGCGACTAGACAGCATATAGGAGGAAGAACAAAAATCTGGCTGAATGGTGCCATAACGACCTCTTACTCCATGTCAGCAAGATCAAGGAGCTGATTATCGACTTCAGGAGAAGGGAACCAGAGGTCAATGAGCCAGTCCACATTGGAGGATCAGAGGTGAAGAGTATCAGCAATTTAAAATTCCTCGGTGTTATTATTTCAGTGGACCCATCCTGGGCCCAGCATATAAGTGCAATTACGAAGAAAGCACAACAGCAGCTGTACTTCATTAGGAGTTTGCAAAGATTTGGCATGACATTTAAAACTTCTACAGATGTCTAGTGAAAAGCATATTGAATGGCTGCATCACAGGCTGGTACGATTAACACCAATACCTTTGAACAGAAAATCCTTCAAAAAGTACTTGATACACCCCAGTCCATCATGGGTAAAGCCCTCCCACCACTGAGCACATCTACATGAAACATGAAACAATGTCGCAAGAAAGCAGCATACATCATCAGGGACCCCCACCACCCGGCACATGCTCTCTTCTCGTTGCTGCCATCAGGAAGGTGGTACAGGAGCTTTAGGACTCACAGTTTCAGGTTCAAGAGCAGTATTACCCCTCAACCATCAGACTCTTGAACTTTATTCAACTTCACTTGCCCCATCATTGAAATGTTCCCACAACCTTTGACTCACTTTCAAGGACTCTTTATCTCATGTTCTTGATACTTATTGTTTATTTATTCATTATGATTATTTCTTTATTTGCACACTTTGTTTACTCTCTTTTGCACATTGGTTGAATGCTCAAGTCGGTGTGGTCTTTCATTGATTCTATTATGGTTATTATTGTATTATGGATTTATTGAGTATGCTGCAGAAAATTGAATCTTAGGGTTATATATGGTGACATAAAGGTACTTTGATAATAAATTTACTTTGAACTTTGAGCCCTCAGGCTATATGTCTTGTCTTGCAATTTCTACAATATTGCTTAGATTTGGAAATTTGAGGATTAGCCACTAAAAATTCCCAGATTCAGTACTTCGATTTTATTAAAAGGGTATCCATATCTAGGAATTTATTTTCTTCAATGCTAAGTAAAAGAACATAAGGGGTTAATTATTGTTCAAGCCCTCTCTTTCTAACTTAGAGGGAAGTAACAGTAGCAGTTTTGCAGTAGAGTCACTTTGAAGAGATGAAAGCTGGATTATGGATGGTATTAGCCAAGTTTATCAGTTGCTCAACCTTGCCAAAATATGGGCAACCCAAAACTAAATGGGAGCATGATAGGGCTCCAAGACTATGAGACATACTGGGTACCTGGACATTCTGTCAGCATTCTTCATTGGTGGTCACAGAATCTAGTTCTTCATTAGTAATCCAAACTTGTTTGACTTAGCATTACAACAGGAATTCTGCAGATGCTGGAAATTCAAGTAACACACATCAAAGTTGCTGGTGAATGCAGCAGGCCAGGCAGCATCTCTAGGAAGAGGTACTGTAACGTCGACTGTACCTCTTCCTAGAGATGCTGCCTGGCCTACTGTGTTCACCAGCAACTTTGATGTGTGTTGCTTGACTTAGCATTGTTTAGTTAGCAATGGATGGTTACAGTCCCTAAGTTTCCTATACCCTGCTCCGTCCTCAGAAAGGTTTGTTTCATTCCTTATATTTGTCTGAGTAAGATTGTCAACCAATTTTAAATTGGAATAAGTATTATGTTGCTTACCCCACCCCATCAGGAACTGGAAAAGCAACTTGCTGTTTGACCTGCTGAGTTCCTCCAGCAGATTGTTAGTTGCTCCAGATTCCAGCACTTGTGGTCTCTTATATTTATATCAGGAACTGGATTAGTAATATACAAATTTACTTTTTGATTCATTCACAGCATCTGGGTGTAATTCCAATGCCATTATTTGTTGGCCATGTTCTATTATATTTCATTGTTTCAAAGTGTGGTTAAAAGCTAAAGTGTGGGTTTGGTTTATCTTTGGTCAAGACAGCGTATTTCCTTTTCTAAGGGGTACTGGGTAAATAGGTCAGGTTTTCACTACATTTTCTCATTAATAAGTACTAGATCTTTATTTGAATTCTCTAGACATCGGATAATATGTGAAATCACTTTCAGTACCAGGGGCCCAAGCCACAGTTATTAATCTAATAACATAACCACATTCAATAGGACCATCACAGCAGATCTTCCTCACCATTCTGGATTGGAATTGAATCTGTTTCCTAAAATGAAAGAGCAATGTTTCCTTCACAGATGGCAACTGGGGCTTCAACATGTGCTGTTTTCCTTTTCTCTCATTAGTTATTCACTCAGATTAGAACCTGGGACTACACAACCCTTTGTCACTTTAAGGATACACCTGCAAGCACACGTAGTCGCCACAGACTGGGTTCATCAGACCTAGGGATCAAAGATTACGATTAGCACAGTGTGAAGAGGCATCAAACCAACAACAATTTTGGAGTTGTTCAGAAGTTGCTGCAAGCCATGTTACTTTCTACTCTAATAGTCTCATCTGCCTTGAAAATCTATTCAACTTGCAACAAAGCCTAAACACCTTGTATACATGCAGTAGGCAGTGCAAAGAATCATACATTATTTATTGTGCATGAATTTTGTTTTACGTATTACCTGCTGATTTACAATTTGGATTTAGATACATATTTCAGAGTCTATACATGTTATGGCAGCTTTACATCATCAGTACTAAATCAGACATAATATAAGTGATATGCTGTATATTTGGAACAGTTCCAAAGTTTCCATAGTTTTTGGAATGTACAATCAATGAGGTAACTGTGAAGCTTTGTTACATTTAAAAACCACTGCCCCTCAATACAGGAAACTGCAATGAGAGTATGGAAAGTACAATTACATTTATAAATGACTGATAATATGCAACTATCAAAAATAGGAATGGACTTGAATTTGACTGTCAAAATAAACTCTTCCAGCTTTTCAACAACAACAACAAATTTTGCAGAATGTTTTAAAATTGAGCCCACATTGTCTTGAAATAGAGCCATCAAAAATCCAACATACGTAACATTTTCTTATAGAATATAGCTGGCCAAAACATTTTGTGTATTCTTTTCAGTAAAGTTGCCAGTGCCACAATAGAAATAAGCAACCGTTGAGGGAATAGGGAAAAAATAGCCCACTCCAGGTAAATTATTTAACCAAGGTACATAAAATGTAATTAAGGCTGCAGATTTAGAAGGATATTTTAAGGGTATTTGATTTATAACTGGTTTAAAATAAAGCTAAGGGATACCTGGAAAGATAAATGATGCTTCTCCTGATCTGCTTGCAGCTTTTTTTTCTGCTGGGCAATCATGCCTGTTTCTTTAAAAAAATGCATAAAGTTGTCAGCAGCTGGTGGCCAGAGGAAAGGATCAGACATGAAACACTCAGCATTTGCAATCATCCAGCTTGAGATGCACAGTATACTTTCTTTGGGTAACACTTGCTAACATTGAAGTGCAACACTCAACTTAAAAAGCAAAAGGGAAATGTAAACGTACCTGACAATGCAGAAAGTTCACTTTGTACAGGGTTTGCGTGCATATATCAAACTTTCACATACCCCTTACCTCCTTCAAATAAAGTGACACATAAAACAAAGTGATTTGTAGCACAACATAACTGGTAGCGCACACTACTGAAAGTGTTAATAACCTAGGAATTTATGTCTATAATTAGAATAAATAAGAGACTAACCAAAAAAAATTAGAATGCATTGCACGGTATATGAATAAAACAATATTACTTTAAGGACATGTAATACTCTAGCAAATCCATATCTTTATCACAAGACTCTAATCAGAGATTATGTGCAATAATGGAGACAGCATTTAAGGTGCTAGTAAGTATAAATGAACTATTGGACCAATAACAGCCCACCATACACTGGGGCAGAGTTCCAGATGATATCTATTAGCACATAAATTGCAAAGTACTGCAAAATGGCTGACATGCGACCTTATGAAATGTATTATCTTTGCAATATGTAGTGTTGTTTTCCAGATAGTTGGTGCTATTAGTGTTCTTAGGGATTTGCAGGAACTCTCTAAGATTTTAACTTTTATCTTGAGGCTTGCACAGAATTGTTGCATTCAGTATGAATTTAAAATGAAGAATTATTAATTTTCAATTGTAAATCATTTCTTCACTAAAGAAAGCTGCTAAACTTAAAATTGTGCCTAAAATATAATCTGTGAAACAGTGAAAATGATCCATTATAACTTGTGTATGTAGGAAGATTTGTATTAATTACTCAAGTTCGAAGACATGACATTTTAAGTTTGTCTTCGTGATACAAAAGCTTTAGCACTAAAATATTCTACTGTATCGCTCACTGAGTAGCTTTTATCCACACAATCACAAGTCATTCTTGCTTACTGGCAATTTAGTCCAAGAGGTCCCTCTTCAATTGTTTTAGGCTACATTTGAGAAGAGGTAGGAATTGCACAACTACCAAAGATTCAAAGTTTCACAGTTTGGGTTCACTGTTCTTGTTGCAACTGTTATGAATTTTACCTACATACTCCTCAAGATTTAATACCGCCAATATCTGTTCCTGCAATATATTTAGCACACTGCACTGAAGTGCATCATTTTTTTTCCTTTCATCTGAACATTTTCACATGATCCCTTATAATAAAGCTTTTTAAAAAAAATCTCTGGTATAACGCTTCAACTTCAAACATAGCATGTCAACATTCAGAAGCAGCTTAAAGGGGTCCTATGCAAAATGGTACTGGACTTAACCAGATGTCACTTCTTGTATAGATTGTTGCTACTTTCAACAATCTCTGATGGAACACTATTTCTACATTGCCAGCTTTTCATTAACAAGCAAGATTAAAGGCATGACAATGGCTGAGATGTTGGCAGAGAGCCTCTATGTAAGATTGGATACCATCATCAATTTAAAAGCATAATTAACAACAATAATTCGATATTACAACACAAGTAATACATGGCAGAGAGACATAAAGATACTAATAACTTTTCACTTGATGACAAAGTATTGAACAATGAAAGCAATCAAAACAGAGACTGCGGCAAACAACGCAAGGATGAGGGCAGCACACTGCTCATCACTTAATGTCTGTGCTGCCTTTGTGACTTCTGTAGTGTCTTTGCTGCTGCTGGTTGGTGTTTCATTCCTCTGAGAATATAATGTTACAGTGGCACTGTAAGGGCCCACTAGATCATGAAACCCTTGAGTGCCTTGGCACTGGCGAATGGCACACACTCGAAAACGGTATTCACAGTTTAACTGGAGGTTTGAAACTTGGAAGGTTGTTTCTGGACCTTTATATATCTGAAAGCAAAAAAAAAAACAAATAACTGCAGAAGAAAAGAATTAAGAAAATTGGAAGCACAAAATCATACAAAGTTAACTGGTGTCTTACATTTAGTTATGGTTGTCATGATTTAAGCATTCCTTTCCCACCTGGAGTTTAAACAAACTCAGATGAGGAGAATAATACGTTTGATGTTTTTCTCTATATAATTTGCCTTTGTCAAGAGGACAAGAAACAAATACATGTCTGGATACTGAGGAACCTGAAATAAGGGTGATACCAACTGCAAGTAATTTCAGAAAGAGAAACATATTTCTTACAAAGGAGTTGATAGGCTTTGAATGTACTATTGCAGGTAGTCTTTGCAACAAAAACTATATCAACATTTAGAATCAATGAAAGAGATCGCTGAAGGAAAAGGTGGGGAAATAAAAGGTTATGACCATAATATTTCCAGAATATTGTTGCTGGGGAAAGGATAACAGCAACAGAGCTCAGTGGGCTAAATTACCTTCTGCTTATGCAGCTTTACAATGAAATTTTACATGAAGAATGAGACAGGGGATGGTATAGGAATCTAAAATTGCCAACTTGGAAAGAGGTACCAATACATGTTATGAACATTATTCTGTGATATTGAGTATGTAGCACATATTATACATTCTTTATCACATCTGTATAATTGGGGAAACTAAATTCTGCATTCAGTTTGTGGACTGAGTGGGGGGCAGCAACGGGGAATACGATCTCTACCAAATTTAGTGGTAGTACTCACATACACCACCAAAGCTGCTTTGGAGACCAGCAACACCTGCCCCAGATTGGGTAGAGGAGGGGAGCTGCTGCATTACATTTGGTGTTTAATATGTATGATATTTCATCAAAACAAAATGCATTTGATCACTGGCTTTTAACCACATTCAAATTCTTATGCTCCTATGATAATATATGAATGGACTAATCACTCCCATTCAAGATGATTATTTGCAACAAGTAGCAATATTGTAAAACACTGCAGAATAAGTACACAAGAGAAAACACTGGAAATGTTCAATAGATCAGCATGTACCTGAAGAGGGCTTACAATGAATTTAAGGGAAGAGTTGCTCACTTTCTCAATTTAACAACTTCTGATAATTAACCCTTTCAATCTTACAGTTAATTTTTTTGAAGATTCACTTCTTTGTATTATAATTTCAGATATTATCTCCTTATTTACAACTTTCTCACTATTTACACTTTAAAAGCTATCCACGCCACTACTTTTGTCATTCAGCCACCTGTCCTTCATCCTATCATAGAGCTTTGTGTTATTCTCTCCGTTCCCTCTGTTTGTCTCTCTGTGTAAATTTAAATCAGTAACCATCGCCTTCCTCACTTTGATTAAAGATCATCAACCTGAAACATTAACTGTATTTTCTAAAAATACTGCTTGATATGCTGAGTATTTGCAGAAATGTTATAATATTGCATATTGCCAGCATAACTGCAGTACGTTGAGTCTTAGAACTGTACAAAATGGCCATCTACACTAATTCAATTTATACTGAACAGAAACAGGCCCTGAGGCTCAACACATCCATTTCAACCAGGATGCTTTCCTGAGCTAGCCCCACTTGCTTACATGTTCCTCTAAGTCTTTCCTTTCAATCTATCTGTCCAAATGTTTTTTAAGCTTTGTAAATGTACCTACCTCTTCCACTTCCTCTTGCAACTAATTCCATATACCCACCAACCTCTGTGTGAAAATCTAGCCCTTTCAGATCCTTTATAAATTTTACCCTCTCATATTAAAGCTATGCCATCTAATTTTATAAACATCTATAAGGTCACCTTCAGCCTTCTATGCTTCAGGGAAAACAATCCAAACTATCCAGTCTTGCATTATAATTCAAGCTCTCCAGTCTCAGCAATTTATGAATCTTTTTTATTCTTTCTTCAGCTTAATCACATTCTTCCTGTATTTTGTTAACCACAGTTGCAGGTGCAGTCTTGTACAGCTTGTAGCATAGCATCCCAACTCTTGAATACAGTGCTCTATTTAATGAAGGCAAGCATGCCATACTCCTTCAGCAACACTTGTCTACCTGTACCACCATCTTCAGGGAATTGGACTTGTACCCTTATATCCGTCTGTCCTACAACACTCCCCATATACAGTACCTGACTCCACCATCCTCTCTGACAGCATATTCTACATATCACCCACCATGTGTTAGCTACTAGTCTCCAGAATAAGCCCACTTAAACATAAGGAATTTTTCCAGTCAGAAACATAAGACCATAAGATTTAGGAGCAGAAGTAGGCCATTCAGCCCATCGAGTCTGCTCCTCCATTAAATCATGGGCTGATCCAATTCTTCCAGTCATCCTCACTCCCCTGCTTTCACCCCATACCCTTTGATGTCCTGGCTAATCAAGAACTTATCTATCTCTGCCTTAAATACACCCAATGACTTGGCCTTCACAGCCGCTCGTGGCAACAAATTCCAGATTTAGTACCCTCTGACTAAAGTAATTTCTCCGCATCTTAGTTCTAAAAGGACGTCCTTCAATCCTGAAGTCATGCCCTCTTGTCCTAGAATCCTCTACCATGGGAAATAACTTTGCCATATCTAATCTGTTCAGGCCTTTTAACATTTGGAATGTTTCTATGAGATTCCCTTTATTTTCCTGAATGCCAGGTGTTACGTACCCCGTAACTGGGTTGCCAAACCAGCAGAAATGGATCACTCAGTTGGAGTCTGGATTACTAGAACTAAGAAAGTTTTATTAAAGAAACAAGCAACACAGTAATCAAAAGGATAATAAATGCAACAGTTCAGCAATGATAAACACACATGTGCACAGAATTAAGATAACAGGATCAATCAAGCTCTATCGTTGTCTAGGGGTAAATGACCAATTTCAAAGTGACACAAAGGTCCAGTTCAATTTAGTTCAGTTCGCAGTAATCGTTGCCATGGCGATGGACAACGTGGGGGAAGGGAGAGAGAGAACGAGAACGACTGATCATTCAGAACGGCTTCCACTCACAGACCTGCGATATTGCTCAGAAGCAGCTATCGGGCGGATCCTTTGTGATGTCACCTGAGGTCACCGACTGTGACCCCTCCTCCAGATGTGGTCGATCCTCTGCAGTGAACCCGGCACCCAAGCAAGGGCGGACACACACCGGGTTCCCGCTGATCGTACCTTTCCACCCTGTGCGTTTGAGGCTGATCCCCTGATCAGCCGTCCAAGAGCTTCCCACCAACTCGTGAGAGGCGCACCGCTTCCAGGGTCTCGTTACCTCGAGTGTCGCGTGTGTCCTGCCTTAGCAAACCTGTCCCTTTTTATCCCCCTGCTGGGGTATCGCCTGTCCATCACTTTAAACAGTTCAGGGGTCAAAGGGGGAGCCGCTCTAGACAGCTCTCTCTCCCGTCCCTTCATTACACATCTCCAGATGCTGCTTCATTATTCCTTATCTCTCCTTCCCCTGAGGACAGGTGGCAGACCAACTGCTGATGCCACTGATGCTAGCCCAGGCCAGCAAACATCTTAATTTATGTGTATTCTCGTCACACTTCCCCCCTTTAAGGATTTTTACCGGGAGGTAAAAATTACAAACATGAATACATTATTTGATACACACACAAATATACATCTTTATCAGCTATTTGGCTAACACAGCGAGTTTGAAGTTGTCAACACCTTGACAGACAGTCATCACATTTTCTGTCCCTTTTATATGTGTTATTAATAATCCCTTAGACCAGGCTCCAACTCAGCAAACTTCATAGTGGCCAAAAACATTGATGAATTGCGATCAATGTAACCTCTCATTTGGTTTTGTCCCGGACCACAATAACAAGGGTCGTCCCATTCCGACTCAGTTTTCTTTCGCAAGGGCTTAGTAGGAGGGGGAGGGGTAGTGACCGCAGAGTTACTGCAAAACTTCCTACAGTACCCCACCTGCTCCAAGAGCCTTCTGAGGGCCCTCTTGTCTGTCGGGGTTGGGAGGTCAGCGACAGCCTGCACTGTAGCTTGCATCACTGCCAGCTGCCCCTGTGTCACCACAATTCCCAGGTAAGTGACCTTCGTGTGGCCGAACTCATTTTTTTCAAGGTTCACTATCAAGCTGGCTTCAAACAGCCATATTAAATTGCCAATACACACCTCTGTGTTCATCAGCCCTTTAGTCAATGAATTACTCATTATATATGGATGTTGTTTACTAGGCTGGCCTATTGTAACAGACACCCCCCCAACGTCCCAGTTCTTTGCATCGCCTCGGGACAATCAAACACACGGGTGTGAGTCGTTTAATTACTTCTAAAGAGTTGCTTTGTTCGGGGATTAAGGGAGAGACCTTGTCAGTAGACCTGGCCAAAACAACAGCCTTCTCCCATCTGATCAATCCCATACTAATCTTTTCAAAATGGTTCTTTTCTCTTATCATGGGGCCCCTAGCTTCATTGATTTCCACGCTAACACCGACTAGGTTTGTTAGCATATCAAAAGCCTGTGACTGTCTCAGTTCGTGTCGGTCATGATCAATAACATCCTTCCCCCTGGGCAGCCGGTAAACCTCTTTCATGATTCCACCAACTGTTTCCTACAGCGCCGCAAGATGTCCACCGGGGGTACCTTGTGGGCCAGGTTAAAAATCTCATCCTCATAACTCTTTTGCACCACCCCCCATTCCTCATCTGCGGGTACTGTACTTGATTTCCCTTTCTTCCTTAGCACTTCCTCCTCCGCACAATAGCCTACTAGTTCCCTTGTTAAGGCTGTGTCAGAGAGAGCTGTCTCTGCCAAAACCATCAGCCCCTCGTCTCGCTCCCACGTCTGCACAAATTCTTTCCTGGCTACTGCTACATCTGTCCCTACTCCCTCACTACCTCTTGTCTCACCACACTCCTTCTTTTCATTTTCTACCCCCGTCTCATACAAGGTTGGCAGAAACGTTTCAGCTAAATTTACCACCGCAGCTAAATTCACTACCGCAGGGCCATGATGAACCTGTGAGTCCGTGGGCGGGGCCTCACTGCTGGCAGGCTGACCTGTCAATCTCACGACTGGGAACACGATTCCCCCGGCGATGTCATTACCGAGCAAGACTTCCACGCCTTTCATCGGTAATTCAGACCTCACCCCGATCGTGACTAGTCCAGAGACCAGGTTGCTTTGTAAGTGTATCTGGTGCAAAGGGACTGACTCTGTCCCTTCCCCAACACCTTTGACCTTGACCTCCCCAATCCGGGTCTCTGAGCTAAACTCTAATACACTCTTCAGTATTAGTGACTGACACGCTCCCGTGTCTCTCCAGATCCGCACTGGAACTGGTTTTAACCCCTCCTTCACTGACACTAATCCGGCCGAGATAAACCTCTCGCACCCTTCCTGAACTTTGGCAGACCTGTCCTTCCCTAGCGGTTTGCTTAACAGCTCGATACAGCCATTCGGAACCCCTGTTTTTCCTTTCCCCATCTCCTTCCTTGGGGCAAAGCACCTGGACGCAAAGTGTCAGACTTTCCCGCAATTATAACAGACGACCCCAGGAGACTTCCTGCCAGACTGCTCCCAGTCTACCTTATCTTTCTCACTAGTCCCCGGCTTACTTTCTGACTTTTCCGGCGGACTCTCCCCGCCGTCCTGACTACCCTTCTGGTAGCCTTTACTCGGGGCAAACTTCATTTTATGCGTCAACGCATACTCATCCGCTAACTTAGCAGTTGCGGCTAACGTGGCTGCCTCTTTCTCATCGAGGTAGGGTCTCATACCCTCAGGGACACAACCTTTAAACTGCTTAATCAGGATCAGCTGTAGCAGTCTGTCATAATCCCCCTCTACCCCCTTTGAGGCGCACCAACACTCACAGTACGTCTGCGTCTCACGGGCAAACTCCAAATACGTGCAGTCCCACTGCTTCCTCGCATTCCGGAACCTCTGCCGGTATGCCTCCGGGACCAACTCATAAATCCTGAGGATGGCGTCTTTCACCACCTCATACCTCTGGGCATCTTCCGCGGACAAAGCCGAGAAAGCTTCTTGGGCTTTCCCTTTCAGTACACTCTGAAGTAAAACAATCCACTTATCCCTCGGCCAGTCCTGACTTATAGCCACTTTTTCGAAGTGGAGTAAGTACCGATCCATGTCGGTATTGTCAAATGGGGGGACCAGTCTAACCTCCTGGGTCGCCCGGAACCCTCCACCTTGGTTCTGCACGAGCCCCTGCTCTGCCCTTAACTTCTCCAGCTCGAATTCCCTTTCCCTCTATTTCTCCAACTGCCTCTCTTCTCGCTCCAACTGCCTCTCTCTCCCTTTCTCTTCTCTCTCCAACTGTCTCTCTCTCTCGCCTTTCTACCTCTCTCTCCTTCTCTTCTCGCTGCAACTGCCTCTCCCTCTTTCCTGCTCTTCTCATTGTAACTGTCTGTCCCTCTCTTTCTCTTCTCACTCCAACTGCCGTACCCGGAACTCGTGCTCGAGAGTTTTTCAAGCTGCACCTGTACCGCGTCTCCAGCAGGTTTTTCAATAGACACCACCCCAGCTCGCCTTGGGGAAACACACCTTTAGATACATAGTGCTCTACGATAGCTCTGTGTATCTCCTCTCTCCTCATTGTCGACTTCCCCTTAGCAAGATTCAACCGTTTGGCCACAGCTACCAATTCCGATTTCCTGGCATCCTCTAATGCCTCCAAGGTCAGCGCCTTTATAAATTCCTCAGCCTCCATTTCTGCTGTTTGTCTTTTCTTTCTTTCGGGAATTTTAACCCAATCAATTTACTCCGTCCCAAATTTAGCGTTCAAAATCGCAGACGAGAACCCCACTTATGTTACGTACCCCGTAACTAGGTTGCCAAACCAGCAGAAATGGATCATTCAGTTGGAGTCTGGATTACTAGAACAAAGAAAGTTTTATTAAAGAAACAAGCAACACAGTAATCGAAAGGATAATAAATGCAACAGTTCAGCAATGATAAACACACATGTGCACAGAATTAAGATAACAGGATCAATCAAGCTCTATCGTTGTCTAGGGGTAAATGACCAATTTCAAAGTGACACAAAAGTCCAGTTCAATTTAGTTCAGTTCGCAGTAATCGTTGCCATGGCGATGGACAATGTGGGGGGAGGGAGAGAGAGAACGAGAACGACTGATCATTCAGAACGGCTTCCACTCACAGACCGGCGATATTGCTCACAAGCAGCTTTCGGGCGGGTCCTTTGTAATGTCACCTGAGGTCACTGACTGTGACCCCTCCTCCAGATGCGGTCGATCCTCTGCAGTGAACCCGGCACCCAAGCAAGGGCGGACACACACCGGGTTCCTGCTGATCGTACCTTTCCAACCTGTGCGTTTGAGGCTGATCCCCCGATCAGCCGTCCAAGAGCTTCCCACTGACTCGTGAGAGGCGCATCGCTTCCAGGGTCTCGTTACCTCGAGTGTCATGTGCGTCCTGCCTTAGCGAACCTGTCCCTTTTTATCCCCCTGCTGGGGTATCGCCTGTCCATCACTTCAAACAGTTCAGGGTTCAAAGGGGGAGCCGCTCTAGACAGCTCTCTCTCCCGTCCCTTCATTACACATCTCCAGATGCTGCTTCATTGTTCCTTATCTCTCCTTCCCCTGAGGACAGGTGGTAGACCAACTGCTGATGCCACTGATGCTAGCCCAGGCCAGCAAACATATTAATTTATGTGTATTCTCGTCACACACGGAATACAGCCCAAGAGCTGCCAGACGTTCCTCATACGGTAACCCTCTCATTCCTGGAATCATTCCCGTGAATCTTCTGTGAACCCTCTCCACTGTTACTAAAATCCATTTACACACAATTCTCACAAAATCGAAATGATCATGGTGGATGCAAGAATATAAATTTGAACAATTCATTATTAAGGTGGAATCTGATTATGGTTAATTATAATTATTGCTTATTATATTGCTATTCATTCTAATATTATTACCTATAGGAAGGAAAAAATTAATTGTGTGAAACAATGGTTAGCTCCATTTCATCTTGGATCAAACAGTCTTGCTTGATCATCTCTTTCTAGTTACAAAGACCAAAAAGGAAATATGTATCACAGAACTACTGAATAATATGATAAAATTACTCTAAATTAGATTCACAATGTTTGGGAATGATAAAAATAAATAATCTAAAGTTTCAGCACTTTAATTAAAATTACTCAAGATTGTACTTGCATCTATTAAGCCTGTAGTGTTGCAATGTAGTGGCCAAAAGAACAGATTTTTGCTTTGTTCATTTGGCTAAATAGGCCAATTTCACATTTTCAGTAGCAGCAGATCTATAGTCCCGTTGCTCTGCCCTAACTTCATACTGCTTTCGAGTTTTGCTCTGAAACCAGAAAATTTACTTTGGATTCAAATTTCAATTGGTATCAGATTATTGCTACAGGGTATATTCATGTTTTCTTAAATCACCATTATCAACATGCAATTCCAGATAAGTAGTATAGCCTATCCTTGAGGCTAAGAATACTGTAGCTTGAAAGGCTCTTCAATCTGCACGGAATTATACCAAAACAAGGAAAACGTGCTCACTCAGAAGCTTGGAATTCAACATAAAGTGAATTTCACCAGCTTTCTGGCACTTAATAGTGGGAAGGGCACACTCTCTTAAGTATCACCTGAGAAGGGGAAAAAGAAACCTGCATTTTACAGAAATAAGTGGAATGGCACAGTGGAACGATCATTTCCTGGTCTGAGAAAGGCCTATAGTATATCAAGGGACAAAAAATGAGTTAAAGTAAAATAAGAGTTTAAAAAGATTAAAAAGTATATAGGAGCAGAAGACACTACATATAGGAACAATTGAGATTATATCTGTAACAACACTGATATTTGCAATGCTAAATTTTTCTGAGTTATAATCATTACCTGCTTGAATTCAGAGTCTTTACCAATCATGGCTTGAACGCTGTAAACAATTGGATCTCCCTTCATTGCTGGCAAGGGTTCCCAAATGAGATCACAAACATTCTCCTTCAGTTGCTCTAATCTTGGAGCTAGTCAGAAGGGAATTAGGTTAGTTAATTTAGTGTATGCATACAATAAAACACACAAGCTAAAATGTACATTAACAAATGATTACAACAGATACACATCAATAAAGTGATTCAAAGCAGTTCCCAATTACAATTAACATAAGTTTCACATCAAATGAAAATCCATTTCTTCAGTCCATGCTGACTGTGATTGAATGTCAATCCAGGTTTCCAGCAGACAGCAGAAGGCATAAGATTAGAGATAACAGCCAGCCATTATAAATTAGCTACCAAGAGATATTGTCAGTTGTTAAAGAGAAGTCTCCAAATTAAATAGGAATTTTGTATTAAGGAGGGTCACTGGAAAATAGGCAGATGTAGGACTTGGGTTATGAGTAGGAAGACTGACGTAGGAGCGATTGACGTTGAAATATCAAAAATTAATGGATTGTTAAAAGTAAATCATCTGTTTAAAAGATGATATTTTAATGTCTTTAAAATGGCCTTAGTCGACATGACAAATGACAGAATACCATTAGCAGCTTCAAAATCCGAAACTAAGTATATAATTGTTGCTCACCAGTGCAGATGAGATAACAACAAATTAAAATGTCTGTACATTGATATCAATAAACACCTACCTTTAAGAGGAGATGGAGGAGATATGGTAGTCATGAAAGTGTAAACTTCAGAAAGGGGTCCTTCACCTGCTTCATTACATGCCTGAATTTTAAATCGGTAGCATGTGGACTCACTGAGCCTCTGAACTTTATATGTGTGACATGGTCCCCTGTATAACGTTGAATACCTGAAAGATATGCCAGGTTTTCAAGAGTTTTACAAAATTATAAACTTTGAGCTGATCTTTATCATTTGACAAAAAGTGGTTTATAATGCCAGCTGTAATTTTATCTGTGAATCATTGCCTTTTAAGTACTTAAAAATAGGACGCTGCAGAAAAACTTACTGTGGCTTGCAGTTTGCTCTTACATTGTCAATTATCAATTTTCTTCTTCATGAATGGTTCGATACTAATTAATAACGACTTGTTTGGATTTTACCAATACAATTTGAAGCAAATGTTTTTCCTCCAAAAGTAGTAGTTTGGGAGTGTACCTTTTACATCTCACGTTCACATGTTTGAGAAGAGGCTTTTTGTCAGCAGCTTAGGCCCCAGGAGTGGGAGTGAGTGTTGGTGTCAGAGCCCTATGAAAGGCTGGAGAGAGAGGATAAAAGGAGCAGATTCGGGGAAGGCTGGTCTCTTTGGGTTGTGAAAGTGCGGAAAGTGTCAGTGTTAGAGGCCCACGTGGAATGCAAGTATAAAAGAAGCAAACTCAGGTAAAGCTGGTCTTTATTCAGAGGCTCAAGCGTGAGGAGTACGAGTGTCGGTGTCAAAAGCCCGATGGAAGTCAGGAGACAGAAGATAAAAGGAGCAGATTCAGGCAAGGCTGGATCTTTTGGGCTGCATAGGCATGGAAAGGGTCAGTGTCAGAAGCCTAAATTCAGCTGCAAATAAAAGAAAGGTAGGCTCAAGTGGAGCAGCCATTGTTTGAGTGTGCCAGTGGTAGAGAGTGAATGTTTTGGTTTAACAGGCTTTGGTGTGACCAGGTGAAGACAGTTAAGAAGAGTCAAGTTTTTTTTTTAAATATGGAGTAGTCAGGATGGAATGCTTCTCCTGTCAGTTGTGGGAAATCAGGATACTTGACGGCTTCCCTGATGATTACACCTGTGGGAAGTGTATCCAATGTCAGCACCCGATAGATCGGGTCAAGGAGATGGAGTTGGAGGTTCTCAGGATCATTCGGGAGGCGGAAGATATTATAGACAAGACTTTTGAGGAGGTAGTCACTCCCAGAGTACAAGCTTTGGACAGTAGATAGGTGACCACCAGGAGAGGTAAGGGGATTAAGAAGTCAGTGCAAGGTTCCCCTGTGGCTATCCTCCTCAGCAACAAGTATACCTTTGGATACTGCTGGGAGTGGATGACCCAAAATATCACAGCAGCAGCAGCCAAGACGGCGGCACTGGGGCTGGCTCTGAGGCTCGACAGGGAAGGGTAAAGTTGGTCAGTGTGGTAGCTATAGGGGAGCTAATAGTTTGGGGGACAGAAAGGAGGTTCTGGGGTCGCAAAAGAGACATGAGGATGGTGTGTTGCCTCCAGGGTTCAAGGGTCCATGATGTATCAGAGTGGCTGCAGGATATTCTTAAGGGGAGGGGGGAACAGCCAGAGGTTGTGGTGCATATTGGGGATAATAACATAGGCAGAAAAGGGGAAGAGATCCTTTGCAGTAAACATCTAGAGTTAGGAAAGAGGCTGAAGAGAAGGACCTACGAGATTGTAATCTCCAGATTATTTCCTACACCACGGCTGGTGCAGGGAGGAATGGGCTGATAACATGGAAGAATAAGTGGCTGCGGAGATGGTGCAGGGGACAGAGTTTTAAGTTTTTAGATTATTGGAACCTTTTCTGGAGAAGGAGTGACCTGTAAAAGAGGGATGGGTTACACCTGAACTGGAGGGGAACCAATAACCTGGCTGGAAGGTTTGCTGATGCTACTCGGGAGAGTTTAAACTAGTTTTGCAGGGAGCTGGGAACCGGAGCTCCACGTCACTAAGGGAAGGATCAGAACGAAATGTAGATGTCAAGGAAAGTACTGAAAAGCAAAATTGAAATAACAAATGTGATGAGTTGGACAGTTTGAAGTGTGTATATTTTAATGCTAGGAGTACTAGGGGTAAAGGTGATGAACTTAAGAGCATGGATTAATACATGGAACTATGACGTTCAGGCAATGCTGAAACTAGGCTGAGAGAGGAGCAGGAATGGGTGATTAATGTACCAGGTTTTCAAAGTTTTAAAAAAAGTGGAGGAGGGTGGAAGTTGTACTACTAATCAGGGACAATATCACAGCTGCACTCAGGGAGACATAATAGAGAGATCAGACACTGAGTCCATTTGGGTGGAAATCAGGAATAAGAAGGATGCAATCACACTGATGGGATTGTACTGCAGAATCCCCCCCCCCCCCATAGCCAATGGGACACTGAGAAACAGATATGTAATCAGATTGAAGAAATGTTTAAAAATAATAGGATTGCTGTCATGGGGGATTTCAACTTCCTGAATATCAACTAGTAGAAGGGGTTTAGATGGGGCAGAATTTGTTAAGTCTATCCAGGAAGGTTTGTTAAATCAATATACGGACAGTCCACAGGTCATAGTGTACCTGGTGTTGGGTAATGAGCCTGGCCAGGTGACTGACCTTTCAGTGGGTGAACAGTTGGGAAACAGTAACCACAACTCCTTAATTTTCAGGACAGCTATAGATAGGAATAGGTAAGATCTTTGTGGGAGAGTAGGGAAAATTACAAGAGCATTAGGCAGGAACTAATAAGTGTTACTTGGGAACACCTTTTCTCTGGCAAGTCCACATCAGACATGTGGAGGATGTTTAAAAATCAATTGCACAGAGTACTGGAAAGGTATGTTCCTGTTAGAAGGAAGGACTGGGATGAAAAGATAACAGAACCTTGGATGTCCAGAGAGGTGATGAATTTAGTCAAGAAGAAAAAGGAAAAGTATGTAAAGCTTTGGAAGCTGGGATCAAATGAAGCACATGAGGAGTATAAAGAAGCCAGAAAAAAATTAAAGAAGGGAAATAGGAAATCCAGGCGGGGCCATGAAAAGTTCTTGGCAAATAGGATTAAGGTGAATCCCAAGGAATTTTACACACACATCAAGAGCAAGAGGGTAACTATGAAGAGGATACAGCCACTCAAGGATAAAGGTGGGGGGAGGGGAACATTTGCTTGGATGTAGAGGATGTGAGCGAGGAACTTAATGAGTACTTTGCTTCAGTATTTACCAAGGAAAAGGATGTGGAAGACAAGAAGATTTGTGCTGAGTGTATAAACACGTTAGGGTGTTTAGAGGAGGAAGTGTTGGACCTCCTAATGAGTATTCAGGTGGGTAAGTCCCCAGGCCTGATAGGATTTACCCCAGGTTATTAAAGGAGGCAAGAGGTGAGATTGCTGGGACCTTGACCAGTTGTCACCATGGATTTTAGTAAAGTGTTTGACAAGTCCCTCATGGGAGGCTAACCCAAAAGATTAAAACGTATGGTGTCCACAGTGAATTGACTGTTTGGATTCAGAACTGGCCTGCGCATAGAAGACAGAAGGTGATGGTTGAAGGGACTTATTCAAGCTGGAGGTCTGTAATTAGTGGAGTTCTGCAGGGATCTGTGCCAGGACCTCTGCTGTTTGTGAACCCTTTGCATTTACCTGGTTTTCTGCATTTATTACTGATAAATTGTGGTCTGATCTTCATCTAAGTCACCATAATGGACAAACACAATCTGCCTAAACTAATAACAAACAATAGTACTTCTCATATCTTATTGAACACATTGCTTAATCATTCAGAGTCCAGGCTGGAAAAAGAATGTGAACCCTTGTATTTAATATCTGGTAGGACCTCCTTTTGCAGCAACGACCTCCAACAAACACTTCTTGTAGCTGCTAATCAGACCTGCACATTGGTGAGGAGGAATTTTAGACCATTTCTCCATACAAAACTGTTTCAGTTTATCAATATTTCTGGGATACCTTAAATGAACAGCCCTCTTCAGGTCATGCCACAACATCTCAATTGGGTTAAGGTCTAGACTCTGATTTGACCATTCCAAAGCATACTTTTTTTTTTCTTTTTAATCCATTCTGTTGTTGATTTATTCTTGTGTTTCAGATCATTGTCTTGTTGTATCATCCAACTTCTATTAAGCTACAGGTGATAGATTGCTACCCTGACACTCTCCTGTAAAATGCCTTGATGCAACTTTGAATTCATTGTTCCCTCAACAATTTCCAGCTGTCCAGACCCTGAGGTAACACAGCAACCCCAAACCATGATACTCCTTCCACCATGTTTCACAGCTGGGATGAGGCTTTGGTGAGGGTGTGCAGTGCCCTTTTTCCTCCAAACACAGCGTTGGTGCATTTCTGCCAAAAAGTTCAACTTTTGTCTCATCTGTCCACAGAACATTGTCCCAGAAGCATTATGGAACATCCAGGTGGCCTTTTGCAAACTTGAGACATGTACAGATGATTTTTTCTGGAGAGTAGTGGTTTCCACTGTGGTGTCCTTCCATGAACACCATTCTTGTTCAGTGTTTTCTTATAGTGGACACATGGACCGAGATTTCCATAAGTTCTAGAGATTTGTGCAGGTTTTCTGCTGTTACTCTTGGGTTCCTTTTCACCTCCTTCAGCAATGCACGTTGTACTCTTGGTGTCATCTTTGCAGGATGCCCACTCCTAGGGAGAGTAGCAACAGTACTGAATTTCCTCATTTGTAGTCAATTTCTCTTACTGTGGACTGATGAACACTCAGGTCTTTAGAAATGCTTTTGTAGCCTTTTCCAGCTTCATGCATCTCTCTAATTCTTTTTTCCAAGGTCCTCTGAAAGTTGTTTCGATTGAGACATGGTGCACATAAACAGATCCTTCTTGAGAAGAGCAGGCTCTGTCAGTAACCCTCACCACCAATCTCATCTCATTGATTGGAACTCCTGACTCCAAATAGCTTTTGTAGAAGGTATTACCCCAGAGATTCACATACTTCTTTGAACATAGACAGTAATTGTTGAAATAGTGTACTCAGTATTGACAAGAAATACTATTGTTTGTGTGTTTAGTTTAGGCAGATTGTGTTTGTCTATTATAGGGACCTAGATAAAGATCAGACATTTTGAATAATTAATACAGAATATCAGATAATTGCAAAGGGTTCACAAACTTTTTCTTACAGGTGTTTATAAATGACCTGGATGAAAATGAAGTTGGGTGGGTTAGTAAATTTGTGTATGATACCAAAATTGGTGGAGTTGTGAATGGTATAAAAGACTGGTAAAGAATATACAATATATATTAGTTGCAGCTATGGGCTGAGAAATGGCAGATCAAGTTTAACCCAGATAAATGTGAGATGTTGTACCTCGGTAGCGCAAGTGCAAGGAGACAGTATGCTGTTAAGGGCAGAGAGGGCTGTTAACAGTGTTGCTGAGCAGAGAGATTTTGGGATCTAGTTCATAGATCCTTGAAAGTGGCTACAGAGGTTGATAATGTGGTTAAGAAGGCTTATGGAATGCTTGCTTTTATTGAGGCAATGAGTTCAAAACTCAGGAAGATATGTTGCAACTTTATAGAACTCTGGTTAGGCCACCTCTGGAGTATTGTGTACAGTTCTGGTTGCCCCACTAAAGGAAGGATATTGAGGTTTTGGAGGGTTGAAATGTCTAACACCAGAGGGCATGCATTGAAGATGAGAGGGGGTAGATTCAAGTGGAATATGAAGGGTAAAGTTTTTACTCAGAGAGTGGTGGATGCTTGGAATGCACTGCCTAGGGTATGGTGGTAGAGGCAAATATATTAGAGGCTTTTAAGAGATGTTTGGATGTAAAGAAGATGGAAGGATATGGACATGGTTTTGGACATAGAGTTTGGGTGCTTTTGATTTGCTTTTTAGCTGGTTTGGCACAACATTACAGGCCGAATGGCTTGTTCCTGTGCTGTACTATTCTAAGAGAATTTCTACAAGTAAAATCCAATGCAAGTCAGTTCCATTTGCTCATGGGAATAACACAACAGCAGTTAATTACACAATCCACATTTTAGTTTACTGAATGTAGCAAACCAAGTCTATATGAACATAATCTTGATTTAATGAGCTTGTGGTTTTCTCTTCACGTATATTGTTATATCAATCATGCAGAATCAGAGTTCACTTTATTTACTTCTCTTTGTAAATCAGCCTCTCCAAGTTTTAGCTCCTTTCACTCCAAAACAGTAATCTTGGCAGTTTTACTTGCTATGCCATTGTTTTCCAACAGGGAAAGGAGAATAAGCTGGTGCATAATATCCTTCTTATGCAAAACATTTGTACTCTATGACTTCTCCTGCTCATATTTATCCTGACTTCTCCAACATAGTGAATTTCTAGCATAGAACTACGGAGTTTTTGTCAACTGCCCTTGGTAAGATTAAAGTCAAATTGCTGTATTTCTCAAATAACAGAATATTTCATAACAGGCTGAAAAACAATTCTTAGTGAATTAATAGAATTCTTTAAAAAAACATGGCATGTTCATCACTTGTAGACTCAGTATGATCGGCATAAACCCTCCTACCCCTGCCATTTGAGGAGGGCATCTTTAAGCAGCAGTGTCTCAAGAAGATGCAACTATCACTAAAGACCCTTGCCATCCGGGACATGCTCTTTTTTCCTTTATTGCCATCAGGCTTGAAGCTCCAGACTCAATGAGTCAGAAACAGCTTCTTCCATTCTGCCATCGGATTTCTGGATATTTCATTAATCTATGAAAACTACCTTGGTATTTCTTTTATTTTGCACTGCTTATTTTTGCTTTTTATAGTAATTTAATGTCTGCTTGTACTGCGGCGTAAAAACAAAAAAAATTGCATTATATAAGTCAGTCATAAATCTAATACTGATTTCGATAGGCAATTATACTCTTCTTTTGGTCATTAGTACCAAATCTTTATCACACGGTGAATGCTTAATTACTGTAGAACCATGAGAAAGAGGTGCCCTTGGACACCAGACATAAATAGGTAGAAAGGGAGACAACTAGCATTTAGCACCTTATGCAACCTCTCTGCCTGTTACAGGGTCTCAACCTGAAATCCATTTCCCTCCATGGATGCTGAGTTCCTTCAGCATTTTGTGTATTGCAACCTCTCTGGCTACTAAAGTTTGAAAGTCTTTGAAACGACTTTCCCTTTGTTTGCCTAATCAATGAATTTAAATTTATGTTAAAGTATTCTAACCATAACAGAAAGTTGTCCAATTTACCTTCCATTCTTATCTTCCATCTGCAAGACATATTGTGTAGCCTCTGATGCCAAGGTTTTTGCAGTGCCTTCTCCCCATTTAAGCTTCAGAGTTTGATGACTAGAAGCCACACATTCTATCCGAGGTGGTTCTGGAGGCAGTGGTTTTGTTTTTGCTTTAATAGTGTGGCTAAAAGGACCAGGTCCAATGCTGTTTATAGCCTGAACTCGCAGCCTGAAAGTACAAAAGGATGTTTTTGATGGTTAAATACAGTAGCAGCAGCAAGGTAGCTTTATAATTATTTTGATTTTGAAATGGGACTGCAGTTTCTGTAAGCAAATGCTATTTATATATTGACAAGTGATATTGGACAAGTGTTTCATATTGTAAATGCTATGTTTAATTGATAGCCTTCATCATATTGCTTCAGTTACTTGTTGAATACTTGTGGGTAGTACTTTATGGTTGATCCCTGTGCTGGTCTGGAAGGAGGTAGAGACAATCACAGACAGCTTTCAGAGGAGCGTAAGAAATAGGCGTAGGCCACCTGTCCCCAGTTCTTTTTCCACCAATCAAATCACAGGTGGTTTTTACCATTAGGGTCTTTATTCTCTTTATCTTAAAATCTATTAATGAATTAAGGTGTATAAAACTTTGATTTGACTATCGCTGGAGTATCATATGCAATTCTGGTCACCATATTACAGGAGAAACATGGAGGCTTTGGAGGGATGCAAAAGAGGTTCATCAGAATGTTACCAGAAATAGATAGTATTATCTAGAGCAAAAAGTTGAATAAACCTGGAAATTCTTTATCTGGAGCACTGGATATTGAGGAGTGACTTTACAAATGTTTATAAAATTATACAGATTCCTTGAGGTTGCTATAGCCACTACCTATTAAATGCTCCCAATGGCATACGCCTCAAATAGCCTCTGACAATCAAGTCCAGCTCCTGGCCTCCATGTGTGGCTTAGCTACCAAGCCCATCAGAACTGTTTCTATTGATAGGAAAAGGGGCAAAGTGAGATACTGGCACTTTCAAACCAGTCGCTTCGGGCAGATAGGGCTCATCAGCCGTAGTTGGCAGCTCATCTAGAAGGAAAATTCTGGTTACAAACCTCTGCTGCCTTGTGGCTATACCCGGTCATGGGGAAGGGTTCAGGAGGAAACCCTAAGGAAAAATCCGGAGCTGGAGTTCCAAAGGCAGTCCTCCTTTGAATTCAATGCTGACTGGCAACTCCTGCGACACTGCTGGTACCGAACTGTATCGGTCTTTGCCGTTCCTACTACATGGGCAACAGCCTGCTCTCCATAATCGTACTGCCCAGGCTTGAATAGACAGCTTGAACATAGCATCCATGTTCGACCCTGACTGATGGAGGCCTCATGATAAAATTACAAGTGGCACAGATAGGGTAGATAGTACCCCCCCCCCCCACCACTTAGGATGTCTAGTATGGTTTCAATGTAAAAGGAGGGAATTTGAAAGAGCTTTGCAAGGCAAGCTTTGATTTAAACAAAGAGAGTGTAAGTTCCTGGAATATACTGCAAAAGGAAGCAGTGGAAGCAGATATGATAGCAGCATTTAAGGGCAAAACAAACAGGCACGGGACGATGTGATATTGACCATGTGCAAGTAAATGAGGTTAGTTTAAATTGGCATCATGGTTGATATGGAGATTGTGCACCGAAGAGCTGTTCCTATGCTATACTCTTCTGTGTATCCTCATTGACTAAGCCTGCACAGCACTCAGGGATAGAGAGGTCCAAGTTTCATTGCCCTTTGGGTGAAATTTTTAAAAAAAAAATCTCAGTTTGAATTACCAACCCCATTTTGAAACTGTGATCCCAGCTTCTAAATATCACAGCAAGAGAAAATATTATTCCTGCATAAATTATTGTAACCTTTGTATGTTTAAATGAGATCATTGCTCATTCTTCTAAACCGCAGAGTATAAATCCAGTGTACTTTAACTCTTTTCTTGGACAAGCTACTCCACTGCAGAAATCAAATGCAGTGAAATGATGCATTTCTCCACTGCAGGTAAATCCTTCTTTAGATAGGGAGACCAGATTTGCACACAAACTTCCAGTATCACCAGGGGCACTTTTAATTTCAGTTACTTGTTATTGTTTTTGTACTCAAATTCTCTTGGAATAAAGCAAATTGTTTGTCACCTTAATTGCTTGGTGTATCAGCAAAGGATAAAGATGTTGAAACTTTCTGGACTGTAGTATACAGAGTAAATTCTCGATTGCTATCAGTTATGTGTTCCACATCCATATGAGAAGTCCAAACTGAGTGGTTACTAATTTTCTCTTCAAACCTCTGATGAAAGGCTTCAGACCAAATGTTGATCCTCATTCCACACGTACTGTTTAACCGTTTCAGTATTTTCTGTTATTATTTAAGTGTTCCCATATGCTCCTTATAACTGGTCTTATAACTAACCATGTAAGACCATAAGACATAGGAGCAGAATTATGCCATTTGGCCAATTGAGTCTGCTCCGCCATTCCATTATGGCTGATTTATTATCTCCTACAACACAATTCTCCTACCTTCTCTCTAGGACCTTTGACGCCCTGCCTAATCAAGCACCTATCAACCTCTGTTTTAAATATACCCAATGACTTGGCTTCACAGCATCCATAACAATGAATTCCACAGATTCACCACTCTCCATCTAAAGGAATTCTTCCTCATATTTTTTCCAAATGGACATCCCGCTATTCTAAGACTGTGCCCTCTGGTTCCTAGACTCACCCACTATGGGAAATATTCTCTCCACATCCATTCCACCTAGGCCTTTCAATATTTGATAGGTTTCATTGTGATCCCCCTTCATTCTTCTAAACTACAACGAATACAGGATCAGAGCCATCAAACAATCCTCATACATTAACCCATTCCCGTGAACCTCCTTTGGACCTTCTCCAATGCCAGCATATCTTTTATTAGATAAGGGGTCCAAAACTGCCCACAGTACTCCAAGTATGGTCTAACCAATATCTTATAAAGCCTCATCATCACATCCTTGCTCCTATATTCTAGTCTTCTCAAAATAAATGCTAACATTGCACTTGCATTCCTTACTATCAACTCAATCTGTGAGCTAACCTTTAGGGAAACCTGCAGGACTCCCAAGTCACTTTCCACCTCTAATTTTTGAATTTTCTCCCCGTTTAGAAAACAGTCTATTCCTTACATTATAGTCAGCTTTTTGCTGAAACACCAGGCATAAAATACTCTTCCTTATTGTTGTAGTTCTTTAGAAAAATTACTTTTTGAAACATTTAAATTCCACCAATTAAAACATTGCTCTAAGTACACCATAAAACTGAAAATTAAAAGGCTAAACAGAGTGGACTTCTTTTAAGGGCTGCAATACGTATTGCTTTGCTCTGGTCAGTTCCAGTCAGGCTAAAAGAGTACACACAGTAATTTCCTTCCAAAGTACAAAATTCACTGTGCTTAACTTAAGGCTATTCTAATCAAATGATGTTTCACACATTTTATAATTGAGCATAAAAGTTGTTCATACCTGGCCATAATAAAAGATTTTCTGGCTATCAAAAGTTTGCTTTAACTCTTAAAGTGGTCAATCTAAACTCATGTGGGGCATGAAAATTCTTGTAACCTAGCATACCTGTAAGTGGTATCTGGCTGCAGATTTTCAATGACATGGCTAGTGGTTCTGTCCACGATTACTGGCTGTCTTTCACCGAAGTCAATACTGTAGTTTGTGATTTCAGAACCATGATCACAAGGCTCTTCCCACTGTATCGCAAGACAAGTTGACTGGAAATCAAGCGGCACATCAAGCTGATCCTCATCCATAACTTGTACAAAACCTACGGCAGCTGGAACAGATGCTGGTGTCATACATAAAACTACATCACTGAAAGGACCAGCACCAGCGGTGTTCAATGCCTGGAAATAAATAAGATATTTAATAATGTGTGACACCTGATAACTTTACAAGCTTTCTGATCTTTGAAACCATGTTTCATGGTTTCCATTTTCTCTGTCATCTAATATAGTGACAGTAATTTACAGGATTTTGTCCTTTTAGTAATTACATGTTCAATTAGTGTTTTCAGAAATAATTTTAATTTACTGAAGAGATACAAAAACTATTATTTACATTCATGGCTATAGGGATTCAACACACAACACTGGGAATGCATAGGATACACTCTAAGGACAATGTTATACAATTAACCAAAATATGGAAGAGATCTGGTGGTACTAATGCAATTAGTGACAAATACATCCAACTATACAGAGTAGTTTTCCACAAGGCTGTTATAAATCAGACAGAAAAACAGGGTTAGAGGACTGTGATTAAACTATACACCCTCTGAAGGATTTTGTCTTTCTAGCTGAGAGAAATAATCGGATCTCTTAGATACCAAAATGAATGAAAAAGAAAAAATTAGAGCAAGGATGATTGCAGTAAAAAAGTTCATAGAAATTTTATTTTTCTGGCTTTCGCCGATATTGATCTGTGACATTCAGGACTGGTGATTGAGAACCCTACAAAAAGTTCAGGTATGAAACACAGAAGGCCATCATGAGAGCAAAGAAGCAATCCCTTTTGAAATTAAGAGGCATAATCAAATGCATGACAGCTGTGGTAATGCTTACAGTCTCTCACTTCCTATAGGTGAAATCTAACAGCACAAATGACAGCAAAGCTTCACTCCTCAATGAGCTCAATGCCTTTTATGCACACTTTGAAAAGGATAGGAACACTACTTGTGTGTGAATTCCCTTAGCATCTGGTGACCCTGCAATCTCTTCTCAGAGGCAGATGTCAGAACATCCTTCAAGAAGGTGAACCTTGCAAGGTGTCAGGCCTCAAGACAGGTTTTCAAGTTACCGAAAATCTGTGCTGACCAGCTGGTTGGAGTACTCAAGAACACTTCCAATCTCTGGCAATCAGTTATACCGGTGCCCAAGAAAGGGCGAGCTACCTCAATGACTAGCACTCACACATAATTTCAGAGGTTGGTCATAGCTATAATGAACTCCTGCTTGAGCAAGGACTTGAACCCACTATAATTTGTCTACCAGCAAAACAGACTTACAGCTGACACAATCTCACCGGCTCGTCACCCAGCCTCGGACCACCTGGACAGCATAAAACATGTGTCATGCTGCTGTTTATCGATTACAGCTTGGCGTTCAACACCATTATCCTCTCATTACTAATCAACAAGCTTCAAAACCTGGGCCTCTGCAACTGGATCATTGATTTCTTTATTGGGAGATCAGTCAGTGCAGATCGGTAATAACATCTCCTTGCTGACAACAGCTAAAGGATGCGTGCTTAGCCCACTGCTCTACTTTTCTCTATACTCATCACTGTGGCTAGACACAACTACACTGATATCTATAAATTCAAAGAGGATACAACTGAGGTTGGCAATATCTCATCCGGTGACGAAGAGGTATGTAGGAGTGAGGTAGATCAGCTGGTTGAGTAGTGCTGTAACAACAACCTTGCATTGTGGTCTTCAGGAAGAAGTAGTCAGGAGAACATACACCAGTCCGAACTGAAGGGTCAGAGGAAGAAAGGGTGAGGAGCTTCTAGTTCCTGGTTATCAGCATCTCAAGAGGATCTATTCTAGGCCCAACACATTGACAGACTCATGAAGGAGCCACTCAGTAGCTCTATCTCATTTGAAGTTTGAAGATATTTGACAAAAGAGCAAAGACACTCAAATTTCTGCAGATGTACAGTGGATCCAAAGAACAGGATTACAAGAGGCTGCAGACCCAGCCAGTTCCAACACCGTCACAACCCTCTCCACTATCGAGGGCAGCTTCAAGAGGTGGTACATTAAGAAGGCAACATTCTTCATTAAAGACCCTCACTATCCAGAATGTGCCCACTTCACGTTATTACTATTGTAGGATTTTGTGAATAAAACATGCAAGAGTTGTTTTACATGGTTAGCAAAAGCCACAACCCTTTACTTCCATTACTGTTGTTGCGGGAATGAAGTCACCAGAGAAAAGTACTTGGACATATGATGCAGCCTCTTTAATCACAAAACAAGATACAGCAGGCATTATATTGAGATGCTTTTGGTGGAAAGGTTTGGTTGGCCCTACGCTACCTAACATTTTATGTGCTAAGCATCAAATGACAATTCCATATTTACAATGCATCCACAATGCTTCTTTTGAAACTAAGCACAAACATCACACCTCCCGATTTACACCCACACCACATACATCTAAGTTAATTTTAATCAGCGCTGTCTGGTCTGTGATTCAAGGCTTTTAAGAACATATTGTTCAAAGCTGCATTTTAAATTTAATCTACAATCTATATTCAAATTTGAAGATTGGTAGCTGCAGTTATTTGCTATATGTGCCAAATCCAATAATTAATAATTACCAACAAACCAAAAGCAGTCGCCTTACACTGATGCCATTACGTCAGACACCTTCTATTAAAGTGAACACAAAACTCAGTAATAATGTTTATGAATTACATAGAACAGTTTCTATTATGAACAATAGATGTCATCTGTCACCCATTTCATTTCCCTTCTCAGCCCCCACACCCCCGCCCACCCCAGAATTCACTAAAACTGGCATCGTGAGTCTGTCTGGAGCTTGTATGAACTGCCCAGTTCAGGTCCTATATGTCTTGGTTGGAGTAACAGCAGGTGCCTCTGGTTCATCTAGCAGTGTGCTGACATGCACCTGGTTATGTTGTGATGCAGGGGATATGGTAATAGAGCCATCTAGGTCTTTGTGGGCTGGTTAAAGACAATCTACAGAATTTGAGTCTAACTTCGTGTTTACTTTAAGTGAGGCACACATGTATCACGTGGTAGTGTAATGATGTTTGCAAATTACATATTTATACATATAACCCATAATGAATTATTTAAATAATTCATAAATCAACCAACATATATACAAGATTACTCAAATATTACTGAAATATTAAATGCTCAACACTTCCTATCTACAATAAGGGCCTTTTCCCAGGACATGCCATTGCAAAGGGGCTCAAGGGGGTATTGATGTGCATCATGGCGGACAAAAACAAACAAGTTACAACATGGGTCAACTGGAACCCAAGAGTGCTGTATGCCATGATGAGGTAAGAATAGGTGTAAAAGAATTGAATTTACTGAGGAGGGCGGAACACCACTGAGATGCTGAACAGGTGGTTGTGGCGTCAGGAATAAATTACCCGGCACCCGTAGTAGCTGCCCGCACACCAGCTCAGCTGCGAAGGAGTGTAAGTCCTCTTTTGGAGCCATCTGAACGCCAGAAAGAGACGATCATGCAAACACTCATCGCTAGGGAGGCCCTCACAGTGGCATTTAAGGAATGGTGATACTGCTTGCACAGGCCATTGACTGCAGGTGGCATGCTGTGGTATGATGCAATTTAACACCACGGTTCTGGGCCATTCAGCCCAGAGGTCTGATGTGAATTGGGGACTGCATTCAGAATAAATAATGGAGTGCCAAACCAAGCAACCCAGGTATTGTTCATTGCCTGAACCACGTCTGCAGCCGTTCTTAACACTAGAGGGACAACCTCTGGCCACCTGGTGGTACGGTCTACTGCGGTAAGGAGATGTGTGAAACTGTGCGGGGGGAGGACAGGACCATTGATGTGATCAAACCGTCACGCAGGGACCTCAAAAGGGGCCAATGATATCCGAACGTGACGGATAATTTTTGCTCATTGACACACAACATAGGCTCGCATAACCTTCCCAAGGTCGTGCCACACAAACTTTAAAGCAACCAGCTTTTGTGAAACCTTCCTAACCGGATGCGAGAGGCTGTAAATAGAGTTAAAAACAGTATGTCTCCAATTTCCAGGCACTATGGGGTGAAAGCAATTGGTTGAAAAATTGCACAGGAGGGAAACTTCTGCAGCCCTGAATTCGACATCAGCCAATCGCAGGTCTGTGACAGCCTGGACCTCTGAGTAGGTAGCTTGGACAGCTGCCATGCCGTCATAGTCAACCTCGATGTGCCTGGCATTGATGGCGGGCCATAAGAAGTATTCAGCTACAGCATTATTTTTCCCTTAGATGTGCTACATGTCAGTTGTGGCGCTGATGCTGTGCAGACCAAGGGTCTGACGCTTTGGCCATTGCGTGCGCAAGGGATCTGTGGCCAACTGTGAACCAGATGTGGAAATGTGGTAATGTGGTAATCGACCCCATGATTTGTGACTGTAGTGGAAAATGTGGGCTTGGAGAATTATGGGAATTTGCCCAGCAGGCGAGTGAATTCACATGTGGTGGTGCATACGCTAGACAGAGTCATCATGGGGAATGTACTGGGGGTACAGGGTAACAGCCCAAAGCTCTTTGCATCCACAAGCTGGCAGTTCTTAAGATCCACTAAGAGCCCTTTGTTACAAGCAGAGGTCCAGCAGCTCTAGCCAAGACAAAGTCCCATGTATAGCATCGTCCACTGAAGCAGAGCATCACGCGTTGTGTCCCATAAATCTGGATCCTGCTGCTGCTGACAGCCTCCAGCACACTCACTTGGGTGCCCGTGTCACATGGGAAGTGTCACCCTGAAAAGAATGTCCATAATGAACAACAGATGACCCTGAAATGTGTTCAAATCACGTCGGGGTCACCACTGTAGGATTTTGTGAATAAAACATGTGAGAGTCATTTTATGTATTTACCAAAAGCTGAAGCTCTTTACTTCCATTACCAACAAACCAAAAGCAGTCGCCTTAAACTCACATCAATACATCAGACACCATCTCTTAAAGTGAACACATAAACTCAATGATGGTATTTGTGAATTACATAGAACACGTTTCTATTATGAACAGTATGTGTCATCTGTCACGTATTACACTATCAGGGAGAAGGTACAGGAGCCTGAAGACCAAGACTTAATGTTTTAAGAATAGTTTCTTCCCTCCACCATCAGATTTTTGAATGGTCCATGAATATACCATTTTATTCATCTTCTGCATTACTTAATTTGTAACTAAGAGTTGAACTGTATTTCTGCAAAAAAAAAAAATCACACCATACAGTATGCCAGTAATAATAAACCTGATTCTAATTCTAATTGTGGAGGTAACAAGCTGAGGTGAGAATCCAAAACTACATAATGCAAACCCACTGAAGATCAGATTGCTCAAGTAAATATCAGGATAAAAAAGTCTTATTTAGCAGAATTATGATGAACAGTTAGAATTACACTCAGTGGCTATTTTATTAGATACAGGAGTGTACCTAATAAATTGGCCTCAGGAGTGGAACCCAGAGTGGTCTTGTGCTGCTGCAGGTCAATAGATTATCTATTTGGAGAAAACAGCTAAAATATTATAGAAGCAGCTGGATAAAATGCATAAATATATGAATATGAACATAATCAGTGTTATCTATTCTAAAGATAAAGGAGAACTGAATGACACACCTCAAGAGTAGTATCTACTCAGGGTAAAATTGAAAGAAATCTCATCAAAGAACCACAAACCACATAGCACTCTAATTAAAAAGGATTTTGAGCAAAATGCCTACTTCTCATGAGCAAATACTATACAGTCTTTTCAGTCTCAAAGGAGCAATTTTAAAATTACATCAAACTAAGGCAATAGTGTAAAATGTTACTGCATGTTCAAATACAGAAGAAAAACAAGTTCAATACAGACAGCATAAACCAATAACTACAGGGGTTTCCAGATACAATATTGAAATCCATTAACTTCATAGCAATAGAAAATGCTGGAAATACCTGACAGATGGGGCAATATTTAAGGAAACAGTCAGCTTTTCAGATGAAAGACCCCTTTATGTGTATTCATCTATAGCAGGAACTAATATTTAATAAAATGATTAATATACAGAAGTAAGACCTTAGATAAAGGAATTAAACTGAAGATGCTGTATTTTTTCAATAAACTGAATGAATAGGCTAGAGGCATAATATCCTTCCTTATTTTTGATTATTTTGTTTTGCAATGACTTCCTTATAGCACTATCATTCATTATTTCAATGAATTACTGAATATAAACCATAACAAAGTTAACCAATTTCAATTATTCTCAGAATTGTCTTCTAAAATGAAAATAATGGTTTGTTATATTGTTTTTCAATTTGAAAGTGTACACAAGTGGCTCTTAACACATCCGGTTGGATCTGGCAACCCCATTATTTGTTTACATGCCTTAGAAACACTTTTGTTTCCACTCTGACAAATCCTATATTATACCATTGAGATAACTGAAATTTTTTGATTACCTGAACTCTACAGAAGTAGGTAGTGGCAGGCAAGAGTCCTTTCATTTCATAACTTAGACCAGGCCCACAGTAACAGATTTGCATCATACCTTCCACTACTCCCCATTCCAGCCTATACTCTGTCACATCAGCACCATTGTCAGCTGGTACCTATAAGATTAAATGAAGCACAGAAATTTATTGCATATATAAATCCAGCAAAAAGTGCAGAGCAGGCATTACCTTTATCTACTTAGATTTTGTGGTATGGATACTATCCGAAAAACAGCTGCTGGATTGTCCTATTTGAGGCTTTAAAACACTTAAATTATTGTATATACAAATAAGCTTTGAGGTAACTTGCTTGGAGATGTTACTATTGGATTGCCTATTTCCTACAATTTCAACAAATAGGATAATAGACATATCCTCTATAAATGCAAAGTAATTTAATTATTCATTGGATTCTTTATGTTAGTATTAAAAGAGAAAGAGAAGAGATGTTGCTTACCGTCCAGCTGACATGCACACATGTGGCTGTCTTACACGTAACCTGTGGAGCTTTGCATTGATCAGGACATGCTGCTGCCGTACAAATCTCACATTTTTCTGAGAATGGTCCATACTGGGGAAACAAAATTCTGCATCAATTAAACTCAAGGTGTTAAAATGTTCCAAAATATTTAGAAATAAAATGTCAATTCTAAATTGAAAGTTCAGCAAATCTAACTGAATGTTTTCATTGATTCCACATTCTTCTCTACTCAAATAATTTCAAAACACAAAAGTTGATAAATGAACTTTTTATAATCTATTTCAATAAGTTTCCAATAAACTTGCTCAGACGAGCTCCGGGGTGTAAAATTATTACTTCTGTACACACACCTATTTGCAAACTTATCTTCTCTACTTCAAAACTGATTAACACATATTCTTTAATGATACCAACACACTTGCGTCACTAACTTCCTTTACTACAGGAACAATGCAACAAGTCTCAATTTTATATATTCAAATTAGTAACTCTAGTATTAATTTAAACACTACATTTAATATATCCTAATAGGTGGTGGAACAATTAACTAAACCAAAATTAGTCAAAACAAGAAAAAAGGGCCTCTTCTGGTTGGCTGCCAGTGATTTGCGGTGTTCCATAGGGGCTGGTGTAGGGTCCGCTACTTGTCATTTATGTATTAATGATCTGGATGATAGAATTGATGACGTTGTGCACAAGTTTGCAGATGAAACAAAGATAGGTTGAGGGGCAGGTAATGTTGAGGAAAATGGGAGTCTCCAGAAGGACTTGATTAATAGGAGAATAGGCAGAGAAATTACAGATGGAATACAGTGTAGGGAGTGTATAGGCATGTATTTTGATGGAAAGAATAAATTTTTTATGCAGGGAGCAAATTCATAAATCAGAGGTGCAAAGGGACTTGGGGATCTTAGCACAGGATTCTCAAAAGGTTAATTTGCATGCTCAATTGGTAATAGGAAGGCAAATAGAATGTTAACATTCATTTCAAGAAGATTAGACTATAAAAGCAAGGATTTGCAGTACTGTGCATTAATCTTAGGCACATGTAAAAAATCTGTAAAGAGAAGATGCTTTCAAAAATAATGAAATTAAAAATTTCTAAATATATAACAAAAACTATAAGGAACAGTAATTAGTAAAAATCTAAATCAAGTTAGTTGGTATTTGGTGTGACTCCCCCTTGCCTTTAAAACTGCATCAATTCTCTTAAGTACACTGTCGTGTAGTTTTATAAGGGTATCGGCTGGTCGGTTGGTCCAAGCATCTAGGAGAACCTGCCACAGTTCTTCTGCAGACTTTGGCTGTCTTGCTTGCTTCTGCCTCTCCAGGTAATCCCAGACAGCCATGATGATTACTTCTGTGGAGGCCATACCATCTGTTGCAGAACTCTTAGTTCTTTTTGCTTAAGATAGTTCTTTCTGCCCTTGGCTATGTGTTTGGAGACATTGTCTTGCTGCAAAATGAAGTTGGAACTGATCAGATGCCTCCTTGATGGCACTGTGTGATAGATAAGAAACCTGTTTGTACTTATCAGCATTTAAGGATTCTATTAATTCTGACCAAATCACCAACTCCACTTGCAGAATTGCAGCCCCAGACCTGCTGGACTCTGCCATGCTTCAATGTTGGCTGCAGACTTTCATCCATGTAGTGCTATCCAGCCTTCAATGTACAAAATGACTCCTGTTTGAGTCAAAAATTTCATATTTTGACTCATCAGTTCAGTGTACTTGCTACCATTGTTCAGAACCCCAGTCCTTATGCTTTGTGTGTAGATGAGTCTCTTGGCTTTATTTCCACTTCTGAGGAATGGCTTTTTGGCTGAGGAAGCAACCCTTCCATGAAGACTGCTTCTGATAAGACCTCTCTGGACTGAGGAGGTCTGTACTTGGGTTCCAGTGGTTTCTGTGAGTACAAAGCTGATAGCAGTGCTGAACTTCTTCCAATTTATAAGGAATGTTAGTTTGATGTACCTGTCATCTGCTGCAATGTTACGTTTATTCAGTTATGTTATATAGCTCAGAATGTTGGACAATATCTAGTAACATGAGGAAACGAATTGAAGCAGTGGAGATGTGGTTTTTGAGGAGGATGCAAAGAATATCACGAATGAAACAAATATCTAATGAGGATGTCATGAACAGAGCAAACACAAAAAGAGAAATAATGTATGAGATCATGAATAGGTAATGTAACTTCATTGGACATGTGATTAGGAAAGAGGAGTTAGAATGCACGGTAATTATGGGAAAGATTGAAGGGAAGAAAGCAAGTGAAAGGCAAAGACAAATGATGATGGAGACAGCAGCCAGAGAACTGGAAATGAATACCAATGAATTGATCCACTTGACCCGAAACAGGAGTGTGTGGGCCATGGCAGTCAAAGCTCAAACTGGGCATGGCACCTGATGATGATGATGATCGTCTGCTGCACTCAGTCTCCATGGCAGATCACTGCAGTTCAGATCCTCAACCTTGCTTGTTTTTTTGTGCTTCTTCAGAAGAGCTTGGATAGCACATCTTGAACTTCCTATTTGTTATGAAATTTCTGCTTGGGAAAAAGGATGACCACCTTGTGTCTTGTTGCTATGCTCATTCTTGCCATGGTGTAATAATTGATGATTTGAAGGTTAAACTGTCACATCTGCCACACCCTCACCTTTTAGTTTGGTTTGCCCAGTTTGATTCCTTCCATATTCATTTCTGTTTCAGTTAATCAGTTTAGTTCATTCAACTCATTATGTTATTGATCATTAGCACCTGTTATCTTTGTTTAATCATGCAATGGACCATATGCCAACAAAGTAATCAAGTTTTTATTTAAAAATGATCTGTTACCTAATATGTTACTTTCTTTAATTACAACAATTTCTCTGTAATTTTTTTTGGAGAATGAATGTTCGGAAATCTAAAATTTGCTCTTTTCTACTGACACACTAATGCAGAAGACAAAAAATAAACTTCTAAAACAAAATTTATATAAAAAATATAGGGTGCCTAAGACATTGCACAGTACTGTAATGTTGAGGCTTTGGTAAGACCACATTTGAAGTACTAAGAGCAGTTTCGGGCCCCAAATCCAGGAAAGGATGTGCTGGAATTGGAGAGAACCCAGAGGAGGTTTATGGCACTGATTCTAGAAATTAAAAGGTTAATTTATGAGCAGTGTTTGATGGCTCTAGGCTTATATCCAGTGGCATTTAGAACCTAAATGAAACATGGTAAATATTGGAAAGCCTAGATAGAGTAGACATGGTGAGCATATTTCCAATACTGGAAGAATCCAGGACCAAGGTAAGGTGAAATTTCTTTAACCATTCATGGAAATCATTGCCACAGATGGTTGTGGAAGCCAAGTCATTGGGTATATTTAAAGCAAAGATTGATAGGTTCCGGATTAGAAAGGGTGTCAAAGGGTATGTGAAGAAGGTAGGAGAATGAGGTTGAGAGGAAAAATAATTAGCCATGATCAAATGACAGTGCACTCGATAAGACAAATTGTTCTCCTACGTCTCATGGTTTGACAGCAGAAGACAAACTTCTCATAAGATATACGTAAGGCATCATAATTAAGACCACAATGCAGACATTTAAAAAGACATTTGAAAACTCAAAAGAATTTTGTGCAGGGCAACAATATTTTGCTTAAATACTGCCTCACAGAACAGATTTAATCTTTAAAGCAGAAAGTGCTGGAAGTACTCAGCAGCTCAGGCAGCATCTTGAATAGAGAAACAGAGGTAACATATCAGACCAGTAACCTTCCATTACAACTTGATAACCGCAGGGTAGAAGAAGAACCCTTTATTAAAGTGTAGGGTGTAGCATAGGATTAGCTTAACATAACTATCAGGACAGCCTTGGAAAGAAGCAAATCAGTATCATCGAAGTGAGAGAACAAAAGCATCCATGTGCTGAATGGATCTCAGGAAGCAACAAGTAGTGATTTGACAACAGATCTCATCAGTATTTATGTGAAAATCAAAAAGCAAATAGTGGAATTTCAGTTCAAATTCATTAAGAAAGTGATGTGTTTGGGGAAGGGAGCTTTGTAGATACACGATCACAGACCAAAAGGGAAGAGAGCAAAGGTAAAAGAAGTAAACAGAAATCCTGCAGAGAAAAGCAGTACTACATCAGGTTGGACAATCCTGGAAGAGCTGGCAGAAAATTTAAAAACTCTTAATTCTTACCCCTGTTTTGTTTGCAGCTCGAAGTCGAAAACCATATATCCTTCCTGGAAGCAGGTTGCTGACTGTACATTCCATGTCTGGTCCTTGGTACACTTCCTTGGTATCATTCAGGTCTGATGCAAACATTTCTAGCTTATAACTTATTACTTGGGAACCACCAGTCACAGGAGGTTGGCCTGATGACAGAAACAACACACATTCTAGTTTGAACAAAAACTAAACATTTATATAGTATGTTTAATGCAGTAAAAGATTCCAGGGGCTCAGAAAGGACATTGTATACATTTTTAATGTATACTTCTATGCTATGGACTAATCCTTCAATTTGCCACCAGTGATTGCCTGGAGATTTCTGCTAATAACCTGCTGGCCCAATGATGGAATGGAAACATCCTTACTTCACGAGCAAATAGACTGAAAGTGCTGCTAAATACACAAAAAGGCAAATTTAACAAGTACTTGGAAATAGAAGCAGTGGCAAACACAACTCAAATCTGCTAATTCTAATGTATTTAACGATAGCTTTTTTAATAACATTACAATAATCATTTTGAAGTTAGCCGAGTTATCTAGCAAAACATTTTAAGATACTGTCTATGACTCTAGTATCTTAGTACCCTATGATACAATGCTTGAACTTCTGAAACAGCAACATTCACAGAAGTCCAATTCTTATTTGACATCATTTATTATGTTCTTAATCGATTAAGTAGAGTTCCTGTGCAAAGCATCTGACACACCGTGATAGAAATACAATAATCAGCAAGTTTCAGATCTCAAATACCTCTTTAAAATACTTAATCAGGTAAAACGTGAGCATGAAAATTACATAAAGGTAATATATATGTAAGATCTAATTGCACATTAAATAGATAGACACTTTGACCATTAAGGAAATCAGTGGAGTTGAGGCAGAATGATTTTTTTGACATGCATACTTACATGGATGTTGTTTACCAGGTTGCTTAACAAATTAAGAGGCAGTGGAATTACAGGAAAGATACTAGACTGTTGGCTGATTGGCAGAAGGCAACGATTGGGAATGAAGGGAGCCTTTTTTGGCTGTCTGCTGGTGACTAGTGGCGTTCCACAGGGGTCTGTGTTAAGACTGCTTCTTTTAATATTATATGTCAATGATTTGTATGACAGAATTGATGGCTTTGCAGCCAACTTTGCAGACAATACCAAGATAGGTGGAGGGGCATGTTGTGTTGAGGAAGCAGAGAGAGTACAGAAGGACTAGACAGATTAGGAGAATGGGCAAAGAAGTGGCAGATGTAATACAGTGTTGGGAAGTTAATGGTCATGCACTTTGGTAAAAGAAATAGAAGTGTAAACTATTTAGTAAATGGAGAGAAAGTTCAAAAATCTGAGGTGTAAAGGGACTTGGGTGTCCTCTTGCAGGATTCCCCAAAGGTTAACTTACAGGTTGAGTTGGTGGTGAAGAAGACAAATGCAATATTAGCACTCATTTCGAGAGAACAGATAATAGACAATAGGTGCAGGAGTAGGCCATTCAGCCCTTCGAGCCAGCACCACCATTCACTGTGATCATGGCTGATCACCCACAATCAGTACCCTTTTCCTGACTTCTCCCCATATCCCTTCACTCTGCTATCTTTAAGAGCTCTATCTAACCCTTTTTTGAAAGAATCCAGAGAATTGGTCTCTACTGCCTTCTGAGGCAGAGCATTCCACAGAACCACAACCCTCTGTGTGAAAAAGTTTTTCCTCAACTCCGTTCTAAATTGACTACCCTTATTCTTAAACTGTGGCCTCTGGTTCTGGACTCCCCCAACATCGGGAACATGTTTCCTGCCTCTAGCGGGTCCAATCCTTTAATAATCTTATATGTTTCAATCAGATCCCCTCTCATCCTTCTAAGTTCTAGTGTATACAACCCCAGTCACTCCAATCTTTCAACATATGACAGTCCCGCCATCCCGAGAATTAACCTCGTGAACCTACGCTGCACTCCCTCAATAGCTAGAATGTCCTTCCTCAAATTTGGAGACCAAAACTGTACACAATATTCCAGGTGGGGTCTCACCACGGCCCTGTACAACTGCAGAAGGACCTCTTTTCTCCTATACTCAATTCCCCTTGTTATGAAGGCCAACATGCCATTAGCTTTCTTCACTGCCTGCTTACTTTGAGTGACTGATGAACAAAGACACCTAGATCTCTTTGTACTTCCCCTTTTCCTAACTTGACACCATTCAGATAGTAATCTGCCTTCCTGTACTTGCCACCAAAGTGGATAACCTCACATTTATCCACATTAAACTGCATCTGCCCACTCACCCAACCTGTCCAAGTCACCCTGCATTCTCATAACATCCTCCTCACATTTCACACTGCCACCCAGCTTTGTGTCATCTGCACATTTGCTAATGTTACTTTTAATCCCTTCATCTAAATCATTAATGTATATTGTAAATAGCTGCGGTCCCAGCACCGAGCCTTGCGGTACCCCACTAGTCACTGCCTGCCATTCTGAAAAGGACCCATTAATCCCTATTCTTTGTTTCCTGTCTGCCAACCAATTTTCTATCCATGTCAGTACCCTACCCCCGATATCATTTGCTCTAATTTTGCACACTGACCTCCTATGTGGGACTTAGCAAAGGCTTTCTGAAAGTCCAGGTACGCTACATCCACAGGCTTTCCCATGTCCATTTTCACAGTTAAATTCTCAAAATTTCAAGATTAGAACTAGAATTTAAAAACAAGAATGTAATGCTGAGGCTTTGCAAGGCACTGTTGAGGCCTCACTTGTATTATTGTAAGGGTCCCTTATCTAAGAAAGGATGTGCTGACATTGGAGCGGGTTCAAAGGAGATTCACAAAAATGATTCTGGGATTGAAACGCTTATCATATGAGGAGCGTTTGATGGCTCTGGGCCTGTACTCACTGGAATCCAGAAATATGGTGGTGGGGGGGGGGTCCCATTGAAACTGAGAGAATTTTGGAAGGCCTTGATAGAATGGATGTGAAGAGGATGCTTCCTATGGCAGGGGAGTCTAACGGCAGCCTCAGAATTGAGGGATGTTCATTTAGGATGGTGACGAGGAGGAATTTCTTCAGTTACAGAGTGGTGAATCTGTGGAATTCGTTGCCATAGGCAGCTGTGGAGACCAAATCATGGGGTATATTTAAGACAGATTTTGGTAGATTCTTGATTAGTCAGGGGACTAAAGGATATGGGGAGAAGGCAGGCGATTGGGGCTGAGAGGGAAATGGATCAGCCATGATGAAATGGTGCAGCAGACTCAATGGGCCAAATGGCCTAATTTCTGGGCCAATATCTTATGGTCTTAAGCAGCCACATAGTCTACATTTATTACAATTGTTTATAAATGGTGAAGAAAAGTACATATTAACAAATATTCATATCTAAAGAGAAATATACTTCAGATAAATTGATCTTATTTTAAAACTTCTAATTTACCAGGAAACAGTATGTATAGGCTAAAACTTAATGTTTTAATCTCTAATTAAAACATTAGTATAATTAACTGATATAGTGTTTATAATTTAGAGTAGGTATAATGTTTTTAAATATCTTTGAGTAATGAGTGCCAGCTGTGCAAAAGGTACAAATATTCATAGAACACCATGTTATTTCTGGGAAAGCTTTCCTCAAGCACTTGTTCCTCAAGTTTAATACATATACCCATAAAAGCACATGAAAAATCTTTCATTTGCAAAGAACTACAAACCTATTGAAGATTTAGTTCAACTGTTTCAGTGCCAAGATACTTAAATGGAATCTAATGCCAGGTAAACATTTTTTTTACCATTAAAAGACAACTGCGATGATATGATAATGGGCAAATAAAAATTATAAACAAACTAATTTCAATTTTGAAATACAAATTTAGAAATCCCAATTGAAATAATGTACTTGTAAAGAATAAAACTATACATTTTCATGTATCTTAAATTATATAGTCATCACATTTTTAATGATTCAGCCAATGAACTGCTAAGAAAAATTACTGAAATTTCTATCATTTGATACCTAGCTGAATAGTTGGAACAAGACTCAAAAGGATGCCGTTTGTTGAAGAACACTGTCCTTAAGCAGTCAACTATACTCTCTAGACTACATTGAAATACTCTCATCTTCATATAACTGAATTGAATTGACTGTATTTCTTAAATCCTTCACATACATGAGGAGTAAAAATCTTCATGTTACATCTCTAAATGTGCAATGTGCAATCATGGTAATTTATAATAAATAGAACAGTCAATGTAACATAGAAATACTCTCAAATCAGCATGAGTTAATCAGTCAGATGGGCTGGTGGAAGAAGCTGTCCCAGAGCCTGTTGGTCCTGGCTTTTATGCTGCAGTACCGTTTCCCAGATGGTAGCAGTTGGGATAGATTGTGGTTGGAGTGAGTTGGGTCCCTAATAATCCTGCAGGCACTTTTTGCACACCTGTCTTTGTAAATGTCCTGAATCATGGGAAATCCACAACTATAGATGCGCTGGGCTGTCCGCACTACTCTCTGCAGAATCCTGCGATTAAGGGAGGCACAGTTCCCATACCAAGCAGTGATGTAGCCAGTCAGGATGCTCTCAATTGTGCCCCTGTAGAAAGTTCTTAGGATCTGGGGGCCCATACCAAACTTTCTCAACCATCTAAGGTGAAAGAGGCGCTGTTGTGCCTTTTTCACCAAACAGCTGGTGTGTACAGAACATGCGAGGTCCTTGGTGATGTGGGTGCTGAGGGACTTAAAGCTGTTTACTCTCTCAACCCAAGATCCACTGATGTCAATAGGGGTTAGCCCGTCTCCATTCCTCCTATAATCCACAACCAGCTCCTTTGTTTTTGTGACTTTAAGGGAGGGGTTGTTTTCTTGATGCCACTGTGTCAGAGAGATGACCTCTTCCTTGTAGGCCACCTTGTTATTGTTTGAGATTAGGCCAATCAATGTAGTGTCATCAGCAAATTTAATCAGCAGATTGGAGCTGTGGGTGGCAATACAGTCATGGGTATACAGAGAGTAAAGAAGGGGACTTCATACACAGCCCTGAGGGGCTACTGTAGTGAGAGTCAGAGGGGTGGAGATGAGGGAACCCACTCTTACCATCTGCCGGTGACCTGACAGGAAGTCCAGGATCCAGCTGCACAAGGCAGGGTCAAGGCCGAGATCTCTGAGCTTCTTATCAAGCCTTGATGGAACTATGGTGTTGAATGCTGAGCTGTAGTCCAAGAACAGCATTCTCACGTAAGCATCCTTCTTCTCCAGATGTGTAAGGACATTATGTAGAGCAGTGGCTATTGCATCGTCTGTCGATCGGTTGCGTCGGTAAGCGAATTGTAGGGGGTCCAGTGTGGGTGGTAGCAAGCTGCAGATGTAATCCTTGACCAGCCTCTCAATGCATTTGCTTATTATTGAGGTGAGTGCGACAGGACGCCAGTTGTTCGGGCATGCTACCTTCGTCTTTTTTGGTACGGGGACAATGGTGGATAATTTGAAGTGGGAGGGCACTCTACACTGGGACAGAGAGAGAGATTAAAAATGTCTGTAAACACACCTGCCAGTTGTGCTGCACACATCCTGAGTACTCATTCTGGGATGTCATCTGTGTCCATAATAGAAGAAAACAATCTTGACATATTCTAGAGATAAATAAATCTTACCCCAATGCAACTGCAATTCCCTTGCTCGAGGTTTACCCGTGAGTCTTGGTGGTTGACAAGGTCCTGGAGGTACTGCTGCTGTTTGTACTTGTAATGTTTCAGAAACCTTTAAAAGGCATACACCACAGAAAATTAGTTACTGTGCTAATATGAAATATAATCTTAAATATGTTTAAATATATGCTAATAATATTTTTATATTGTGATTTTTCAAAACTATATGCATCTTATTCGTGCTTAGTTTATATGACCTTAATTCTCTTGTGGGTTTAAGGAATCTATAATTATTTCTCTCAAGGACCCTAAAATTATTTTGTTCTTTCTATAAAAAATTAAATGCAAACTTTTCCAATCAGCAGCAGGTACAGTACAAGAAATTTCAAATTAATCAGTAGTTTATCACTGCAGATATGTAAAGTGTGAGTTTAACAGATAAAGAAGCTAATTATTGTGAAATGTGTAGTTTTCAAAATGAACTTAGCTGGTGATGAAGAAGAATTTAAAATTAAACCACTGAATTTACTGTTACAGTTACCTTAATAGAATTTTGCATAGAATTCCAGGTAGTGGTGAAGGGATTCAGCCTGATCTCAAAAATCCTGTTCCCAAGGACATAAATTTCACCAAGGACATGATTTTTTTTTTTGCCAGAAGCAAGTTAATGTCAGCAACTTTCTCTAGGGAGTATGTGACACTCAGAAGTGCTAATATCATGAAGCTAGCTTAGCAGCCGAACAGAATGACGGCAGATCAATAAATTCACTTTTTTCTATATAATATTTTAGGCAGTTTATACAAAGCAAGGAAAATAAAGAGACACATTCATGGCAGACGTTAATTAAAATATCATAGTTTTCAAAATCCATGGAATTTTACAATAATTATCCAATGAGAATGACTTTCTACAGAAAATATTTTTCAGAACTAAATAGTTTGTTCACTGTAAGTATAGATTGTATGCCTTTAAGATCCAGTTGCATCTCCTTCAATACAGTTTAGCATTTTCAGAGGTGCTTACAGTGAGAAACATTTGCAAATTTGTAATGCCCTCTTCAACGACTGGATTCATCTCAAAAGCAGAGATTTCCTTTTGCACTCACATAGGGCCCTGGTGAGGCTACATCTGTAATATTACATATACATTCAGTCTCCTGACCCAGAAAAATATCCAACAAGGATTTCTGGGATAGTGGAAGTTTGTACCCAAAGAAATCAAGCAGACCAGGCTTTTTTTGTTGCAATTTAGAAGAATGAAAGTTATATTGATTGAAATTTACTGGGATAAGAAGATATTTCTTTATCTAGTGGGTAGGGAGTCTTTGGCCTTTTGTACACAAGAGGGCCGTGGAGTATCAGTTTATGTGGTCAGTGCAATAAAATAGACATAAAATATCAGCTGTGATCTAAACGAAATGTAGGCATGAGTCAGAAGGACCTACTCCTCTTCCTATTCCTTATGCTTTTACGTTGACTGCACCAGTTAAGATTGTAACAGTACACCCTGTGAAGGAACATGATATAACACTTACGAATTTCTGAACTAATCTATGAATATGCAGAGTTCAGAGGTAACTGCCATTTTTTTTAGTATTACACATGTAGAACTTAATCTTTTTCGTCATTGCAAATTCCAGTCATTACTTAAAAGAAATGTTATACTTACTGCAACAGAGAATAGAAAATAAAATACAAAGTAATGAATATGTATAAGAAATTTAATCTAACACAAGTCCAAGCTGTTTAATTTTTCTTACAACTTTTTAAAGTTCTCTTTACTTTTCAAAATTTGGTGAACAAATTAAGCCAGATCCCTGTTTTTAAAGTTGCCACATTCATACCAGTTTTATAACAAAGAAATTGCAAAGATGGTGATTATTTGGCAAATGTAATAAGTATTAGCATTACCAGACTCTGTCCTCCTTTACTGATGCAGTAAACACGCAACTGATATGTAAAGCCAGGATTTAAGTGGTCACAGACATGTTCTCTGGCAGATCCACTGTAAATGATGTCCCATCTGTTTCCTGAAAAGTAACAAATAAATAAAACATTTTGCTTTTACATTCTAGTCCTCTTGAAATTAATACTATCATTGCATTCGCTTCCTCACCACTGATTCCACCTGCAAGTTAACCTTTAGGGAAACCTGCATGAGGACTCCTAAGTCCCTTTGCGCCTCAGAGTGAGCATGAACCACCAAAATAATTTTTCTGTCATACTACATTGTATGAAAAATCCTGAGTAAAATATTGAAAAATAGAGTTCTATAATTTTCATAAGGGTTTGAAGAAATATAGAATAAATGTGGGTCAAGAGATCTGAGGTTTAAATGATAGAATATAAGGATGAAATAGAAATAGTTCGGTGTAGAAATGGAAAGCTTCTTTAAAAAAGAGCACTCTTATGAGCTGGAAAGCATGATGATCTGTGGTCTTAAAATACTTTATGTCGAAAAGATTTGCCTTGTTTAGGAAATGTTTCAGTCTTTAGCATTAACTTTAGGGTATCAAAGGTTATGGGGAGAAGGCAGGGAGATACAGTTGAGAGGGATAATAAATCAGCCTTGAGGGAATAGTGGAGCGGACTTGATGGGCCGAGTGGCCTAATTCTGCTCCTTTGTCTTATAGTCATTTTCTGTGGAAGTATTTGGGTACTGTTCACAAGGAAAAAAACTCAGCTACATGGAAGAATTTAATCTGTCATGTTCTTATCAAAGCATCTTAATAATCACTGTACACCCATGACTGTGTAGCCAAGTTTCCATCGAACTCAATATACAAGTTTGCTGATGACACAACAATTGTAGGCTGTATCTCGGGTAATGATGAGTTTGAGTACAGAGAGGAAATTAAGAACCTGGTGGCATGGTGCAAAGACAATAACCTATCTCTCAACGTCAGCAAGACAAAGGAATTGGTTGTTGACTTCAGAAGGAGTAGCAGACCGCACAACCCAATTTACATCGGTGGTGCGCAAGTGGAACAGGTCAAAAGCTTTAAGTTCCTCGGGGTCAATATCACAAATGACCTGACTTGGACCAACCAAGCACAGTCCACCGTCAAGAAGGCCCACCAGCGCCTTTACTTCCTGAGAAAACTTAAGAAATTTGGCCTATCCCCTAAAACCCTCACTAATTTTTATAGATGCACCGTAGAAAGCATTCTTCTAGGGTGCATCACAAACTGGTATGGAAGTTGCTCTGTCCAAGACTGGAAGAAGCTGCAGAAAATCATGAACATGGCACAGCACATCACATAAACCAATCTTCTGTCCTTGGACTCACTTTACACCGCATGCTGTCAGAGCAGCGCTGCCAGGATAATCAAGGACACAACCCACCCACCCAACACACTTCTCGTCCCTCGTCCCTCCGGGAGAAGGCTCAGGAGCTTGAAGACTCGTATGGCCAGATTTGGGAACAGCTTCTTTCCAACTGTGATAAGACTGCTGAATGGATCCTGACCCGGATCTGGGCTGTACCCTCCAATTATCTTGACCTGTATCTTGGTTTTTTTGCACTACCTTACTTTCCATTTTATTTTCTATTTATGATTTATAGTTTAAATTTTTAATATTTACTATCAATTTGTAATCCAGGGAGCGGGAAGTGCAGATCAAATATCGCTATGATGATTGTACGTTCTAGTATCAATTATTTGGCGACAATAAAGTATAAAGTAATTTCTGCTTTTTATTAAGTTACAGGAATGCAAATATTTAAATCACATACAGTATACTTTGTAATTAAATATATATTTTAAGGACTAATTTAGGACAAAGCATGAATTTAATAATGGCTTACCATTTACACCCTCTGACATTTCAACAACATACTTTGTAATTGCTGATCCTCCATTGTCTTTGGGTGGATCTGGAAGATGAATACTGAATGATTGGAATGTCAAGTACTTAAATTAGAAATACAGTGCATCATAAATGTGCATTTGTTACAAGAAAATTTATATTGTATTTATTTCAAGGACATATTTTGTCACTCATTTTATACTAAGTGAAAGCTATTGCATTCAATTTGGATTATTTATGAGACATAAGAAATAGGACATCTTCACTTCACCGTTGGAACTTAGACTTTGATTTCTAATGTGATGCCAAATAATGTTCCTGAATGTAACTCTGCTCATTTACTTCCATAATTTTGATCTCAACAAAAAAGGGCAGCAGCGACTGAAATTGCTCAGATATTGCACTGAAAATTTCCCTTACGCTTCTCCGAGATCTATAAGGCATGCCGTAGAATCTTCTCTGACCATTGAAGGAACTGGGTAAGTTTAAAGAATGGGTGGGAATATAGGTCTTGGTGAGTTTCAATGGAGCTGGAGTATACCACGTCAGCCAAATGCCACAACTGGCATTTTTGAATAACTGCAAAGTAGAATATTGGAGTTTCACTGCCAGTTAAAATAGCAACTGTACTAATGAGCAGACTACTTACTGAACTTGATACGAGGTGGTGTTGTATTCTACAACTGCTCTTTTCTTGTCAACAGAAATAGAAAATGCTTGACCCCACAGTTGAAACAATGACTTTTGAGATTTACAGCATGTAAACATCGGGGGGCTAAGCAGGTGCTACACCTTGCCCAAGGATGACCTGCAGGTAGTGGAGGGTAGGAATACCTTAAACCTCCTTTGGTAGAAACATATCTCCACTTAGCCACCCAATTTACAATAGCCAAATAAACTACCAGCACATCTTTGGGATGTGGGAAGAAACCAAGTCACTGAGAAAGTCTGCAAATCCACACAAATAGCTCCTTATGTCGGGATTGAATTTTGGTCCTGGAGCTGTGTCGCACTTCAGATGAGCACCTGGCCCAAATTAGATGCTCTATTGACTGTAGTGTGTTTGTATTGTTAAATGGATATTCAAGGTTCCACTGTATCTTGTAAACAGTTTCAATTTGATAGTTAGCCTAAGTTTCATACCCCATATTATTTTAAAATTATGAGCATGAATCTTCCCCTTCACCAAAGGTTTACTTGGCATTCCAGGTTTGTCTGGAAAAGTGGTAAACTCTGTGATTTCACTCGGGTTGCTCTTCCCTTCTGAATTGTATGCAATTACCTGTAACATACAACATACAGTTCAGAACAGAAAAAAGCTGACATTCAAAATAGATTAATTTTGTTCTTTAATAACATAATATGAACATAGGAAATATGAACAGTAGCCCAAATAACCCTTCTATGTTGCTCCATCATTTCGTGAAGTCTTAACTGCTCAATTCCATTTTCCTGTCTGTTGAACATTATACTTGATTACTAAAGTTCAAAAAAGTCTATTTTAGCCTTGTGAATATTCAATGACTGCTTTCCGAGTTGTCTGGGATTCTTAGAAACACCAGACAAGTATTTTCTTCTAGTTTTAAATGGACAACTCTTATTCTGCAGCTATTACTGCTAAGTTCTACATATTCCCTTCAGCCCAGCATCTTCCTATTAGAATGAACAACTTCACATTTTCCCTACAACACATACGCCAAATTTTGACTATCTATATCCCTCCGCAAATTCTTTCTGATTTCCTGTCTTTGGATCAATAATAAATTAATTATAAGACTTTACTGACAAGTCTGCTCTTGCCTAAAGGAACATAAACCGTATCAAACACACCACCCTCACTTGTTTCTTCCTCAAACAAATTCAATTACATCAGATGTGACTTTCCCTTAACAAATCCATACTGATGGTACTACTTTATCCCATGCAATATTTCACACACATTATTTTAACTAACATCAGCATCACCCCTATCTTTTGTATATAGTCTTTTTGACAATCCCTGTAATATATCATTCCCTCTCAGAGCAGTAATTGTTTCTTTAAGTAACACTCTCTTTATATCTTCCGCTACAACTGAAAAACTCGCATTCTGATACAGCAAGCTTCCAAACCCAAACCTTTTTAATGTGATATTTCCATATTATATCATAATTACAGTGTATCAATCAGTTTATTCACCCATATAGTATTACTTCCATTTACGTATCTACAGTGGCATGTAAAAGTTTGGGCACCCCGGTCAAAATTCCTGTTACTGTGAATAGCTAAGCGAGTAAAAGATGAACTGATTTCCAAAAGACATAAAGTTAAAGATGACACATTCCTTTAATATTTTAAGCAAGAAAATTTTTTTATTTCCATCTTTTACAGTTTCAAAATAACAAAAAAGGAAAAGGACCCGAAGCAAAAGTTTGGGCACCCTGTATGGTCAGTACCTAGTAACACCCACTTTGGCAAGTATCACAGTTTGTAAACGCTTTCACGAGGAAATCTGCAGACGCTGGAAATTCAAGCAACACACATGCTGGTGAACACCTGCTGTAATGCTTGTAAACACTTTTTGTAGCCAGCTAAGAGTCTTTCAATTCTTGTTTGGGGGATTTTCACCCATTCTTCCTTGCAAAAAGCTTCTAGTTCTGTGAGATTCTTGGGCCTTCTTGCATGCACTGCTCTTCTGAGGTCTATCCACAGATTCTCGATGATGTTTAGGTCAGGGGTCTGTGAGGGTCATGGCAAAACCTTCAGCTGTGCCTCTTGAGGAAGTCCATTGTGGATTTTGAAGTGTGTTTAGGATCATTATCCTGTTATAGAAGCTATCCTCTTTTCATCTTCAGCTTTTTTATAGAAGGTGTGATGTTTGCTTCCAGAATTTGCTGGTATTTAATTGAATTCATTCTTCCCTCTACAAAGTAAATGTTCCCCTTGCCACTGGCTGCAACAGCCCAAAGCATGATAATCCACCCCCGTGCTTAACAGTTGGAAAGGGGTTCTTTTCATGAAATCCTGCACCCTTTTTTTCCTCCAAACATACCTTTGCTTATTGTGGCCAAAAAGTTCTATTTTAACTTCATCAGTCCACAGGACTTGTTTCCAAAATGCATCAGGTTTGTTTAGATGTTCCTTTGAACCTTTTGAATAGAACTATTTGGCCGCACCGAACAAAGGTATGTTTGGAGGAAAGAGGGTGCAGAATTTCATGAAAAGAACCCCTCTCCAACTGTTAAGCACGGGGGTGGATCGATTATGCTTTGGGCTTGTGTTGCAGCCAGTGGCACGGGGAACACTTACTGGTAGAGGGAAAAATGAATTCAATTAAATACCAGCAAATTCTGGAAGCAAACATCACACCTTCTGTAAAAAAGCTGAAGATGAAAAGAGGATGGCTTCTACAACAGGATGATGATCCTAAACACACCTCAAAATCCACAGTGGACTACCTCAAGAAGTGCAAGCTGAAGGTTTTGCCATGACCCTCACAGACTCCTGACCTAAACATCATCGAGAATCTGTGGATAAACCTCAAAATAGCAGTGCATGCAAGACGGCCCAAGAATCTCACAGAACTAGAAGCCTTTTGCAAGGAAGAATGGGCGAGAATCCCCCAAACAAGAATTGAAAGACTCTTGGCTGGTTACAAAAAGCGTTTACAAGCTGTGATACTTGCCATAGGGGGTGTTACTAAGTATTGCCATGCAAGGTGCCCAAACTTTTGCTTTGGGCCCCTTTCCTTTTTTGTTATTTTGAAACTGTAAAAGGTGGAAATAAAAAAGTTTTCTTGCTTAAAATATTAAAGAAATGTGTCATTTTTAACTTTATGCCTTTTGGAAATCAGTTCTTCTTTTACTCGCTTAGCTATTCACAGTAACAGAAATTTTGACCGGGGTGCCCAAACTTTTGCATGCCACTGTAGGTTAAGGAGGAACCAAGTGTAAATATATATAACTGGAGAGGTTAGAGGTTAAGTTCAGTAAGCTGAAAAGCATTTGGCTAGCTGGATTGGAACCAAAAACTGCATACACAAAACAACAATGGAAAGATAAGAATATTCCAATAAAGCAACAGTGAATAAATTCCACCCCCCCCACCCCCATTGGGGAAATAAGGGTATCAAGAACTCGAGTTCCCTGGCTGATTTTTATAACTAACTTGAATGAAGTAGTAGAAGGGTGGGTTAGTAAGTTTGCTGATAACACAAAGGTTGGGGGTGTTGTGGATAGTCTGGAGGGTTGACAGAGGTTACAGCAGGACATCGACAGGATTCAGGACTAGGCTGAGAAGTGGCAGATGGAGATCAACCCAGATAAGTGTGAAGTGGATCATTTTGGTAGATCAAATGTGAAGACAGAATATAGTATTAATGGTAAGACTCTTGGCAGTGTGAAGGATCAAAGAAGTCTTGGGGTCCGTGCCCATAGGACAAACAAAGCTGCTGCGCAGGTTGACAGTGTTGTTAAGAAGGTGTATGGTGTGTTGGCCTTCATCAGCCATGGGATTGAGTTCAAGAGGTGTGAGGTAATGTTACAGCTACATAAGACCTTGGTCAGACCCCACTTGGAGATCTGTGATCTGTTCTGGTCATCTCATTACAGGAAGGATGTGGAAACTATAGAAAGGGTGCAGAGGAGATTTACAAGGATGTTGCCTGGATTGGAGAGCATGCCTTATGAGAATACATTGAGTGAACTTGGTCTCTTCTCCTTGGAATAACGGAGGATGAAAGGTGACCTGATAGAGGTGTATAAGATGATAAGAGGCATTGATCGTGTGGATAGCCAGAGGCTTTTTCCCGGGGCTGAAATAGCTAACACCAGAGGGCATTGTTTTAAGGTGCTTGGAAGCAGGTCCAGAGGGGTTGTCAGAGGTAAGCTTTTCACACAGCAAGTGGTGGGTGCATGGAATGCACTGCCGGTGATGATGATGATGGAGGCAGATATAATAGGGTCTTTAAGACACTCTTAGATAGGTACATCGAGCTTAGAAAAATAGAGGGCTGTGCATTAGGGTAATTCTAGGCAGTTTCTAGAGTAGGTTACGTGGTCAGCATAATGTTGTTGGCTGAAGGGCCTGTAATGTGCTGTAGATTTCTATGTTCTATGTTCCAGTGCTGAGACTGAAAAAAAAAGAGAACTGAGTGACTGATGTGCGGTTCACAATACTGTTTGACCAAGCAATACTTATAGCATTGGTGAATAGATTTAAGAAGGAAAAAGGAATAGAAAAGAGTATACAAAAAGATTTAACATAACTTAACTCAAGAGTTGAAACATATACGACTCAAAGTCCAATAGGCCATATGGCCCGGTCCGCCAATCAATAAGATAATGCTAAAGCTCACATTGTTGCCCAATCACCATTACTCTCAATTTCTCTAATATCCATATTGATCTCAGCCTGAGTGTACTCAATAATGGACAAAGTTTGAGTACCTTGATTTAATTTTTTTGATGAAGCAATGACATTATTTCAGAAGGCGTTACTGTATATGGATTCAGTACCAAAACAGATAAAAGTGAACATTTATTTTCAGATAGTATAAAATGATACAACGATATTCTCAAGGATTGATGTTAGGGTGTGTGGATCAAATGTTAGCAACTAATTCTTGAGAATACTGGACAGTACCTGTGATCTGATATTCTTTAAAGAGGAAGGGAAATTAACAGCAATTTGAATAGGATGGGAATAGAAATATTCAAATTTGGCATTGCAGTGCTGGATTTAAAGGACTGCATGAAGTATGTGGGGAAACAATAATTGCCAAATGATACATTTCTAAATTTAATGCACCAATAGGGAGATGGTATAGAAACCTCTAAAGATGGAAGGACGAATTTAATACTGTTAGAAAAAAACAGAAGGAAAACCACTAAAAGAGTCACACAAAGGACAGATTAGAACTAAACACTTATAAAGTAGGAGTAATCCTCAGTTTAGTTCTGTGCATCATACATGAAAAGAATGTCAAGAACTTAGGTGATGTGCATAAGAAATTTTCTAGAATGGTACCAGGGATATGGAGGATTGGTTAGGCAGGATTGCGAAAGCTGGAGTTAACTTTCTTTAGGGCAAGATAAGTTAAGAGGAGATTTTACAGAATCAAATGAAGAATTGTTCTGACAGGGCAAATAAGGACAAATTGTTTCTGTTGGTGGATGCAACATGAGAGAATGCTTTATACTGTATTTTTGATTATCTGGAAGGCAATGTCTGCAAAGATAATGGAAACTGATTGGATATTAACTTTGAAAATTAAATTGGATCAAACTTAAGAAAGCATTTCTAAAAACAGAATGACTAACTACTCAGATTCCCAAATTACTTGTAAACAATGTTCTCGAAGTACTGTATTATTTTATGATCATTTAATTGATAAGCTGCACAACAGATACCATTGTTTTGACTATTTCAATTTTCGTACTACAGTTAACAACAAACCTAGAACACAATTTATGTCCCCCATCTGAACCAAATAGGGATGCACAATATATTGGCATATTCATGCTTTAAAGACGGATGATAGATATTTTCCAAAAGCTGAATCAGCAATTTATCCAATATATGAATGATTCTTAAGAAACTGAAAACAACTCCGACTATAAAAGGGTCACGGAGCTACTGGTATACCAAATCTGTTTAGTTCTTCACAAGAAAAGACATTCTGAAACAATAGCTTAAGCATTGCCTAATATAATTATTATATCTATCTTATTGAATTGATTAGCAGTAAACTCTTCTTACCTGTTCTACACAGAAGTATCTTAAGCCATTAAAAGATACTTCATTTTCCAAAGGTATAATTTAATATTTTTTGCAATATATATTGATAGTTTTCTCACTACTCTTTGTCAGTTAATATCAGTGCTCTATTCAAACCAGTTAATATAACATAATTCCCCAAAGCACTTACCCTAAATTTATACATACTTCCTCTTCTAAGGTTTTTAATGGTACATGCGAGATCCTCTCCATCATACTTTGGCTTAAACCCGTATCCCTAAGGCAAAAATTCACGGTCATGATAGCTTGTTTATCATAACATGCTTTGTTTAAACATTTGAATTCTTACAGTTTATTATTTAGATGGTCTTTAACCATCAGTTCTAGTCAGAAGACATCTTCTAATTGTGCTTCTAGTTCAGGTAAAATTATAGTTTGATTACTGCAGATGAAATATTCGTTAGTTTGGTATTTAGTGCTAAGCAGTATTGCACCCATATTGGACTGTCTCAGTACTTTTATATTTGTATGTTGTAGCACTTACTTTTTATTTGCAGTTATTTTGTAAATAATACTATTCTTTTGCACTTCTGGTCAGATGCTAATTGCATTTCATTGGCTTTGTATCTGTACTCGGCACAATGACAATAAAGTTGAATCTAATTTAATCTAATCTAAGATCATGATGAATGGAGCAGTTTGTCCTGAGAGATTTTTGTTAAAAAAGATGGAAGAAACAGAGTAAATGCATGTTTTACAGGGTAGGTAAAACAGAGATGCACAGTATTTGTCTCCAATATCAGCATAGGTATTCTACTGGCAAATATAACATAGCTTCCATTAATTTTGAAGCAAACATGTCTTATACAAAGTTTTTATATTAGATCTATGAGATTAATTTATACTGAGAATTAATCAGCATTTATTTTGGTTATATAGCTAATTGGACAAATGTAGTTCCTGAGGGATCTTACATCAAATTGCACTGGCAGGTACCATTACAGTTTGATACAACCAACATTTTAGTTCAAGAGTCAGTATTATAAGATCATAAAACACAGGAGCAGAATTAGGTCATTTGGCCCATCAAGCTGGCTCTGCCATTCGACTATGGCTGATTTATTTTCTCTCTTAAACCTATTCTCCTGTCTTCTCCCTACAACCCTTGATGCCCATACTAATCAACACCCTATCAACCTTCACTTCAAATATACCCAATGACTTGGCCTCCACAGCCATCTGTGACAATGAGTTACACAGATTCACCACCCTCTGGTCCTAGACTTTCCCACTATTTGAAGCATTCTCTCCATGCTCATCCTCTCTAGGCCTTTCAATATTTATTTACAGATACAGCGTGGAATAGGCCCATCCGGCCTTTTGAGCCACGCCACTCCAGGAACTTCCGACTTAATCCTAAACTAATCACGGGACAATTTACAATGACCAATTAACTTACCCGGTAGGCCTTTGTATTGTGTGAGCAAACTAGAAGTCCTGGGGAAAACCCATGCATTCCATGGGTACAGACAATTCCTACAGAGAACGTCAGAAATGAAATCCAAACTCCAACGTCCTGAACTGTAATAGCGTTTGCTACCATGGGACTCAAGATCTCCCATTTGAAATCACTTAAGCATTCCTACCATTGTCATATTTTGGCTGTAGCCAAAGTAGGGAAAATAATACTCTATCCCATTAAGTTGGGCTTTAAACCAGCCTCTGGTGGTGAAATAACTTACTGCACCATTTATTTAGTTTTAAAGATCACTCAAACATGATAAATATTTAATAGACTTACTGAGGTTTCATCTTCCATTTCTAAAATATAACCAATACCCTCATCGGACAGAGTTCCTGAAGGCTTACTCCAATGTAATGACAACCATGTGATTCCAGCTTTAAGAAGCTGAGGACCTGCTGGTGTAGGAGGAACACTGCCAGAAGTGTAGAATAGCACTTCTTCACTGAAGTCACTGTTTGGGAAAAGATTATAATTTTAAGACAGTTAATTATGCATATTTAGCTTTTAGCATCAATCTCTAAATTACAAAACATGTACAACGAATCCTTGTTGTCCATGAGGAAAAGGTGCATAAACTTTCTGTGGATAATAAACTTGCAAATACCACCAAGGCTCTATCCTTTGTATTCAACACACTCATCAAATAAAAGTAAATATGTCTCATAATGTTCTTGAAGTAGTAAACATGTTATTGCACATCTATACATTTTAGAATAGTTGAATAGCTAAAGGACAAATAGCATTAGCAAACTATTTCCACTGAATGTACCAAAACGTATAGATGATGATTGGTTTTGAAAACACAAAATGCAGTTGTGTAAACAAGGTCTACCTACCCTTATCAGAACAACAAGCAGCTGGGAGGGGGGCGGGGGGCGGGTATCACTTGGTAAATGTGCTTTGTAACTTGATCACAGTATTTAAGTGGACAATAATTATTTCCTTTATATTTACATATACAAGAATATATTTGTTCAAAATAATTCTAAGATGGGCTTAGGTCCAACCTCAACCTCGTAAGTCTATGGATAACAAATGAACTGATAGTAAGAACTGATTATAATTACTTTAAGCACATCATGTGATATTTGCTTAAGATACTATGGAGACATGAAGACATAAGCAAAGCCTGTTAATTTCAGAGTTTTCAACCCAGAAGTATGTTTGTCTATCTGCAGATGCTACCAGAAGTCTTGGGTATAAAATAAAGGGGAAGAGAAATAAGTGATGCAAGGAAAATCTTTTTCTCTCCCCAAATATGGGGGAAAATTTGCAGATAAGGAGAGATGCATGGATTTGCATGTGGCTCTGATAGCATGCTAGTATGGACACAACAGGACCATGGCCTCCTTTTAGGCTGTGACCATTCCATAATTCTTTTTGAAGTGCACTCACCTCATTCCAACATCATTTTTGGCTGCTAACTTAAATCTGTATCCCACAGATGGTGATAATTTGGTAACTTTGAATTGCTTTTGTAGCCCGGAATAACACTGTGAAAACTCACTAGTTCCTTTACCCTGCCGAATAAAGAATTTAATTAGGAGCAAGAGAAAACATGGAATAAAAAATAACATTTTCTCTAGCAAAACCAATCTTTCACAAGAAATTTGTTTGATATAAATCTCCCTTTCGTTAAAGAGTTCATATTTTTCTAACCACTTATTAGGTGTCATCCTTCCTTGACCAAACCTTCTAAATTAGAACACAGAAGAGTACAGCACTGGACAGGCCATTCAGCCCATAATACTGTGACCTTGATGCTAATTTACACTAAATGTCCTCCTCCTGTGTATCATTCATATTGTTCCAATCCCTTCATGTGTTCATCTAAAAGCCTCTTAAATTCCACCAAACTGCCTGATTTCTGTATGACACCTAGTAATCCATTCCAGGCACCTACCACTGTTTGTGTAAAAAAAACTTGGCCTCCACATTACCTTTAAACTTCTCCCTTCTAACCTTAAAAGCACGTGATCTGACATTTGACATTTCTACTCTGTAGAAAAGACTGCTAACTGTCTATCCTATCTAAGCCTCTCATAATTTAAAAGACCTCCATCAAGTTCAAGTTCAATTGTGATCCCACCAAGAATACAGCCAAATGGAAGTGTAACTCTGAGACCAAAGTGTAAGACACAGTACCAAGTCATACAGAGCACAGAACACATAGCACATACAATTATGATAGTTGAAAAACATACAGTTACAAAAAACCCCAATAATATAGCCCAAATTTCTGAGTATCATGGCTTGTAGACTGATGGTGCATGAGATTTTGTCCCAGAGCCAGGTTTCTACAAGAACAAGCATGCAGCAGTCCTCATCATGCTCATCATACAGCTGCCAACAAATGCAATGCAGCCTGTCTTTCACCAACCGAACTCTGGAGGGTAGCACCAACGGGAGGAATAAACCTCCCAACCCAGCATGGGTGCTGGAGCCTTTAACTGTTCCATTGTTTGGTCAATTTAAATACCAGCCCAGACAGGCTGAAAATACAGGGCTGTCAGGATCGAAGTGACATGTTGAATCTACACAAACTTCTAATGAAGTATAGGCACTGCCGTGCTTTCTTTGTAATGACAGTTACGAGCTGGTCCCAGGACATTTCTTCTGACACTTTTCAGAGAGAGAAACGTCAATCCTTAATGCCGAAGAATTTAAAGTTATTGACCCTCTCCACCTCAGTTCCTCTAATGAAGACTGGCTTCCAGGCGGCACCTAATTAATTAGCTTGTTTGTTTCGGCTTTTTTCTTAAAGATGTGCTGGGTGTCTCCCGGCTACCGCTGCACTGCTGCACCCCTGCATGTTTCGCGGCATGAAGGTTGGGGACCACTGTTCTAGGGCACATTGATATAAATTGATAAGGGTTGACAGGGACACAACAAATTTCTTTAGAACCCTGAAGTAGAAGAGGTATTGGTGAGTTTTCTTGACCGTTACATCTATGTGGCTGTACCTGGACAGATTATTGGTGATGTTCACTCCTCAGGACTTGAAGTTCTCAACTTCAACACCATTGATATAGACAGGAACATGTGTATTGGCCCACCTTCCTAAAGTCAATGCCCAGCATTTTTGTTTAACTGACATTGAGGGAAAGGTTGTTGTCATGACACCATGTTACTGAGCTCTCTACCTCCTTCTTGTACTCTGACTTACTGTAATTTTTATTTTTTATTACATTTCATGTTCATACAAAGTCTGAAAATCACTTCACTGGATTAGCTAATATACAATCTTCTCCCTTTTCCATTATGAAAGTAGTTCATTTAATGTAAACTTTGAAAGGCTGAATAAAACTACACTTGTGTGTATCCTCACAGCATCTGGTGACCCTATAATCTGTCTTGAAATGTCAGTTTCCTTCAAAAGGGTGAAACCTTACAAAGTGTCAAACCCCAATGGTATACTAGCAATGTATAGAAAACCTGTGCTGACCAATTGGCTGGAGTACTGAAGAACATCTTCAATCCCTCACTGCTGCAATTGGAGGTTTCTACCTGCTTCTAAATGGCATCAATCATACCAGTGTCTAAGAACAGCAGAGTGAACTGCCTCAACAATTATTGCTCAGTGCCACTTACATCTACTGTGATGATGATGTGGCTTGAGAAGCTGGCCATTAGTAGAGTTAACTCCAGTCTGAGCAAGGACCTGGACCTGCTGCAATTTGCCTACTTCCACAACAGGTCTACTGTGGACGCAATCTGATTAGCTCTGCACTTGGCTTTGGAGCACCTGGACAACAATAATACCTACATCAGGCTGCTCCTCATCAATTACAATCAAGCATTTAACACAAGCATCCTCTCAATACTACTCAACAAGCTTCAAATTTGGGCCTCCATACCTCCCTCTACAACTGGATCATTGACTTTCTCATTGGGAGACCTCCATCACTATGGATCAGTAATAACATCAATAACAAATAAAAGTCATAGTGACCAACTGATATAGTATTGGTCTCCTAAGGCAAAAATCATGGGATCAAGTCCTACTTGGGCCTGTTAGAACTTGATTCAGTTTTATGGCGCCTTGTGGGTGGCCTGGTAGTATAAAGAGCAGCACAACGCTGTTACAGTGGCAGTGACCTGGGTTCCAATCAACTGCTATCTTTAAGGAATTTTTACATTCTCCCCTTGACCAGGTGGGTTTCATCTGGGTCATCCATTCACCTCCCACATTCTAAAGACATATGGGTTAGTAGTTTAATTGGTTAATAGGTGCAACTGGGCAGTAGCAGCACGCAGCGACCTATCCGGATCTAGTGTTATGTTAACTACATTTTTAAATTCTTTTTTAACTAGGGCACCAGAGTACAATTTTTTTTAATGTAAGTATCTATATACCATCGCCAGACACTGCTACAGTACAGAAATCACTCAACAACAAACCTTCATGATGATCTGCTGGAGAAGCTACGCGATCTCGGCTTGCTGCGGGGACCAGGCCTCCAGTCCTCGGTGTCGCCTGATGCGGGGGGTGGGGACGCTGTAATCAGTGTGCAAGGAAGCGGAAGAGCGGCAAGCGGGCAGGGGTTCGTGCTAGGCTGAAAACAAACCCTGGCCGGCCAGCTCTCCCAACCATTCTGCTCTCAATGTCCGCTCTTTCGACAATAAATTGGACTACATCTGACTCTAGTGGACTACTCGGCATAAGTTTAGAATCTGCTGCATTTTTGTTTTTACGGAAACGTGGCAAAGTGACCGAGTTCTGGATGCCAGCATTCAACTAGATGGGCTCACTTTGTTTCGGGCCCACAGAGATACAGCTCTGTGCGGTAAGGCTCGCAGTGGTGGCTTGTGTGTATACATCAACACAGAATGGTGCAAGAAATCTGAGCTAGTCTCTAGTTACTGCTCATCGCTAGGGGAGTTTGTGACTGTTAGATGCAGACCATTTTATTTACCACAGGAATTCACCACTGTCTTTATTGTCGGTGTGTACATTTCCCCCCGTGCTAATGCTAAGGAGGCACTCTGTAAACTGTATGGGGCTATTAGCGAACTGCAGAACGCACACCCTGATGGACTGTTTTTTGTCGCCGGAGATTTCAACCATGCAAATCTCAAGTCAGTGCTCCCCAAATTCCATCAGCATGTGGACTTTGCAACAAGAGGGGTGAACGCGTTGGACTTTGTTTATACAAACATCCCCGATGCGTACCAGGCGGAGGAACGTTGTTTCGTTTTTACTGTGTACTGTACCAGCAGTTATGGTTGAAATGATAATTTCAAAAATAAAAAAATTGGACAGAAGGGCCTGTCACTAAGCAGGTCTCTAAATAAATAAAAAAAATCTCCTCTTTGATGATTATCAACACAGGTACACCTAAAAGATGTGTGCTTAGCCCACTGCTCTATTCTTCTACACTCATGGCTGTACCTAGGTACAGCTCAAACACCATCTAAATTGTACTGTTGCTGGCAGAATCGTCTATGACGACGAGGAGGCATAAAGGAGCAAGGTCGATCGGCTGGCTGGCTGAGTGGTGTTATACAACAATCTTGTACATAATGTCAGCAAGACCAAGGTATTTATTGTGGACTTCAGGAAGTGGAAATCAAGAGAACACACTAATTAAGGGATCAATGGTGGAATAGGTGAGCAGTTTCAAATTCAGGGGTGTCAACATCTCAGAGGGTCAATCCTAGGCCCAGCACATTGATGGCACACCAGCAGCTATTCTTCAATCAGAGTTTGAGGAGATTTTATTATTTCATCGAAGATGAACAAATTCCTACAGATTTACCGTGGAGAGCATTCCGCATTACCACCCAATATGGAGGCACCCATGAACACTATCTCACTATTTGTCTTTTCTATTATTAATTTATTTATTGTAAATTATAGTATTTTTTGTGTCAGGCACTGTACTGCTGTCACGAAACAATAGATCTCCTGACATATATCAGTGATAATAAATCAGATTCTGATTTAGGAAAAAAAATTGCATTGTAATTATTCTTTCCCATCAACATACACAACCATGCTTTAATTACCACACTATTAATGGATTCATAAAAGCTTTTATTTTAAATAAAAAAAATCTCCTGCCTTCATTGAACTCTAAATAATGTTAGCTAGAATCTTCCATGTTTACTTGAAGAGCCTCAGGTTTGCACCACACATAGACATCAGTTCTTTGAGCTCCATTTTTAAGAAAGTAAGTAACCCCTATTACCCTTATTCTCAAGCTAATGTCATTGGGAAAAATATTTGTAAAAATGAATGTGAAGAAATAACTTTAAAAAATTGCCATTTCTGATTTCACTTAGAATGGCCATGCTTTTAATTCTCTAGATGATTCATACGAGATAGTAGAACTGTTTTAAATTCTGCTTTTGAAAAGCAATTTTAGTTCTTAATATTTATCTGTTATAACTAACAAGGATTTCTTTATATGATCTGGTTTCCATAGTGGTGTAAACATGTGGATAGCAGGCATTACAGACGAATCACTGAAATTATCAATGTATTTCAAATAATGCTTAATTCTATTTCCTCATTGCTGAAAGTACAGCCATTTATGACAAAGTTAATTTAGAATTCAATATCCAAATATATTTAAAAATCAGATGTCCATCAGTTACATGTAAAGATTAAATAAATGACTTTACCTAAAATAAAATAGCAATGTAAATGTATCATCTGATGAGGCGGAATACGATTTGTTGGGACACTGAATTGGCTCTGATAAAGAGCCACACAAGCAAATACAATTCTTAATGGAACACTATCGATGGTAATTAACTTTTGCCATGTTGCATGCTGGAGGCCAAATTTGGCCAGGTTAGTTTTATACTCTTTTTTTGAAAAATGAATGACAACTGAAAGAGTGGAAGACAACTACTGAAAGGAATCCTCCCACTTAACGTATCTTTACGCCCTTCCCACCCCTAACCCGCTTTCTGCGGGGAGTCACTGCCTCTGCAATTCCCATGTCCATTTGTCCCTCCTCACTAATCTCCCTCCAGGCATTTATTTATCCCTGCAAGCAGTCTAAGTGCTACACCGCCTCCCTCACCTCCATTCAAGGCCCCAAACAGTCCTTCCAGTTGAGGCAACACTTCACCAGCGAATCTTCTGGGGCTATCTATTGTGTCTGGTGCAGCTTCCTCTACATTGGTAAGGCCCGTTGTAAATTGGGGGACTGCTTCGTCCAGCACCTCCGCGTCTTCAGGGTGGAGGAGGAACACCTTATATTCCCTCTGGATACTCTCCAACCTGATGGCACGACTATTGATGTCTCTTTCCGGTGATCAAATTCTGTCCCCACCTTTTCTCGATTCCCCACTTTGACCTTTCACTTCTTCTTACCTGCCTATTACCTCCTGCTGGGTCTCCTCCTCCTTCCCTTTCTCTTAGTGTCCACTCTCCTCTCCTATCAGAGTCTTCTCCAGCACTTGACCTCTTCCACCCACCAGGCTTCACCCATCACCTTCCAGCTAGCCCTCCTCCCCTCCTCCCACCTTTTTATTCAAGTGTTTTTCCCCTTCCTTCTCAGTCCTGAAGCAGAATCAGGACCCAAAACATTGACTTTTTTTTTTGCAGTAGTTGCCTGACCTGATGAGTTCTTCTAGCATTTTGTGTGTGCTGCTTTGGACTTCTAGCATCTGCAGACTTTCTCACGTTCCTGAAAGAGTGGATGTAGGGTGAGGGTCCAAAAATTGGCTCTGAGCAATAGAGAACCACCACATTGCTGCAAACTATTTCTTTCAGGAATGGGTGGAGGGAGAAAATGAAAAAAAAAGGTTTCAAAACCTTTCAAATTCTGAGGAATTACCATGCGAGTGAGTTATACATGAGAATGAATAATCAAAATATGATTGAAATTTTCGAGCACAGTTCACTTACCTCATCCCATTCCAGAATATAGTTGGTGACTTTGGAACCATTATCACATGAGGCCTTCAAAAGTTAAAGTAATATCATTGGTATAAATGTCCATCTTAGGAGGACAAGGTTTTAATAAAACAATCTGAACAAGACTGCAACTGCAACAATCCTCTGTCTTGCATATTAGTTAGAGTACAAAGTGCAAAATACCATTTGACATTATTGGTCAAGGTAGCTGATACAAAAACAATTAAATAGCTGGACTTAAACCAGCAACAACATTAAGCCTTTTTAAGAAATGCTACTGAGCTAATTAAAAATTGCAGGACAGAAAGAACTGATTTTTTTATCAAGATATTCTGGAAGATACAAGTTAATAAAGAGACTAACAAAAAGAGGTAAGTACAGAGCAAGAGTTAATACTGAAGGTGAGGAAAACACCAGATCAAATAATTTACCAAGGCAAATTCGCAGGAAGATTGTTGAAATTATTCAAAATATTATAGTGCTGAGCAAGAAGGCTCATCTGACTAAAACAGAAATGTAAAGATGCAGCTCACAGAGAATGAAAATATTGTTCAGAATGGAAAATGTAAAGATCTTTACATTTGACACTTTTATTCAGTTGACAAATGGACTAATTTGAAGCTACTGTGAACAATGTTAATGTACAAGTTAAACAAATGTAAGAAAAAGCCAACACGAGGAAATCTGCAGATGCTGGAAATTCAAGCAACACACATCAAAGTTGCTGGTGAACGCAGCAGGCCAGGCAGCATCTCTAGGAAGAGGTACAGTCGACGTTTTGGGCCGAGGCCCTTTCAAATCTCTTACTAGCTCTTCTTTCAGTTAGTCCTGACGAAGGGTCTCGGCCCGAAACGTCGACTGTACCTCTTCCTAGAGATGCTGCCTGGCCTGCTGCGTTCACCAGCAACTTTGATGTGTTTTGTAAGAAAAAGCCAGCAGCCTCTCGTGTTTGTAAATATCCACTTGTCAAACAAATTGTTTGCATTAAATAAACATATCAATTTATAATAAGCTTTATGCAAAACAAATAGCAATAATTTCAGTATTTGCCTCACCTTCCACTGCAGACTGAGGGAATGCTTGGTCCTGTTTATTATTCTAGGTGCCATTGGTGTATCTGGTTCACTGCACAATGTTCTAAAACTCTCTGAATCCGATGGGGCCCCTCTTATTAGGTTACACACTGCTTGCACCCTTTAGGAGACAACATGGTATCAATAAGCTAGTTAACCATACCCAGTACAAGCCACTTATTCAACTAAGTTATTTTTAAAACTGGTCAACTATAGATCAGGAACAGATTTTGCAAGGTCTCTTCAGTATCAAAAGGTGTCTTCTACTCGTCATAAAGATGCAACAACTTTGTATATAAAGTTCCTAATATAATGAAATATTCCAAAAACGGGTGATGGAAACTCAGATACCAAGCAGACAATATAAAGTCAGGAAAGGGTAGGTTAAACAGAAGTCTTGGTAAAGCATGTTGAAAGGTGAAGCAATGCAGCGTGGTTTTGGGAAAGAGCAAGGCATTGATTGTGGAAGCACACTGTACTAATGATGAAGTATAAAGAGAAACTGAACATTAACATGTTAGGTTCAAAAGACTAAAGTATACAGGTCCCAGTTTGATATGGTCCCAGAAAGTACATGGCCATGGAAATAAACAAAGGGGAGAGAGCATCATGCCAGTTTGAATAGTGATAATTGGCATCTAAAGTACAATAAGGTGTGAGCAGCAATATTCTAGATATACTTAAAGACCAGGTCTCTGAAGCAGAATCTTCAGTTTGGTGTGACCAGTAATACTAGTTCATTAAGTAATAACAAATCTTCACTACCCTTAGCTAGCAAGAAAGATTTAGGCTGAAGAGAAACCCTGTGAACAATGGAGGAAACTTGGTCTCCTAACTGCAAAACCACAGCAATGAATTGATCGTTACCTCTTCTCCTAAAGAAGCACAGTATTCGAAGAGAAAATTAGAATGTGGGCCAAATTCACACTTATTAATAATTAATAATTGAAAATCTGTTCCTATTAATTACCAACCTAGCTTGGTAGTCTGTGGCCGGCTTTAGGTCATGTAATGTGACACTCTCGTCCTTTCCTCTGTAAAAATAATGCAAATATGTAGTTATGAAATTATTTCTGGAGCCATCACATTATGCAATATTATACAAAATAAAATTAAATGAATACTTTCGAGAAGGATCAAAGATTTACTCTAGAACAAACTAACCTTGTTTAAACAGACAAATATTGAGTTGATTTTCATTATTTTTGAATAGTATAGGAGTATTTAGATTTTTGGTCCAGAGAGAAGGTAGCCCAAAAAAAGACAACCCATTGCAATGAAATGCTGAAGTGTGCTCTAGGAACACGTATGTGTTAATTATGAGACTAATAGGTTGTCTGAACTTACAAAGCAAATAGCAGATAGTCATATCTGGTAACAATGGCTATTATGAAGATATGCTTTTATTTGCAGCACTATTAATGACATCTAAAACTTGGCAACAACAGGTAACACATTCCCAGTAGTCTTGGCAAGATCCTTTCTTCCAAACATTCTTTTCTTCATAACATTGGAAGCAGAGAAAGATTACTGTTGTTTTATTAATTGGACACCATATTCAGTAGGGAATTCTCTCTGACACACTGCATTTCATAGAATGTAAGCACAAACCTTTCATTTTGCTTTCTTTTAAAAGGAGAATATAGCTCACAACTGATGGCATTAGTGCCACCTCAATCATTCATGTAAAGGAAAACATATTAGAACCAGCTGCCACTACACATCTACTTTCATCACAGAATCAAGGAACATAGGTTTCAGCAAGTAGGTGATGACCGTAATCTTATCAAGTGGAACGGCAGACTTGAAAGCCACTTAGCCTATTATTGCTTTTTTTTCCCCCAATATAAGTCTGTTGCTTAATGATAAAGTGCATTGTAGGCTCACTTTTTAAATGATTCACATGCTTTGAATCACTAAAGAATACCTGCAGTTTACATTAGTGTTAAGTGTAGGGATGGGCAAAAAAAAAAGAACCATGAAACAACTTTCAGACAAGAGCTTTGCATTGTTTTGGAGCATAGATAGATGCAAGCAAAAGAAATAACTAAACACGAGAAATTCTGCAGATGTTGGAAATCCAAAGCAATACACAGAAAATGCTAGAACCCTGTAGGTCAGGCAGCATCCATGGAAATGAATAAACAACTGACATCTCGGGCAAAGACCTCTTCTTCAGGACTGGAAAGATAGGCAAAAAATGCAAGAGTAAAAAGTTGGGGGGAGGGGAAGGAGGATAGCTGGAAGGTGATAGGTGAAGCCAGGTGGGTGGGAAATATCAAGAGCTGGAGAGGAAGGAGTCTGCGAGGAGAGGAGAGTGGACCATAGGTGATAGGCAGGTGAAAACAGGTAAGAGGCCAGAGTGGGGAATAGAAGAAGAGTAAAGGGGAATGTAAGCATTTTTTTACCGGAAGGAGAAATCAATATTCATGTCATCAGTTTGGAGGCTACCCAGACTGAATATAAGATGCTGTGGCTCCACCCTGAGGGTGGCCTCATCATGACACAAGAGGAGGCCACGGACTCACACGACAGAACAGGAATGTGAATCGAAATTAAAATGTTTGGCCACCAGGAAATTCCACTTTTGGCAGATGCAGCACAGGTGCTTGATGAAGCAGTCCACCAATTTATAATGGGTCTCACCAATGAAGAGGAGGCGGCATAGATGGCCTCAGTAGAGTCAGAGGTGAATAGGCAGGTGTAGCACTTAGGCTGCTTGCAGGGATAAGTGCCAGAGGAGGGAGATTAGTGGGAAGGGATGAATAGACAAAGAATAAATGGAAGGAGTAATCCTTGTGGAAAACGAGTTGGGGGGGAGGAGGTGAAGATGTGGTTGGAGGTAGGATTCCTTTGGAGATGGTGGAAATTGCAGAGAATAATGAGTTGGATGCAGAGACTCCTAGGATGGTAGGTAAACAGAAGAGGAACTCTACCATTGTTAAGGTGGCAAAAAGATGTGCGTGAGAACAGCACCAATGATAGAATCAATGAAATAGCTTCCTGTTAAATATTAAAGCCTAAACCTGATTGCTGGATTGGCTTTGTAGCTGACTCAATATTACTGAAACTAAGACTTTTGAGCTGTATGCACTTAGTATCCATGCCCCCTGCAGAATAACTTGTTGAAAGTAAAGGGGCTTTGTTGTCTAGTCCTGTAAGGGGAAGAGAAAATCAGTGGAGAAACAATGTAAATTGAAAAAGGATGTGAGGGGAAGCCTATTAGGCAGTGCTGAAGAAATTAACGAAGTGATAGTGAAGGAGATGCAGTAAATGAGGCAGGAAGGGGAAGAAACAAGGACCAGATAAGGGCAATGTGTGGTTAGGAGATGGAAAGTGTAAAGCATACAGAGGGTTAAAGGAAGCTCCCAATCTTCAGTTAAAAGCTCACTTCATGTAATTTTCATCCAACTAATTATTTCACACTTTGTTCACAGTAATGGTTAAAATTAATCACGAACACCTGTGGGTAAATTGCTTATTTTCTCACATTTCTGAAGCAGAATAAGAAAATGTTATTTCCTTCTTTTATTTCAATTTGATACTTCGGATTCTTAAAACAAAATTGAGGGAAATGGGCATGAAAAGAAGGTAATCAGAAGATAAAAGCTAAATGAAGGAAGAAAACTATTGAAGGTTAAAGATCACATACTTGATAGCAAGGCAAGGGGGAAGTGAATTGAAGGAAAGATTATACACTTTAAAATGGAAGACAGTGGACAAGTGATGGGCACAAATATGTAATTATAGGTGTATTGGAAAGAAAGGTGGGCAGGAAATGCAAGGGAGCACCAGAAATGAATAAATGAAAATGCAAAGCAAATAGATTTTGGATGTTATTTAAGGTCTGCTTTTTGCAGATTCCACTGCATATTCTGCTACTGAAATCCCTTTCCCTTGTCATAGCAATTACTACTAAAAGATGGAGAGCTTAAAGCAAGAAATTAACAAGAAAGTCAGACACATGCATACAATAAAAATAGCTGATAAAGTAATTGTGAATTATTAATATTCCTGTTCAGCCCATAAATTATTAATCAGTAACAGAGCAAAACTTTCATGTCTGAATACAATTCCTTTCCTGGTACATTCTTAGAGAACTTGTCTGGTGCCTGTAGTGCTCCTCAAAATACTCAAGGGACATCTTATCTCTAAACTTTCCAATCATTGCCTCAACACACCATGGAATGTTAACTAACATTTAAAAAGTTAAATTATTTGTAATGACAAAAAGATTGGCAACATTGTGAATACTGTAGAAGATAGCCAAACGATACAGTGAGATAATAGATCAATTGCACATGTGGGGGGAGAAATGAAAGATGGAGTTTAATCTGGGCAAGCGTGAGATGTTGCACTTTTGGAGATCAAATATAAATGAAATCAATACAATTAATGGCAGGACCCTTAATAGAATCGAGGTACAGAAGGATCTTAGGGTCTGAGTCCATAGCTCTCGCACAAGTTGAGATAGTGGTGAAGAAGAAATATAGCATGTTTAAAGCAACAAACAATCTGCTGGAGGAACTCAGCAAGTTAACCAGAAACTGAGAAGGCAAGGAATTGTCAATGTTTTTGGTTGAAAACTCAGTATCTTGATGCAGGGTTTCAACATGAAACATCAGTAATTCCTTTCCTTCCACAAATGCTTCCCGACCAGTTGAGCTCCTCCAGCAAAATGTTTATTACTTCAGATTTCAACAACTACAGTCTCTCAAGTCTTGTCTGGCATGCTTGCCTTTATTAGTTGATGTAAGTCAGAAAGTTATGCAATGTTAAGAAACTTTGGTAACGCCATATCTGGAGATAAGTGTTCAATTCTGGTTGCTCCAGCTTTTGGAGAGGGTGCAGAAGAGATTTACAGGATGCTGCCATGATTGAGGACAGGTGCTAGGAGAGACTGAACAAACAGGGGCTGCTTTCTTTGGAGTAGTGAAGGCTGAAGGGAGACCTGAAAGAAGCTTTTAAAGATTATGAGAGGAACAGATCTTTTTCCTAGGGTCAAAATGTGTGATTTAAATTGAAAGGGGGAAAAGTTCAAAGGAGATGTGCATGGCATTTTTTAAAAACAAAGAGCAATGGGTGCCTAGAATGCATTGTTATGGGTAGCAGTGGAGGCAAACTCAATAGGAGGCATTTAAAAGAGACATGAATATGCAGAGATTGGAGATATGGAAATACGCAGGCAAATGGGATTAGAGCAACTAGGCATCATTATCTTAATTAGTTTAGTTTAGCATTGTGGATTGAAGGACTTGTTCCTGTGCTACACTGTTCTATCATCATTGATTACTTTAAGCCCTGGCAATGATGTAACCAATATAATATCCTAATTTACTTTTAGAGGCAAAATGTAATTTTATTTCAGCAACAAGCTTCAATAATACTACCAGCAGAGATTCTACTTAGCTTTTCTGCTAATGGAAGAATAGAATTTTGTTAAGTCTGTAGTTTCTCTTTAATGAATAACATTTTCCTGTTTTGTGAAGTACTTTGTTTAGAAAATGTTAGTTATTCTTTAATCAACAGGTGAAGGACTATTAAAACTTAGAAAATCATTTAATTCAGGTAAATATGTTAAGATATATAAACGTTTACAACAATGAATTTTGATTTATACTACTGTACATTGTCCACATTTAAAAATTAGCTATTAATTACAGTGAAAGTTTACATACACATAAGCAATTTTGAACTTCTCATCTTTCCCACCATTTGAAATAGCAACTTCATAGCTGTAGGGTTCAGATAAAAAATCACTAGCAGCATCATCATTTATTGCGGCTGAAGGAGGAGCCCAAGTGAGGACAACTGTTCTTGCCTGGATGTCAGATACCTACAAAAACAATTAAACACTCAAATGAAATAATTAGAGCAGATGTGCTAAAGAAATTGTATTACAAACCCAACACCCTTCAGTGATTTGGTCAGGCCAAAACCTACAAGAAGTGACCAACTGATGATCATGGGAACAACTGGTAAATCTGTTAGAAGGACTAGAGCGTGCATGACATTGCAAAATTAATTTCAGGATATTTAGTATTCAGCATGATAGAGAAATGGACAATACTGTAAATACAAAGTGTTGCCAGTGACACCAATATCCCACGTAAAGAATTTTAACAAAGACCACTGTTTTTTTCAACCTACAGAATGACTTGAATATTCCATCCGATCAGACCACCATGTAAATGGGCAGAGAATTGTTGCAACCAAACTGCACTTCTGCTCTTGGACAGGCTTCCATGCTATGAATCAGAACGAAAATACAGGCATGGCTGCAAGCTGTTATCTTTCTGTTGGCCTAATCCTCATTGTTACCAATCAACCAAAAATGCAAGCCTCAAATGTGGATCCTGAATAAAAAAGCTCTTCAAGTATAACTTCTGGATTTTATTCATCTTTGCTGCTACACCCTTTAGGCCTTGAGGTATTGATACAATGCACAGGTACAGAATATTTACTTTTGAGAGTAGAGTGCTGGGCCTATACAGTATCTGCAGTTAGACACTTCACTCCAGTGACTTGCAACAAGAAAGAACAAACCTTGAATACTTAAAACAATGCAGTAAATTAAAAGGGTTTCCATTTGTTTTTACTTAGTACCTGAGAAATTGCTGCTAAGGTCCAGTTTGAACAATATTGGATCATATTTTTTCAATCAAAAACACAAAATGCTATTTGTCCTCCATTTAATATCTCAGAAACATAGAAAACCTAGAGCACAATACAGGCGGTTCGGCCCACAATGCTGTGCCGAACATGAATTTACTTTAGAAATTACCCAGGGTTACCCATAGCCTTCTATTTTTCTAAGCTCCATGTACCTGTCCAGGAGTCTCTTAAAGCAAGTTATCCTATCCTCCTCCACCACTGCCATCAGCAGTCCACTCCACGCACTCACCACTCTCTGCATAAAAAACTTGCCCCTGACATCTGCTCCGTACCTACTTCCAAGCACCTTAAAACTGTGCCCTCTCGTGTTAGCCATTTCAGCCCTGGGAAAAAGCCTCTGGCTATCCACACGATCAATGCCCCTCATCACCTTGTACACCTCTATCAGGTCACCTCTCATCCTCCATCGCTCCAAGGAGAAAAGGCCAAGTTCACTTAACCTATTTTCATAGGGCGTGCTCCCAAATCAAGGCAAAATCCTTGTAAATCTTCTCTGCACCCTTTCTATAGTTTCCACATCCTTCCTGTAGTGAGGTGACCAGAACTGAGCACAATACTCCAAGTGGGATCTGACCAGAGTCCTATAAAGCTGTAACATTACCTCTTGGCTCTTAAACTCAATCCCACGGTTGACTTGTGACTTGTTCAAAATCTTGGACTTGTTCAAAGAAAAATCAAGACCTATTTGTGTATGCAGGTTATTAATAGTAACTGAAGGGTTTCAATAAATCAGTCAGCTCTACTTTGTAATTAGTTCTGTTCAAAAACAAGGTGAAAAATTGCATAAGCAGAATTCCTGTGCCCCACTTACTTTCACACTGAGTTTCTTATGGCCATTGGTTGCAATGCTTAAATTACAGCCCTATAACATCAGTTAGAACCCATGCACTTTCCTGTGAGGAATAAATGTTGTAAAATTGCTCTGTTGAATTGGATTGCTTGGGGTTGACATATGCAATAATATACTGCTATCCTTGCAGAACGGACATACCTTTGGGACTTGCAGCATTTTAAGTTTCAAGGAAGATTCTTGTTATCAAAAAGGCTTCTTTATAATGTCAGCAAATAAAGATGTAACCTTAAGTAATAATAGTATAAAAATCTCAGTGAATTTAGATAGGGATAGGAAGGAATAATGTGGAAAGCTGGAGCACATCCATCAGATTGTAACAGGGTTAAAAATAGATTAAAGATCTTAAGTTTGAATTTATAAAAATGTGTTGCCAAGTAAACCTAAGATACCAAATGGTTTAGAATAAACAATTTAACATCAATTAATACAATTATAATCTATTTTAACAGATTGTAATTTAAAAGCAGATACAGTAAGTATAAACTTCCTTACAACTGATGCATATAAAGTTGAACAAAAAGCCACATCAGTGATAAACTAAATATATATTCAAGATAAGTTTATCACACTGATCCTCTTAAAGTGTGAAAAATATTTACAGATATATTCTCACAGCACTGACTGCTAAGCTTATAATTGATGGCATAAGAAACAATTACAGGTATTCCTTGATTACTAGCAAAAACAGAACTGAATTTTAGGGAACATGTTCTCTATTTACCAGAAGATTTTTTTTATTGTAACAATCGAAAGATCAATATTTACAATATGCAGCAACTGAAATCTTAGCAGCACAGATCACTCTTCACTGGACTGACAGCAACTTTGGAATATACCTGCAAATGCATACCATTAACCAAAGTAGCTGTAGGAAGAATCTTCAGCCTGTTAACATAACTGACGACTGATACTACTGGCAATTGTAAACAGATTTCTATTAGTTATAGGAGTATAATAACCGTGAAAATGCATCATGGGTTACGAAAGGCAAAAATGTTGTAATGGAAGGAAAGGGGAAAAAAAGGGTTAAGCATGTGGTTATTAGATAAGAATCAATAGCATGTGTCCTGATTTTGATAATAAAGCAGAAAAGGTGAAAAGCTTATGGCAGGAATGGGGAGGAGATGATTTTTTTGGAAGTGCTATCAGATTAGATTGTATAACTATTATTTATTTGCTTTGCAGTTTATCAATTTATGCATGCTTGTATTTTATATAACTACCTATATACAAGTAACTGTTTAACATGTTTCCCAGTGGTCACAGTACGTATATACAATAGTTCAGTGTGTCCCCTAGTGGTACAGTTCTTTACATGATACTGGAATTTTCTCTTGTATTGCATTATTTCAATAGAGGCTACTTGATTGGTTAACTCTTATCTACAAATTTTAATGAAATGTCTCTTATCTATAGAGTATAAGATGGGCTGAAAATGTTGACCCAACATCTCTATTCCTTCCTTCTCTGTTCTTCCAATTTCCAATGTCGTATTAGTGCTTAATAAAATGATTGTGAAACAACCAGCTTTGTGTTTTTTTCTTGACTTCCAAAAGAACCTTGGATCAAACACATCACACTCCGACAATTTGCCATAGTCAGCAAGCATGGTTGCGAAGTTTTAAGGACTCAGAAGAATCACAGATCAATTGGAAATCTTTAGTGTGCAAACAAAGGAGGTAAGAGCATCCTCAATTCCAAACTCTGAGAATTGACTGGTCTGGCTTCGATATACCATCTGGTGGAAGTGTAGGAATGAAGAAACTACTATACACTGCTATTTTAAAAAATTGATTTGTAAAATACTTAAATACATGCAAGCCAATGGGGTATTATATGTACAAGGCAGTGGGGGATGGAAGAAAACTGGTTGCAGGACAATCTATTGAAACTTTGGTTGCAATCTGCTGATATTTCTAGATCGCAGTCAGAGTAATAAAAATTATGTAATAATCAAATTTACATGAGATTGAATTAAAACAATGGACAAAGCTGCTGAACCAAGCTCTTACCTGAATAAAATATCTCAGTTTGATTAAATTTAATGAAAAATCCGGATAAAAAATACAATGTTAAGTTGATTAAGAAGGCATGTTATAAGATCCAGAGAATGCCTAAGGAAAATGAAAAACCTAGTGTGTGAGTTAAAAGATAAGAACACATGGTCGGTGGGATTGAAGTGCGAGTGAGTAAAAAGTCAACAGGGTGAGTAAAGAATTTTACTAATCAATTGGGAAAGAAATGTAAGATGTGTGATTAAATACAAAAACAGCATGATAGATACAGTCACAAACAAGAGAAAATCTGCAGATGCTGGAAATCCAAGCAACACACACACAATCTGATGAAGGGTCTCGGCCTGAAAGGTCGACTGTACTCCTTTCCATAGATGCTGCCTGACCTGCTGAGTTCCTCCAGAACTGTGTGTGGGATAGAGACAGTGAAAAGACTAAGAAGCAAATTTCTGCTTTAATTGAATCTCTGAAAAAAAACGTAACTGTAATCAAATCAAAATCCAGTGCACAGAGCTCGGAAGCAAACTGAAGCAATATCAAAAAGCTGAGGAGGAGCCTCAACTGGGTGATCCTGCCAGTGATGCTTCTTTTGAAGTTCCTCCATAGGAAACACGTCTCATATTGAACAGTTCTCTGAGACAGCAACACCATCTGAACTCCGAGGAGGTACAGGGTGAACAGGTCATGGGCTCTACAATGGCCTCTAATGACTCAAGTGAGGACGATAGTGACGAAACAATAAGACTGGCAGCTCGCTCCAATGAAGCCTGAGGGAGTAAAGACAGGCAGGATCGAAGAAGGAACTATAAAAGGAGCTTGACAGTGGATTACTGGGTTGCCAATCAATGCCTTGATAAGCTAAACCTTCTAGTGGCGTATCCATGAACTATTGCCCAGCCACTCAACAATCTGCTGAAAGGCTCTAAACACTCAGATGACTCTGTAAAGAACTACCAAAAGCAATTCAAACTTTAAAAGTGACATTGTGTACTGCGACTTCATTAAGAATCCTTGATCCAGGTAAACCATTTACCCTGTATGTCAATGAGCAACACAATAGCAGTCTTAACTCAAGAACATGGAGACCGACAGCATCCTGTTCGTTATTACCCTACCAGAGGCCTGTACACATATGGCTCCTCAACAATTAAGAGAGGAATTTGAATGGCTGATGGGCCATTATTTCTGAAACTGAAATGCTGGCATCAGAAAGCATGGCTCCTGATACCACTACGCAACAGGGAGAACCTAAGGCTCCAATTGAAGCCTGTAAGGTGGCAGAAGGACGATCAGCTAAGACTGATTCACAGTTGAACATACAAGACATTCAAAGGGTGCATGGCATGCTAGAAAACAAAGGAGTAGCGGAAAATCTACCACAATTAAGTGCTCCTGCCTCATCTAGTCCATTTTTACACTTACAAGTGGGCTGCATTATCTTGCCAAAGTGTCAAGGACACCCAGATGTACTGATAATGGTGGACACGTTTTCAAGATGGGTGGAAACTATTTTAGCTAAGTAAGCCACTGCCACACACACACAAAGCAAAAAACTGTGATCAAAGACTACATTCCTAAATGGGGATTGCCATGTCACATTGACTCTGACCAAGTAATACATTTCACTGGGAGAGTTTGTCAGGAATTATGTCGGCCGATGAACATTAAATGGTCTTTTTATTGTCTACAGCACACAGAGTCATCAGGGTAAGTCGAACGAATGAATGGAGCCATCAAACAATGATGAAGTATCACGAGGAAGGTGTGGGTTGACCTATGGCTCTAATGGTGCATCAGAACAACCCCAAACAAAAAATCTAAATTCAAGGTAGTAACAGGACATCCTACGTCACTACCAGGAGCCCTCGATCTCAGAGAGGCTGATATACACATTATGACAGACAGTTTAGTTGATTATTTGGTGAAATTAACCCAAGCTGTCCAGTCTGCTTCTCAACAGGTTTCTGCCACTTGGAGTGATCCAACAGAAGGAGGATATACCCTGATTACTGATGAGTGGGTTCTTATCAAGTGCTGTAATTACCAATTTGACAGTGGAAGTAGAAGGTCAAAGTAAGTGGACTTATGCCAGTCACTGCAAGTGAGCTAAAGTGGTACCCGAACAGGACAACAAGCGCTGTGGTTAATGTGCTAGTAACCTCTAACTCAGTGCCTACACTGCTGGGCTACAGAGAAAAAAATTACTACTAACCAGCCAGAAGACTTCAGGGTTGACAGCAATTGGACATTATGAAATTTGTTCTAATACCATTTGTTGTTATAATTTTGCCAAATTTCCCTATGTATGATGACTACTAATATTTGTACTGATATGTTTTATCATTGTTTGTTTTATTTGTACAAGGATGATGATTAATAGAATAATTCATACTCATATAAGCGTGCCTACTAATCTACCTATCCATGATCTAATCCTATTAATACTTCTTGATATTTTGTATTTTATGATAATTTTATACAACATAGATACGTTACTCTGCCTCTGAAATTTCAGATGTAATGATTGTAAATGTGTGATTTAGTGTCAAAGGAGGAATGTTGGATTAGACTGTATAATTGTTATTTTCTTTACAGTTTAACCACTTTTTTTTTCAACAGTTTATGCCTCTTTCTTGACTTCTGATCAAAAACATCAGAATCTGACTGTGCTAACACATTCAACTCCAGTTATGGCTGGTTTAAACTTGACAGGAAAGACAAAAAGTGCTGATTCCATGATAACAGAAAATTTCCAAAGGAGCTGAAGTTATTTACTGTGATGGTGGCTACTCTTCTAAACAAGTTTAGTGAGAATGAAACAGGGCTGCTTTAGAAGAAAAAAATACCTTTACGCACATTCATCTCAAGACAGGTGAAGTTTGCCATATCCATTTAGGGGACAATGTCAAGGTTGATTGCAAGGTTAAGCCTTTTTGAGCTAGTAGATAATCCAAGAGTTCTAAAACGATACTCAAAAGCCTACTTTTCTGTTGGTTGGTGATTTAATTTTTAAAAACTCAGATTATTATTCCAATGCTAGAATGATCTTCCTTGAGCATTTTGTTTCTTTCCTCCTTCATCAAATGATATTGAGGAAGAATATGGACAACAAAGGTATTACTCTTCATCAACATTTGGTTAATGTCAAGGATATGACTGACAAAATGTAAGTAGCATTTTTGTCCCCCAGTGCCAAGCCTTTGATGATGGTGTTATTACTACATTTAAGCTTTACTACCTGCATTGTGTAATGAGGCATATCATTTTAGACTTGGCTGACAATGACAAATCTGGAAGAGGTATGATATCAGGATATTCAAACTATACCAAGTGGCCTGCAGAATGATGTAATCTCTACAACAATAAGCACTGTTTGGATATCACTGCCTGAATGGGCTCACTATTCCCACAGAGTCAAATTAGCAAATGAGGCTAGGATTGTTAAAGTTGACTAAGGAAGAACAATAGAACCACGTGGCAGAGAGCTTGCAAATGATGATTTGCTGGAACTTGAACAAGACAAGTGAGATGGAGCAAGAAGCGAACATCGTATTACCTCTGTTGGCAACAAGCTTTCACCTCCTTGCTTATCAAAAATCTGCCTCAAATATGAGAGTTTCCAAATAGTCTAATGTAATAAAACAGGATCTTTCTTAAATAGTGTGAAATTAATACATGTTGTGTACAGAGGTATCTAAACGGACTAGAACACAAAATGCTAGAAGCTATCATACTGGTACAGCAAACCATCAGAAAGGCAAATGGAAATGCAATCCTTATTGCATGCATTTAAGTACAAGGGTGAAAAGTATCTCTTCATCTATACAGGATTTTGATAATTCACATTTGAAGCATTTGAAAGAGCACTGCCTCTGTATATTTTCCTTATAAGCAGCTGGATTAATTACTTGGGCTGAAAGGGAGAGATTAAATAGGATGGGCCTATGCAGGACAAATTTATTGAAAGTGGTAAGATTCCAAGTAGTTCTGACATGGTTCCAAGAACCAAATTACATAGTCTCATGACTACAGAGCCTAAGAGAAGGCAAAAAGTTCTTCAGGCAGAGGGTTGAGTGTCTTTGGAATTTGACAAATAGTACTACAGATGTTCATTTGTTGAACATATTCAAGGCTGAAATTGCTGAAGTTTTTGACACAAGGGGGATCAAGGCTTAAAGGATCATGTAGGAAAATGGCAGCACCAGTGGAAAAACCATGATACTAATTGGCAGATCAAATCTGAGATGTATGACCTATTTTTTCTGAAATTATAATGTATCTATGCTCAGATGTCTAAAGTGTTTTGATTACATTGAACTAACCAAATATCTAACAGAAGAGAATTTAGAAAAGTTAAAAGAAACTGGACAAAAGATCTAATTTTGATATCAGTAATTGTGTTAATGGAATTTCTTTGAATTTGCTTTGGTGTAAACACTGAAGCATCCAAAAATAAAGAATGACTAATTACAAGTCTCATAAACAAATTTTTAAAAATGGGAAGAGTATAAACTATGTGACAGCCGCACATAAAAGACAAGGTGGTAAGGAGAACTCAGATAGAAAATGTGTGAGAGATAGGCAAAGACACTCTATATAATTCACAATAATTGCATAGAATATTAGTTAGCATTCATTTTTAAATCACATTTATGAAGTTCAGCTACTGCTGTTTGGACTGAATAAATGACAAGCTTGTTGTGGCTTTTCAGTTCATAAAAACATCTTTAATTAACCATCCATTTCAGATGAAAGCCTTCAAAACAAGATTCACTGTGCAGGGAACAAAGACTGATGGTTGCAAATTTTGTTTTTAAAAAAAACAACTACTAAATACAAAAAAATCAACGAACCACAAAATCTCTGAAATTTTGATTTCTCTTTAGAACTTAGTACCCTCCAAATGCCACATACCATCGGTTTGCTAACACTTAGCAAAGCTTCAAGAGCTTTTTTGTTTGCATCTTCATCTGCTAAACAAAAAAAAAAGGTATATTAGTTTGGTAAGTTTCATATCATTTTGACATTGTGAAAACAGTACAATACTAATGTAATAGCTCAAGTTCACCATTACACAATAAAATAACAAGTGGCTTTGTTTAACAATGAGCATTTTGGTTATATTCCTGAGTAACCCAATATCTGTTCCAACATAGAATATGATCTTCTATTTAAATGCAAGTAAGTTAATGAAGATTTGAATAAACAACAGATGCTTTCCACTTTTGTTTGCTCTTCCCTTCCTGACCTTCATTGAATCAAGCTTTAATACTTTCTCTTGTAGGTCATCCAAGTAGGTGTATTCCACATGGAGGGAATTAAACAAAATTAGCAGAGCCATATCTGATTGTACAAGGCTACATTTCTAGGCTGAGTTGCATGAAATTGTTCTGTATTTCCTTGAAGTTTGAATGTTCAGAGACAATCTGATGAGCTTCAAATCAAAGGATTCCAACAAAATTGCAAATTATTGCTCTAATATTAATAAACCTGCTTCTAAATTAGCTTTTGAAAGATCTAAGTTCTGCAAGTCTTCACTATTTTAAATAAAATTCAGGTGAAACATGCCTACCCATAACTTGAAGATGTACCTTTTAAAAAAATAAGATTTTGAAGATGTTCAGACAATACTTCTCAACAGAATTTTACATTCTATTTTCAAATATGGTGAGGTACATGTGTATTGGATATAAACAAAAACATTTAAATATGCTGAGGTAGAAATAAACATGATAAGTCTTCATGGGTATTAATTCATGTAAGAAAAGCTTCTACCATTTTTAGATGAAAAACACAAGGGTGCAAGACTTGCAATGTGGTGAACAGTAAGCACAGGATAATAATAACTGCACAAGACACAAACTGGCTAGCAGAAAGTGAGATGAAATTTAATACTATTAAGGAAGATGTGGTGGAACATTTATCAGAAAGAACGACATAATACACTTCTTAAGTCATAAGGGAGCAAAGGGAACATGTGCATAAATCTCTGAAGGTAATAAGGCAGATTGAGAGTGTTGCTGCCATGGGTTCACCAGCTTTATAAATATTGTATAAGACAGGAAAGCACTAAAGTTATGCTGAAACCCTCTGCAACACTGGTTAGGCATGAAATAGAGTAGAGTGTCCAAATTTGATCACAGTCTAGGAAGGATACAATAGAGTCCGAGTCACAGAGAGATAAACATAGAAACAGTTCCTTCAGCTGACCAAGTCATGATCTGTCTGATTAGCATGAAGACCAAAGCATTCCACTGTATCTTGGCACATGACAACAATAAATCTATATCAATACTAAGTTTGTGCCAACCATCAAGCCTCCATTTTTACACTAGTGCTTTACCCTACTAATAATTTTCCTATTAATTCCACTCCAGGTTTTGCTACCCATCTACACATTACAAGCAATTTACAATGGCCAATCACCTACCAATGTCCAAAATTTTATGATGTGGGGGGAAACTGCAACACCCAGAGGAAGCCCATGCAGTCACCAGGAAAATATGTAAACTCTGAAGGCAGCACCAGAGATTAGGATTAAATCCAAGTCATAAACTGGGACACACTGAAACTTTGAGGTTTTGCCAGGATAGCTCCAGGATTGAGGATTTCAGTGGCAAGGTTTAACTTCAGAAATTGGGAGGATTGTTCTGTCTGAAGTAAAAATGGTGGAAGGGAGATCAGTTGGATCATTATGGAGAGGGGATGTGTAAGGATTTTTTAAAAAACTGCAGTGTGTGGTTATGGTCTGGAACAATCTGCCTCTAAGGCTGGTGGAAAATGAATCAAAAGTAAGGCACTGGAAGAGCAAGGACAGAGGAATAGGACTGAATGGTTGCTCTGCAAAGATCTGGCGAGGACACAATGAACCAGGCTGTCTCCTTCTGTATCATATTTCAATTACAGCAACTTATCCAAATAGTTGGGAAGTGATATACAAAGAACATCCTGGGAATCATCTGCTCCTATTTGAGAATATTTAGAAACTGGTCACATTTATACACAAGGACAAAATTTTCATCAAAACCTTTATATAATATGAATGTCAGAAAATGGCTAAAAATGCTTACAAAAAGTACCAGAAAGTTATGGAAACATAGACTATTAAGTTTCATCTGCCTTAAGACTCTAGAGATACATTTTCACTACCAAGATTATTCATTTTAATATTTTAAGGGAATTCTCAAGAAAATCACTTAATTTCCATTGGAAAGTTAGTTCCATGGTACTTAGGAACATAATTGGCTTTAAATTCATTAAGCACTTTTATAACTTGAAAAAGAGTGTAACAAAATATACATAAAACATACCAGACATATCTGTATCTTTTTCAGATGTGCCTTCCTTCTTCTGATCTTGTTTACTCTTCTCATTTCCTACACATGTTTCTAGGGTATCTTGTTCATTCTGTTCACTGGTGAGAGACTCAAAATGGCACTTATGGGGAGATGATGATGGGCTGCTGATTTTGTCTTTTGACCCATTAGCTTGTCTATCTTTCAGTTTCTTTTGTAAGCGATCATATGCTTTGCTAGTCCTTTCATCTCTATGGATATAGTTGGACCTGCCGTGAGTGGGATGAGATTCTGCAATGCAACAATAAAAGATAATTTTCATGTTAAGAAAAAAATCCAATAAATACTTCGGGGAAAGAACATTACTTGGACATATAACTAACCCTCCACAACATCATTCAAAGTGATTGGGAGGACAAGGACCTTAATGTTGTGACAGGTAATCTCCACGACATGGAGGGATTGCATTGCTGGAAAACTATCCATATTGTAATTTTTCATAATATGAAACTCTATTATAAAAAGAGATGTGTTTGTTCCGTTAGGGTGTTTTCTCTAAAATGTAATAACGACTGTCATTTAACACATTTGCTTTGGAAGCTGACAAGGCAGTAGCCTGCTGCTACATTTAGAGACACAAGCAGCTAGAGATGTTCATCACTTTTCAGCCCAGTTTGAATGGAGCCATACACTTTTAAATGTGTATTAAACAGAAGTAAGATAGTTTAATGATATAACACAACAACATTAGTTGCTTAAGTTACAGCTTGCATATAAACATACTGACCCAGTTTCAGACATCAAGAAGATAATTAATATGGAAATCCCTGGGGGGTGGGAGGGGGGAGAAATGAGCTAACTAAACCTACTACACAAGAAAATTTATTGCATTATCTGTGCATGTGTCAAGAAAAGAGTTTTAATAAAGACAAAACTTGTTTAGCTCACACATTGTATTTACTTATTTAATTGCCACACACACAGTTCTATAAAAATGAATTTTATTCATAGAACACAGAACAGTACAGCACAGTACAGGCACTTCAGCCCAAAACGTGCAAACCTTTTAACCTACTCCAAGATCATTCTAACATTTCCCTCCCACGTGGCCTTTTAGTTTTCTTTCAACTATGTGCCTTTCTAAGAGTCTCAGGTGTCCCTAATGCACCTGCCTCTACCATCACCCCGGCATTCTGTATCTCGGATTTTGTGTAGTAATTCCTGAATTTCTGTAACCAGAATGGTTGTTACACAGGGTTTGTCTGTACTGATTTACAGTGACTGAATAAAACAAATTATATTTTTCCAGGACAACACAAATGCAGTGATTTTTAATAAATCAGATATCATCTTTCATTTCATGATGGACAGTCCTCAACTATGTACTCCCCTCCAAGGTGCTGTCTGATCTACAGAACATTTCCAAGATTTCAGTTTATATAGTGATATTTAATCACAGACAGTATACGTAGAAACTAAGTAGCATTTAGAACAATATTAAATATTTCAGTAATTAATTTTACCTATTACCAATGTATTAATAGTGGTGATTAGCAAATACTGAAGGAGTGGTCCTATGTGACAGAAGTATGATTTGGAGGATAGAATAACATCTGAGAAATTGTAGGGACTTGAAGTAAAATTGAACTACTGGGAGAGGGTCTTGATGTTCTAGAGAACCTGGGGACTGGTGGAGTGTTGAGTTATACCACTGAACTGTCCTGAAGTATGTGGGAGATAGACTTTGTGAAAATATTGTGATTTCTGGGTGTCCAAAAAATGATTCAAGATTGTTTCCTGTACACAAGTGTAAAGAATGAAATAATTGTTACTCTGGATCCGCAGCGCAAAAAAAAATATAAATCTATAAGATAGCTTATATACATAGATTGACTGTATATCCATAAAGTGACACAAGGCGCCAGAGTGTCCACTCAAGGTTACTCTGACAGGAAATGATAAAGTAGTGGTCAGTAGGTGAAGGTGTTGATCAGCCACACTGCTTGGAGAAAGTACTGTAAATTCCAGTGTATAAGCTGACTCTCCCCCCCCCCCATTTTCAAGGTTAAAAAAGTGACTTTTTCATGTTACCTTTGTATAAGCTGACCCCTTTTGTAGAGGTTTTTGATTTAACCAGAAAAGATCACAAGATCTCATATGCCGAAACAAGTGAGAGAGTGGAGAAAGGCAGAGGACACGCTGAGGGAAATGCCAAAGATGAAATGTGCAAACCACGGGAAAACATGCCAGTGGCCACAACTGAAAGAAGAAGTTTTAGAGTGGGTGAATCACCAGCGATTGTCTGGATACATTGGTTACCAGAGAAATGATTCGAGTTTAAGCGTTGAAATGGGCCGAAAAACACCGTTGAGGTCAGCGAAAATTTCAAAGCTGCATGAAGTTGGTGCACCCGATTTATAAATAGATGTGATCTTGTGTTGAGACAAAAAACAAAGATTGCTCAGAAGTTGCTGAGCGACCTTGAGAATAAGATTACGGCCTTCCAATCGTTTGTAATCAAGCATCGAAAGGCACATTCTTACCCGCTCTCACTGACTGGTAACATGGACAAGACACCAATGTTCTTTAATTTTGCTGGCAACCGCACTATCAATCAGAAGGGGGAGAAAACAGTCCTGTCAAAACAACTGGACACGAGAAGAAACATTTTACTGTCGTGTTAACGTGTATGGCTGATGGGACCAAACTACCACCGACGGTGATTTTTAAGAGGAAAACATTCCCAAAGGAAGAAAAATGCCCGCGGGATGTTGTTGTTTACATCCAAGAACGTGGCTGGATGGACGAAGCAGGTTGCTTGAAGTGGGTTAAAGAGGTGTGGCGTCGACGTCCCAAAGGTTTCAGGAAGGAAAAGTCGCTACTTGTCTGGGACGTGTTCAAAGCGCACTTGTCAGGTGAGACAAAAGCAGCATTGAAAGCTGAAAATACGGACATTGCAGTCATTCCCGGTGGTTTGACGTCCGCGCACCAGCCACTACAGATGTGTTTAAACAAACCATTCAAAGAATTCATGCGTCAACAGTGGAGTGTGAGAGTTTCAAGCTCTGAACATTTGACAACAACAGTGTATACAAGTAAGTTGAGAAACAGAATTTGTTTTGTAGATCTTTTTCGTGTAGATTTCATAAGCGTTTGCATTTGACTCAAAAATAGCCAATAAATACGACCTGTCTTCCATGTATTCGTTTTTCCAAAGTTGGCACCCTCTGTATAAGCCAACCCCATAATTTTAGGACCAAAATTTAGGGCCAAATTCTCAGCTTATACACTGGAATTTACGGTAGTTGTCTTTGAGTCTGGTGGTCCAGTCATGGTTGCTATGTAGCCTCCTTCATGATGCTGCTGACGTTTCCCCGGCATGTTTCTGTATAAATGTCTTTGATGGCAGGCAGGCTAGTGCCAGTGATGCATTGGGCAGTTCTAACTACCTGTGTGGAGCCTTCCTGCTGCCACAGTGCAGTTACTGTACCAAGCAGAGATGCAGTATGTTAGGATGCTCTCTACTGTGCATCTATAGAAGGACGTGAGTATTAATGTGCACAGTCCAGCTCTCTTCAGTTTCCTCAGAAAGTAGAGGCATTGGTAAGCTTTCTTGATTGTGTTATATGTGCTCTGGGACCATGAGAGGTTGTCTCAGAGTTTACTTCCAGGAGTTTCCAAACTGCTTGCAGTTTCCACTGTTGAGCCACTGATGTAAAGAGGGTTGTGAATGGTGACAGTTTTCCTGAATTCGATAACCGTCTCCTTTGTCTTGTTGGCATTGAGTAAGAGGGTGTTTTCTTGTCATCAGGCCTCAAATTCTTCCACCTCTTCTCTGTAGGCCACCTCACTGTTGTCAGTGATGAGCCCCATTGGCGAAGTTGACAATGTGATTACTCAGGAGTTTGGCCGTGCAGACATGTTGAGCAGAATGTACAGCAGTGGGCTCAGCACACAGCCCTGGGGGGGGCACCTGTGTTGAGAATGATGGGGAGGGTGGAGTGGCTGTGTATCTTAACTTTCTGAGGTCTATTAGTTAGGAAGTCTAGCATTCAGTTGCACAGTAGCGTATTTAGACCGAGGAAGTAGCAGTTTGTTTACCGAGGTCTAAGGAACAATTGTGATGAGTGCCAAAATGAAATCCCAGTATAGCATTCTGATGTAAGTGTGCGTGTTTTCTAGGTGCATGACAGATGATAAGGCATCTGTCAAAGAGCAGTTCTGTCGGTAAGTATATTGGTGAGCGTCCAGTGTGGTAGGAATGGAGTTTTTCATGTGTGGCATTACCAGCCATCCAAAGCACTTCAGAATGATTAGTAGCAGTGCCACTGGGTGATAGTCGTTTAGTTTAGTGTAGAGTTCTTTGGTACAAGGATGATGGTGGCTGATTTGAAGCATGTGGAGACAGCAGCCTGGATGACCGAAATGTTGAAGGTGTCTGTGTATATGTCAGTGAGTTGGTGTCCTACTCCAGAGGACTTGGCCTGGGATATTGTCTGGCTTGGCCGCCTTACGGGGAGTGACTCTCTGCAGAGTCCTTCTGACAACTGCTGCTGACAGTGGTTGCTCACCTGGCAGGATCTCCCAGTGGCCACACATTTTAATTCCATATCCCATTCCCATTCTGATATGTCTATCCACGGCCTCCTCTACTGTCAAGATGAAGCCACACTCAGGTTGGAGGAACAACACCTTATATTCTGTCTGGGTAGCCTCCAACCTGATGGCATGAACATTGATTTCTCTGACTTCCATTAATGCCCCACCTCCCCTTTGTACCCCATCCGTTATTTATTTATTTTTTTCTTCTCTCTCTCCTTTTTCTCCCTCTGTCCCTTTCACTATACTCCTTGCCCATTCTCTGGGCTCCCCCCCCCCCTTTCTTTCTCCCTAGGCCTCCCGTCCCATGATCCTCTCCCTTCTCCAGCCTCATATCCCTTTTGCCAATCAACTTTCCAACTCTTAGCTCCATCCCTCCCCCTCCTGTCTTCTCCAATCATTTCAGATCTCTCCCCTCCCCCTCCCACTTTCAAATCTCTTACTATCTCTTCTTTCAGTTAGTCCTGACGAAGGGTCTTGGCCCGAAACGTCAACTGTACCTCTTCCTATAGATGCTGCCTGGCCTGCTGTGTTCACCAGCATTTTTTGTGTGTGTTGCTTGAAATTCTAGCATCTGCAGATTTCCTCGTGTTTACAGATAATTTTGGGCAATTCCACATCTGACATAAATAGTTTTTAAGGGCCAACTGTACAGAATACAGGACATGTATGTTCCAATCAGAAAGAGGGATAAGAATGGCAAGATAAAAGAACCTTGAATGTCAATAGAAGTGATGAATTTAGTCAAGAAGAAGAAGTATGTTAGGAAACTAGAATCAAACAGAGCCCTTGAGCATTATAAAGAAACCAGAAAAGAACTCAAGAAGGAATTAGGAAAGCCAAAAGGAGCCATTAAAAGTTCTTGCCAAGTAGGATTAAAGAGAATTTCAAGGCATTCTATATAGACACCAAGAGCAATGGGATAAACTACGGAGAGGATAGGACCACTCAATGATAAAGGTGGAGGGGTAGGGGGTAGGGCGGCCTATTTGCTTAGACGTGGAGCATGTAGGCAACGTCCTTAATGAGTACTTAACATCAGTATTTACCAAGGAGAAGGATGAGGAGGATAGAGCATTACGGTTGATAATTCCCAAGGGTCTGATGGGATATACCCCAAGTTATTGAGAGAGGCAAGAGAAGAGATTCCTAGATCTTTGTGTCTTCTCTAACCAAAGGGGAGGTTCTGAGGGTCTGGCAAATAGCTAATTTTGTTCCATTATTCAAGAAGGGAACCAGGTATAATCCTGGAAACTATAGACCGGTGAGTTTCACTTCAGTGATTGGGAAACAGAAGGAGAGAATTCTTTGGATAAGGATTTATAAGCATTTGGAAAACCATGGACTAATTAGGGAGAACATGGCTTTGGGTGGGGCAAGTCGTAAATTACTAACTTGATTGACTTTTTTGATGAGGTTGACGAGGATGACTGATGAAGGTACAGCTGTAGATGTACATAGATTTTATATTGATAAGGTTCCTCATGGAAGCCTCATCCAGAAGATTAAGATGCATGGGATCTATGATGAGTTGGCCATTTGGATTCAGAACCGGTTTGCCAATAGACGAGAGAGGGTAATGTTCAAAGAGAGTTATTCTAACCTGAGGTCTGTGATTAGTGATGTTCTATAAGGAACTGTACTGAAAACTCTGCTATTTGTGATGTACAGTATATAAATGACCTGGATGAAAATGTTGATGGGTGGATTAGTAAATTTGCAGATTATATGAAAATTGGTAGGGGTGTGGATAGCGCAGAAGACTGGTAAAGAATACAGCAGGATACAGATCAGTTGCAGATATGGGTGGAGAAATGGCATATGCAGTTCAACCTTGAGAGGTGAGAGAGGAGATGAATGGATAAGGGTTGTAGCGTTTCTCTTGCTTGCAGGAATATGTACCAGGAAGGGATTAGTGGGGTAGGGATGATTGGACTAGGGAATCACACAAGGAGTAATCCTAATGGAAAGTGGAGAGCAGGCAGGGAAGTGAAGATGTATTTGTTGGAGATGGCAGAAGTTGCTGAGAAAGATGTGTTGGATGTGAAGGCTCATGGGGTGGTAGGTGAGGACAAGAGGAACCCTATCCCTGTTAAGACAATGGGAAGATGGGGTAAGATGGGGTCTGGGAAATGGTGGAGAGGCAGGTGAGGGCAGCATCAATGGTGGAGAAAGGGAAACCCTGTTCTTTGGAGGAGGAGGACGTGTCTGATGTCCTGGAAAGGAAAGCCTAATCTTGGGAACAGATGCAGTGGAGATGAACGAATTGAGAAAAGGGAACAGCATTTTCATAAGAGACAGGGTGGGAAGATGTACAGTACTGTGTAAAAAAAAATGTTTTTGTATGGTTTCAGATGGTATAGCTTCCACAGAGCCCTGATCTCAATATCATCAAGGCTGTCTAGGATTACCTGAAGAGACGAAAGCAAGCGAAGCAGCCAATGTCTACAGAAGAACTGTGGCAAGCTCTCCAAGATGCTTGGAACAACCTATCAGCTGATTTTCTTATAAAATTGTATGGCAGTGTACCTAAGAGAATCGATGCATTTTTAAAAGCAAAGGGTGGCCCTATTAAATATTGCTTTGTTTTTTTTTCCACTGTTTACTGCTCTTTATAGCATTTTTGATATTTATAAACCTTTTCATCTCATTATTATATGAAAGCATCTTCACTTTACAAAACCATTTTTTTTTTACATGTGCCCAAAGCTTTTGCACAGTACTGTATGTAACGATCCGTTAAATTGACTCGTATACGTCTAGGGGAAATCCCGCCCAGCGCCTGCTTCAACACTCCCCTCAGGGTCAGTCGCAGCCCGAATCAATCCCAAACATCAATCATCAGCCAGCACACCTAGTAAATTTTAACAAATACACTTTATAGATATTACTAATTCTATGACATTAATAGGAATTTTGATACAGAGAGGAAAGTAATGAAAAAAAAGGCGCCAACACTTATCAAAGTCCAAGTTCTTTGCGCGCTATCGTTGGAGCTCAATCGATTCCTGACGACCACCCGAATCCTGTTGACTCACGGCTCGGGACCACCCGGAGTGATCAACCGGAGCCTCTCCGCACGTCCACCCTCCTCCTCGTCTGTCCTCCGACTCCCCGCCAAAAACCCTGTCCACCGTCCTCCCCGTCTCTCCTCCGACTCCCCGTCAAAAACCCTGTCCACCATCCTCCCCGTCTCTCCTCCGACTCCCCGTCACAAACCCTGTCCATTGTCCTCCTCGTCTCTCCTCCGACTCCCCGTCAAAACTCAATCCACAGTCATATCATACAGCATGGTATCCAAAAATAAAACGATACGTAACCACCCACTGGCTAATAGAACGCTGCTATCTACTTTAAAGTAAAACAAACTGCTAGCGCAAACTCTCTTCAGCGTTTAACACAACATAGCCGCATCCCCCAGATTAACATAACAAAGTCGCCATTTTAACTCTAACAAAAAGAAAGACTCTATACATGTATAGTTATCTGTGGGGATCCAGTAGGAATATAAAAGATGGTGGGTAGACATTTTGTCTCCAGAGATGGAGAAAGAGAGATCAAGAAAGGAGAGACAGCTTCTTGGTATGCAAGAGGTGGAAGATTACTACAGTTAGATGGGCGAGTTTGACTTGCCTCCAAGAATCACAATCATCCTCCTTTGTGCACACTCTCCTCTCACTTTCCCCTTGTTATACAACTATTTGAAATTCCTCTTTAAGATTACACCCATGAACTCCTACCTCTTTTGTAAACATTTTTCTTCTACACAAATGCAGGCATGATAAAATCAACTAATTTTAATGGGTGGTGTATCACAACTAAGACTGTTTCAAAGATATTACAAGTTATAGTTCAGAAATGATAAAGCCTGTTAAGAGTCATGCAGTTATACAAGTCATGTGGATAGCAACAATTCACCATGTATTTCTCAATATATCCATCTTATCTATCAATTTATGAGTTTCTTTTGAATCAAACAGCTTGAATTAAACATCATGCGAGAATTAAACCCCTCCCTGATTTTTTTTTAACTAGATTGAATAGGACAACATGTAGCACAGCAGTTAGTGGCCAGAGCTTCACAGCACAAGGAATTCTGATCTTGTTCTAACTGTGTGGAATATACACAGACTCCATGTGGCTTTCCTGAATGCTCCACTGTCCTCTTACTTCTGAAGATGGATTTATCGCTTAGACTAAATAAGTTACAAAATGAATCAAAAAGTACTTGTTGGACCCTCATAGAGAATGGTCTACAGGGAAAGTTGGTGGGGGGTGGCTAGGAATGAGAATGAGAATGAGATGGCTCTGCTGGGGTTGGTACAATAGTCCAAATGGCCTTCTCACCACAGCATCGGCAGCTCAAGGGTATAAGAATAGCATGTGCAAAAGATTCTCTCTTTTTCGCTAGTGGCTCATTTAAGGCTGATTTCGCAACCAGTGCTGTAGAACCATTGGAAAAATGTGTTGCAGTCAGGGAGCCCCATGCACAAACTTAGCTAAGTACCATAAGATATAAAAGCAGAATTAGGTCATTTGGCCCATTGTGCCTGCACCACCATTTCATCATGGCTGATCCATTTTGCCTCTTAGCTCCTGCCTTCCCTCCATGTCCATTCATGCCTTGACAAGTCAAGTATTTAGAACCTCTGTCTTAAATAAACATGAAGACTTGGTCTCTACAGCTGCCCATAGCAATGAATTCCAGATTCACTACACTCTGGCTAAAGAAATTCCTCCTTATCTCTGTTCTAAAAGGACATCCCTTTGATTGGAGTACTGCACAGATGCAGTAGAAGTGTCACCGTGCAAGTCCAGTGAAGAGCTTTAAAAACCCAGTCTCTGTAAAACAGGTGTACCGTCCAGCGGAATGGTCATCGAAGTGGTCTTAGTTAGAGTGGCAAGGCCTTGGTTCAACAAGGCTTTAGTGAGATCAGGTGGAGGCAAGTTAAGTAGGTAAGTTCATTCTTTATTTCTTATCTAACTCTTGAGGGAATGTCTACAGAGCCAGTGCTCTGTTCTGGGCGTCAGACGTGGGATTTCCAGGAGACTAGTGGCCTCCCCGTTGGTCACATCTGCACCAGGATCATTGAAGTGCAGCTCCTTAGAGACCATGTTAAGGATCTGGAGCTGCAGTTCAATAACCTTTGGTTTATTAGGGAAAGTGAGGAGGTGATAGACAGGAGCAACAGGGATTTAATCACTCCAAGGCCACAGGAGACAGATAAGTGGGCGTGTTTCAGGAGAGGGAAGGAAGATTGTCAGATAGTGGAAAGCACTATTGTCCACCTGAACAATAAGTACTCCACTTTGAGTACTGTTGGGTGGGGGTGGGGGTGGGGGAAACGATGACCTACCTAGGGAAAGCAACAGCGGCTGTGCCTTTGGGACTGAGTATGGCCCTGTGACTCAGAAGCATAGGGAACTGAAGAGGATGGCAGCAGTAATAGGGGACTCTATAGGTAAGGGGACAGATAGGCTTATCTGTGGACACGAAAAAGAAACATGGATGGTCATTTACCTACCAGGTGCCAGGGTCTGCAATGTTCCTGAATGCGTCCACAATATCCTGAAAAGGGAGGGTGTGCAGCCAGAAGCTGTGGTAATACTGGGTGGTGTCGGATCACAAGAGAGGGAATTTGTTGAATACCTATGAGATGGCCTTTTAGAGAAGCTTGTGCTTGAGCCTGAGCCTACTAGGGGAAAGGCTAGCTTAGACTGGGTATTGTGTAATAACCCAGATGTTATTAGTGAGCTTAACGTAAAGGAGCCTTTAGGAGGCAGTGATTGAATTCATACTGCAATTTGAGAGGGAGAAGCACAAGTCACATGTATCAGTATCGTAATGGAATAAAGGGAATTACAGGGGCACGAGAGAGGAGCTTGCCCAGGTGGATTGGAGGAGGATACTGGCAGGGAAGACAGCAGAGCAGAGGTGGCTGAAGTTTTTGGGAATAGTTCACAAGGTGCATGATAGATATATCCCACAGAAGAAGTAGGGGTAGGCAACCGTGACTGACAGGGAAGTTAAGGACTGCATAAAAGGCCAAGGAATGTGCATAAAAGCCAAGGATAGGGTATACGAGGTAGCAAAAGTGAGTGGGAAGTTGGATGATTGAGAAGCTCTTAAAATTCAACAAAAGGCACTAAAAAAGCTATAAGAAGGGAAAAGATGAAATATGAGGCCAAACTAGCCAATAATATAAAGCAGGATGCTAGAAGTGTTTTTTTTCAGTTATATAGAGGTGAAAGTTGATATTAGACCACTGGAAAATGATGCTGGTGAGGTAGTAAAGGGGAAAAAAAAAAATGGCAGATGAACTTAATGAGTACTTTGCCTCAGTCATCACTGCGGAAGACATTAGTAGTGTGCCAGAGGTCCATGAGTGTCAGGGATCAGGATGAAATGCCATTGCTATTACAAAGGGAAAAGTGCTAAGCAAACTCAAAGGTCTTAACCTGGGACCAGATGGTCTACATCCCAGAGTCCTGAGAGAGGTTGCTGAAGAGATAAAGGATGCATTGGTCATGATCTTTCAAGAATCACTTGATTCTGGCGTGGTCCCAGAGGACTGGAAGATTACAAATGTAACTCCACTCTTTAAGAGGGGAGGAAGGCAAAAGAAAGGAAATTATAGGCCAGTTAGCCTAACCTCAGTGGCTGGTAAAGTCTATTAGTAAGGATGAGGCTTTGGGGTACTTGGAGACTAATGATAAAAAGTCAGCGTGGTTTCTGTAAAGGGGAATCTTGCCTGACAAATCAATTAAGAGTTCTTAATCTCATTGAAACCTACTGAATGTTGAAAGAACTAGAATATTGAATGTGGAGAGGATGCTTCCTATGGTGGGGGTGCCCAGAACTAGAGGGCACAGTCTCAAAATTGAAGGGTGACCTTTTAGAACAGAGGTGGAGGAGGATTTTTTTTTAAGCCAGAGAGTAGTGAACTGTGGAAAGCTCTGCCACAAACTGTGGTAGAGGCCAAGTCATGGGTATATTTAAAGCGGAAGTTGATCATTTCCTGATTGGTCAGGGCATCAAAGGATATGGCGAGAAGGCAGGTGTATGGGGTTGAGTGGGATCCGGGATCAGCCATAATGGAATGGCAGAGCAGACTCAATGGGTTGAATGGGTTAATTCTTCTCCTATGTCTTATGATCTCTCAGCTTCTCCTTCTCAAAATTCAGAATGAATTTGATTGTATTATGATCACTTACCCCCTAAGGTTTTTTTTTGCCTTACGCTCTCTAATCAAATCTGGTTCACTGCACAACACCCTATCCAGAATAGCTGATCCCTAGTGGGCTCAACCACGAGCTGCTCTAAAAAGCCATCTCGTAGGCATTCTAGAAATTCCTCCTCTTCGAATCCAGCAGCAACCTTATTTTCCCAATTTACTTGCATATTGAAATCCCCCATGCCTATTATAAATTTGTCCTTTTGGCATGCATTTTCTACCTCCCATTGTAATTTGTAGACCGCATCCTTACCTCTGTTTTGGGGTCTGTATACAACTCTTACAATTTTTACCCTTACAGTTCCTTAGCTCTGTCCACAACTACTCAACACCTTCTAACTCAATGTCACTTCTTTATAATGATTTACTTTTTACCAGCAGATCAACGCCACCCCCTCTTCCTTCCTGCCTGTCCTTTTGATACAATGCGTATCCTTGGACATTCAGCTTCCAGCTATAATCTTCTTTCAGCCATGACTAAGTGACAGCATCATAAATACCAATCTGTTACTGTGCTACAAGTTCATTTACCTTATTCCGTATACTGTGTGCATTCAGATACAACACCTTCAGTCCTATATACGCCCTTTTTGACGCTGTCTGCCTTTTGATGCTGCAATTCATACCGTTGACTGCAATTTTCCCTATCATCAGCCTCTCCTTGCTAGGAGTGTCACTACACATTGCCTGTTTGTAAACCAGCTACCTCATCTTCAGCACCATCACTCCGATTACCATCTTCCTGCCAGGTTAGTTTAAACCCACCTGAACAACTCTAGTCAACCTTCCTGCAAGGATACTGGACACCCTAGGGTTCAGGTGTAACCCATCCCTATTGTGTAGATAGTACTTCTCCAGAAGAGATCCCAGAGATGCAAAGATGTGAACCCCTGCCCCCTGCACCAGTTCCTCAGCCACACAGTCACCTGCCAGATCATCCTATTTTTACACTCACTGACAAGTGGCACAGACAGCAATCCAGAGATTACTACCATGAAGGCCCTGATTCTCAACTTTCTAACTAGCTCCCCAAAATCTCTTTTCAGGACCTCCTCACCTTGTCTACCTATGTCATTCATGCCAGTATGTACCAAGATGTCTGGCTGTTCATCTCAAGGCGCCAATGTCAGGGATGTCTTGAGAATGCCATAGACCCAATCTGAGACATCCCTGATATTGGCACCTTGAAGGCAACATAGCATATGGGTGCCTCTATTGTGCCAACAGAACCTCATCTCTGTTACTCTGACTATGAAATCTCCTATCAACAGTGCACCCCTCTTCACCTCTCTGCTCTTCTGAGCCACAGCACCAGACTGAGACCTAGTTGCTGTGGCTCCCCTCTGGTAGGTCATCCCCCTCAATAGTATTCAAAGTTGTACAAAGGATAAGAGGAACGTTTGATAGCTCTGGGTCTGTGCTCACTGTCATTTAAAATATTCAGGGGGATCTCACTGAAACCTTTCGAATGTTGGAAGGCCTAGAAACAGTAGATGAGAAAAGAATGTTTCTCATGTAGGGGAGTCTAGGACAAGAGGCATAGCCTCAGGATAAAGGGGAGTCAACTTAATACAGAGATATGGAGAAATTTCTTTAGCTGGAGGGTGGCGAATTTGTGGAATTTATTACCACGGGCAGCTGTGGAGGCTGGGTTGTTGGGAGTATAAAAGGCACAGCTTGATAGGTTCTTGATTATACATGGCATCAAAGGTTACAGGGAGAAGGCTGGGGAGTGGGGCTGAGGAAGGAAAAAGAATCAGCCATGATTGAATGGTGGAGCAGACTCAGTGGGCCAAATGGCCTAATTCTGTTCCATGTCTTATGGTCTTATAATTACAATTGAGAGGAACAGCCACAGGTGTACTTTTCTTTTCTTTTCCTGACAGTCACCAAGTTACCAGTCTCCTGCAATCTAGGGGTGACTACCTCCTTGAAGCTCCTGTCTATCACCTCCGCATTTTCCCATATGAGTCAAAAGTTATCGAGCTGTAGCTCCAATTCCTTAATACATTTTCTCAGGAACTGCAACTTGTTGCACCTGGTGCAGATGTTTTTATCTGGGAGACTGAAGGTCTCCCAGACTTCCCACATCCGTCACAGAGTACAAAACACAGCCCTGGAGCAATTCTCACTAAACTACTATGCCCTAACAGATAAGAAATTAACAAATAATAAGAGAGAGAGAGATACCTCACCCAAGTCTGATGAACCAATGCCACTCTAAACACTGGCACACTCTGAAGAATGACCGGTCTGCTTGCAATTGAGTTATCTTTATTGGCCCTTTCTAATTAATCCCTCTTGGGGATTGGTCATTCCTCAACTCAGGTAAACTGCCGCAAAACTCTGACTTTAGAATTTCGATCGCTTTCCTGATTAAAAGGTAGCTCTCTTTACACAGCCCTGCCGTTGAATGCCCAACTGACGAGTACCTGTTTGTTGAATGTCTAGTTTTGTAGTTGTGTAAATTGGGCAGACATAATGAAGTACCTTTAAATTTGAGATATTATTGATTGTTCATTGCCATCATTTTTATAACTGACAGTGGTTTACATGAATATTTGTTTGACTTGGATGTTTGGTTGAGTGTTTTACTTTTTGTCTGTAATAAATGGTTAATGCGCTTACTCGCAATCAGTGTTTTTAGTCCTACTTATCGAATTCGCAATTCTATTTCCCTATAATGCTTGGTGTCGCAAACAGCATACGGTGGGTGTAACAGAGGTTTAGAAGTACAAGTAAGAAAGAGACCTCCCCGCTACCCCCCATGTGAGGAATGCAAAGTCCTGGCATGGACCGATAACCGTGTGGGAGTCAGAATTCTCCTCAAGATGCCAGCGGGCCAAAGCATGCCAGTGGATTATTCAGACAAATTGGTCCCCTGCAGCATGAAGATGGGACACTACCTAGTGTCTGTGCTGAATGAGGTAGGGTTCTCAGTTAGAAAGGGGAGCCAGAGGAAACCTTCATGGCTGTTGGCAGCCATCATAAAGCAACAGTGTGATATGATTTCACAGAAACACCAGGAAATCAAAACTGGAATATAATATACACTATCCCATTTGGGGCACAGCAGCTATGGTAATGTGGGGATGTCATACTTTAAACTTGTTGAATGCTGTTTATTTGTGCATGATGAATAGCTTCCTTGTTTTGAAGTCTTAATATATTTCCTCAACTGACTTTATTCCTTACATCCTTCACATACATGAGAGTAAAAATCTTTGTTTCCTCTCTAAATGTGCAATTTATAGTAATTTGTAATAAATAGTATGTACAACAGGATAGTCAATATGGCATAGAAATACAATTGTATCAGCATGAATTAATTTGTCTGATGGAAAGTTAATATTTTGGAGCAAGGGATTTTCTGGTTCAAAGTGTGAATGGTTCGCACATTTAAGACGTTGTGGCCACATATATGTGTGTATGAGCGAGTGGGTACAAATCAATATTGGAAGTTTGAGATATTTCGTTACTCACTGAAGTGAATTTGCAGGAGCTCCTATCTTAAGTGGCTGTGTGAATGTGTTAACATGTCGGGGGCCCCCAACCAGTCATCTATGCTTTCCCTTTATTCTTTGGAAAATGTGTTAGAAGTTTTTCACTCAAATTAATTGTTTGTTGTAAGTTTTGCAGCTACTTGTGAAGGTTCTCAAGGAAGGAAAAAACAAACATGGATTTTTGCTTGTTTGTTTATCTGTTTACCATGAAATTAGTTTTTAGAGAGAGACTGTGATTCCACACACGGGCCATTGTTATGTCCTGTACATTTCCTGGCCTGTGTTTCCTCTTTAATCTGTGTTGCACTTTCCTGGGACATCTGCAATTACTCTTCCATAGCCAGCATCTGCTGGGGACTGCTTAAAAACAAGGCCACTCCCAATCTGCAGCCAGCACTACTACATCACCCTTTCTCCTAGCTTTAATTTAATAAATACCTTCTCTTTGTAATTCCTGTTGTGCCCTGACTCCTTTGCGTTACTTCCTGAGAGCCGAGGTTGTAACATAATGGGGGCTCGGCCACGTGAGCTGGCTAGGGAAAGAAGAAAACTTGGTATGAAAGGGAGGCTAAACAGGAGTGTTTTCTCCAGGGGACCAAGTGTTTGTCCTTTTGCCACTGCCTGGTTCTGCCTTGCAGGCTCAGTACAGTGGGCCATATGTAATCGATCACAGAGTGGGGTCAGTGTAAAGACTCCAGATCATAAGTGTAAGGCGCATCTGTGCCACGTTAACTTTTTGAAACCTTACAATGACTGGAAACACACTGTCCGCACAGGTTAAGTCTATGGATGTGCTGAAGTCTCCATCTGCAGGTGATAAGGAAAATGTTGGTGCCATTTCTAAAGAGATTCCTCACGGTAGGTTGCCTAATTCCAAAATCCTGGCTGATTTGGACACTCACCTGCCTTATCTAAACCCTCCTGAGTGCTCTGATATCATTCAGGTAATCAATCAATATTTGGCCCTTTTCTCTGATATTCCATCCTGTACTAAGTACTTCAGCATGATATTGATGTGGGTAATTTAAGTGCCAGCTTCTATGTAAGAAACTAAATTACATGTTGGATTGTGGTATAGTGGAACCCAGGTCAAGTCCCTGAAGTTCCTCATCTTTTGTTTGCTAAATCAGACAATTCAGTATGTTTTTGCACAGACTTTCCAAAGGTAAACTCTATACCTAAGCCTGACTCCTATCCTCTTCCTCGTCTAGATAATTGTATTGACCATGTTGGCTCTTCATCCCTTGTTATTAAGCTGGATCTCTTAAAGGGCTATTGGCAAGTGCCAATGACCCAGCAAGCCAGTGAGATTTCTGCTCTTGTTACTCCTGATGCATTTTGCCAGTACAAGGTCATGGCTTCTGGAATGAGGAATGCCCTAGCAACTTCTCAAAGTCTGGTTAGTAAGGCGCTAGAGGGAGTTGCAGGTTGTGATACTTACCTTGATGATTTGGTAATTTACAGCTCTACCTGGTCTCAACATAAACACAAGAAATAGGAGGAGTAGGTCATCCGGCCCACTGAGCCTGCCCCGCCATTCAATCAGATCATGGCTGATCTGTCCGCAAACTCAACTCCATCTACCTGCCTTTTCCCCATAACCCTTAATTCCCTTACTATGTAAAAACCTATCTAATTGTTTCTTGCAACACACACAAAATGCTGGTGGAATGCAGCTGCCAGGCAGCATCTATAGGAAGAAGTACAGTCGAAGTTTCGGGCCGAGACCCTTCGTCAGGATTAACTGAAAGAAGAGATAGTAAGAGATTTGGAAGTGGGAGGGGGAGATCCAAAATGATAGAAGACAGGAGGGGTAGGGAACAAGCTTAAGAGCTACAAAGTTGATTGGCAAAAGGGTTACAGAGTTGGAGAAAGGGGAAGGTCACGGGACAGGAGGCCTAGGGAGAAAGAAAGGGGGAGGGGAGCCCAGAGGAAGATGGAGAGCAGGCAAGGAGTGATTGTGAGAGGGACAGAGAGAGAAGAAAAAAAAGGGGAATAAAAATAAATAAGGGATGGGGTAAGAAGGGGAGGAGGGGCATTAACAGAAGTGAGGGGAATCAATGTTCATGCCATCAGGTTGGAGGTTACCCAGCGGAATACAAGGTGTTGTTCCTCCAACCTGAGTGTGGCTTTATCTTGACAATAGAGGAGGCTATGGATTGACATATCAGAATGGGAATGGGACGTGGACCTAAAATGTGTGGCCACTGAGAGATCCTGCTTTCTCTGGCGGACAGAGCATAGGTTTCTTAACCTGTTTCTTAAATATATTTAGTGAAGAAGCCTCAACTGCTTCCCTGGGCAGAGAATTCCACAGATTCACCACTCTCTGGGAAAAACAGCTTCTCCTCATTTCCGTCCTAAATCTCCTCCCCTGAATCTTGAGGCAATGTCCCCTAGTTCTAATCTCACCTACCAATGGAAACAACTTTCCTACTTTTATCTTATCTATCCCTTTCAAAATTTTGTATGTTTCTATAAGATCCTCTTTCATTCTTCTGAACTCCAGAGAGTATAGTTCCAGCTAGAGGAGGTGTTCAAGCAGTTAGTGGCTGCAAATTTGACCCTGAACCTCTCCAAGTGTGAATTTGGGCAAGCTACAGTTACCTAACTGGGTAAAGTTGTAGGCCATGGTCAAGTCTGCCCTATTGGAGCTAAAGTAGAAGCCCCTGCGAATTTTGCTGTGCCAGCATTCCAGACAGAGCTGAAACAGTTCCTCAGAAGGGCAGGTTACTATAGAAGTCATAGCAAAAATTTTTCCACCATTGCTGCACCGTTAACTAACCTACTTAGTCCCAACATTCCCTATGTTTGGACGGAGACATGTCAGCATGCCTTTGAGAATTTGAAGGCCTTGCTGAGTAGTGCTCCTGTCCTAGCAGATCCTGATTCAGTAAGCCTTTTAAGCTAGCTGTTGATGCTAGTGATGTTGGTGTCAGGACTGTGCTCCTCCAAGATGATTCACTGGGTGTGGAGCATCCTATGTGCTATTTCTCTAAGAAACTTAAGGTCCATCAGAAGCACTACTCCACAACAGAAGGAAGCTTTAGCCCTTATTCTTGCCCTGAATTATTTTGATGTCTATGTTTCTTCCAATTCTCCACTCACTGTGTACACAGAACATAACCCTCTGGTCTTTTACCTCAGTATGAGGAACTCTAACCAGTGTTTAATACGGAGTTTATTCCTGCAGTGGTATGACCTGAAGCTTTGCCACATCTTTAAAAGGGACAATGTGCTAGCAGATGCCCTTTCAAGGTAGTAAGTGTACCTGGCATCTGCTTACACCCTATATCCCTTAATGAACATACTGTATGCATTATTAGGGTAGCTTTAGGTTGCCCCAGAGCATCCTTTCAGGGCGAGGGTGTTATGTCCTGTACATTTCCTGGCCTGTGTTTCCTCTTTAACCTGTGTTGCAGTTCCCTGGAACGTCTGCAATTACCCTTCCATTGTCGGCACCTGGTGGGGACAGCTTAAAAACAAGGCCACTTCCACTCTCTCTCTTCCATTCTGCAGCCAACAGTACCACACCACACGTCACCATTTTTCCCTTCACCTTAACTTTAATTTAATAAATATCTTTTGTTTGTAAATCCTGTTGTGGCCTGACTCCTTTGTGTTACTTCCTGAGAGCCGAGGTTGTAACATCATGTGGAATCCAGGTTATGATGATGGAAATCTGTGCATCTTTATTTTGGATATGAGATGCCCACATTTCAGAGGGAAATTATTCATTGGTGAACAGTTAAACTGGAAATTTGGAATTCATATTTTGGTAGATTGGAAGATTTGGGGAGCAATCTTAAAAGCTGCTGTTTTGGCTAACAAGTCTGCTTTATGTCTAAATACCCAGTGAGAGAGAGGGAGTGAGCTTGTGACTCCCTACATTATAGAATGGCATAGTGGATGGTGACGACAGTGCTGATGACGCTGACCTGGGGTGGGAGGTCCTATTACAAGTTTTGTAATTTGTTTTGGATTTGTACGAGGACTCCTAACAAGGGATACCATTAATAATGATCCTCTTTGATGACAAGAAAAAAGACTGTTGTAAGAACTTGCCCAGCTTCTTGGGTTTTGGTATTCTGTTTTGGAGAAGCTGGAAGGGAGTCGTCTATTCCAACCAACCTCACCCCATAGTACGGTAACAGCCTTAAAGAACTTCAGCTTTAGCGACACCTGGTAGAGCAAATGCTTTAAGGGCTGGTATTTCCCTATGTATGATTTGTTTAATCCAAAGGTTATGACTCTGGAAGTGATTCCCCAGCCAATAGGGAAGGGAATGGAATGTTGGTGTAAGTGGTATGATAGACACAGGTCCAACCAGTCAGCGGGACACAGCAAGTGTGAACAGGAACAGTATCCTGGGATGACTGTGTATATGTCGAATGGTGGTGTGAAGGTGGGCATTCCTTAGACACTGAGTGCCACTTACTGGATATGTGGCTTCCGGGCCTACCCATGGCTCCCCATAGGGTAGTATAGCTGCTGCTATTCAGGGTACGGGGTGCTATATATATATATACCAACCTCCTCTGTTCACGTTGGTTGACATAGTAAGAAGGCTACCACAGAGGCAGAAAGGTTTTGGATGATAGCCTTTCCTCAGTATGGTATGGCCAGGCTGTCCCTGAAACAGCTACGTATGACCTCTGTGATGAAGACGGTAGGTAACGAGACAGCCATAGCTCTCAAGCACACGAACAATGCGCTGACCCAAGTACTGGCTGAAAGGATAGCCATTCGAACAGTTGCCTTGCAGAATCAGATGGCCTTATATTAACAGCTCAGAGTGAAATGTGGCACTTGAGCTGTTATCAGGTCACGAATGTTGCATCTACATTCCTGACGCGTCAGGGAACATTGCTCACTTGGCTGATCACACCTGACAGTCAGTGGATAAGATTAAGAAAGTGAGAGACCAGCTCCATAGCTATTACACCATGGGCAGGAAAGCTGGTGGAATTTTGGGACGCTAGGAGGACGGTGGACTACTGTGGTACATTGGGTAGTAACTATTGGCCTTATAGTACAAGAAATTGTACTTTTGTGTTTTATATGTAGCTTATTGGGGCACTTGCGGTGGTTACGCTAGCCTGAGGGCCAAAACTGTCATGGTGTTGTGTCTTTCAAGGGGTGGCTGGTAATGTGAAGGGTTAATTTTCTTGCCAGTTGTTGTTTGGCATGTTGAAGGATGCAACAGCTCTTTACCACCGGTTGGCTTTCATGCCACAGCACTGGCTTCTGGTACCACCTCAGGGTATAAGAATAGCACGAGTGAAAAAGTCTCTCTCTTTCAATAAAGGCTCACTTCAGGCTGAGTTCACGACCAGTGAGAAAGTGTGCTGCAGCTTGGAGGCCCTATGCTCACACTTAGCTAATTACCTGTTTGTTGAATGTTTAGTTTTATAGTTGTGTAACTCGGGAAGACTTAATGAAGTACCTTTTGGGTTTCAGGCATTACTGAATGTTTAATGTCTTATGTTTTGTAACTTAGGGTGGCTTAGATGAGTACGTTTGACTTAGACGTTTGGTCAAGTATTTTACCGTTTGTCCGTAAATAAATAGTTAACATGCTTAATCATAATCAGTGTCATTTGTCCCATTTACCGAATCCATAGATCTGTTTTCCTGTAACAAGTGACCTATCCAGTGAAGTTCTGAATCACAACAAAATAGCTTGAACTCTATCACCAGATATTGAACAGGGTATTTTGATATAGTGAGTCAGAGCTAAACCCCCATTCAACCCTGAACAAAGAACGTCTTTACCTAGAGAAAAGTACATATCTTTTGAAAGAGATCAAATCATAAATTTAATATACCCCCCAAAAATATATTTTAAGGCAAGTTATTTTTCCTACTAGTTGAAAAGAAAAGGCAAGCATCAGATACCAGATAAGTTTGTTCTTATAGAATTCAAGCAATTTAGGAATTCCACCGGTTAATCTAAGATCCAACCAACTTCAGAGATTATCTCTCTTTCCCTCTCCCACTGGAAATCCTGAAGACAGATATGAGACTCAAGGACAGCTTCTATCCTGCTGTTATCAGACTCGTAAACAATAAGATGTACTCCTGAGCTCACAAACTATCTCATTATGATGTTGAATTTACTGTTTACCTGCACTCTACTTTCTCTGTAGTTTTTACACTTTATTCTGCTTTGTTTTACATTGTTCTTCCTCAATGTACTGAGTAATAATTTGATCTGTATGAACTTTATGCAAGATAAGCTTTTCATTTGGTACATGTGACAATAATAAACCAATATGAATATAAACAGATTTTCCACCCAGGATGTTTTGAAAATATACAATGATTAGTAAATCAGGAGAAGAAGATGGTGGCGTGACGACAGTGCACGCAGCCACTTCGGTGGTGATGTCTGTTATCTGTCAAATAGGGGACCGTGCACAATTCTGATTTGATGGAGACAGACGTGAGAGTACGGAGGAACATCGGGAAAACTTCCAAAATGCCCGCTTCGCTGCCGTTGCTACTGTGTGGTAACCGGAATCTCCGGAGTAAAAGGCCCTGAAATTCTCGGCTTTGCTTGTTTCAGCGGCCGGGGCGAGGTTGAAGGCGCTGGGCAGAGGATGGTGCTCGGGAGGCTGTATTGGAGAGGCTGGTCGGAAGCTCAAAATTTTCGGATGGATGGACTCAGTGTCGGCTGTGGTCGGCTGCTTTCAAGGCATCGGCAAGTTGACGGTCCCTGGAGGTTTATGGCAGGGAGTTTCTCCCTTTTGCAGCCTGCTATCGGGGACTTGGGAGTCAATCGACTCGGGGACTTTTGAGACTTTTTTTTACCGTGCCCATGGTTTGTTCTTCACCAAATTATGGTATTGCTTTGCACTGCTGTAACTATATGTTATAATTATGTGGTTCTGTCATTGTTAGTCTTTGGTTTGTCCTGTTTTCTGTGATATCACTCCAGAGAAACATTGTATCATTTCTTAATGCATATATGCATTTCTAAATGACAATAAAAGAGGACTGAGTGTTCTCATAATCTAAAAAAAAACTGTTTACCTTGATCTGTATATGAATGTGGAGGATGATGCTGTGGAACGTACTGTGTTGAAACATCGCCTGGTCCTGTAGAGTACATTTGATGATGTGGTAGGACAGGTGGATGAAGAAACGTAGGCATATATGGATGAGGATGTATTGGTGGATGACTACCAGGGTGAAACTCTGGCTGTTGAGGTAACACCAGCACCCTTCGAACACCATTTTCTTCAATAACCTGCAACAACATCAAGTAGAATAGCCCTGCTTAAAATCTGAAGCTGACAAGGCAAGTTTTGTTTTGGTCTAACTCAACTTTCCTCATTCCATAAAGTAACCAGAACGAGAGGAACCACTATGAAATATAGGACTAATTTTTTACTCACAAGATCATTATAAGCAAAGACAATAATACATTTTACATTAGAAATAAGGCTACAGATAATTCAGATAATAAAGTAATTATGTACTGATGTCCAGTGTGCTAAATCAGATATTCCTATCTTACATATTACAAAATTATTGAAGTATTTCATATGCAAGACATACAACTGTCATCCATTTAGCAACATTTTCCAAAACACTGATAAAGACCCTTGACAATTTGTGAGATACAGTAAAACAAGCCTTGCTTTTCCCAAGAACAACAGAATCAACACAATTTCATAGAACAAATGTAAGTTTTCCCAAAATGTACAACCTTGTCCAAACTTGATTTATTCATTACAATTGTGCACAGCTTGATAGGGTAAATATACGACTTGCTACTCCTGAGAAGAAGCAATAAACTTTGCTAGTTAAAAGTCTTATTAAGCTGTAATATAATCAAAATTAACTTGGTTTATATTATTGTATGTATTTTCCCACATAATTGTTCTTTTTATTAGAAGTCACTTTCTGTTCACCTGGGATACATATCCTGGAGGCACATAAATAGGAGGCACTGAACCATTTGGGGACACCATTGGAACCTGAGCAGGACCTGCAGAGGGAGAAATGAAATTTAGAACTTACTTCAAATATTTCCAGAAAACATCCTGTAAATGCCTGAAAGCAACTTTGAAATTCAAAAAAGTATACCAAGTGTACATTTGGTAATTTGTGAAGCTACTTGTGCAGCCAAATATCATTGCTGGTTTCCAAAATCTCTTATTTTCCCACCATTCCATGCTGCCTCTATCACAGTACTGAAACAGCCTACACATAAAAATCAGGGCAGCTAAGCAGCTGAATTTTGTGTAGGAAACAGTATTGACAACTGTGGGGCTTTATTCCTCCATTAAAGACGAGTTCCAAAGTTTTCAGTCCTGTTCGCAGTGATTCTTCCTAAATCCTTAGAGCTCTTCTGTCATGTACAGAATACAAGCTGGAAATGAACAAAGCAACCCACTTGACTGGTACCTCATCCAAGATCCTGGGCATTCAGTTCCTAAACTACTAATGCATTGTGCAAGTTTTACAAAACCCACCTTCACCAGTACCTCCAAAACGAGTTGAAAAGCACATCGCCCCAAAGCATTTCTATTAATTTTTTTAAAAAATTTTAATGCATTTCTACAAGACACTACAAAGAAGAACTTAACAATAAAATGGAGATTTATACAGTGCAGAACAAACAAATCCAATATATAGTTCATAACAGTAAGAAAAAAAAGCACCCAAAAGAGAATTATGTAAAATTAATATTCACCCCAACCTCCCACTAAAAAAAGAAAAAAAACCCAGGCCAACCACTTTACATATATAAAAAAAATCAATCAGAACATTCAATCCCAGAGAACTGTAATAACATATAGGGGAAAAATAATATAATGCCAACTACCATAAGTATAATTCATAACAGAAAACCATATAACTTTCAAGAAAAAAAAGCTGAAAGTAAGGGATTGTAGCATACTAAAAAAAAAAGGATAAACTTACCCTAAAGAAGCACGATGAAAATATTCAAGAAAAGGTCCCCACACCTTATGAAACTTTATGTCCCAATTAAGGTGAATAATTAATCTTTTCGAGGTCTAAACAGGTCATAATATCATTAAGTTATTGAGCATGAGTGGGTGGGGCAACATCTTTCCACCTAAGAACCACCAAACGTCTAGCTAAGAGATAATGTTTGGTGTTTAGTCGTACTCAAGTGCATATTTACTTCACCCAAGGTGCCAAAAAGAGCAACCAGAGGGTTAGGTTCTAAATGACAGTTAAGAATATGAGATAGGGTTAAAAAAAAACTTCTCTCCAGAATTTCTCAAGACTAGGACAGGTCCAATACATATGAATAAGGGAAGCCTCAGCACCTTTACACTTATCACAAACAGGACTAATGTCAGGATAAAACCGCGGTAATTTAGTTTTAGACATATGAGCCCTGTGTACAACCTTAAACTGCAAAAGGCAGTGGCGAGCACATAAAGAGGTTGAGTTGACTGACTTAAGGATTAGATCCCGAAACTGCATCGGATAAAGAGATATTTAGATCTTGCTCCCAGGCAGATCTGATTTTATTGAAAGGGGCACGTCTCAAAATCACTAACTTATCACGAATAGCCGATATTAAACCTTACCCAATGGGTTGGTACAGGTTTCCCCCACCATCTGAAGGTAGAGCGTTCCTATGAAATGGTTTGTAAGCCGGAATGTCATAAAGCGAAGAAGCAATTACCATTTATTTATATGGGAAAAATTTGTCAGCATTCGCAGACCCAAAAATAACCTACCAAATCATGCCAAATAACACATAAAACCTAAAATAACAGTAATATATAGTAAAAGCAGGAATGATATGATAAATACACAGCCTATGTAAATTAGAAATATTTCTCTACAACGATTGCCTGCACTGTTCTCCACAGCAAAAATCTCACGCAAGCACCGTCGGCAAAAGACGACATAGAGCAAGTGGAATTGGCAATCACTTCTGATCTGGGCCAACATTTACGTGCTGGGCGGCACCTAATTAGTTAGCATGTTTATTTCAGCTTTTTTCTTAAAGATGTACTGTGTGCCTCCCAGCTACCGCTGCATTCTCCGCAGATCGGTACAGTATCTGTCCGGGGCCCGGGGGTTGCGGTGGTGGGACACTGGGGTGTCATCTCATCATTGATCAGGGCAGGCAGGTCATCTTCTCCTATGACTGCCCGCCTCGATGTCGAAGGTCGAGGTTCGTCGTCTGCTGTGGCTGATGTGGAAGGCTTGCTTGACAGCTTAGCTTTGCGCATTTTTAGATCATACAGTTCTTTGTAAGCACTCAAACCATCCTGTAAATATGCCCTAAATCGACGTACCCTTTCAAAATTAAAGTCGTACTTTATCATTGCAGTGAAAATCTCACGCAGTTGCTTCACATTCAGTTCCTGGACAACTTCACTTTCGCTATTGCATTCAGTTTTAATTGTTATCCTTTGCTCTTGCAATTGCATCAGCTCTTCATCTATCAGCTCTTGGTCATGGGATGCCAAAACCTCTTCAACATCATCTTTGACAGCTTCCACAAGCCAAACTCACTTTGTCCTTACTTCGTTCACCACGATTGAAACACTTAATTATGTCTAGTTTTATGCTAAGTATAACACCCTTACGAGCTCTTTTAGGCTGTTCCGATACCTTAGAATTCATCTTGCAAATGGCTGCTCACAGGCACGTGCTTAAGCAATGCCGGAGAGAATGCCGTTCTGAATCCGGGGGAGAAGCAGCTGCTCAGGGCACGCGCTGCCTTTTATCGTGCGCTGATTTTTTTCGTAACAGTGAAAACACCTTCTGCTAGCGAAAACAGGTAACTAATGTAGGTCTTTTGTAACAGTGAGGTTTCGTAAAGCGAACATTCGAAAAACAGGGGACACCTGTACAAAGAAACAAATCCAGAACATTTCTTTCAGGCATCTCAGGAAAGTTTGATGTCAAAGGATTAATGAAACGTTGAATTTGAAGATATCTAAAGAAATGAGTATTAGGTAGATTAAACTTTACAGACAGTTGTTGAAAAGTTGCAAAGCGATTATCTGTGAGAAGATCTTCAAAGCACCTAATACCCTTTCTATGCTAGTGTGAAATGTTGAATCCCGCATAGAAGGTAGGAAAAGATGATTGTGTGAAATAGGGCTAGAGAGAGAAAAACTATGAAGACCATTAAATTTCTAAATGACAATAAATGAGGACTGAGCGTCCTCATAATCTAAAAATTTTCTGAACTGAGCCCATATTCTTAAAGTATGTTTAATAAGAGGACTAACAATAAGTCTAGGTAAATGACAAGGAAGTGCGGAACCGAGAAGTGCAGAAATTGAAAGATCCTTAGTAGAGTTCAACTTTATGCCACCCATTTTGGGCAGTCAGATTTATTATGGAAGAAAGACTAAAAAATAAGACAACAAATATTGGCTGGCCAATAATATAAACGAAAATTAGGCAAGGCCATACCACCTTACTTTTTAGATTTTTGAAGATGAGCTTTATTAAGTCTAGGGCGTTTTCCCTGCCATAGATAAGACGAAATAATAGAATCTAATCCATGGAAAAAAGCTTTAGAAATAAAAATTGGCAGAGACTGAAATAAATACAAAAATTTAGGAAGGACATACATTTTATTAACATTAATATGACCTATAAGAGATATAGACAAGGGTGACCACTGTGTCAAACTTTAATTTGAAATGATTTGAAAATGTTGCTGATTATTACTGGGTCAAATTTCTACAACTCTTTACCAGGCACCATTGTGAAAGAATTTTCCAAAACAAATATAATGCTGTTCAAGGCACTAGTTCATCAATATCACCAGCTCTAATGCCTTTACAATGCCCTGACCTTGTCAATAACTGCTACATTCCATGTGAGAAAGAAAAGGGATTCAAAGTCAAAGTGTACTTTTAAGTAGTTGTTCACAGTTCCATTAGCCAAATTATTCAAAGCAAAATCTGATAAAGAGAAAATTAGATAAATTTCCAATTAATCTGTTTGGTGGGATTGAAAATAGAAAATAGAATTTGATTAAGAAACTCTTCTTAGTGCTATGAGATCCTATGTCCACTTAAAATGGCTGTTGAAGTTTGGTTTAAAAGCACATCTAAAATGCAGCAACCAGCAACCTTTCCAGCAAGTTGAAGTATGAGGTCAGTTGTATTCAATCAAAGAGTAAGATTTCAGTTTAAGAAGAGTGTGGAAAAATTATACTATTTTCCATTTTCTTTTCTACGGTGAGATATATCACTGCAACCTTAATACAAATAATCCAGAACTGTTGATATTTGGTCATGGTAGCAGATTTTCTTGACTACTGGATACTATTCTGATGAACTCCCACATACTTTTATTTGACATTTTTAAACATGTTACACAGTAACACGATAGATTGCTCAGTGAATCTGGTAAAAGTAGAGGGAGTGGAAAATATACAAACACTCTAGACCACATTACGTTCTAATCCATGGTGTTTCAAACTCCAATCCTGGCTCTTACAGAGCTGGCCCATGGTCTGGACCCCAGTCCTAGTCACACATGTCACATACACTCTAAGTCTCTGGCTCACATTCTGGACTAATAGGTAAATGAGATGCTGGATTACTAGAATTGTACTACATTAATTTGAACTACATTACAAAGAAGCATTAAGAAACTGCTCTGATTTAATCATATGAACAGGAATTCTAATCAAATAAATTAGCTGTGTCTTCTTTTGTTTCCCAAAAGACACTGCTTGTCCCTTTAAAAGTTAATGCTACACCAATGAACCTTTCTGACAAATGCCTAGAACCAATAGCAGCTTACTATGTTGCATAATTTTACAAACAAGAACATCAACCTTTGACTCCACAAATAATGCTTGACCCACAAAGTTCTCCCAGAACTTATTTTTTGCTCCAGATTCCAGCACCTGCAGTCTCTTACGTCTCTACACTGCAAAACTGTTTTACTTTTCTGTCAGACAAGCCAATATTTTCAAACCAGATACGTTCTGATACATCAGCTCGTAATAAAAAGAACCTCTGGGGTTGTACGTGATATTTCATCTAGAAAAACTGGTAAACTAGCTACTCCAGTACAACTTGGTAAACCACAATAAGTTGGATTCTGTGCTGTACATGCTGTTATTATTTTTGTTTAAATTCTCCACCCTATAAATAATCATAATAGGTATTTTTTATAAAGGTCTTACCATCCATTTTTGTAATTCCACTGTAAATAAACTCAGGAAGTACAGCACCAATGAGTAATGATTACATACGTAAGCAGTTCTCCATTTTAATGACTTGGCAGCATTTTATTGGACTGTCAGCTTGCTCATCTGCTGCCTTCTGTCAAACCTCCACAGGTCACCTAATTACTGCTGCACTTCCTTTTAATATAAAACTTCAGGTATATTGCTGATATCATTGTTTTTAAGAAAATAAAACCAAATAAACAAGATAGTCAATACACTAGTATTAAAATATAAATTCTGACTTATAATAAAGACAAAATGCTTGTAGTCGGACAAAGGAATCCGACATGTGAATTTGATACCTGAATCTGCAATATTTCCAGTGAATGCTGATCACCTGCCAGTGTTAGAAAGATTAATGCTGAGTATGTGAAACTTAGGAATTTCTGGTTAAATCACTAAAAATTACAGCCTGATGTTCAACACAGGTGAATAGTTTTAGCTTTGGATGATGTACATAAAATTAGAGAGAATTAGGGTGTAATGCATTTGAATCTTAATATGGAATGTATGACACACGAGGAAATCTGCAGATGCTGGAATTTCAAGCAACACACATAAAAGTTGCTGGTGAATGCAGCAGGCCAGGCAGCATCTCTAGGAAGAGGTACAGTCGATGTTTCAGGCCGAGACCCTTCATCAGGACTAACTGAAAGAAGAGCTAGTAAGAGATTTGAAAGTGGGAGGGGGAAGGGAAAATAAGAAATGATAGGAGAAAACAGGAAGGGGAGGGATGGAGCCAAGAGCTGGACAGGTGATTGGCAAAAGGGATTTGAGCGGATCATGGGACGGCAGGCCTAGGGAGAAAAAAAGGGGGGGGGAGCTCAGAGGATGGGCAAGGGGTATAGTCAGAGGGACAGAGGGAGAAAAAGGAGAGAGAGAAAAAGAGTGTGTGTATATAAATAAATAACAGATGGGGTACGAGGGGGAGGTGGGGCATTAGTGGAAGTTTGAGAAGTCAATGTTCATGCTATCAGGTTGGGGGCTACCCAGATGGAATATAAGGTGTTGTTCCTCCAACCTGAGTGTGGCTTCATCTTTACAGTAGAGGAGGCCGCCTCTTACTAGCTCTTTTTTCAGTTAGTCCTGACGAAGGGTCTTGGCCCGAAACTTCCACTGTACCTCTTCCTAGAGATGCTGCCTGGCCTGTTGCGTTCACCAGCAACTCTTATGTGTGTTGCATGGAATGTATGATCTTGTTAGTTACAAAAAAGCAGCTTTAAATTTGATTAAACTGAAATAATCCAAATATATAGATTCAGACTAAACTGTACCTAAGTCTCTAAGTGATCGGGCAGAATTTGAGCCAGTTGGTATGCAAATAGATGCACTGTGTAGTGTGACTTAAGAAGGGTTGACAGATGATACGGCAAAATTGCAGTCAGTGGGATGGGCAGAAGTGTGTCTTTAAACTACACAGAAGGTTCAACACTCTGGAAAAGTGAGGATGAAGTAAAAGGGAAGGGCAGTGCAGGAGAGGTTACAAAAGACTTCAGAATAAATTAAAAAAAAACAAATAGTTTAGAAAAAGATAAGAATTTGACTTCCGATAACATGGGGGCAAAATTGAAAAGGGTGATGAATATAGGCCTGAAAGTGTTATATTTGAATATATGCAATGTATGGAATAAGGTAGATGATATTATAGTGCAATTAGAGATTTGCAGGTATGACATGTGGGCATCACTGAGTCATCGCTGAAAGGAGGTAATAGTTTAACATCCAAGGATACACACTGTATCGAAAGAAAAGGCAGGTAGAGGGGTGGAGTGGCTCTGTCGGTAAGAAATGAAATAGGATCAGAAGGTATAGAATCTCTGTGTGAAGAGTTAAGAAACTGGAAGGTTAAAACGAAGGGATGATGGGAATAATAAGTGGGCCTCCGAAAAGTAGCCAGGATGTGGAGTACAAATTACAATGGGAGGTACAAAAGGCATTTAAAAACAACAATGCTATGATAGTATACTGGGAAACTCAGGTTAGTGCTGGATCCAAAGTAAAGGAATCTGCAGAATGCATACAAGATAGATTTTTAGAGAAGCTTGCAGTTGAGCCTACTAGGGAAAAAGCAATTCTGCATTGAGTGTTGTATAATGAACCAGATTTACTTAGGGAGCTTAGGGTGAATGAATCTTTAGGAGACAGTGATCATAATATGATAGAATTCACCCTGCAGTTTGGGAAGGAGAAGATAAAATGGGATATATTGTTATTCAACATCATTATGTGCTGTGTTGTATGACTTAGGTGATCACGGTCTTGGCAAATATTTCTTCAGAAGTGGTTTGCCATTGCTTTCTTCTGGGCAGTGTCTTTACAAGGCAGGTGACCCCAGCCATTATCAATAATCTTCACAGCCTGTCTGCCTGGAATCAACGATCGCATAACCAGCTGCTCAAACGATCATCCACCACCTGCCACCGGGATGCTATATAGGTACTAAACTTTGCCCAAGGGTGACCTGCAGGCTAGTAGAGAAAGAGGGAGTGCCTAACACCTCCTCTTGTGGAGATGTATCTCCAGCCTGCCACCCAGTCGAGTAAAGGGAACGACAGCGACATGAGAGGAACTGGACAAAGTTGACTGGAATGCAACAATGGCTGGGGTTACTGGGATCAATTCAGAAGGCGCATGATAGATACATCCCAAAGGAGAAGAAGAGGTATTCTAAAGGGAGGATGAGGCAACAAGGAAAGTCGCTGACAAGGGAAGTCAAAAACAGCACACAAACAAAAGAGAGAACATAAAATATAGCAAAAAATAGCAGGAAGCTTTCTCAGATATATAACGTAAAAGTCAGGTGAGAGTGGATATTGGGCCACTGTAAAATGCTGATCGAGAGGTAGTAATTGGAGACAAGGAAACAATTAACAAACTTAATAAGCATATTGCATCAGTCTTCACTGTAGGAGACACCAGCAGAATGCCAGAAATTCAAGGGTGTCAGGGGATAGAAGTGAGTGTAGTTGCTATTACTAAAGACAAGGTGCTTGGGAAGCTGAAAGGTCTGAAGGTAGATAAGTCATCTAGACCAGATGGAGTATACCTGAAGGTTCTGAAAGAGGTAGCAGAAGAGATTGTGGAGGCACTAGTAGTTCTTTCAAGAATCATTAGATCCTGGAATAGTTCCGGAAGACTGGTAAATTGTAAAAGTCACTCCACTCTTTAAAAAGGAAGGGAGGAAGAACAAAGGAAATTATTCTGATATGTCTGTCCACGGCCTCCTCTATTGTAAAGATGAAGCCACACTCAGGTTGGAGGAACAACACCTTATATTCCGTCTGGGTAGCCTCCAACCTGATGGCATGAACATTGACTTCTCAAACTTCCGCTAATGCCCCACCTCCCCCTCGTACCACATCTGTTATTTATTTATATACACATTCTTTTTCTCTCTCTCCTTTTTCTCCCTCTGTCCCTCTCCCTATACCCCTTCCCCATCCTCTTGGTTTTCCCCCCTCCCCCTTCTCTTTCTCCCTGGGTCTCCCGTCCCATGATCCTCTCATATTCCTTTTGCCAATCAACTGTCCAGTTCTTGGCTCCATCCCTCCCCCCCTCCTGTCTTCTCCTATCATTTTGGATCTCCCCCCCAACCCACTTTCAAATCTCTTACTAGCTCTTCTTTCAGTTAGTCCTGACGAAGGGTCTCAGCCCGAAATGTCGACTGTACCTCTTTCTAGAGATGCTGCCTGGCCTGCTGCGTTCTCCAGCAACTTTGATGTGTGTTGTATAGTCCAGTTAGCCTGACTTCAATGATTGAGAAGATGTTGGAGTCCATTATTAATGATGAGGCTTTGGGGTACTAGGAGGCATGAGATATATAGTAGGTCAAAGTCAGCATGGTTTCTTTAAGGGGAAATCTTGACAGACAAATTTTTTTGAGGAAATAACAGGCAGGATAGAAAAAGCAAAGTCAGTGGATATTGTTTACTTGGAATTTCAGAAGGCCTGTGATAAGGTGCTTTACATGAGGCTGCTAAACAAGATAACAGCCCATGGTATTACAGGAAAGATGAATAGTGGTGTTCTGCAGGGATCAATGTTGGGACCACTTCTGTTCATGTTATACACTATGTCAACAATTTGGATGACACAATTGATGGCTCTTTGGCCAAGTTTGTGGATGATACCAATATGAGTGGAGGGACAGACAGTGTTGAGGGACAGATAGTGTTGAGGAAGCAAGGAGTCTGTAAAAGGACAGATAGATTAGGAGAACTGGCAAGGAAGTGACACATGGAATATAGTGCAGAGAAGTGTATGGTCTTGCAATTTGGTAAAGTCGTAGATTTGCTAAGGGTCAACTTGCTGTTTGAGTCGGTTGTACGGAAGACAAGTGCAATGTTAACATTTCATTTCTAGTGGACCAGAATATACAAGCAAGAATGTAATACTGAAGCTTTATAAGGCATTGGTCAGGCTGCATTCAGAGTATTTTGAGCAGTTTTGGGCCCCTCATCTTGATAAATCCAGTGGAGGTTCACAAGAATGGTCCCAGGAATAAAAGGGTTAATGTTTGAAGACTGTTTGATGGCTGTGGGCCTGTATTCACTGGAATTTAGATGAATGAGGGGCAATTTATTTGAAACCTATCTAACATTGAAAGCCCTAGAGTGGATATGGAGAGGATGTTTTCTATAGTGGGGTGGGGGCCAGGACCAGAGGGCACAGTCTCAGAATAGAATGACATCCCTTTAGAAAGGACATCAGGAGGAATTTCTTTAACCAGAGGGTGGTGCATCTGTGGAATTCATTGACCAAGTCATTGGGTATCACTAACCTCAACAATCATGAAGTGCTATGATGATGATGATGTTTACTCAGGCCTGAGAGGCCAGCGTCAGGCATTTTCATGCTTTACAAGGCACGGATTGGAAGGATGTGTGGGGCGCCACTCCTTGCACTGGTAACCAATTGTATAAAATCTTAACTTCTGGGCCAGCTGGTGGCGTAACGACATCAGTGCCGGACCCGGGAGCGGAGGTTCCCAAGTTCGAAAATAGTCGGGTCCGCCCCCAAGTACACTTTCCATCCGTACCGGGTTGAGTGTCGAGTACACAACTCGACCTCATAAAACAAAGGGAAAATACTGCGAAAAAATGTCTGTGTGAGGAGTGGTGCACCACACAGTCTCTCTCTCTCGCTCCGCGCCTTGTAAAAAAGCACGGACGCACACATGGGCACGCAGATGCACACACACAGGCACACGCCCAAAAAAATTCTTAACTTCCATTGAACCCATTCCTAACCACTCACCTACCACTCAAACTGGTGCACTGATGATGTCATAGGCTCTGCTCTCCACTGCACCCTGTCCTACTTCAAAAATGATGCCTCAAATGTCAGGAAGTTGTTCATTGATAAAGGATAGATAAAGGGGATGCAGTGGATGTTGTATATTTGGACTTTCAGAAGACCTTTGACAAGGTGCCACACATGAGGCTGCTTACCAAGATAAGAGTCCATGGTATTACAGGAAAGTTACTGGCATGGTTAGAGCATTGCCTGATTAATAGGAGGCAGCAAGTGGGAATAAAAGGATCCTTTTCTGGTTGGCTGTCAGTGACAAGTGGTGTTCCTTAAGGGTTGGTGTTGGGACCACTTCTTTTTATGCTGTATATCAATGATCTAGATGATGGAATATATGGGTTTGTTGCCAAGTTTGCAATGACACAAAAATTAGTGGAGGGGCAAGTAGTGTTGAGGAAGGACTTAGACAGATTAGGAGAATGGACAAGAAAGTGGCAAATGAAATACAATGTTGGAAATGTATGGTCATGCACTTCGGTAGAAGAAATAAATATGCAGACTATTTTCTAAACTGCGAGAAAATGCAAAAATCTGAGATGCAAAGGGATTTGGGGGTCCTTGTGCCGAACACCCTAAAGGTTGATTCGGTGATGACAAAGGCAAATGCAATGTTAGCATTCATTTCAAGAGGTCTAGAATACAAGAGCAGGGATGTGATGCTGAGGCTTTATAAGGCACTGGTGAGACCTCACCTTGAGTACTGTGAACAGTTTTGGGCTCCTTATCAAAGAAAAGATGTGCAGGCATTGGAGAGGATTCAGAGGAGGTTCACAAGGATGATTCCAGGAAAGAAAGGGTTATCGTACGAGGAATGTTTGAGGACTCTGGGCTTGTACTCACCGGAATTTAGAAGGATGGGGGGGGGGGGGGGGGCATCTCATTGAAATCTTTCAAATGTGGAAAGGCCTAGATGGAGTAGATGTGGAAAGGATGTTTCCTGTGGTGGAGGAGTCTAGGACAAGAAGGCACAGCCTCAGGATAAAGGGGCTTCCATTTAAAACAGAGACACGGAGAAATTTCTTTAGCGAGAGGGAGGTGAATTGGTGGAATTTGTTACCACAGGTAGCTGTGGAGGCCAGGTTGTTGGGCATATTTAAGGCGTAGATTGATAGGTTCTTTATGGGCATCAAAGATTACGGAGAGAAGGTCAGGGAATGGGGCTGAGGAGGGGATAAAAGGATCAGCCACGATCGAATGGTGGAACAGACTCAATGAGCCAAATGCTGCTCCTATGTCTTATGGTTTTATGAATCTCAGCTTGGTGTTTAATACAATGATTTCTCGGAGGCTGGTGGGTAAACTGTCCTCATGGGACTCAACACCTATCTTGATAACTGGATCTTTGACTTGTTGATGGAATGCCCCCAGTAAGTCCAAATTGGCAACAACATCTCAAGCCTCTTCACACTGAACACCGGTGGGTTTTGTGTTCAGCCCACTGCTGATAATACTGACTGATCCAACTCAAACTGCAATATCAAGTTTGGTGCTGGTCTCATCAGCAACAATGGTGAGTTGGCATACAAAGAGAAGTTAGAGGGGCTTGTCAGACGATGTGAGAATAACAACATGAGTCTCAATATAGACAAGACAAAAGAGATGATTGTGGACTTCAGAAATGCGCAGGTTAACCACTCTCCATAGCATGTCAATGGCTCTGCTGTGGACAGAATGAAGAACACAAAGTTCCTGTACGTGCACATAACGGATGATCTAAACTGGACCTACAAAACCTCCTCAGTCCAGAAGGCACAACAGCATCTACACTTTCTGAGGAAATTAAGGCATGCAAGGCTCTCCGCTCCATTCAAACAACTTTCTCCAGGAGCGCCATCATGTGTTCTGTCTGTCTGCATCATTATCATATGGAAGCAGCAAGGCGTTGTATCACAAGACCACACAGGGGATAGTACAAACTGCCGGGAGGATCACTGGGGCCTCCTTCCCCATATTTTGACACTTATCAGAAGCGTTGCAGTCAAAGGGCCTGAAACATTGTTGAGGACCCCCACCACCCATCCTACAACCTGTTTGACCTACTACCATCAAGGAGGAGATACAGGAGCATCAGGACTAGAACTGCCAAATTAGGTAACAGCTCCTATCCCCAAATTGTAAGACTAATGAATACCCTGCCACCACCAAGATCTTGTTACTAGGACAGTGAGCTGCTTACTGTTCCGCTTACCTGTGCAGCACACTTCACATGCATTTTTAATTATATTTTATTGATTTATTTGTAGTAATATAATGCTTTATGTTCTGTGTGTAATATACGTATTGTGGGTGTACCGTGTTCCAGAGGAACAATGTTTCATTTGGTGGGATATTATCTACAGTTAGATGACAGTAAACTGCTTGAACTTGAACCTGTATATTTAAAGCAGAAGTTGATAGACTCTTGTTTAGTAAGAGCATCAAAAGTTACAGGGAGACAGCAGCTTGAGAGGAATAATAAATCAGGCATGTTGGAATAATCCAGCAGATTCAATGGGCTGAATAGCCTGAGTCAGCTCCTCTGGTCTTTTGACCTTTATATTTACTTTTTAATGCAGACTGCAATGCAGCACAGACTGATGAACATTCACAATAAGCCATTACCAACATGAAAGTCACATTGATGACGCACTGGTGACTTATTTACAATATCTTAAAGGGACTTTGTCTTGTTGATTCTCCTGTTTACCACAATGACATCGACGGTATGTACATAGAGAATACGATGACGAAGATGGAAAATGACAGAAATGGAAAATAAAACCATCTCAATGTACGATCAAAATCCTGAGTTTGCTATCCAGACCTAATTTGCCTGGTTCACGACATCCTTCAATATCACACAAACAACAGGAATTCTGCAGATGCTGGAAATTCAAGCAACACACATAAAAGTTGCTGGTGAACGCAGCAGGCCAGGCAGCAACTCTAGGAAGAGGTGCAGTCGACGTTTCAGGCCGAGACCCTTCGTCAGGACTAACTGAAGGAAGAGTAAGGGATTTGAAAGTTGGAGGGGGAGGGGGAGATCCAAAATGATAGGAGAAGACAGGAGGGGGAGAAATGGAGCCAGGAGCTGGACAGGTGATAGGCAAAAGGGATACGAGAGGATCATGGGACAGGAAGTCCGGGAAGAAAGACAGGGGGGAGGGATATCACACTGCTGCTTTTCTAACTTCCTTATAAAATTCACTCAACCCAATGGATATACACTCCGTAGCCACTTTATTAGGTACAGGAGTAGATCCTGGTGTGGTATTCTGCTGCTATAGCCCATCCACTTCAAGGTTCAACATATTGTGCATTCAGAAATTCTCTTCTGCATAACACTGTTACAACACATTGTTATTTAGTTACTATTGCCTTCCTGTCAGCTTGAACCAGTCTGACTGCTCTCCTCTGACCTCTCTTATTAACAAGGCATCTACTGCCACAGAACTGCCACACACTGTATGTTTTTTTTTGTTTTTCACACCATTCCGTAAATTCTAGAGAATATTGTGCATGAAAATCCTAGGAAATGAGCAGTTTCTGAGCTACTCAAACTATTCTGTCTGACACCAATAATCATTCCACGTCAAAGTCACTTAGATCACATTTCTTCCCCAATCTGATGTTTGGACTGAACAACAACGGAAACTCTTGACCAAATATGTATGCTTTTTTGCACTGAGTTGCTGATTGGCTGACTAGATATTTGCATTAATCAGGAAGTGTACATGCGTACCTAATAAAGTGGCCACTGAGTGCATATTCAATGTTTGCTGAACTGATCACCTTGTCCCCCTAAACAATTACAGTACATTACATATCACAATGTATTCATTTAGTCTTCCTTAAATACAATGTCTATGAAAAGTTCACCTCCCCTTGGAAGTTTTTGTGTTTTGTTTTGCAACATTGAATCACAGTGGATTTAATTTGGCTTCTTTGACACTGATCAACTGAAAAAGATTCTTTTATGTCAAAGTGAAAACAGATCTCTATGAAGTGATCTCAATTTATTACAAATATGTCTGTCTGTCTGTCTAGGTACCGTATCCGATGCCGACGTTAGTGACCATGGTTTTCCATATAGACCTATCCTTTGTTTTTTGGATGACTTCCATTTCCTCGATGCGTAGCCACCTGGCTATGCTTTTGATGTACATAAGCCGAGGTCTTCCTCTAGGTTTACTCCCCTCAATTGTTCCAGAGGGTATGAGTTTTTCTAGTTCATTTTTCCGCATGATGTGTCCTAGGAATCTGAGTTGTCTTTCTCTTATTGTTGGTATGAGTGATCGAATAGCTTGGGCTCTTCTGAGAACTTCTTCATTTGATGTGTGTGTGGTCCATGATATTTTTAACATCCTCCTGTAGAACCATAATTCAGCTGCTTCTAGCCTCTTTTCCATTGCTGGAGAAATGGTCCAGCATTCACTTCCATAAGTCAGGATAGAATAAATGTAGCACTGCAGTATTCTGTTTTTAGTGTACGTGCTCATCTTTCCGTCTGTTAATATGGTCTTCATTATTTGGAAAGCTTCTTTCGCCATTGCTATTCTGTATCTGATATGTGTCGCACCTGTCATTACTTGTTATTAGGCTGCCAAGATATTTGAATTTGTTGACTTGTTTGATGTTTGTATTTCCAATCTTGATCACACATTGTGGGATATTAGTCTTTCTGGAGATGACCATGCTTTCTGTCTTCTTGGTGTTGATTGAGAGACCTCTGCGATTACTTTCTGCTGCCACCATAGTGAGTAGCTCTTGAAGTTTTGTTTCTGAGTCAGCTATTATTACGATGTCATCAGCACATCCGATGTTATTTATATTATGGCCTCCAATTGTGAATCCTTTGATGTCTTTGATACTTCTCAAGATATTTTCACTATACAGGTTGAATAAGTCTGGCGAAAAGACACAACCTTGCCTGACTTCTCTCATGATATTCACATACTCACTCACTTCTCCTTCTATTCTGAGGGATGCTGTCTGGTCCCAGTATAAGTTTCTTAAGAAACGTATATCTTTCCCATCTATGTCAAGATCTTGAAGCATTTCCAGAAGATCTCGCTGTCTGACAGTGTCAAAAACTTTTGTATAGTCAATGAAACATAGGTAGGTGTCTTTTTGTACCTGGATGGCTCGTTCACAGATCAACCTTAGCATGAAAATTGCATTTCTGGTTCCAGTGTTTTCCACAAAGCCGCATTACAAATATAAAACACAATAATTGATTGCGTAAGTGTTCACCCCCTCCCCCCTTAATGTGACACACCAAATCATCACTGGTGCAGCCAATTGGTTTTAGAAGTCATATGATTAGTTAGATTGAGTTTTATTTTTGGAGACCTGTGTGCAGTCAAGGTATTTCAAGTGATTGTTGTAAAAATACACCTGTATCTGGAAGGTCCAACTGCTGGTGAGTCAGTATCCTGGCAAAATCTACACCATGAATACACTCCAAGGAACTCTGCAATAAGGTTATTGGAAAGCACAAGTCAGGAGATAGATACAAGAAAATTTCCAAGTCACTGAATATATCTTGTAGTAAAGTTCAGTCTATCAACAAGAAATGGAAAGAATAAGGCATGGCTGTAAATCTCCCTCGAGCAGGCTGTTCTCAAAAACTGAGTGACCGTACAAGAAGGGGACTAGTGAGAGAGGCCACCAAAAGACCTATAACATTTCTGGAGGAGTTACAAGCTTTAGTGGCTGAGATGGGAGAGAATGTGCATAGGAGAGTGGCAAAGGGAATATCACTGTTGAAAAAAACTCACATGAAATCTCAGCTAGAGTTTGCCAGAAGATATCCGGGCGACTCTGAAGGCAGCTGGAAGGAGGTTCCATGATCTGGTGAAACCAAAATTGAGCTTTTGGACATCAGAGTAAATGCTATGTTTGGCTTAAGCCAAACGGCACACATCATCAAAAACACACCATCCCTACCGTGAAGCATGGTGGTGGCTGCATTGTGCTGTGGGGATGCTTCATTGCAGCAGGCCCTAGAAGGCTTGTGAAAGTACAGGGTAAAATAAATGCAGCAAAATACAGGGAAATCCTGGAGGAAAACCTGATGCAGTCTGCAAGAGAACTGTGACTTGGGAGAAGATTTGCTTTCCAGCAAAATAATAACCCCAAGCATAAATTCAAAGCTACACACTACTACTACTACGTCGACTCAGGCCTAGCGGGCCGGCATCGGGCACAATGACGGACTCTCCACTTCTCCCTCTCCCTCATCAGTGTGTTCAGTTCATCTACATTAGCCGCGCCGCTGTCTTCTAGGAGCGTGTTGACCATAGTCTTGGGATGGCGCCCAGGGTTCATCCTCCTGCGCTTGGGCTCCCATATGATGACTAGGCTGGCAGGTAGCTCGGGGTGGCGTAGACAGTGCCCCGCTAGTTGCAGTCTTCTCACCTCGATTTTAGTGGAGAGCATCGGTAGGTTGTTATAGAGCTCAACGTTCGTCATGTGCTATTGCCAACTCACATCAAGAGCCATCTGGAGCATTTGTGTATAGAAACCATCTAGAGACTTCCGCATCGTCTTGGTGAGTGTCCACGTCTCGCATCCATACGTGAGAATGGACTCTCTGGCTGCTATGAAAATCCTCTTTTTAAGCTCTCTGGTCAGCTACATAGGAATGCCTTAAAAACAACAATGTTTATGTCCTGGATTGGCCAAGTCAGAGCCCAGACCTCAATCCAATTAAGAATTTGCGGCTGGACTTGAAAAAGGCTGTTTCTCTCAAGATCCCCATGCAATGTGACAGAGCTTGAGCATTTTTGTAAAGAAGAATGGTGAAAAATTGCAGTGTCCAGATGTGCAAAGCTGATAGAGACTTAGCCACACAGACTCAAGGCTGTAATTGCTGCCAAAGGTGCATCTGCTAAATACTGACTTGAATACTTTTCTAATCAATTACTTTGTGTTTTATATTTGTAGTTAATTTAGATCACTTGGTAGAGCTCTGTTTTTACTTTGACATGAAAGACTCTTCTTCTGTCGATCAGTGTCAAAATAAGCCAAATTAAATCCACTGTGATCCAATATTGTAAAACAATAAAACATGAAAACTTTCGGTGGGAGGGGGAAGGAATACTTTTTATAGGCACTATATGTGGAAGACTGCTGTATGAGTGTTCTTCTTCTCCCAGTTGAACAATATTAGCAAATTTTATATCAACTCCAACACCTTTTCTCCCTTAATATCAACATGCTCCAGAACATCAACCTCACTCATATTGTCCTCACTGTCATCAAGTTCCCTCTTGTTGGTGAATATCAAAGAGAAGTATTCATTGAGGACCTCGGTCACTTCCACAGCCTCCAGGCACATCTTCCCACCTTTATCTCTAATTGGTCCTACCTTCACTCCTGTCATCATTTTGTTCTTGACATAATTGAAGAATGCTTTGGGGTTTTCCTTTACCCTACTCGCCAAGGCCTTCTCATGCCACTTTCTTGCTCTCCTCAGCCCCTTCTTAAGCTCCTTTCTTGCTACCCTATATTCCTCCATAGACCTATCTGATCCTTGCTTTCTAAACCTCATGTATGCTGCCTTCTTCCACCTGACTAGATTTTCCACCTGACTAGTCACCCATGGTTCCTTCACCCTATCATTCTTTATCTTCCTCACCGGGACAAATTTATCCCTAACATCCTGCAAGAGATCCCTAAACATCGACCACATGTCCATAGTACATTTCCCTGCAAAAATATCATCCCAATTCACACCAGCAAGTTCTAGCCTTATAGCCTCATTAATTGCCCTTCCCCAATTAAAAATTTTCCTATCCTCCCTGATTCTATCCTTTTCCATGATAATGTTAAAGACCAGGGAGTGGTGGTCACTGTCCCCCAGATGCTCACCCACTGAGAGATCTGTGACCTGACCCGGTTCGTTACCTAATACTAGATCTAGCATGGCATTCCCCCTAGTCGGCCTGTCAACATATTGTGACAGGAACCCGTCCTGAACACACTTAACAAACTCTGCCCCATCTAAATCATTGGAACTAATCAAATGCCAATCAATATTAGGGAAGTTAAAGTCACCCATGATAACAACCCTGTTATTTTTGCACTTTTCCAAAAACTGCCTCCCAATCTGCTGCTCAGTATCTCTGCTACTACCAGGGGGCCTATAGAATACTCCCAATAGAGTACCTGCTCCCTTCCTGTTCTTGACTTCTACTCATACTGACTCAGAAGAGGATCCTGCTACATTATACACCCTTTCTGCAGCTGTAATAGTATCCCTGACCAGTAATGCCACCACTCCTCCCCTCCCCCCCCCCATCCTTTTTAAAGCACTGAAATCCAGGAATATTGAGAATCCATTCCTGCCCTGGTGCCAGCCAAGTCTCTGTAATGGCCACTACATCATAATTCCATGTCTGTATCCAAGCTTTCAGTTCATCACCTTTGTTCCTGATGCTTTGTACATTGAGGTACACACATTTCAGCCCTTCTACCTTACTACCTTTACACCCTTTATTCTGCTTCTCTTTCCTCAAAGCCTCTCTATATGTTAGAGCTCGCTTTACTCCATGCACTATACTTGCAGTTCTCACATGACCTTTATCCTCCTCCACCTCACTATCTGCTCTAACACTCTGGTTCCCCTCCCCCTGCAAATCTAGTTTAAACCCCCCCGAGCAGCACTAGCAAACCTTCCTGCAAGGATATTAGTCCCTCTCCAGTTCAGGTGCAACCCGTCTCATCGGAACAGGTCCCACCTTCCCTGGAACAAGGTCTAACTATCCAGAAACATGAAGCCCTCTCTCCTGCATGAATTCCTTAGCCATGTATTTAGCTGTATTATCTTCCTACTTCTAGATTCACTAGGACGTGGCACGGGTAGCAATCCTGAGATTGCAAACCTGGAGGTACTGTCCCTCAACTTTGCACCTAACTCCCTAAACTCTCTTTGCAGGACCTCCTCCTTCTTCCTATACATGTCATTGGTCCCTACATGGACCACGACATCTGGCTGCTCACCCTCCTTCCTAAGAATACCGAGAACTCGATCCGAGATATCGCGGACCCTGGCACCAGGGAGGCAACAGACCATCCAGGATTCTCGATCTCTCGCGCAGAACCTCCTATCTGTCCCCCTAACTATCGACTCCTCTATCACTACTACTCTCCTCTTTTCCCTCCTTCCTTTCTGAGCTGAGGGTCCAGTCTCAGTGCCAGACGCGACCACTGTAACTTGTCCCTGGTAGGTCGTCCCCACCAACAGTATCCAAAACGGTATACTTACTGTTGATGAGAACAGCCACAGGAGTGCTCTGCTCTATCTGCCTTTTCCCCTTCCCTCTCCTGACAGTCACCCAGCTACCTGCCTCCTGACTTTTAGGGGTTACTATTTTCCTGTAACTCCTGTTTATTTCTGCCTCTGCCTCACGAATGATCCGAAGTTCATCCAGCTTCAGCTCCAGTTACCTAACTCGGTTTGTCGGGAGCTGCAGCTGGATGCACCTTTTACAGGAGTAGTCATCAGGGACAATTGTGCTTCATCCTGACTCCCCACATACTGCAAACAGAGCACTCGACTGCCCTAACTGCTGCGCCCGTTGCCTATTCCTAAGTAATTAGAGTTATTAAACGAACCTACCCGGCCTTACCTCACTGGGAGCAAGCTCGTCCTCAGCCTCTGCTCGCTGAAGCCTCTCGAGCCAAAGCCTTCCTACTGTCTCCCACTACTCCGTCACCCGCTCCGTTAATCTGCTCGCTTTTTAAACTCTCCCGCTGTCTCATGGGCCAACTTTCATGCGCTTGCGCAGTCGTGTCCCATTCAAACTGCTGAAGAAATGACCACCCCTTCTCAATCTGCTCGCTTTTTAAACTCTCCCACTGTCTCACGGGCCGACTTTCATGCGCTTGCACAGTCATGCCACGTTCAAACTGCCGAAGAAAGTTTCCACCCTCTTGTTCCCCATCCTCCAATCCAATCCTATCCTTCCACCCTCTTGTTCCCCACCTCCTTCACACATGGTCTATGGTCCTCTCCTATGAGATTCCATTTTGTTCAGCCCTTTGTCTCTTCCACCTATCACCTCCCAGCTTTTCACATTATTTCTCCTCCCCCATCTACTTACCTTCTCCCTCATACCTGGATTCATACCTCACTCAACAGCCTGTCATCTTCTCTCTCCCTTCACACTTTTATTCTGGCCTCTGCCCTTTTCCTTTCCAGTCCAGATGAAGTGCCTCAGCTCAAGAATGTCAACTTTTCATTTTCCTCCACAGATGCTGCCTGATTTGCTGAATTCCTCCAGAATTTTGTGTGTGTTGCTCTAGATTTCCAGCATCTGCCATCTCTCATGTTGCTATATCCAATAGGATTTGTTTTATCTGATCAACATCTGATCAAGATATCCTTATGTTCATTATGAGACTACCACTCTAGATCAAACAAGAGTCAACATGTGCTATGCAAGTCCACTCTCTACTGGGAACTAAGAAGTAGCAAGAGAACAATAAAATTCAGTGCTCATTCACTGCACCCTCCGTTAAACAAAGTAGTTGATGGAATCGCCAGCTAGAAGAGATTGTTGCCTAATTTACTGAATAAACCCAATTATGTGTACTGAAGTAAAAACAGAAAATGCTGGGAATACTCAGAAGGTCAGGCTGCATCTGCAGGAATAGAAAGAGACTTGCATTACAGGTGGAAGGCAGGGTATTTCAATCATAGAGTTAGAGACATACAGCAGAGAAATAGGTCCTCAGTCCAACTGGTCCATGCTGGCCAAGATTTCCAACTAAGATAGAACCAGCTGCCTGGATTTGGCCCATATCTCTTTACCTTTCCTATCAATGTACGTGTCTACCATTTAAATGTTGCTAATCTACTTGCCTCGACCACTTGCTCTGACAGTGCATTCCATATGCTGACCACCCTCCAGGTGAGAAAGTTGCCCCCCAGGTACTTATTAAATCTCCTGTTAGTCACCAAATTATCAAGAGATCCCAACATTGGTATTTTAGTATTTTGTTTCTGTAATGTGAATAACCTTTTAGAAATTAAAAGGTTAAAAGGACAGAAGATGGCAGCGTGACGCAACCTGCAGAGGCCACTCCGGTGGTGGTGTCTGTTATTTGTCAAGTAGGGTGCCGTGCACAATCCTGATTTGATGGAGACGGACGTGAGAGGACGGGGGAACATCTGGTGAAACTTCTGAAATGCCTGCTTCACTGCTGCTGCTACTGTGTGGTCCGAAATCTCCAAAGGGGAAGGCCCTGAGTCCTCGGCTTTGCTTGTTGCTTGGTAGCCGGGGCGGGGTCGAAGCGCTCGGCAGAGGATGGTGCTCGGTGCTGAAGGGCTGGTCGGAGGCTCGAAGTTTTCGGACGGACTCAGAGTCTGCTGCGGTCGGGTGCTTCCAATGGTGCTGCATCGGCAAGTTTGCAGCACTTGGAAGTTCATGGCGGGGGGAGTTTCTCTCTTCTACCTTCTGCGTGAGATGATGAGGCTATCAGGACTTTTGAGGCTTTTTTTTACCATGCCCATGGTCTGCTCTTTATCAAATTACGGTATTGCTTCGCACTGTTGTAACTATATGTTATAATTATGTGGTTTTGTCAGTTTTAGTCTTGGTTTATCCTGTGTATCTTGTGACATCATTCTGGAGGAACATTGTATCATTTTTTTAATGCATGCATTTCTAAATGACAATAAACGAGGACTGAGTGTCCTCATAATCTAATCTAAATCTTAGAATATGTATCACAACAAACTAAATATAGTTTACCAAAAAACTATTTTTTTCAGTATTTACAGATTAGAGATTTTCTGCGATCTCAATTATATACATTTCCTAATAATCCTGATAAGAATGTATTAGACAAAATTCTTAATATGAAATCATTTTATAATGGTTCAATATCCAATATTTATGAATGTTGTTGGGCATGAGAAATGATTCTTTAGACAAAAATCAAAAATCTTTGGGAACAAGATTTAACTTGGAATGAGATTTTTAAATTGGTTAATACTTCATTGTTATGTGCTCGTCATTCTCTTCTACAATTTAAAGTGGTTCATAGGGCTTATATGACCAAGGATAAGTTATCTCGTTTTTATATGGATATATCTCCCCACTCTGATAGGTGTAACAACGGAGAAGCTGCACTTATTCATATGTTTTGGATGTGCCCAAGTCTTGGAAAATATTGGAAGGAAGTATTCCAAACTTTTTCTGTACTCCTTAAAGTAAATTTTAAGCCTAATCCTTTGACTGCCCTATTTGGTATTGTTGGAAGGAAAGATATCATCTTGAAGACATCTGATTTGCACATTCTGGCTTTTATCCCTCTTATCACTAGGAGGGCGTATTTGTTTAAATGGAAGGATGCTGTTCCGCCTAATCATGCTCAGTGGTTACGGGATGTTATGGCATGCCTAAATTTAGAAAAGATTCGTTGTTCAATTTCTGAATCTAACCAAGATTTTCAAAATTTGTGGGGGCTGCTTTTAAATTATTTCTATAATCTTTGACTTCTCGTTAAAGTACAGAAGTTGATTAATAGCATATTTTATTATCTGATAAGATTTTTTTTTCTTTTTTTTTCCCAAACAGCTTTGACTTTGGTAGTGGGTATAGATCTTTTTTTATAAAATTGTTTATATTCTAATATATGAATTAATTTAGTCTATATGAATATAGAGTAAGGAGTTCGTTAATGTGATTCAATATACTGTATCTGGTATTATATTTTTTTCTTTTGTTTTATAATATGTATCCTCTTGGACTCTGTATTCTTCTATATTGAAATCAATAAAAATATTGAAAAAGAAAGACTATGTATCACTATTTTTTTAAAACTAGTAAAACCTAAAACACTCACTCTTTGAATAATAGAACAACATAAAACTTGAAGTTTGGAGAATTACTTATTTGCAAAATTGCACTGGTTTCATTTTGTTTAGAAAAGACATACAGCATAGAACAGTTATTAGTAAGATTAGATTTACTGTAGTTATGTAAAACAGATAGTTGCATTTACAAATTATAAACAATGGGAATAGCATTGCTGCAAATGTGTTTCTTCAAAGCAAAGTGTTTCTATTTATTGCCTGGAATAGCTTATATAAAACCCAGCAGATTGAACAGGTCAAGCTTAACACACTATTTTTAACATTAGCCTAATGTGGAAATCTGTGATTCATTCTTTCCATATTATTCAGAGAAGAAAACGTTGATCAGAAATTACTGCAGTGCATTAGGTTAACTTATGTTTCTGTAAAAAAAAACACCAATTTCTGACACCATACAACAAATGATGAATACTGACATCAAAAAACAAAGGACACAAACATCTAAATAATGTAACATATACACACCACTGACATGTTCAACACAACTATCTAAAAAAGTGTTTAAAATAAATCTATAGTTTAGATGACCTGTGCCAGTAGTCTTTTGATTCACAAAATATTGCCAACACTATTTCTATTTGTGGAAATAATTTCAAAGTACACATTGACCAGGTAATATTCAGAACTCTTACGTTCTTACTCAATTTTTTTGATAAGCATTACAAAATGAAACCTTTTCTCAAGTGTTGTACTCTATTCTGAATTTGAACCGATAACGGATTTCAAACCAATCTGATCTAAATTTGACTGCAAACTGTGTCTGGCATAACAATTTTCAAAGCATTTTAACTTTTAACTGAGCAAAAGATGTATGTGAAAAATGCATAAAAATCACACCATTATCCAGTCCAGAACTCCAGTGCCTACTAATCTAGGAACAAAGTCTATTGTAGAAATGAAGTAGAGGAAGGGAAGACAATTTAACTCCAAGCACATCTTGCCAATATTGCTGATCTTTATACCTAGGTTATAGGATACAGGGAAATTAGTGTGGGAATGAGATTGCTCTATGAGGTGGTATTGATTCTGTGGGCTGAATAGCCTCTTTGTGTTGAACTTTATTACTCCATTCCTCCTGAAAACTAACAGAAATCTATCAGAGCAACAAACAATCTGTTGGGGGAGCTCAGTTGGTCAAGTTGCATCTGTAGAAGGAAAGAATTGTTAACACGGCAATGTTAAAAAGTAAAACTAGTAATAAACTATTAGGCACAGATGTTAAGTTTATTTTCTGCATAGATTTACTCAGAGCTGTATTGCATAGAAACTGCCCCTTCAGCCTCTGATGTTGATGCTGACCTCTTTTGCCCATCTACACTAATCCCAATAGCATCTGAACAATGTTGGAGTTCTATATTTGAGGTGCTAGTATCCTATGACTTTATTGAGCAATCAGGATTTAAATGTTTAAAAAAAGAAAGAGTATCAGCAACAGTAAGTTTCTATCTTAGTTATATTCGGATATTCAAATACAGCAGCAAATAATATTATGTAAATAATGACAGACATTAGATAATGTACTATGAAGTCTCTGCTTCTATTAACAAAATATCCTTGAAGCATTGTAGTTTTTTAAATTATAGTAACATAGAAATATCCATAGTATATCTGTGCATATGAACCTAAAAGCAAGTTCACAGCAAAAGTCACAAACGAATTCCTAGCTATAGTCTACCAATGAGGAACATCTCCAGAAACTATCATTAAGAACGTGATACCTTTGGCCAGTTAATCAAGGAAAAAATGGGCAATCAATTGAAGTCACATGCCCATCTTTTGCATCTCAGAAACAGTAGACAGCACTTCACTTCAAAAGGTAACACAGGCTTAGAACAGTGGTATTTGCACTGCCATGGATACCATTCTTTGGTTAATTTATTAGCTTGAGATCTGTTTGCTCTTTCCACTGACTAGAATATCATCAGAACAAAAAAATCATTCAATCCTGCTCTGTTATTTGGGAAGAATATGGATGGGTTTCTACCTCAGTGCCATTTTCTATTATCCCCAAATCCAGAAATCTATCACTCTGTTTTCTATTCAAATACTGTGATGATCAAGTCTCCACGACTCTCTGGAATAAAGAATTCCAAAGGTTAACCACCATCTAAAAGAAGGTGGTTCTCACCTCAGTCTTAAATGGCCTGCCTAATATTTTGAGACTGTGATTGATAGTTTTAAGCTCCTCATAGGAAATATCCTCCTTGTATCTTGCCTGTCAGGCCCTACAAAAATTTTGCATGTTTCAGTGAGATCTCATCTCATACTCTAAATTACAGAGAATGCAGGTTTGATCTATTTCATTCCATCTGCACGTATGGTAGAAAATCAATCTGGCGATTCTTTGCTGCACTCTTTCAATGAAAATGACTCTTTACATCCTCTATCTTACTTTAAATCCCACTTAGTTTGTATCAGCAAATAATTTACAAACATTATCATTAGGTCCCCTTGCCTAATTGTTGATATAGACCATAAATAGTAACAGCCTGTCAATCTGCAAAGAAGCTGTTTATTGCCTGTCTTTGCTTTCTGTCCAATAATGAATCCTCAATCTACATCAGTGTACTATTCCCTTCTTCTTGTGCTCTAACCTTGTTGACCAATGGTACTTTATTGAAAGTACTTTATTTGAAAGTCTAAGTTCACTCACACCAAGTCCATTGGCTCTCCTTTACCTATCCTACAAGTCACATCCTCAAATCATTCCAGTGGATTTTACATCACTCCCGATGTAATTTTATATTCATAAATCTATGCTACATTTCTTCAGTATTTTTAGACTTTTCAAAGTATTTCTGTTCATCGTATATTATGTATTTCAGCACTTTCCCTACTATTGTATACTGCGTACTCAGCCCCCTGCTGTACCCACTGTACACTCATGATTGTGTAGCCAAGTTTCCATCAAACTCAATATATAAGTTTGCTGATGGCACAACAATTGTAGGCCGTATCTCAGGTAATGATGAGTTTGAGTACAGAGAGGAAATTAAGAACCTGGTGGCATGGTGCGAAGACAATAACCTATCCCTCAATGTCAGCAAGACGAAGGAATTGGTTGTTGACTTCAGAAGGAGTAGCGGACCACACGACCCAATTTACATCGGTGGTGCGCAAGTGAACAGGTCAAAAGCTTTAAGTTCATCAAGGTCAATATCACAAATGATCTGACTTGGTGCAACCAAGCAGAGTTCACTGCCAAGAAGGCCCACCAGCGCCTTTACTTCCTGAGAAAGCTAAAGAAATTTGGTCTGTCCCCTAAAACCCTCACTAATTTTTATAGATGCACCGTAGAAAGCATTCTTCTAGGGTGCATCACAACCTGGTATGGAAGTTGTCCTGTCCAAGACCGAAAGAAGCTGCAGAAGATCGTGAACACGATACAGCACATCACACAAACCAATCTTCTGTCCGTGGACTCACTTTACACCGCATGCTGTCGGAGCAGTGCTGCCAGGATAATCAAAGTCACGACCCACTCAGCCAACACACTTTTCATCCCTCTTCCCTCCAGGAAAAGGTTCAGGAGCTTGAAGACTCGTACGGCCAGATTTGGGAACAGCTTCTTTCCAACTGTGATAAGACTGCTGAACGGATCCTGACCCAGATCTAAGCCGTACCTTCCAAATATCCGGACCCGCCTCTCGGTTTTTTTGCACTACCTTACTTTCCATTTTTCTATTTTCTATTTATGATTTATAATTTAAATTTTTAATATTTACTAATTTTAACTATTTTTAATATCTTTAATATTTAACATTTGTAATCCAGGGAGTGTGAAGCGCAGAATCAAATATCACTGTGATGATTGTATGTTCTAGTACCAATTGTTTGGCGACAATAAAGTATAAAGTAAAGTATTAATGTTAGACTACAACAGGTTACAAATTAAGGCAGAAAAAAATGATTTCATTGAATGGCATAGTAGGATGCTGGGATTGAGTGCCATTTTAGAGTTTACATACAAATGCTTGCTAACCATTCCAGAGCAACAAAGCAAAATTTCTTGGGTATACAAAACTTCTTGAATGAAATGTAAAGATTGTTAGGGTATGAAACTTCCTTTACTCAGTATCTTGTTAGCAAATATAGCTGGAGAACAAGATTGCTGATTTGGAGGGAAATGAGGAATTACTGCATTCTGTATTTCATGGTGACATGGCTCACGTCGGTAAGACTTAAGGGCTTTTTGATACACTGGATGGACCGGACTGCTGATTTGAAGAAGACAAAAGCTGGGGATCCATGTTTCATGGTGGTGCTCAGACATAGCAGTCTTGTTGCACTCTCGTTCGCCTGAGCTGGTACATCTAATGATTATGTGCCAACCATCCTACTTACCAAGGGAGTTCTCCTCTGTGACCCTAACCACAGTTTATTTTAGCGATACAGCATGGAGTAGGCCCTTCCAGCCCTTCAAGTTATGTCACCCAATCAACCTCCAACAAACCCGACTAACCCTAACTTAATCATGGGACAATTTACAGTGACCAAATAATCTACCTGGTACATCCTTGGACTGTAAGAGTAAAGTGGGGAACCAGGGGAAAAGCCATGCATTCCATGGGGAGGACGTACAGCGACTCCTTACAGAACAGCACCAGAATTGAACTCCGAACTTTGGAACACCCTGTGCTGTAAAAGTATTGAGTGCTGCAATCAGCAAACAATAAACAGTCTACCCCAACATTCTTCAATCATTGCTGGGGTCTTCAATCACATTTGATTGAAGAAATCTCTGCCCAATTATAATCAACATGTCACCTGGAGCACAAGGGTTTCCAACACATTAGACCACTGTTATACTGTGATTAGGAATGCCTACTGTCCAATCCCTGGACTTTATTTTGGGAAATCTGACCATCAAGCTGTCCTCCTCCTACTCGCATCCAGTCAGATGTAAAAACAACAGAAGTGGTTGCAGAAGGCAGAGGAGCCACTATAGGATTGCTTTGAGTTGGGGCCCTGGGCCGTGTTCAAGGACTCATCAGAGGATCTGAACAAATACACCAGGGTTGCACGGACTTTACAGAGTCATAGATGAGTGTGTTCCCAAAAAAATCATTCCATAGCCAGAAGCCCTGGATGAACTATGAGATCCACAATTTGCTGAGGACCAGATCAGTTCTGCTGACCAATTAAAACACAAGAGGTCCAGGCATGACCTCCAAAATGTCTTCTCATATGTGGTATGGCAATTCTGGACCAAACTTGAATCATTAAAGGATGCTCAACAGCTGTGGTAGGACTTAAATGCTATGACCTTCTACAAGTGAAACCAATTGACATAGGTGACAACAAGGTTTCACTCCCAGATTAACTCAGCGCCTTTTATGCTGATTTTGACCATCAAAAAAATGATAGCATAATGGTTAGTGGAATGGTATTATAGCTCGAAGCATCAGAGTTGGTGTTAAATCCTGGTGCTCTCTGCAGAGACTTTGTACGTCCTTCCTAAGAAATGCGCGGGTTTTCTCTGGGTCCTCCGGTTTCCTCCCACAGTCCAAAGATCTGTAGGTAGGTTAATCAGTCATTGTAAATTATCCCATAATTAAATCAGTGTTTCTGGGCAGTGCAGCTCGAAGGGCCAGAAGGGCCCACTCAGTGCCATATCTCTAAGTAAAATAAAATAAAAAATGTAGAACAAACTTCACAAACTTCCACAGACCCTGTGACCGTGTGATTTCAGTCTCTGAGGCCGACATGAGAGCATTCTTCAGGAGGGCGAACCCATGGAAAGCACCTGACCCAGACAGGGTAGCTGGCCGAATACTAAAGATCTGTGCTAATCAACTGGCTGCAGTGTTCACTGAACTCTTTAACTCTCACTTTAGCAGAAAGTGCTTCAAGCAGGCTGTACTTATACTAGTGCCTCAGAAAAACATGATAAACTCCCTCAATGATTATTGTCCAGTAGCACTTTACATACACTTTGATGAAGTGCTTTGAGAGGCTGGTGATGAAACCAATCAACTCCTGCCTGAGAAGTGACTTGGGTCTGCTCCAATTTGCCTACTGTCACAATAGGTCCATAGCAGATGCCAGTTCATTGGCTCTTCCCTCAACCCTGGAATATCTGGACAGTGAAAATGCATACTGTACATCAGGATGTTCTTCAATGACTACAACATGCCATTCAATTATATCATCACCTCAAAACTAATCAATAAGCCCAAATACCTCCTTGTGCAACTGGATCCTCGATTTTCTCACTTGCAGACCCCAGTCAGTCTGGATTGCCAATAACATCTCCTCCACAATCACCATCAGCACAGGTGCACCACAGGGCTGTGTGCTTAGCTCCCTGCTCTACCCGCTTTAAACTTATGACTGTGAAGCCTAAAAACAGCTCCAATGCTATATTTAAGTTTGCTAACATTGACCAAATCAAATATGGTGATGAATCAGAATATAGGGAGTAGACTGAAAATCTGTCTTGAGTGGTGCCACAACAACCACCTCTCAACTCAATGTCAGCAAGACCAAGGAGCTGATTATTGACTACAGTAGGAGGAAATAGGAGGTCCATGAGCCAGTCCTCAGGGATCAGAAGTGGAGAAGATCAGCCAACTTTAAGTTCCTCGGTGTTATCATCACAGAGGATCTACCCTTGGTGCTCCTCTACTTTCTTCGAAGTTGGCGTAGATTCAGCATGCCATCTGAAACTTTAACAAATTTCTATATATGTGTGGTGAAGAATATACTGAGTAGTTGCATCATGGTCTGGTATGGAAACACCAATGCCCTTGAATGGAAAAGCCTACAAAAAGTAGTGGATACAGCCCATTCCATCATGGGTAAAACCCTCTCCATCATTGAGCATATTTACATGGAGCATTGTCACAGGAAGGCAGCATCTATCATCAAGGACCCCAACCATCCAGGCTATGCTCTCTCCTTGCTGCTGCATCAGAGAGGAGGTACAGGAGCCTCAGGACCATTAGCTTCAAGAACTCCTCAGACATCAGGCTTTTGAAACAGAGGGGATAACTTCATTCAGCTTCACTCACTGAACGCAATCTATGGACTTGCTTTCCAGGACTCTTCATCTCATGTTCTCAATTTTTTTTCTCTTTTTGTACTTGCAGTTTGTTATCTTTTGCACATTGATTGATTGTCCATTTTCTTGTGTCTTTCATTGATTCTGCTGCATTTCTTTGCATTTACTGTGAATACCCACAAGAAAATGGATCTCTGGATTGTGTTTGATGACGTGTATGTACTTTGATAATAAATTCACTTTGAACTTTGATACAATCTCAATTAACTCTAAATTATGAACATACATTTAGATTAGCAACAAATATTTATCAGTATTAATCAGTATTTCTGTCACACCTTAAAATGTTTTCATAATATATAGATAATACAAGATATTTGAGCTGTTCTTATTTTTCAGAAGCTAATCAATATTAATAAAGATATTTATAGTACACGAAGTTAAGAATTTTAAGCAGTAAAATGTTACTCAGTAAAGGATCTCAAAAGAATCACAGGGGTGGGGTGTGATAGCTAGATTAAGAAATATTTAAGGTGCAGTTAACTATTAATGAATATTTATATTTCAAAAATCCGATGAAAAGAAGAAATGCTGAGATAATTTAATAAGCAAATCAGTGTTTCTCTATTCATTTCTCTCTGGACATTGACATTAGTCTTGAATTGCAACCAGTCTAAAGTTTTCCTTAAATAACTTACATTCAGAAAAACCTCTTAATTGTTATTAATCAAGTATTTGCACTCATTTAACCAATTTAAATAAAGATTGTTTCCATGGGAAATATCCATCCTTCCTAATTCAAAGCCCTAAATCTCCAATGCAGCACAATCCAGATCTATGACAGTGCCTTTGGTGACTCATTTGTGCTGTGTATTTACAGCATACCATGACTCACAAGTAGATATTCTAGGAACAAATGGCAACCAATCACACTCCCCAATGAAACCTGATTTTTAATAAGCTCCTCAGTGACCAGGTTCCATAAGCCTACATTCTTCACTGTCAAAAACCTCAGTATACTCAAACACAAATATTTAGTTATGCATAAAAATTTGCAAATTTAATTATACTGGAGAGATACAAGTCAAAAATGATTATGATCATCTCAGTTGGGAGACTGCCTTCAGCCACCTGCCATGCGCAGTACTGGAGGTTTTGAGACTTATTATGGAATTAAACACATATGTAATTTTAGATAAATATCCAGGATATGACAAAGTCACATCCAGGTGTCTGTTCAATTACACTCTTTATAAATTGTCCTGTGATTAGGCTAGGACTAAATATGTGGTTTCCTGGGCAGCACAGCTCATTGGGCTGTAAAGTCTGTTTCATACTAGATCTCTAAATAGATCAATAAATCCATCTCTGCTCAGTTGTCACTGAAAGATGATGCCTGATAGTTGAGTGAGAACAGCAGCTTGTTCTCAATGCAGCTATGAAGTAATAATTAGCAGGTATTAAAATATTTGTGATAATATGACATGTTTTATGTATTTAAGCTATTCACCACATGGTAAATATTTCTGGCATCTGCAGATTAATTCCACTAATAAAATGTCAATTATTACTTTGCCACAATTTTTTGTCTGCCTTAAATGTACACTTTGGATGCAAGATACCATCCTGTATTCTCTACAATGTTTTAATATCCTTCTTAAACAGTAATATACTTGAGTTAAACACAATATCCCAGTTAAATTGTTCCCTTCACACCAGTCCCTTAAAGATTCAGAACAATTTCCTTCAGTAGTTTTAGTAAGTTGCTTCAATGTTAAAATAAACGTTATCTTTCCACCTTATGTTCCCTGAGGGAATATGCCTTTAAGAATATCAGCAGTAGCTCAGTTGGTAGCATTTGATCTTCCACATGGGGTCTAAATGATAGAGATCTCGGCCCAGAATCGAAGTTAACAATTCAAAACAGTAAACCACCAATAGAAATGTGAATTTCCAAACTCCCCCCCCCCCTCCACAACTATAATTCCAAGATCTTGTTTTGCCCTGTTGGATTTATAAGATCACATGGTACAATTTGAACGTTTGTCCCTTGTGTACTGGTTAATATTTATCCCCCAATCATATCAATAAAACTTGGAGCAATGATAGGCTGGTCTGGAAAGTTAAGTCCTACAGAATTCAAGGACAGCTACTTGGGTGAATTCAAAATTGCCAAGGTAGGAAGCAGATGGTGGCTGAAGGTTGTTTTACCAAACGGAGGCCAGTGACTAGTGATGTGCCACAGGGGCTGGTGTTGGGACCCTCGTGGTTTGATATTTATAGTACACTCAGACCCTGCATAACGCTACCCCACATAGCACCGTTTCGTGACAAAAAAACCATTCTAAACAACACTGAAAACTCCTCAACAGCGGCTGCCATTACAGTAAACATTCAATCAGCCAATGAGAGCACTATGCATATGCTCTGAGCCACACACAGCCAACCACATATTAGTTTACGCTCTGCCTCCCCCGTGTGTGTGTGTAAACATTTTTGCTCCCTTGCCAATTTATTTAACGTTTTTCCCCCACCCATAATGTCTGGAAAACAGCCTGCAACTTCCAGTGAGGGTAGTACATCTAAGACATCCAGGAAAAGCAGTAGCATGGATGTGAAACTGCAAGTGATACAGTGTTTGGAAGCTAGTGAGCGTCAGATTGATTTTGGCCCCTCTTTGAAATTTGCAATGTTCATCGATAATGACCCAGACTGGGAGTGAAGCAATAAGAAAAAGAGAGGTAGGTGTTCGCCACATGATTTCCTGCTACCAAGAACTGCTTCATGAAAGGAAACTTAAGAAAAGGCAGTCAAATCTTGACGCCTACTCGAAGAAGAAGCCAAAGTTAGAGGAAGACCCACAGCCCAGTCCCTCCAACACCCCGTTTCCATCTGCTACTGCTGTGATGTGTTGCTGCACCACTGATGTACAGGTTAGGCCTATTTGTGTGTCTGTTGCTCCTTGAATTATTGTGTATGCATGAAATAATATATCATATATCTCAGGTTTGATTGTTTTTAAATCATGCACACATGTCCATTTATGTAATGTTATAATGACCCCGCATAGCGCTGATTTACATAGTGCTCCACCTATGAGGAATGTATCCTCAGCATTAAGCAGGGTCTGAGTGTACTGTGCAAAACTCTCAGGCACATGTACAGGGTGCCTAAGACTTTCGCACAATACTCCATATTATGTCTTTCTGGTTACTAAGTAACACTTACTACTGAGCTAATACACAGATAAGTACCCTTATTTGTTCCCCAGCAACCTTCCTATCTTAACCAATATACAGTACTGTGCAAAAAGTGTTAGGCACCCTAAGACTTTTCCACAGCACTGTATATAAATTATTTGGATGCGAATGCACTAGGCTTGATCAGTACGTTTGCTGATTGCACAAAATTGGGTGTTGCTGTTGACAGTGAGGAAGGAGAATTTGATCAGTTAAGACAAGTGGGTCAAGGAGCAGCAAATGGATTTCAATAGAGATAAGTGCGAGATGATCTATTTTGGAAAGTCAAACCAGTGTAGGACTTAACTATGAATGCTAGGGCACTAGGGAATGTAACGGAACGGAGGGACTTAGGAAGATCTCAATGGAGTACCTGGTAAGGCTCTGAAAACCTGTGCCAACCAGCTGGTGGGAGTATTCATGGACATTTTCAACCTCTCACTGCTATGGGCGTAAGTTCCCACTTGCTTCAAAAGGGCAACAATTAGACCAGTGCCCAAGAAGAATAATGTGAGCTGCCTTAATAACTATCGCCTGGTAGCACTCACACCTACAGTGATGAAATGCTTTGAGAGGTTGATCATGACTAGACTGGACTCCTGCCTCAGCAAGGACCTGGACCCATTACAATTTGCCTATCACCACAATAGGTCAACGGCAGATGCATTCTCCATAGCTCTACACATGGCCTTAGACCACCTGGACAATACAAACACCTATGTCAGGATGCTGTTCATCAACTATAATACCATTTACCATCATTCCCACAATCCTGATTGAGAAGTTTTAGAACCTGGGCCTCTGTACCTCCCTCTGCAATTGGATCCTCGACTTCCTAACCGGAAGACCACAATCTGTGCAGATTGGTGATAACATCTCCTCCTCGCTGATGATCAACACTGGTGCACCTCGGGGGGGTGTGCTTAGCCCACTACTCCACTCTCTCTCTATCTCTCTATGCCCAAGACTGTGTGGCTAGACATAGCTCAAATACCATCTATTAATTTGCTGATGATACTGCTATTTTTGACAGAATCTCAGATGGAGATGAGATTGCATATAGGAGCGATATATGCCAACTAGTGGAGTGGTGCCACAGCAACAACCTTGCACTCAACATCAGTAAGATGAAAGAGCTGATTGTAGACTTCAAGAAGGGTAAAACCAAGGATCAAGAGTGAGCAGTTTCAAGGTCCTGGGTGTCAAGACCTCTGAGGACCTAACCTGGTCCCAACATATTGATGCAGTTATAAAGAAGGCAAGACAGCGACTATACGTCATTAGGAGTTTGAAGAGATATGGTATGTCAACAAATACACTCAAAAACTTCTATAGATGTACTGTGGAGAGCATTCTGACAGGCTGCATCACTGTCTGCTATGGGGGTGGGGGGGGGGGGGCTACTGCTCAGGACCGAAAGAAGCTGCAGAGGGTTGTAAATTTAGTTGGCTCCATCTTGGGTACTAGCCTACAAAGTACCCAGGACATCTTCAAGGAGCGGTGTCTCAGAAAGGCAACGTCCATTATCAAGGGTCTCCAGCACCCAGGGCATGCCCTTTTCTCACTGTTACCATCAGGCAGGAAGTACAAAAGTCTGAAAGCACACACTCAGCGATTCAGGAACAGCTTCTTCCCATCCACCATCCAATTCCTAAATGGACATTGAAGCCGTGGACACTACCTCACTTTTTAATATATATTATTTCTGGTTTTTGCACGAATTTTAATCTAATTACTATTATTTTTCTTCTACAAGGGGTGATTGATAAGTTCGTGGCCTAAGGTAGAAGGAGATGAATTATACAGCTCTCATTACATGCATGTGCAGTTCAACTCTTTGAGTGATTATGCAGAAAGTTTGAAGTTAATAACTCATCTCCTTCAACCTTAGGCCACGAACTTATCAATCACCCCTGCTGTGGACCACTTTCTGGAGGTCCAAGATGCCGACTTCCACAAAGAAGGGATCCGTATGCTCCACTACCGCTGGACTGAGTGTGTAAATGTAGGAGGGGACTATGTTGAAAAATAAATGTGCTAGGCTTTCTAAAATTGACTCCTTCTACCTTAGGCTACAAACTTATCAATCATCCCTCGTATATTATGTATTGCATTGAACCGCTGCCGCTGCTACACTGACAAATTTCATGACACATGCCAGTGATAATAAACCTGATTCTGATTATAAATGCATAGTTCATTGAATGGGGTGTCATAGGTAAACAGGGTGGTGAAAAAGGCATATGGAATGTCTGTTTCATCAATCAGTACACTGTACAGGAGTTGGAACATAATATTGTAGTTGTGTAAAGTCATTAGTGAAGCCCCACTTGGAGTACTGTGCACAATTCTGGTCATCCTTTTATAGGAAAAATGAGGTTACACTGGAAAGAGTGCAGAAAAGATTTATGAGGATGTTGCCAAGATGAGAAGGCCTCAGTTATAGGGACAGGTTGACCAAGCTCTAATTTTATTCCTTGGAATGTAGGAGAATGAGACTTTACAGAAGGCCTCACAGTGCCCTTAATGAATACTCACACGTAAGAGCTGGTGTTTGGGTCAAAATAACGCCAAGCTGCAATGCCCGTCCATGTCATGGCTCAGACTTACTTGTTTTTTATACGCTCATAGGGATGGTTTTAGGAACCATGCAGGGAGCTAAGTCAGGTAGGGTTTAGGACAGGGATGAGGGAGAATGAAGGATCAGGAGCAGGAGCTTCTGTTCAGAGTCCAGATTGGATTGCTACGCAATTGAAGGTCAGTGATATTGGAGATTGGGTCAACAGGTGATCCCCAGGTCAGTGAACCCTGAGTCAGACTCTGTAAGGGCAGGATTCATGAGGGTCAGTGAACTACAAGCCACCAGGATTGGTTCAGAAGTTGAAGTCCAAAGCGCTGCATGGTCAAATGACAGCAATCCCTTAGGGTCAAACCCATGACTGGCAAGTTCAAGGTTGAGGCCCAAAGGTAAAACTCGTGATCGGTGAGTCCTGGGGCCAGTATCCAGAGGTCAACAAACTCCAGAGGACAAAGCCAAAGGTCAAAGTCCAGAACTGAGTCTGGACGTACAGTGGTGCCAGAAAGTTTGTGAACCCGGTAGAATTTTCTCTACTTCTGCATAAATATGACCTAGAATGTGATCAGATCTTCATATAAATCCTAAAACTAGATAAAGAAAACCTAATTAAATAAATTACAGAAGAAACATTATACTTGTTCATTTAGTTATTGAAAAAAATAATCTAATATTACATGTATTTCTTGGAAAAAGTGTGTGAACCTCTGGGGTAATGCCTTCTACAAAAGCTATTTGGAGTCAGATGTTCCAATCAATAAAATGAGATGTAAAGTTCTCTGGCTTATATCCCTGCTGCCTTTCTTAAAAAAAGGAACATTAACTATCCTCCAATATTCTACTACCTCACTTATGACTAACAAAGATGTAAAAATCTGTCTCGATCCCAGTAATTTCCTACTTTGCTTCCCATAGAGTCTTGGAATACATCTCATTTGGCCCTCAAGATTTATCCACCCCTTTGCTTTCAAAGATATCTGACATTTCCGCGTTCTTAAGACTGACATGCTCGAGAATATCAATGTACCCCTCTGTAAACGTAGTATCTTTCATGCCTTCCATTCGTGAACACAGATGAGAGAAGTCTTCAGTTAGAACTGTTTGTTATTGGGGGCTTATAAAATAGTCCTAATAGAATGATTGCTTCTTTGCAGGCGTGACCTGTACAAAAAGGACGGGTTACACTTGAATCCTAGGGGGACCAATATCCTGGCAGGGAGATTAGCGAGGCCTACTGAGGTGACTTTAAACTAGAATGGTTGGGGGGTGGGAATCAAATTAAAGAGGCTAGGTGTGAGGAGGTTAGTTCACAACAGGGGGATGGGAACCAGTGCAGAGAGACAGAGGGGTGTAAAGTGAGGGTAGAAGCGAAAAGTACTAAGGAGAAAAGTAAAAGTGGCAGGTCGACAAATCCAGGGCAAGCATTAAAAAGGGCCACTTTTCAACATAATTGTATAAGGGCTAAGAGAGTTGTAAAAGAGCGCCTGAAGGCTTTGTGTGTCAATGCAAGGAGCATTCGTAATAAGGTGGATGAATTGAAAGTGCAGATTGTTATTAATGATTATGATATAGTTGGGATCACAGAGACATGGCTCCAGGGTGACCAAGGATGGGAGCTCAACGTTCAGGGATATTCAATACTCAGGAGGGATAGACATGAAGGAAGAGGAGGTGGGGTGGCGTTGCTGGTTAAAGAGGAGATTAACGCAATAGAAAGGAAGGACATAAGCCGGGAAGATGTGGAATCGATATGGGTAGAGCTGCGTAACACTAAGGGGCAGAAGACGCTGGTGGGAGTTGTGTACAGGCCACCTAACAGTAGTAGTGAGGTCGGAGATGGTATTAAACAGGAAATTAGAAGTGTGTGCAATAAAGGAACAGCAGTTATAATGGGTGACTTCAATCTACATGTAGATTGGGTGAACCAAATTGGTAAAGGTGCTGAGGCAGAGGATTTCTTGGAATGTATGCAGGATGGTTTTTTGAACCAACATGTCAAGGAACCAACTAGAGAGCAGGCTATTCTGGACTGGGTTTTGAGCAATGAGGAAGGGTTAATTAGCAATCTTGTCGTGAGAGGCCCCTTGGGTAAGAGTGACCATAATATGGTGGAATTCTTCATTAAGATGGAGAGTGACATAGTTAATTCAGAAACAAAGGTTCTGAACTTAAAGAGGGGTAACTTTAAAGGTATGAGACGTGAATTAGCTAAGATGGACTGGCAAATGACAATTAAAGGATTGACGGTGGATAATGCAATGGCAAGCATTTAAAGGTTGCATGGATGAACTACAACAATTGTTCATCCCAGTTTGGCAAAAGAATAAATCAAGGAAGGTAGTGCACCCGTGGCTGACAAGAGAAATTAGGGATAGTATCAATTCCAAAGAAGAAGCATACAAATTAGCCAGAGAAAGTGGCTCACCTGAGGACTGGGAGAAATTCAGAGTTCAGCAGAGGAGGACAAAGGGCTTAATTAGGAAGGAGAAAAAAGATTATGAGAGAAAACTGGCAGGGAATATAAAAACTGACTGTAAAAGCTTTTATAGATATGTAAAAAGGAAAAGACTGGTACAGACAAATGTAGGTCCCCTACAGACAGAAACAGGTGAATTGATTATGGGGAGCAAGGACATGGCAGACCAATTGAATAATTACTTTGGTTCTGTCTTCACTAAGGAGGACATAAATAATCTTCCAGAAATAGTAGGGGACAGAGGGTCCAGTGAGATGGAGGAACTGAGCGAAATACATGTTAGTAGGGAAGTGGTGTTAGGTAAATTGAAGGCAGATAAATCCCCAGGGCCAGATGGTCTGCATCCTAGAGTGCTTAAGGAAGTAGCCCAAGAAATAGTGGATGCATTAGTGATAATTTTTCAAAACTCGTTAGATTCTGGACTAGTTCCTGAGGATTGGAGGGTGGCTAATGTAACCCCACTTTTTAAAAAAGGAGGGAGAGAGAAACTGGGGAATTATAGATCGGTTAGCCTAACGTCGGTGGTGGGGAAACTGCTGGAGTCAGTTATCAAAGATGTGATAACAGCACATTTGGAAAGCGGTGAAATCATCGGACAAAGTCAGCATGGATTTGTGAAAGGAAAATCATGTCTGACGAATCTCATAGAATTTTTTGAGGATGTAACTAGTAGAGTGGATAGGGGAGAACCAGTGGATGTGGTATGTTTGGATTTTCAAAAGGCTTTTGACAAGGTCCCACACAGGAGATTAGGGTGCAAACTTAAAGCACACGGTATTGGGGGTAAGGTATTGATATAGATGGAGAATTGGTTAGCAGACAGGAAGCAAAGAGTGGGAATAAGCGGGACCTTTTCAGAATGGCAGGCGGTGACTAGTGGGGTACCGCAAGGCTCAGTGCTAGGACCCCAGTTGTTTACAATATATATTAATGACTTGGATGAGGGAATTAAATGCAGCATCTCCAAGTTTGCGGATGACACGAAGCTGGGTGGCAGTGTTAGCTGTGAAGAAGATGCTAAGAGGATGCAGAGTGACTTGGATAGGTTGGGTGAGTGGGCAAATTCATGGCAGGTGCAATTTAATGTGGATATATGTGAAGTTATCCACTTTGGTGGCAAAAATAGGAAAACAGATTATTATCTGAATGGTGGCCGATTAGGAAAAGGGGAGGTGCAACGAGACCTGAGTGTCATTATACACCAGTCATTGAAAGTGGGCATGCAGGTACAGCAGGCGGTGAAAAAGGCGAATGGTATGCTGGCATTTATAGCGAGAGGATTCGAGTACAGGAGCAGGGAGGTACTACTGCAGTTGTACAAGGCCTTGGTGAGACCACACCTGGAGTATTGTATGCAGTTTTGGTCCCCTAATCTGAGGAAAGATATCCTTGCCATAGAGGGAGTACAAAGAAGGTTCACCAGGTTGATTCCTGGGATGGCAGGACTTTCATATGAAGAAAGACTGGATGAACTGGGCTTGTACTCATTGGAATTTAGAAGATTGAGGGGGGATCTAATTGAAACGTATAAAATCCTAAAGGGATTGGACAGGCTAGATGCAGGAAGATTGTTCCCGATGTTGGGGAAGTCCAGAACAAGGGGTCACAGTTTGAGGATAAAGGGGAAGCCTTTTAGGACCGAGATTAGGAAAAACTTCTTCACACAGAGAGTGGTGAATCTGTGGAATTCTCTGCCACAGGAAACAGTTGAGGCCAGTTCATAGGCTATATTTAAGAGGGAGTTAGATATGGCCCTTGTGGCTACGGGGATCAGGGGGTATGGAGGGAAGGCTGGGGCAGGATTCTGAGTTGGATGATCAGCCATGATCATAATAAATGGCGGTGCAGACTCGAAGGGCCGAATGGCCTACTCCTGCACCTATTTTCTATGTTTCTATGTTTCTTGTTTCTGACTTCCACCGACACTGACTCAGTACACACCTCTCTCAGGATGTCCTCCCTTTCTACAGCTGTGAAACTACGCTTCGCTCCCCTACCTCTTTTACCCCCCTCCCTGTCCCTTTTGAAACATCTAAACCCCAAATATCCAACAGCCATTCCTGCTCAACACATTCCTTCCCTACATAGCCCTTCTATAGTTCTTGCAGGTATAGTCGTCAGATACTGGAGGTCACCCTGACATCCCACATCACGCAAGAGAAGCACACCATTGCCCTGGGTTCCATTCTCATTGATCTATCTGTTCAATAATAATGAAACAAAGAAACTTACGAGGTGTTGAGCAAGGTTCCCCATGCTCATTTAGAAAGTCAAGAGGCATAAGATCCAGGCAAACTTGGCTGCATGGATTTTGAATCGGCTTGCCCACAGAAGGCAGAGAGTGGTAACAGATAGAGCATATTCTGCCTGAAGGTCAGCTATTAGTGGTATTTACTCTGTGGGGATCTATTCTTGGACCCCTGCCATTTGTGATTTTTATAAATGTCTTTGATGAGAAAGTGTGTGGTGGGGGGTTAGTAAATTTACAAATGACATGAAGATTGATGGTGTTGTGGATGACGTAGATGATTGCTGAAGGTTACAATGGGACATTGACAGGATGCAGAGCAGAGCTGAGAAGAGGCAGACGGAGTTCAATCCACAGAACTGTAAAGTGGTACACTTTGGAAGGTGAAACTTGATGGCAGAGTACAAAGTTAATGGCAAGCTTCTTAGCAGTGTGGATGAACAAAGGGATCTTGGGGGTCCTAGTCCATATATTCTTCAAAGCTGCAACACAAGTTAATAGCGTGGTTAAGCTGGTACATGGTGTGTTAGCCTTCATTAATAGGCATCCGTTAGTCTTGTGAGACCATGGATTTGCGCCTTGGACGGTTTTCAGGGCGCAGACCTGGGAAAGGTTGTATGGAAGACTGGCAGTTGCCCATGCTGCAAGTCTCCCCTCTCCACGCCACCGATGTTGTCCAAGGGAAGGGCAACATCGCAACAATGACCCGTACAGCTTGGCACCGGTGTCGTCGCAGAGAAATCTGTGGTTAAGTGCCTTCAGATCACTAGACGAACGCCTTAACCACTTGGCCACGCGTCAACACTGCAAGGGATAATGGCCTTCATTGTGCAAGGGATTAAGTTCAAGAGCTGCAAGGTAATGTTGCAGCTCTATAAAACTCTGATTAGATCACACTTGGGATTGTGCTCTGTTCTGGTCGCCTCAATATAGGAAAGATGTGGAAGATTCAGACAGCACAGAGGAGAATTACCATGATGCTGTGTGGATGTGTTCTATGAGGAAAAGCTGAACGAGCTTTGACTTTTCTCTTTGGTGCAAAGGAAGATGAAAGGGGACTTGATTGAAGTCAAGTATGTAAGATTATAAGAGGCACAAATACGAGGGGTGATTAATAAGTTCGTGGCCTAAGGTAGAAGGAGTAAATTTTAGAAAACCTAGCACATTTATTTTTCAACATAGTCCCCTCTTACATTTCCACACTTAGTCCAGCAGTTGTGGAGCATACGGATCTTGGACCTCCAGAAAGTGTCCACAGCAAGGGTAATTGATAAATTTGTGGCTTAAGGTAGAAGGAGATGAGTTATACAGCTCTCGCTACATGCACATGCAGTTCAACTCTTTGAGTGATTATGCAGAAAGTGTTAAGTTAATAACTCATCAGGGGTGATCGTTAAGTTTGTGGCCTAAGGTAGAAGGAGATGAGTTATTAACTTCAAACTGTCTGCATAATCACTCAAAGAGTTGACCTGCATGTGCATGTAATGAGAGCTGTATAACTCAACTCCTTCTACCTTAGGCCACAAATTTATCAATCACTCCTCCTGCGGACACTTTCTGGAGGTCCAAGATCCATATGCTCCACGACCGCAAGTGTGGAAATGTAGGAAGGGACTATGTTGAAAAATAAATGTGCTCGGTTTTCTAAAATTGACTCCTTCTACCTTAGGCCATGAAGTTATCAATCACCCCTCGTAGAGAGAACAGCCAGCACCCTTTTCCCCAGGGTGGCAATTGCAATATATGAGAGGACATACTTTTAAAGAGACTGGAGGAAAGTATAGGGTGAATGTCAAAGGTAGATTGCTTCATTACACGGAGAGTGATAAATGCATGCAACGCATTGCTGGGGTGGTGGTAAAGGCATTTAAGAGACTCTTAGACAGGCACACTGATGAAAAATAATGGAAGGTTAAGTTGAACAAAAGGGTTGGTTGATCTTGAGCAGGTTAAAGATTGGAACAACATCATGGGCTGAAGGGCCTGTACTGTTCCATGTTATATGTTCTAGAACCTTGCCCACATCCCCTGGGTCTACATATAGATTACCCCTTTGGTTTTTACTCTTTACTCTTGCTACCTCGCTGTAACCACAACTTCATTCAAAAATCAATTCACTTAGGGGACAATCGGACATCACATTAAGATAGACTTCTCCTCTGTAAATTGGGATTAATGCAAAATTCTCCACTAATACACAGAGAAATGGATTTTCATTTAAATGGAAATAATTGTCTTGCTTCTATCAATAACATGAAACACCTATACAACCTATTACAGTAACAATAATGAAGTGAATTGCCTAGACAGCATTACAAACACTTTTTTGATCAAGTATTTAATTTGTAACGTTTCCATTATTTCCTTGCTTAGAATGTGCAAGACCTTGTTAAATCCTATTTGTATGTCTTTTTTTTTTACCCCATTCTGTCCCTTCCCAACCCCTTTCCCTCCCTTTCTAACTCCTTAGATCATCAGAAACATCTTTATGCTCTTGTGTAATTATCAAGTTGACTAACCAGTATTCCACTCACTCTAAATATAGTCTACTAAAATCCATCTGCTAAAATGGTTGTGATCCTCATGAATGTTGCCAAATGTTCTTACAAGGTTCATACAACTTAATTTCAGTGGCAAGTTTCTATTTATTTCACTATTCAAATTAGCCAAAGACTCTGAAAGCTGATTTTTTACTTTGAGTTTTCCACAGTTAAGTTTTAATTAGTGAGTTAATTTGTCATTTATTTCATGAGCTTTAAAAGTCCCTAAAATATAGATTACAGAATAAAACCTCTTCGAATACAATGATAGTCAACTAAAACTATATTTTTAGTTATTATTTTACAATACAGACATCATTCTGATCTTTAAATTTCCTCACTTCATCATTTGAATATCAAGGGAGTACTTAATTACACTTTTGAAATTCTGCTTAACAGGGATAGAACATCAGATAACATCATCATCTTACAGAGCTCCATTGCTGGATACACTGCTCTATGCAGGTGATCTTTGGATCAATTCTTATGTTGACCGCTGGAATTGTAAAAATTCTTGTGCTCTCAACGTATTCTATGCTTGACCCACTGGTTGACACTTTGTAGAGCTTTCTTATCATGGTGGGAGGTACAATAATTGGTGCTGCTGCTTCATAGATGCAAAAACCTGATCCTGACCATTGGTGGTCTTTGTGAAGTTTACGTGTTTTCTCCAGATCCTCCAGTTTTCTCCCACATCCGTGAGACATTCTGAATGGTAGGTGGATGGCAGGATAATTGGTTTTGGATTTGGGTTGGGTGAGGCTGAGAGGAGTAGGTGAAAGCTGATGGAAATGCAAAAGGGAAAAATGGGCTTGCTGTAGATGAGCACAATATTCACTGCAGATGTGATGGGCAGAAGATCCCATTTCTTTTCTGTAGGACTCCATGACTCTAACACAAACTTAGAAAACAGATGGCTATAGTACATTGCTAGTGAGCGCTGTGACGTATATTACCATGAACTTTTAGGGGGAATGATGTAAACACCATTATAGAAGATAACTTACAAAAATTATAGAAAATCAGAGAATTACTAGAATTTTCAAAAGGTAAATTAATAACTTATTCCAATGGCAAATTGCAATAAAGTAAATTCATCTGACAGAATTCAATGCAAATATTACCAAAAATAATCATCAACCATAAACTACCACATTTTCTGGAGATTTTCACAAAACAACTCAAATGTTTATCAAATGCTTCAATACAGATGCTAAAATACGTTACCTGTAATGCACTGAAGTTGCCCATCCTCTCTTCTTATAGTAAATGTCTCACCTGGGTTGACTTGAACCAAAATAACCTGTAATTATAAATATTAACTTACTTACATAGAATTTTATGGCAAACAAAATGTTTTACCTTTAACTTTCAACAACGACTTTCATTTATTTCTAGGAATACATTTACTTAGCTCCAAAATGCAGGCGCCCCACAATTTAGAGAAGTAGGAAGATAGTATTAGTCATGATTGAAGGGTACAGTACATATTAAAGAGACATCCAAAGATGAGCTGAGATTTAGTGAAGAATATCCACAATATGGAGGAAAATGACTGAAAGATAACCAATTACAGTACCAGGAGAGTGGAAGAATGAAAGGTACAGACCAGTAAAGAGAACTCAAAATAAAAATGGAAGATGTGAAAGGAAGCATATTCATGAAGGAACTTCAAGATATTTAAGAGCACCTTCAAACTAAAGGTCTAGAAATTGTGAATTTGGGGTGGAGGGGCACTCAAGCCAAGCAAAACTATACAAAGACTTTTCACCCCTTGTTCTGGCTGAGTTGATTTAAGATATCATGTCTTGAGATTTACATGATTTCAAAGACAATTGTAAAAAGATGAAAAATTTATTTAAGTGGATGGTGGAAAGGAAGGGTAGAGGGTGAGATTTATTTAAGAAAGGATAGAACCACAAGGCCTCAAATTCTTTGCATTATCAAAACTATTCAACTAATGGAGGAATCATCTGACAACACCATAATTGCAACCCATGCATTATTTCAAAATCTGTAGTACAAATAAAATCTTTCAAATTAAGTCAGATTGTGTAATTCTTTCTTTGACACTGCACATTTTTCCAATTGTTTTGGAAAACAACAGCAGATAAGAATAACATCAACTGAAATATTACAGAAGGAAATCGTTTCATTTCCTGCTGTATGCATTTTGAGAAACTAAAGGATAGCCTATGAGCAACAGAAAGTTTCCCTTATACAGGTTTCCCCCGCCATCCAAAGGTAGAGTGTTCCTATGAAACGGTTTGTAAGCCGAAATGTCGTAATGCGAAGAAGCAATTACCGTTTATTTATATGGGAAAATTTTGTGAGCGTTCGTAGACCCAAAAATAACCTACCAAATCATGACAAATAACACATAAAACCTAACATAACAGTAACATATAGTAAAAGCAGGAATAATACGATAAATACACAGCCTACATAAAGTAGAAATACTTCTCTACAACGATTGCCTGCACAGATCTCCGTAGCGAAAATCTCACGCAAGCGCTGTTGGCATAAACGCACTCTCCAGTAACCTTTAAGCTATGAGACTGCCAAATCTACCAAATAACATGTAAAAATACACAGCCTATATAATATAGAAATAATGCATGTACAGTGTAGTATCACCTACTGGAATTGGGAAAACAGCGCTGAGCACACTGATGGTGTGTTAGACTGAGTCGTCGCAGGTTGGGTGGTGCAGTGGCCCCCACCCTCCAGGCCGCCGACCCGATACATTGCCGCAAAGAACGCAGCAGTAGCCGGGAGGCACACAGCACATCTTTAAGAAAAAAGCCGAAATAAACTTGCTAATTAATTAGGTGCCGCCGACACGTAATTGTCGGCCCAGATCAGAGGCGATGCAATCGGAAATCGGCACTGATCTGGGTGAACAATTACGTGTTGGCGGCACCTAATTAATTAGTATGCTTATTTCTGCCTTTTTCTTAAAGATGTGTTGTGTGCCTCCCGGCTACCGTTGCATTCTCCGCTAATCGGTACAGTATCTGTCCGGGGCTCAGGGGTTGGGGTGGTGGGACACCGGGGTGTCATCTCATCGTCAATCAGAGCAGGCAGCTCATCTTCTCCTATGACTGCTCACCTCGATGTCAAAGATCGAGGTTCATCGTCTGCTGCGGCTGATGTGGAAGGCTTGCTTGACTGCTGAGCCTCGCGCATTTTTCTATCATACAGTTCTTTGTAAACACTCAAACCATCCTGCAAATATCCCCTAAACCTACGTACCCTTTCAAAATTAAAGTTGTACTTTATCACTGCAGCGAAAATCTCATGCAGTTGCTTCACGTTCATTTCGCTACTGCATTCGGTTTCGATTGTCATCCTTTCCTCTTCCAATTGCATCAGCTCTTCATCTATCAGTTCTTGGTCATGGGATGCCAAAACCTCTTCAACATCATCTTCGTCAGCTTCCACAAGCCAAACTCACTTTGTCCTTGCTTCAGTCACCACGATCGAAACGCTTAATTATGTCTAGTTTTACGCTAAGTGTAACACCCTTACTCTTTCAGGCTTTTCCGACACCTTAGAACTCATCTTGCTAACAGCTGTTCAATGCAATGTGTTTAAGCAAAGCAGTTCTGAATCCGGCGCAGAGCAGCTGCTCGGGGTGCATGCTGCCTTCTATCGCGCGCTGCCTTTCTTCGTAACAGTGAAAACACCTTCTGAAAGCGAAAACAGGGTACTAATGTAGATCTTTCGTAACAGTGAGGTTTCGTAAAGCGAACGCTCGAAAAGTGGGGGACACTTGTATTGTTAAATGAGGTAAAATGACCTTACAACAAATACATTAAAACTCTAGACGTGTTTCAGACATCTGGAATTAATGACTATCTTGATTAAATTTGTTCAGTATCATCTTTGGGATTCAGATTGTGGCTTAACTAAGTAGTAAACCTCATCAAGGAATCCATTGGTGACATCACTACTTACTATGCTAGGCATTCAAGCATTGTGTATATTACACAGTAGAATCTCAAAGAACCTTGAAGATTGTACTCTTGATTACTTGGCATACAGATAATAATTTACAAGATAAAGCATAACATTTTATTTGCATAACAACAAGCATAGACAATGGTTCTGTACAGGCCCCTGTGTCTAGACTAGTCTTTTAATCCTATGAGTCCTACATAGCAGCTCTTGATCCATTCTGCTGTGAGTGTATTCCTTTCCAACATTTATCCAGTATCTTTTGAATGATATGATCTGCATCTGTTCATGTTTTCAATAATATATTCCAAATCATAACCTGATCTATATAAAAGATCTTCTGACCAACATCCTACATTACTGGATCAATGGCTTTTTAATTTATCAAAACCACTGCTCATCATTCAAGATTTCTCCTTTGCTCTCAGCAAAACAAACTTCTCCACAAAATTGACCCTCCTCACTGCTATCACGTGATTACATCTATTATGCAGCTTTTCCAAACAGCTGTGCCCAGAAACGAACACACTCCAGCCAAAGATTTACCCGTATTTCATAAAAGTTTAATTTCTTTGCACTTGTATTCTATATCTACATGTAAGATGTTTATAGCAAGAAAGGTCAGAGAAATTGTGTCTCTTAGAAAAGGCATTGACCTCTTACATATCTTTAAAATCATGAAGGGATTTTGAAAGAGCAGTTTCAGATAATATGCTTCCATTTATGAAGAAGAGCATAGCTTTGAGCATTTGTTATAGGGTTGTCACCAATATATCAATAACAAATTCATTAAAAAATAACTTTGCCCATAAATTGGTGAGAAAATCAAATTTGCCACCTTTGGAGTGGTTAAAATGCATTTAAATGGAGATCGTAAAGGCAAGTGAGAAAGAAGGCATAGAGGGTTAGAATTAGATGTCAAAAGGTGAGAATACACAACTGATGCATATTTGTTAGTTTAGAAAGTTGAAGTCAAATGGTGTTCTTCCATTTTCTCCCTTTCTTCCAGCCAATGAAGTTACAAGACCATAGGAAGATGACTGATATTATAATTCAAGGGAATGATTTAAATTAACAAAGAGTTTATATTTTGAACATAGACAAATACAGGCCCTTCAACCACTGACCTTTTATTGTACTCCAAGATCAATTTAACACTTCCTTCCCACACAGCCCTCCATTTTTCTTTCATCCATGTGCCTATCTAAGAGTCTCATAAATGTCCCTAATGTTTCTGCCTCTGCCACCGCCCCGACAAAGCATTCGAAGCACATGCCACTCTTCGTGTACATTGACATTGCCCCTATACTTTCCTCCAACCATCTTAAAATTATGCCACCTTGTATAGCCAGCCATTTCCATCCTGGGAGAAAGACACTAACCGTCACTCTGTCTATGCCTGTTTTCATCATACGCACCTCTATCGAGTTTCCTTTTCTCCTCCTTGGCCCTAAAGAACTTGCTCAACCTTTAAGACATGCTCTCTAATCCAGGCAGCATTCAGATAAATCTCCTCTACACCCTCTCTAAAGATTCCTCATCCTCCCTATAATGATGTGACCAAAACTGAACACAATACTCCATGTGTGGTCTATCCAGAGTTTTATAGAGCTGCAACATTACCTCACACCTCCTGAAGTTAATCCCCAAGTAATGAAGGCCAACACACTAAATGCCTTCTTATATACTCTGTCAGCTTGTGCGGCAACTTTGAGGGATCTCTGGATGTGGACCCCAAGCTCCTGCTTTTCCTCCACACCATTAACACTTATTCTATATTCAAATTCCTAAGGGTATTATTTCACACTTTTCTGCATTGGTCTCCATCTGCCACCTCTCAGCCCAGCTCTGCATCCTGTCGATGTCCCTTCTACACTATCCACCACTCCACCAGTCTTCATGTCATTTGCAAACTTACTAACCCACCCTTCCACTTCCTCATACGAGTCATTTATGAAAATCACAAAGAGTAGGGGTCCCAAAACAGCTGCGGAACACCACTGCCACTAATCTCCAGGCAGAATAAACTGTATCTACTACCAAAACTAAATTTGCTACAACTATAATTAACAGTAATCTAACAAATTAAAAACAAATAAAACTATTGAAGCTTAGGAGATAATGGTGACTCCTTTGCTTGCATCTTTGGAAATAGCTCTATTTCTATCTTTAATATCTCTATTTTTCCCTTTCAGGGTTCTTTTGAAGAACCTGACCTGGGAGTTACATGCTGACTTCGGTTCTTTGCAGGAATGGGACCTGTTCTCGGGGTCTCACGACTGGCCATTATTCGATATACCAAGGACACAGCCCAGAAGATTAGTGCGCCTTTGGAGTTTCAGGATTTCGCAGCTCTAGAGGTGGGCAGGCTCAAGGTCAGTGCCTCTGCAGGAAATTGGTGTGCTGTGGGAGACGGAAGATCGAAAGCAGCAAGCTAGCTGCTAGCTATGTACCCAGAAACCCGAGTTCTTTGGGCACAGAGCGTGGAAAAAGTGATGCAACAGACTTTTAACACTGTAAATTAACGAGTTGCTTGTTATGTCTCCCCTCTCACTGTGAAACGGAGACATCTCTTTTTCCCTTATAGGGAGTAGAGAGAACCTGTGGTATGTCGAATTACCAAGTGAACGAGTAGTCTTTGGGGTACTGCAAGTCTGTGTTTTTATTGATGCTTTGCTGCACACTTGAGTGCTTGGTGGGGGACGCCGATGCTTTTTTTGCTGGTGGGGATCATTGCTTTGCTGCTGCTTACATGTGGGAGGGGGAGAGCTGGGAGGGGGATTTGGGGTTCTAACATTTAACTGTCATTCATTCCTTGGGGCACCCCTCTGCTTTCGTGGATGGTTGTGAAGAAAAAGAATTTTAGGATGTATATTGTATACATTTCTCTGACATTGTTTGTACCTTTGAAGCCTTTGAAATGGCAGGGGAATTATGTATTGCAACTAAGCATTGCTATAAAAGGCACTTCATCTGAATGTATGCTGGTTTTATAACAGGTAAATGAACGAATAATACAAATACAGATAATTCTGAAACAGTTTCAGTGGATTAAGAAACACTATTGAAGCTGGAAGAAATTACTAAGTGTAGATGTCAGTGGGGTGGAAAGTTACAGCATGCAGAACCCATATTTATTCTGATTGGGAGAAGGGTGTGGGAGCATTGAGGTGTGGGAAATAGAGGAGATGCAGTTATGAAGCCCTGTGAAATATGGAAGGGAAAACACCTCAAAGACACCAGGAATTGAAAGTCTTATCTTTAAAAGAGTCACAATACAGACAGAAACTGGATGAATACAGTCCTTATAAAAAAAAACATGAAGAGCTCTAGTATAATAAGATCTGATCAGTAATTTCAGAGTATGAGATCTTCTAGCAGGAAAGTGATCAAAGTATAATAGGCTATTCTACTTTTTGAGAATGACACATACAAGGCAGAAAACAGAAGTTTATAATTAAAAAAGCTGAATGAGTTATTCGAGAAGCCAGCTGGTTCAAGTAAATTAAGAAATATGATAATAAGTTAGCCAGTAGATAAAAAATAGTAAACAAAAGAAAATACACAATTCTCAATAAATACAGAGTCAGTTGAAAAACAACATGATCTATCCAGCCTACAGAAGAATATGGATGGAAATTGATTAGAAATGACTTTAAGTTACACCAAGAACTATAATAAACCAGAGGATTTAAAGTATTTTAGGAACAAGTCAAGGATGGCCAAAACATTCATACAGAGAAGTATCAAGTAATATAATATAATTTCTGGGAATACATCTTGCAAAAAAAAAGCACCAAATTAATCATTAATCCCTTAGAGGGAGTTGCAGGAGAAATTATAATAGGGAGTAAGAAAAAGGCTTTAAACAAGTATTTCATGGCTGTCTTCACTGTTGAAGACACAATACATGCAACAAAAAAGTGGACAGCCATAATTTAATGATGATAATGAGATTAAAGTAATTAACATAAGTACAGAGAAAACACAGGAGAAATTAAGGGAAGTTCATGCAGCACAGAATACAGCTTCAGTGGACTGCAAAGAATGGTAATGTGATGAACAAGGGAATTTGGTGAGGGAAACTGGTCTTTTAAATGCAGCTCCAGAATCCTGATACTGGAGGCCTAGTAAGCTGATTTCTGGTGTTGGGGAGCCTGTTGTGTTTATTCTTCTGTGTGTTTTCCTTATTAGGAATAAAGCTTATTTTGGAAAATATAGTATTTTTTCAGCATGTTACATCTGCTACTGGGAGTTTTAAAAAATTACTCTTATTATATAATGTTATGTACCCCTAGGATTCATATTTTCTGTGGACTGCCACTTTAAAACGTCAGGAGAATGAGACTGACTTTTGGACACTGTTTGAGGGGAGGGATGGAGAGAGAGAGAGAGAGGGGGGAGAGAGAGGGGGGAGAGAGGGAGGGGGAGAGAGGGAGGGGGAGAGGGAGGGGGGAGAGGGAGGGGGGGAGAGGGAGGGGGGGAGAGAGAGGGGGGGGAGAGAGAGGGGGGGGAGAGAGAGGGGGGAGAGAGGGGGGGGGAGAGAGGGGGGGGGAGAGAGGGGGGGGGAGAGAGGGGGGGGGAGAGGGGGGGGAGAGGGGGGGGAGAGGGGGGGGAGAGGGGGGGGAGAGGGGGGGGAGAGGGGGGGGAGAGGGGGGGAGAGAGGGGGGGAGAGAGAGGGGGGGAGAGAGAGGGGGGGAGAGAGAGGGGGGGAGAGAGAGGGGGGGAGAGAGAGGGGGGGAGAGAGAGGGGGGGAGAGAGAGGGGGGGAGAGAGAGGGGGGGAGAGAGAGGGGGGGGAGAGAGAGGGGGGGGAGAGAGAGGGGGGGGAGAGAGAGGGGGGGAGAGAGAGGGGGGGGAGAGAGAGGGGGGGAGAGAGAGGGGGGGAGAGAGAGGGGGGGAGAGAGAGGGGGGGAGAGAGAGGGGGGGAGAGAGAGGGGGGGAGAGAGAGGGGGGGAGAGAGAGGGGGGGAGAGAGAGGGGGGGAGAGAGAGGGGGGGGAGAGAGAGGGGGGGGAGAGAGAGGGGGGGAGAGAGAGGGGGGGAGAGAGAGGGGGGGGAGAGAGAGGGGGGGAGAGAGAGGGGGGGAGAGAGAGGGGGGGAGAGAGAGGGGGGGAGAGAGAGGGGGGGAGAGAGAGGGGGGGAGAGAGGGGGGGAGAGAGAGGGGGGAGAGAGAGGGGGGGAGAGAGAGGGGGGGAGAGAGAGGGGGGGGAGAGAGAGGGGGGGGGAGAGAGAGGGGGGGGAGAGAGAGGGGGGGGAGAGAGAGGGGGGGGAGAGAGAGGGGGGGGAGAGAGAGGGGGGGGAGAGAGAGGGGGGGAGAGAGAGGGGGGGGAGAGAGAGGGGGGGGAGAGAGAGGGGGGGGAGAGGGGGGGGAGAGAGAGGGGGGGGAGAGAGAGGGGGGGGAGAGAGAGGGGGGGAGAGAGAGGGGGGGGAGAGAGAGGGGGGGGAGAGAGAGGGGGGGGAGAGAGAGGGGGGGGAGAGAGAGGGGGGGAGAGAGAGGGGGGGAGAGAGAGGGGGGGGAGAGAGAGGGGGGGGAGAGAGAGGGGGGGGGAGAGAGAGGGGGGGGAGAGAGAGGGGGGGAGAGAGAGGGGGGGAGAGAGAGGGGGGAGAGAGAGGGGGGGAGAGAGAGGGGGGGGAGAGAGGGGAGAGAGAGGGGGGAGAGAGAGGGGGGGGAGAGAGAGAGAGAGATGTGGAGTTATTTGATGGACAATCGATGTTATGGTTTCTCTGCAGCTTGTTTTGAATATACAAGGACATTCAGACACACACAGTTACAGTCAAGATGGATTCGGTCAATGGAAGACACCAGTGAGTCAGTCGCTGGTTTAAACTTTCAGTAGCCCAAAAGGGGTGAGTTGAGATCAATCCTGAGTATTGATAAATGACTCTCATAAGTTTTCTGCAACTAGAACAAGTTTGCAGGAAGAGAAAAGAGGAGAGATAGGTTTGAAACAGAAGAAACCTAGTGACAAAGAGATGACTGTTTGGACTCTCTCTCTAAGTAGCCCATGAGGGTGAGTTTGTTTCCATTCGACTACAAAAGTGTGATTGTCACTTAGTTAATCCACAAGAGTGGGTTCTCTGGTGAGGGAATTCCTTTGTGATTACCATGTGTGCAATTACCCTTTGTCTGGGTGTGGTAGTTCACTGAAGAAAGGCACCCCTGTGGTAAATCACTGTTGGGGTTATTTGGTATGTCGTGGAACTGGATAAGTGGCTATCACGTTGTGTGTTTGAGGTAACCTTGAGGAATCTACCGGTGTGTCGACCTTGCCTGGGTGGTATTTCCCTTGAAGAGGGTCCCCTTTGTGATAAACTACTGTTGGTGATAATCCACACGTGGATTCTGTTGGAGTATCCTGTGGCCACCACTTTGAGATGTCCCGTAGCAGAATTCGGGTGTGGTACTACTTGTGTTGAAAGGATATTTGTTGAAGATCATTGTCGGTGATATTTTGTGTGTGGAGTGGAACAACTTCAGAGAGAAAACCTACTACTATTGTTATCTTGTATTGCTGCCGTGGAATCTGTGGAATATCGACATAATTCCTTCTCACAACATTCGCCTTTGGATTACAAACATCTCGCATTAACCAACCTGTGCATTTGAACAGAACTACTTTTTTTTTTACATACCATCGTAAGATTATCAATTACCACCTAAGCTTGAAGATGTTTGGGTTTTATATTTCCCCACCTATATATGCATAAGCTCTGCTAACCTGTTTGATTTATCTGGTTTTATGTTACTTTTATTACGTATTTACTAATAAAATGGAGTTAGTTAACAGCAAAACCAGACTCCAGGTGTGTTCCATTTCTGCTGGTTCTTTTAACCCGTTATGGGGTACGTAACAATAAGAATTTTAATAAATATGATCTATTCATTGGCCATAAAAGTCAGTATACCATTGCAATGGATACATTATATGACACTTGACTACTACAGATGAACTTTTATAAGGGAGTTTCTAATGTGATAACAAAAAAAGTATAGAGATGTTGTCTAAATTTAAGGAATGATACAATTCTGCACACAAAAATTGAAATGAGATTATCTTGTGACACAAATCAAAAACTGGATGGGTGATGGTGACAGAAGATAAGAATAAAAGGAAAACTCACTGATCACTGGGATGTAACAAGCAATCTGCACATTCACCCCCCCCCCCAACATAACAGAGGAGTACAAACGCATTTCCAAAACTGAAAGCATTACAATAGAAGACAACAGTAAACTGTGTGTATAGAAGCTGGACAGACAGTAAGTGGGCAACATTATGGTAAATGGTGCTCAATGTAGGAAAGTACCACATTCACATTTGATCCAAGAACAGAAAATCACATTATTATGATGAGCGAGACTCAAAACCTAAAGTAAACAACACTGGTGTCTTTGCACACTAATAAAAGTAATCTTTTTAATTCTTTTGCTTTTAACTCCACCATTTTGCATTGTATTCCATTCCTTAATGTTTTAAACAGCTCAACAGATCATTCCTTTATCATGTACATTCAACAGCATGCAAGACTCTTAATGACTTAAATCCTCCAAGCCCAGATCTTTACTGAAGAGATTCTTTATCCACATGTAAACAAGTAGACTACAGAAGAATAATAACAAAAGTAGAAAAAGCAAATTTTGGAGCAGCAAGTGAGGAAAATATGGCTTTTTTTAATGAAAACTGTGTGAATGTGGCTCTGGAAAGAAGACAGATTCAAGTAATTTGAAAAGAGCTTCAGAAGTTAACATGCAACTGGAGGGCATTAACTCATTCAAGAGTCCTGGAAGGAAAAATTATAAGAGAATATCATTTGTAGGTTGATAGTGACAAACTAAATTCAGGCAGTTATATTAGGATAAAGAGATGCAGTTAAATATTGTGGATAGAACCAAAGTTGAGGGATTATGATCCAAGCTTGATACAAACCATGAAAGGAACAAGTAAATTGTCAAGGTAAGGCAGCAATGAGGTTGAATGCGGAACAAGCCCAAGACCCCATATATCAATTAACGTGGATGTTGCAAATGGCTCAGACAACAGTCATTTCCAAACCAGAATGTATAACCACTTAAGCTTGATATTCACTGGCTTTAATGTGCCCTATCATCAACATCCTAGGAGTTACCACTTAGTAGGAACTCAACTACAACCACAACCACATAAACAACGTGGCTTTGATAGTAGATCAGTTGCCAGAAATGCTGTTGTCGGCGACCCATCTCCTGACATTCCAAAGCCTTATCACCATCTACAAAGCATAGGTATAGAATATCATGGAATATGCTCCACTTGTATCCAATTAACAACATTCAAGAGGCTTAACAGTATCCTGAACAAAGCAGCCTGTTTGAATGGCACTTCATCCACCATCATGTACTGTAGCTGCAGTCACACATACTGAAATTAGATTAGATTAGATTCAACTTTATTGTCATTGTGCGAGTACAGATACAAAGCTAACGAAATGCAATTAGTATCTGACCAGAAGTGCAAAAGAATATTATTTACAAAATAACTGCAAATAAAAAGTAAGTGCTACAGCATACAAATATAAAAGTGGATTCCTCTTCCGTTTGATTCCGCTTATGAAACCTAAAGCGTTCTGCAATCAACAATGTTTTCAGTTCTAAATGTTCCTGCATTACTTTTACACTATTAGCAAAGTTCATTTTGGCTGGTTTGGTTGGAGCAGTTAAACTTTGAAGCAAACTGTATGTCTTTAAACCCAACACACTCAGCAAAAGTGGTACTCGTTTATCTGTGGCTATTTTATTTGCTTCAAATACTATTCAATCAGTTCAGTGTACATAACACAGTGAGATGTGGAACAATCAAACACATCTGTCTTTCTCATGTAGCCAGTCATTTCTGACTAATTTTTTAAATTATCATCATCCAGTACTCACTGTGAACCCTGAATTCTTCCATTTTCTGCCTTTTTATTTAACTCAACTGCCTCTGCACGTGCTGTGCTTGTTTTTTTTATTGGACCTTTCCTCATCATGCTTTTCTTTTAACTTGAACATCTCACTGAGCCTCAACAGGTCAGTAGCTGTCTCGGATTCATTTTAAAACAACTCATCAGCAACATTGTTTTCTAACTTCAAAACATTACAATAATTGCAAAAAGATGACGGAGCCTGGAATGAGAGTCTAATTTTGTTTTTTTTCTTTAAGCGAGGTGTGCACATATCATGTGGTAGCATCATGATATATGCAATTCACATATTTTGTACATATAACCATGATGAATTATTTAAACAAAAAAGAATGCTTAATCTAACAATATATTTACAATATTACTCATATATTAAATACACAACTTAACTTCACTGGAAGACCAGAGTCTGTGCAGATCGGAAATAACATCTCCACCTCGCTGAAAAGCAGCACTGATGCACCTCATGGATGTGTACTCAGCCCACTGCTCTACTCTCTCTACACCTATGACACTGTGGCTCGGCACAGCTCAAACATCATCTATAAATTTGCTGACAACACAGCTATTCTTGCAACACACATCAAAGTTGCTGGTGAATGCAGCAGGCCAGGAAGCATCTCTAGGAAGAGGTACAGTCGACGTTTCAGGTCTCGGCCTGAAACGTCAACTGTACCTCTTCCTAGAGATGCTGCCTGGCCTGCTGCGTTCACCAGCAACTTTGATGTGCGTTGCTTGAATTTCCAGCATCTGCAGAATTCCTGTTGTTTAACTATTCTTGGCAGAATTTCGGATGGGACAAGAAAGCATACAACAGCAAGATATATCAGCTAGTTGAGTGGTGTCACAGCAATAACCTTGCACTCAACATCAGTAAGACCAAAGATGGTGGACTTCAGAAAGGTTAAGATGAGGGAACACACATCAGTCCTCGTAGAGGGATCAGAAATGGAAAGAGTGAGTAATTTCAAGTTCCTGGGTGTCAACATCTCTGAAGATCTATCCTGGGCCCAACATAACAATGCAGTTACAAAGAAGACACAACAGTGACTGTATTTCATTAGGAGTTTGAGGAGATTTGGTATGTGGACTTAATTTTGCTTTTTTCAACACTGAACAGCACAAAAAAATGACACTTCTGTGTTAAGGTGAAAACAGATCTCTACAAAGTGATCTAAATTAATTACAAATATAAAACACAAAATAATTGACTGCGTAAGTGTTTAAACCCTTTAATATGATTCACCAAATCATCACTGGTGCAGCCAATTGGTTTTAGAAGTCGCATAATTAGTTAAATTGAGATCTGTACAATGGATCTGAACATCACACAAACAATTCAGCAAAACTTCAGGAGAAATAATTCTCATTATATTTTTAACAAACCTTAAATTCTTACATAATCATGTAATGTCAAAAATGTAACTACATTTAGTTACTCTTCTTGATTGAAAATATTAAAATGAAAATAGATGTTTCCTAAATAATTACAGTTCTTTCAGTGTCCACAAAGACAGAAACAATGGAGGGAGGAAACCTTTGAAATTTCAATCCCATATTATTATGGTGGGAAAGAACAATAAATAGAAGTGAAGTCTGCATAATACTGCAAATGTTATAAAATTACATTAACCAGGAAGATTTTTGCTTCAGATCATTCAGAAATATTAAACATAGATTTTAATGCATAGTCTTTTTAAAAGCAAAAATGTTGGAAATGTAAATCAGATCCATTCAACATCATTCTATGAGTCACCATGCCTGCAGCAAAGACTGGGCATCAGGGTAAAGTACAGCACTTCATTAGAAACTTGAAAAGGATTCAATTTTCTTTCTAGTAATGTGCAGTTGGTTACCCTAATTCCCTGTACATGTTTTGTCACCTTCATAGATTTAGATATCATGATAGCTACGCACCGGACTTCTGTATGACAGCTTTTCCTAATGATTTATTAATTAAATGTATTTTCCCCAGATTCTTTTAATGCATGGGTGCAATCATGGTTCTTTTGTTGATTTACTTCTTTTTCCCATTTTAAGCATACATCACATTATTCATCTCCTCTTCCAATGCAAGGTCTGTATGTTTTACCTCCAAGTAAATATCAGTGCAAAATAATGATATTATGTTTCTACCCTCTCCCTATCACATTGTCATCTTTTTCATAAGATGGCCAAATTATGATGATGTGAACTTTCAAGAAGATGGTTTAATAGCTAACCTTTTACTCTTCTGTTGTTTAAATGTATTTTGGATTTGTAGATCTAATACAAACAGTTTGGGTACCACCACACTTAATGCACACCCTTTGAGAAACAATTAAGTGGCAACCAGTCCCAAGCTTTAGGATACTACTTGGCACAAACAACATTTGTACTTGTCATAAAATGAATACTTAGTAAAAATTTTCATCAATTTTAATTGATTTTAAGAGCCTATAGAACATTCACATCATAATGACTATGGGAATCATAGCTGCCTCAAAATTCAAAGGTATTTTGCTATATTTTTTCCAGTGCAACATATCTGAAATTATTTCTCTCCAAAATACAACTAAGGTGCTTCCAGATCAAATACTATAGTGCCACACTGCAAATTCAACCTGACACTTCTAGTCTCAAAGTATACTTGTGCTAATGTTGCAATTTTTGTGTCAGAATGCATATAATGACAGCACTGCTTGTATGACAGACGTTCAGAGTGCTGGCAGAAGAAATTAGATTGAAAATACATCTGTACTTGGGCACTTAGCCAACTGGTACAGGAGCAGCAAAACAACTTAAACGTGGCCAACCATGTGCTGGTTGCAGCTTACTCATCTTCAGGCCCATTATCTATCACATTACCTCTGCCAAAATCCCACAACCTCTATGCAGTATCAAAATCTTCCCCGAGTTTGAAACTCTAGTCCATCTCCCTCCTTGAGCTTGTAAACCCTGCCAAACTCACCTTACCTACAAATCTCAAATGCAGTAAGTTCTGATCTGAACGTCTAGATCCGAACATCAAATTACTGATCTCTATTTGAATCTGCAATCAGCTACACAAGCAACAATCCCATGACCTCCCACAATCAACCAAGCTTGGCTTTTATAGCAGTTATCTTTGCAGAAATCAATTTAAACAGGGTTTTACTAAGCTGATTCCAACTTGTTTTTCATCGAACACCTCAACATTCCACCTGCTACACCTCACCCATGGTACAAATATCTATCCACCTACGAGTCCCTTCCCTGAATTCATGACCACTGTCCAAATAACCTGTCTAATAATTTCTGCATCCTCACACTGTGATCCTATAGTGTTACAGAGTCAACAGAGCAGGAAGCATTTTCCTTGGATTATTATGTCTACACCAACCATCACTACCTACTCACATCCCAAGTCTAAGATATCTGCCCAACAGCCAAATAACCATCTTTTAGCTGACTGTGTGTTCAATGGCTGACTAAGCAATCTACTATCTCATGGACTCAATTCAATTTAGTTTTTATAACACTACCATCTGTGCAGGTGGGAGAACTAGTTCGTTCTCCTTTGGGTCCGCCACCCTTCTTCCTCACGCTTATGACCATCATCCTGAATTCCTCGACCAAATTCACCAACTTCCAAAGGATTTGGTCATTGATGCCTCTCCCATGTAATTTAACTACTCTATTCTTCCAAAATAATCTACTTCCTCCAAGCTCAATGCCCAATGATCCACGGTGCAATTCCCAGACTTCCTCTGATTTACTGGCCTTTTACACTATTTATTTGAACACCAGCAATATATCAAAAACTAATTTTCTGCACAGCATTTACAAAAAACTGCTTTTGGAATATGCTTTTCATGTCCTCCTTTAATATTTAGAAAAAACAGAACAGAAGTTGGTAGAAATATACAAATCCACAACTTTTCTAGAAGTTTTTACTCTTATTTCTACTTTGATTAAATTTATCTGTCTATAAAATTGTAGTTCAAAAATGCTTTACACCAGGCTGTAATTATGGTCAAAATACAAAAGACAAATCGCTTTAAGTAATTTCCCCTAGATTGTTTATCCAAAAATACAGCACTTTTAAACACAACTAAAAAATGTGAAAGAGTACATCATTAAAAATATAATCAAGTCTGGTTTACTGAACATTAAATGAGAATAAAGCAGTCACTTCTGAAGTACGGGTTTTTAAAAAGGTTAACTTACTTAAGAGAATGGTGATTGGCAGCATTAACTGAAATAGAGTTCAAGAGAACCATTTAGAAATGATAGAATTTTGCAGAACGAAACATTACGGCATTTGGAACAAGTTCACAGGAAATGTCAATTAGCACATTTATATGTAAAACAATTAAAAATAAACATTTCCATTATTTGTTCATATCACTAAGTTCACCAACAGCACAGTGGGCAAAATATTAACAGACACCAACATGTGATAAAGTATTCACAGCAAAACGCTGCTCTGTGACTTCAAACCGGAATTAAGTTTCTACTGTGACGAGTTTTGATAAGCCTCACTTACTGTTGTCTGCATCTTTTTCATTCAGCTGGTATTGAACAGTCATTCAGATTACTGGAAGATTCAACAAGCAGTTCACAGGATGCTTCAATCTGCTCCATACACTAAACAGCTGACATTAGAGCATCTTGCTTGTGTACCACAATTGGAAAATTCCAATCTAAAATCACTTAGTAAATTGCATCTGATTTTCTTCATCAGTACCACAGTTATACCTTTATATTATATGCCGTCAGGATGCTTACAGTGGAATCAATTATCACTGCGTTTATCAATATCTACCTCAAGCCTCGCTTCCGATCAAATCTGTTCATGTATAAACAGCTTCCTGCTGCATATGAATATATTACATCACCATAACAACCAAATCAACAAATGGTAGTAGCATCTGCTGCTAGATTGCACAATGTTCATTACACTGAACAGAAGAGTAGCAGACAAACATATTTGTAAGGTGATTAAACCTGAAAGTGCAATATCAAAAGTGAATTAGCTGTGTCTGTAGTGTGCTGGATGTAATGTATAATTTGACTTTTCAAATTCTTATTTCACAATTTTACAGTAGATTTAACAAACTCCTTAAGTCACCCAGATACTACTATTTAGGTCTGATTTTATCTTAATAAATAAGTATCAGATGATCCCAATAATTTCTGTAAAAAACCCACCTGCATCTCTCCTATTTATAATTCAACCTATTATTTTCCTTGCAAGGAAATTTCTCCTGACTCCAGTCTCAAAGACTTTTTCCCTTGCTCTAGGATTATGTCACCTGGCTCTGGATTTTCCACAGACAGGAAACAGGTTCAGCATTTAACCTATCAATACTTTTCAGTATTTTAAACTTCCAGAGGTATAGATAAAGTCTCCACAACTGTTTTCACAAAACGAACTTTCATTCAAGGGATCATGCAAATCAGCATTGTATGAATTACAAGGCAAATACATCCCTGCTAAGGTAATGAAACCTAAATTGCACATGGCATTCTGAATTTGGGCTCACCAAAACCTCTAGGTTCTTATTTCTTTTTCATTTTTCTTTAAACATAAGAGGCCGTTCTCTCACCATTTCCCTGTAAACTTTCCTTTCACACATACCTAATAACACCTCACTGATTCTTGCTCCAACCATCTATACCAAGGCTAATTGGATACAGTAAATTAACCAAACAACAAGCTATTTTTTTTGGAATGTGGGAAGAAACCCACAGGAAGAACTGGTATTTTAAAATGTTGAGCAGGACTGTGTGGATGATGTGTATTGTGTATTTAGTATTTCAGCAATATTTGAGCATTATTCTAAATATACCGTTTGGTTAAGCATTGTTTGTTGTTTACATAGTGCATTGCGGATTACCTGTAAAAGTACATAAATGGCATAGGTCATCAACCACTACGTCAAACGTACGCACCTTACTAAAAGTAAAAACAAATGTATATGACTAATCTCTGGGCTCCCATCTTTTCCTTTCATTTAGTTTAATGCTTTAAAGTTACAAAACATAACAGTGGCGACAAGCTACTTTTAAAATGAATCCAAGATGTTAACCTACCTATTGAAGCACAGTGAAATGTTTGAGTTTTTACAAAGCGCAGCAAGAAACGGTCGAGTAACACTTGTAGCACTTTTAAAAATGTAACACTTTTTTTCTTCAGAGCAGCACATCTTTGCAAGAGAAAGGACGACTGAGTTTTTTAAAAAAGTCAGAAAATGGAAGTACTCATAGGTTCATAAACAGTGAGTAAAGGTTAATAATAATCATAAAAAAAGAGCCTAAATGGCTGGCTACACAAGAAAGATTGACACATTTGATAACACAAAAGACAACTGGAATATGTATACTGAATGGATTGAGTAGTATTTTAAACCCAATGGAATAACCAATGAGAAGGAAGTGCCAGTTTTGCTGAGTGCATTGGATTTAAAGGCATACATTTTTTTTTAGGAAGTTTAACTACTCCAAGCAAATCTGCCAAAATTAGCTTTGCTGATATCATGAAAGTAATACAGGAACATCAGAATCAGATTTAACATCATTGGCATGTGCAGTGAAATTTGTCTTTGCAGCAACAGTATGATACATAATAACAAAGTAAAAAAATTGTCCATTACTGTAAATTTTATTTATATATTTAAATTAAATAAGGATTGAAAAAATAAAAAAGTAGTGAGGTAGTTCGTGTACATCGGTTCAATGACCATTCAGAAATCAGGTGGCAGGGGGGAAAAAGCTGTGTCTGAATATGTATGTATATCCGTATATTGTACAGATATATTTACTGTAATTCATTTTGTATACTTATTTATCCTGTATTCCAGTGTACAGATACTGTGAAGTTAACAAATTTCACAACATATGCTAGTGATATTAAACCTGATTCTGAATCGTTGAGTGTGTGCCTTCAGGGTCCTGTACCTCCTTCCATCTAGAACCAAAACCATTGTTGATTACAGAACACTTTAGGATTCATAAACAGAATCTAAAGGAAAGGGAGTCCATTTCAGCATACATGAGTGAATGAGTGAATTAAAGAAGTTGCCTAAACACTGTCAGTTCAGTAATGGGCTTAATGATGCACTGAGAGGATGGTTTTGTTTGTTGGATCTTACAAAAAAGCATTCAAAACAGCTTCTAACTAAAGCACAAGTTATATATAAAAAGCAAATAAAATAGCTGTATCAATGGAACCAGCAGACAGGGATATAATTGAGTTGCAGTCAAGAATGAAAGTGAATGTGAACAAATTTGCAGTGTCTAAACAGAAGCGTGTCTGGCCAAACAAGTTGTGTTACTGTTGCAGCAGGGCCTGACCGAACAAATCGTGTTACTGTTCTGGCAGACCGATCAGTTTTAAAGGTGAAACTTGCAGAAAATGCAACAAAGTAGAACACATACAAACAGCATGTCAGGCAGACAAAAATAAATGAACTGCATAGGGAAGAGAAAGAGATAAAGCGACAAACTGCAGCTTCAATAATTTACATACTATTGATGAAAAATCTGATTATGATAAGGATGTCAAAGGACTGAGTAGCCTTGAGATTTACAATGTGAAAACTAACAGTAGACAAGCAATATGACTTACACTCCTCAGGTCCCAATGGAGCCGGATTAGTGAAGGTCAACCTGTACTGAATTGAAGCCTGCAGATATCCAACTAAGAACATATACTAGAGAAAAGGTAACTCCTGTGGGAATGACATTCGCAACAATGAAGTACAACAATCAACAAGGTACACTGGGCTTGTATGTGATAAAAACAGGAAGGCCAGCATTGTGGGGACGTGATTCATGGTGCATGCCACATCCCCTGTAATAACGTCAACTTAATGTGAATTAAGAAAGATACGGAAGTATTCAAGGATGGCACTGGAAAACTCAAACATATTAAGGGTAAAATAGTGTTGAACAAAAATGCCACGTCCAAGTTTTTCAGCAAAGTCTGTCTGGTTCTTTCCACAATCCATGATAAAGTATCTTGTGAGCTAGATTGCATGGGCAATGCCAGTGGTCTCAGTAGCCAAGAAGAATAGGTCTGTCAGGATCTGTGGTGATTTTCAGGTCACCATTAATATACACATACATACACACACACACAGAGTTGGATTTCATAGCTAAGCAGGGAAGATAGTGTATTTAATATTTCAGCAATATTTAAGTAATATTGTAAATATATTGTTTTACTATTTTTTGTTACATAATGCATTGCAGATTATCTATAAAAGTACGCAGATGGCAAATGTTATCACACCACATCACTTAAAATAAAAACAAATGTACACGAGTTATCTCCAGGCTCTTTTTTTTCCTTCCAATTAGTTTAATATTTTGGAGTTACAAAACATAACAATACATTTTACATGGTGTAGCTTGAAAACAAACCAAAACCACTGAGAGACAAAGCCAGGGTAACCGACATTGTATGACATGCTTCCAAATAAAGAAGTTCGATCCCTAATTACAAAATCAGCAAAGAAGAATGACTTATAGCAACAAAAAAAGCAACAAAACTAAATTAGTAATTTAGTTCATCACTAATGTGGCGATTTAAACGACGATTTAGTATGGCTCACCTCTCTTCACTACACTAAACTAACTACAACAAAGCATGAATACATAACTATACTTGTTTGCTTCTACCACACCTCAACCAACGTGACAGATTACCAAAATAAATGTACCACAAAATACAATACAGACGAAAGCTAGATACATGGCTCCTACACATGGATTTAAGTAAGGCCTTTGAAAAGGTCCCACGTGGAACCTGGTCCAAAAGGTTAAAGCCCATGGGATCCAAGAAAGTTGGCAAACTGGATGCAAACTTGGCTTGGTATTAGGATACAGAGGGTGATGCTTTGTGATTGGAAACCTGTGACCAGTGGTCTACCACTTTTATCAGTAAGGGGCCTTGTGCGTGACTGGGATGTGAATACAAAAGTGTTTAGCAAGTTTGCAAATAAAATTGGTGATGTTGTTGATTCCTGCATATTTATTCCTCCACTGCTATATTATTCAGTTTGCTGACTACACCACTGTTGTTGGTCAAATCAAAGATGGTGATGAATTGTCCTTCTGTTAACAGAGGGATTGAAAATCCGGTTGAGTGGTACCAAAACAACAGCCTCTCACTCAATATCTGCAAGACCAAAAAAACTACAAGAGGAAGATGCTAGAGGTCCATGAGCCAATCCTCATTAGGGGTACAGAGGTGGAGAGGGTCAGAAGCTTTAAATTCCTTGGTGTCAACAAATCAGATGATTTGTCCTTAGACCAAAACGTAATCCCATCACAAAAAAGGCATGACACCGCCTCTACTTTCTTAGAAGTTTGTATAAATTCAGGATTTCAGAAAAACTTTGACAAACCTCTAAAGATGTGTAGTGCAGACTATCTTAACTAGTTGCAGTACAGCCTGGTATGGAAACACCATGCACAGAAACAGGAAAAGCTACAGAAAGTGGTGGATACAGCCCAGTCCATCACCGGTGAAGGCCTCCCCACCCCACATGTATGTAGATTTACATGAAGCGCAGCAATAAGAAAGCAGCAGCATCATCAATAAAGACACCCATCATTGAGGCTATGCCTTCTTTTCGCCACGACCATTGGGTAAGAGGCACAGAAGCCTTAGGTCCCACACCACCAGGCTTCTGAACCAGCTTGGATAATTTCATTCAGCACTACTCTGAACTGATTCTACGATCTACAGATTCACTTCCAGGAACTTTACAACTCATGTTTTCAGTATTTTTTTTATTTGCCCAGTTTGTCTTCTTTTGCACAATGCCACTTTCAGTCTTTGATTTTCTTAAAATTCTACTGTATTTCTTTTTTTCCTGTTAATGCTTGCAAGTAAATGAATCTCGAGGAACATATACAAGCTGTATAGGTGTCCCCCGCTTTTCGAACATTTGCTTTACAAAACCTCACTGTTACAAAAAAAGGCAGTGAGCGCCCCAAGCAGCCGCTCCTTCCCCGGATTTGTAACGGCATTCACGCCGGCATTGCTTAAACACGTGCCTGTGAGCAGCTGTTTGCAAGATTGAGTTCTAAGGTATCGGAAAAGCCTGAAAGAGCTCCTAAGGGTGTTACACTTAGCGTAAAACTAGACATAATTAAGCGTTTCGATCGTGGTGAACGGAGTAAGGACAAAGTGAGTTTGGCTTGTGGAAGTTGATGAAGATGATGTTGAAGAGGTTTTGGCATCCCATGACCAAGAACTGATAGATGAAGAGCTAATGCAATTGGAAGAGGAAAGGATAACAATTGAAACCGAATGCAGTAGCGAAAGTGAAGTCATCCAGGAACTGAATTTGCAGCAACCGCGTGAGATTTTCGCTGCAATGATAAAGTACGACTTCAATTTTGTAAGGGTACGTCGGTTTGGGGCATATTTGCAGGATGGTTTGAGTGTTTACAAAGAACTGTATGATAGAAAAATGCGCGAGGCTCAGCAGTCAAGCAAGCCTTCCACATCAGCCACAGCAGACGACCAACCTCGACCTTCGACATCGAGGCAGGCAATCATAGGAGAAAATGAGCTGCCTGCCCTAATGGAAACAGATGACAATGAGATGACACCCCAATGTCCCACCACCCCAACCCCTGGGCTGCGGACAGATACCAATTCGCGGAGAATGCAGCGGTAGCCGGGAGGCACACAGCACATCTTTAAGAAAAAAGCCGAAATAAACATGCTAATTAATTAGGTGCCACCCGGCATGTAATTGTCAGCCCTGATCAGAGGCGACTCAATCGTCAATCGGCTCTGATCTGGGCTGACAATTACGTGCCGGGCGGCACCTAATTAATTAGCATGTTTATTTCGGCTTTTTTCTTAAAGATGCACTGGGTGCATCCCGGCTACCGCTGTACCCTGCATGCTTCACAGATCGGTATTGCGTCACTGCCCGGAGGGTGTGGGCCACTGCACCACCCCAACCTCCGACAACTCAGCCTAACACACCATGATCACTGTGCTCGCTGTCCTCCCGATTCCCGTAAGTGATACTACACTGTACATACATTATCCCCACTTTATATCAGCAGTGCATTTTTACATGTTATTTGGTATGATTTGGCTGGCTGGCTTCCTAGCTTAAAGGTTACTGGAGAGAGTGTTTTTACCAACAGCGTTTGCGTGAGATTTTCGCTACGGAGAACAGTTCAGGCAATGATTGTGGAAAAGTATTTCTACTTTATATAGGCTGTGTATTTATCATATCATTCCTGCTTTTGCTATATGTTACTGTAATTTTAGGTTTTATGTGTTATTTGGCATGATTTGGTAGGTTATTTTTGGGTTTGCGAATGCTCACAAATTTTTCCCATATAAATAAATGATAATTGCTTCTTCGCGTTACGACATTCCGGCTTACGAACCGTTTCATAGGAACACTCTACCTTCGAATGGTGGGGGAAAACCTGTATTTTGATAATTAAATTTACTTTAAAATTTACTTTGAATTTAATTTTCCTCATGTCCTGAGGGCATACCCATCTATTTCATCTACCCATGCACAATGGGATATTTTCTAACTGCTTGCTCACTCACTTATGCTTCTTGCTGTTTTTATGTTCTCTTCATACTCATTTTCCAACTTAATTCCACACTAGCAACAAATCTGAAACTGTATTTCTATCATTTTATCCAAGTAAAAATGTCAATTGACAACAAAATACATTCAACACACACAAAATGCTGGTGAACGCAGCAGGCCAGGCAGCATCTATAGGAAGCAGCATCTATAGGAAGAAGTACAGTCAGCGTTTCGGGCCGAGACCCATCATCAGGACTAACTGAAAGAAGAGATAGTAAGAGCTTTGGAAGTGGGAGGGGGAGGGGGAGGAATGAAGCTAAGAGCTGGAATGTTGATTGGCAAAAGGAAAACAGTTGGAGAAGGGGGAGGATCATGGGACGAGAGGCCTAGGGAGAAAGAAAGGGGAAGGGGAGCCTAGAGGAAGATGGAGAGCAGGCAAGGAGTGATTGTGAGAGGGACAGAGAGAGAAAAAGAGAGGGAAAAAAGGGAGGGGAATAATAAATAAATAAGGGTTGGGGTAAGAAGGGGAAGAGGGGCATTAACAGAAGTTAGAGAAATCAATATTCATGCCATCAGGTTGGAGGCTACCCAAACAGAATATAAGCTGTTGTTCCTCCAACCTGGGTGGCTTCATCTTGACAGTAGAGGAGGCCATGGATTGACATATCAGAATGGGAATGGGACATGGAATTAAAATGTGTGGCCACCGGAAGATCCTGCTTTCTCTGGTGGACAGAGCGTAGGTTTTCAGCGAAACAGTCTCCTCATCTGTGTCGGGCCTCACCAATATATAGAAGGCGACACCAGGAGCACTGGACGCAGTATATCACACCAACTGACTCACAGGTGAAGTGTTGTCTCATCTGGAAGGACTGTCTGGGGCCCTGAATGGTGGTGAGGGAGGAAGTGTAAGGGCAGGTGTAGCACTTGTTCCGCTTACAACGATAAGTGCCGGGAGGGAGATCAGTGGGAAGGGATGGGAGGTACGAATGGACTAGGGAGTTGCGTAGGGAGAGATCCCTGCGGAAAGCAGAAGGGGGGGGGGGGAGCGAATCTATTACTATCTCTTTCAGTTAGGCCTGCCGAAGGATCTCGGCCCGAAATGTCGACTGCACTTCTTCCTATAGATGCTGCCTGGCCTGCTGCATTCCATCAGCATTTTGTGTGTGTTGCTTGAATTTCCAGCATCTGCAGATTTTCTCATGTTTGCGCTTACAAAATACATCCTATGACTTTAAATACTCATGTAGCTACTTTCAAGAACTTTTAAGTCTGCATTTCCTCAGTCTTTTACGATTTTCATTGGCCTAACATTTGTTGTGTATTCTCTGACCATGCATTTCCTCCTTGGTTTAGTTTTCCTACATAATCTCAAACATCCTCCAACTGAATTCAAATTCTACATTTTTATTACACTAATCAATCCACTTATAATTTCTGGTAATCTAGTTTTCTTCTTCACTATCAAGTACGCATTTTTTTTTAAAACTTCAGAGAGTGTAGTCTGTAAACATCTTAATCATGCCTCCCAAACTACAGTCTAAATCCTTGACACTGTACCATTAAAAAGTAAGAAGCAAGTTCTGATCCCTGCAACACCGCTAGAACCAGCCTTCCAGTCACAAATATACCCAATTGCAACTCTGTTTGCATATCTTAGCCAAGTTAAAAATCACAAGAGATTTTGTTTTGCTGATCGTGTTGATAGTTTAAGATAATTAAAATTACTAATAGTAATTACTATTTAGTTAATATTTAATTATTTATGGTGCAACTGTAGCGAAAACCAATTTCCCCCAGAATCAATAAAGTATGACTAAAAGTCTTGCTAAAATCCGAGTAGACTACATCAGGTGTTTTCTAATCTTAGTAGGTATTTATTTTTAATTGCATTCCAATTTTTTTTTAAATAGACTGGAGTAAAATACAATGGATGCTAGAAATCTGAAATAAGAACAGAAAGTACTAGAAATATTTAGCACATCACACAGTATCTGTGGAAAAAGTCAAATCACTAACTTTTCACTAGAGACTGCAGATACTATAATTGAAAGCAAAAACCAAACCAAATTACATATTGCCCTGTTGCAGGACCTCAACCAGAAAAGTTGACCATCCTTCTGCCTCCACAGATGCATCTTTTCAATAAAATTATATTTTTAAAGTCAGTTTACAAGATGCTAAAATATTTAGCTGATCTTTTGTAAAATGAAATCGGAAATCTGATTTGATCCTCTTCTCTGATCAAACATTCGAAACTGAAAATCAAGTCTATCTTTCACCAACATTGTTTTCACCACAGATTTCTAATATTCCTTTCTGCCCCCCAAGGAAATTTGATTCAGTTAATATTGATCAAAATTAATTAGATCTTTAGGGAGCTTAGAAGAATGAGCAAAAAGTAACTAACCAAAGGAAAAGGCAGGCTGGTGTAAACTTGCAAAAAACATTAGCCCCATGTGCAGACATAAGACATTAAAGATATTTTTACATTTTTTTATATGTACCAAAAGTAACTAGCTGAGTTAATAAGGTAATTATTGAAGTATTGGCGAATGAGACTAAGATTCTGTAAAGGGGAAAAAAGAAATGACAGAGAATTTGAACTTTTTATCTGTCTTCACAGTAAAGGTATCCCAATGATTACAGAAACTCCAGCAGCAACTAGGGAGGGATGTAGGCAGAATGTTAAATGATCAATATTGCTGGATTGAAGGTATTAGGTTGATTTTGACTGAAGAAGAAGTAGGAAATTTTGCTACCTGAAATAATGCATACTGTATAGCCTTGGTCTCCTCAGTTAAAGAGGGATATACTTGTATTGTTCTACACCCAAGTTCGAAACAAGAGTGATGGCAGAGGTAATGGATGTATTGATGTACTCTTCCAAAATTCTCTAACTTCTGGGAAGGTCCCAGAGAACTGGAAAATCATAAATGTAATTTCTTTAATCAAGGAGGTAGAAAGTTGATGAAAAATCAGTTTCCTGACATCTCTTATGGTGAAATTTGTTGTAATCTTTATCAAGCAAAGAGCAGCAGCCCATTTAGCAGCATGGAAATAGGCCCTCCAGGCCATCCAACCCATGCTTACCAAGATGTCCACTTAATCTTAGTCCCATTTGTCCACATTTGGCCTATATCCCTCTAAACCTTTCCTATCCTATCAACTTTTGTTCTCTTTTTGCATCACAGATAGAGTTTTTAAATGGTGAAGCACAGGCCTTTCTACTTTATAAAGGGAGTTCGCTACCATTCTGAATGTTGCCGTTTACATTCCCCGCACCCCTGTACTAGTGTTGGGTAAAGAGCTGCAGGAGCTCTATGGTGCCATCTGTGACCTCAAAAACACTGAGCCTGATGTTTTCTCCATTGTTACTAGTGACTTCAATTATACGAACTCAAAAACAATCCTGCTGTAGTTCTACCAGCATGTCAACTTTTCAACCAGAGGAGAGAACCTATCAGATTGGTCTATACCAATATTTGTGGAGCCTGCAAAACTAAACCCCACCCTCCCCCAGACACTCAAACCACATATCCATTTTGCTAAATCCCTGCATACAAACCACAGGTTAAATGAGTCAATCTAGTTGACAGGGAGATCAAGACCTGGGCAGAAGATGCCACCTCAGTGCTGCAAGACTGTTTGAAAGCATGTTGAGAGAGTGGCAACCTACAATCATCACATCAAGATTAATGAACATGCAGGAACGGTAACTGGTTACATAGGATAATGCACTGACGACATTACCACGATTAAATACTACACTGCCAAGGCAAACCAGAAACCATCACAAAGGCTATATTTCATTAGGAGTTTGAAGAGACTTGCAGAAGAGACTCACAAATTTCTACAGATATACAGCAAAGAGCATTCTAACTGGTTATATCACCACCAAGAATGGAGGAGCCACTGCAGAGGGTCACAGGATCGGAAAAAAACTGCAGAAAGTTGCACACTCAGCCAGCTCCATCATGAGCACTAGCCTCCCTGGTATCAAAGACACCTTCAAAAGGTGATGTCTCAAAAAAGTTGACATTCATCAGTAAGGAACCACAAACCCAGGACATGCCCTCTTCTCATTGCTACTATCAAGGAGGTGGTACAAGAGCCTGAAGGGACACACTCAACATTTTAGAAACCGCTTCCTCCCCATCATCAAGATTTCTGTAGGCCAATGAACCCCTGTACACTACCCCACTATTTTTTTCTTGTTGTGCTCTTTTTGCACTACTTATTTTATAGGAAGGCACAGCAACACCTCCCTTCCTGAAAGACTGAATGCATTCTATATACAATTTCACACAATGAATGATGTGACTGAGGAAAGCCTCTCTCCCCTGAGGAGCAGGCAACTTGTCTGGTCGCAGCCAAGGTGAGGAGGATCTTAGCCAATGCAAACCCACGCAAAGCTGCGGGGCTGGATAACATACACCATATAGGAGCAGAATTAAGCCATTCAGCCCATCGAGTTTGCTCCACCATTCCATCATGGCTGATCTAGGATCCCACTCAACCCCATACACCCGCCATATCCTTTGATGCCCCGACCAATCAGAAAACTATCAACTTCAGCCTTAAATATATGCATGGACTTGGCCTCCAACAGTCTGTGGCAAAGCATTCCATTGATTTACTACCCTCTGGCTAAAAATATTCCTCCATACCTCTGTTTTAGAGAGTTGCCCCTCATTCTGAGGCTGTGCCCTCTAGTTCTGGATAGCCCAGCACAGGAAATACCCTCTCCACATCCACCCTATCTAGCACTTTCAACATTCGGTAGGTTTCAATGAGATTCACCCAACTCCCCCCCACCCCCCCCGGCATTCTTCTAAATTCCAGTGAGTACAGCCCCAAAGCTGCCAAACACTCTTCATACATAAACCTCTTCAATCCCAGAATCATCCTCGTGAACCTCCTCCAGACTCTCTCCAATGACAATACATCCCTTCTAAGATATGGAGCCCAAAACTGTTGACAATACTCTAGTAAACAACAGGAATTCTGCAGATGCTGGAAATTCAAGCAACACACATAAAAGTTGCTGGTACAATACTCTAGTGCCTCTCTAGTGTCTTATAAAGGCTTAGCATTATCTCCTTGCTTTTATATTCTACTCCCCTTGAAATAAATGCCAACATTGCGTTTGTCATCTTTACCACAGACTCAACCTATAAATTAACCTTCTGGGAGTCTTGCGCGAGGACTCCTATGTCCCTCTGCACCTCTGATGTTTGAACCATCTCCCCATTTAGATAATACTTCGCACTATTGTTCCTTCTACTAAAATACATTCTCATACATTTCCCAACACAGTATTCCATCTGCCAGGTTTTTACCCGCTCTTCCAATACGTCTTAGTCCTGTGGAATCTCATTGCTTCCCCAGCACTACCTACCCCTCCACCTATCTTCATATCATCATCGTAACTTTGTCACAAAGCCATGAGTTCCATTATTTAATTAATTGACAAACAATGTGAAAAGTAGCAGTCCCCTGAGGAACATCACTATTCACCAGCAACGGTCCTTTTTATTCCCACTCGCTGCCTCCTACCTGTCAGCCATTCTGCTATCCATGCCAGTAACTTTCCTGTAACGCCGTAAGATTCATGCATGGCACCTTACAAATACCTTCTGAAAATCCAAATAAAAGACATCCACAGCCTCTCCTTTGTCCACCCTGCTTGTTACTTCCTTGAAGAAATCTAACAGATCTGTCAGGCAATTTTTCCCAACATACTCAGTCACTGCTGAGGGACCATGCAGCCCAGCTAACAGAGTTCTTAAGGGACATCTTTAATTTCTATTTGCAACAGTCCACTGTCCCTGTTGGCTTCAAGGCAGCCACTATCATTCCAGTGCCCAAGAGAGCGATGGTAACTGGCCAAAATGGTTACCACCCAGTGGCAATGACATCAACAATTATGAAGTGCTTTGAGAGGCTGGTAAGGATTGCATAAAATCCCACCTTCCAGCTACATTGGAACCTTTCCAGTTCACCTGCTGCTCAAATCGCTCTACTGATGATGCCACAGCCTTGGCCCTCTACTCCATTCTGTCCCAACTGTAAAACGATGCCTCATATGCCAGTTTCCTGCTCAACGACCTGACTTTGTGTGTCTTTTCCTACAGGGCAAGGCACCTCCACAACCCACATCCCCAATCTCATCTTATTGACTGGAATACCTGACTCCAAATAGCTTTTGTAGAAGGCATTAACCCAGAGGTTCACATACTTTTTTGAACCTTGACTGTATTGTTTAAATGGTGTACTCAGTATTGATGAGAAGTACAATTGTTTGTGTGTTGTTAGTTTAAGCAGATTGTGTTTGTCTTTTAATGGGACTTAAATGAAGATCAGACCACATTTTAGGCATAATTAATGCAGAAAAACAGGTAATTGCAAATGGTTCACAATTTTTTTTCTTGCAGCAGAAGGTGCATCAATTGAGAAGGAACTAAAGGAAAAGGAAATAAAATTAGGGAAATCTTGACTACAAGTGTTGTTCTTACAAGTTTGACACTAGTATACTGAGGGTAATTAACAGTGGTGCACTAGCCAAGGAGGCAAAGCAGTTACTGTTTTGACAGATTGCTGTTCATCGACTATAGCTTAGCATTTAATACCATCATTCCCACAATCCTGATTGAGAAGTTGCGGAACCTGAGCCTCTGTACCTCCCTCTGCAATTGGATCCTCGACTTACTAACCGGAAGACCACAGTCTGTGCGGATTGGTGATAACATATCCTCCTCGCTGACGATCGATACTGGCGCACCTCAGGGGTGTGCGCTTAGTCCACTGTTCTACTCTCTGTATGTACATGACTGTGTGGCTAAGCATAGCTCAAGTACCATCTACAATTTTGCTGACTATACAACTGTTGGTAGAATCTCAGGTGGTGATGAGAGGGTGTACAGAAGTGAGATATGCCAACTAGTGGAATGGTGGCACAGCAACAACTTGGCACTCAACGTCAGTAAGATGAAAGAGCTGATTATGGACCTCAGGAAGGGTAAGACGAAGGAGCACGTATCAATCCTCAGAGGTCAGAAGTAGAGAGAGTGAGCAGCTTCAAGTTCCTCGGTGTCAAGATCTCTGAGGATCTAACCTAGTCCCAACACATTGATGTAGTCATAAGGAAGGTAAGACAGCGGCTATATTTTATTAGGAGTTTGAAGAGATTTGGCATGTCAACAAATACACTCAAAAACTTCTATAGTTGTACGATGGAGAGCATGCTGACAGGCTGCATTACTGTCTGGTATGGAAGGGCTACTGCACAGGACCGAAAGAAGCTGCAGAAGGTTGTAAATCTAGTCAGCTCCATCTTGGGCACTAGCCTACAAAGTACCCAGGACATCTTTAGGGAGCGGTGTCTCAGAAAGGCAGTGTACATTATTAAGGACCTCCAGCACCCAGGGCATTCCCTTTTCTCACTGCTATCATCAGGTAAGGGATACAGAAGCCTGAAAGCACACACTCAGCGATTCAGGAACAGCTTCTTCCCCTCTGCCATCATTCCTAAATTGACATTGAACCCTTGGACACTACCTCACTTTTTTTTAAATATACATAATTGATTTACTTGTCTATTTATTATGTTTTATTTTATTTATTTATTTTTTTCCACTCTCTGCCAGATTATGTATTGCAGTGAACTGCTACTGCTAAATTAATAAATTTCACGTCACATGCCAGTGATAATAAACTTGATTCTGATTCTGATTTGTGTGTAGGTAGGGAGAACACTGCAAAAGTGGCTTTGGTGAAATATTTTTCGTACTATTAGGTACCCACTGCACATATACTAAGCCTCAGAAAGCACAAAGGAATGTCACGATTACTGCTATCTGGTAGTCCATTAGTTTTGTGCCCAATTCAGATCTTGACCTCCAAAAACACTTCGCAGCTGTCTTGCAGAAATTAATCTTCATCTTAGATTTGTTTTGTAATGCCATTTAAAGCATGTTCCTAAATGATGCATCACATTTCTAACAAACTTCCCACAAGCCAGAGAGGCAGAAATAGGCCATTCGGCATTCTGCTCTACCAATCAATCATGGTGGATTTATTTTCCCTCTCAATCCCATTTTTCTGCCATTTCCCCATCACTTGTGATGTCCTTACTAATCATGAACCCACCATCTCTGCTTTAAATACCCAATGATTTGGCCTCCAAAGTCACCCACGGCAACAAAGTCTACATTTTCACCTCTCTCTATCTACAGAAATTTCTCTTCATCTCTATTCTAAATGATGGTCCTTCTATTTTGAGGCTATGTCCCCTGGCCCTAGACTCTCAGAATCAGAATTAATATGTTGTGAAATTTGTTGCTTTGTGGCAATATGCCTGAAGACTCCTGACTTCAGGCATGCCAGGAGTCACATTCACATCCCCATCTACATCAACGGAACTGTAGTGGAGCATGTATCAAGCTTCAAATTCCTTGGTGTCCAGATTTCCCTGGATCTCACCTGGTCTCTGAACTCCTCCATCCTGATCAAAAAGGCGCAACAGCGCCTTTATTTCCTGCGGAGCATGAAGAAAGCTCACCTCTGTCCCAGGATACTGACGGACTTATACTGCTGTACCATTCAGAGCATACTCACCAACCGCATCTCAGGCTATGTCCACAATACGCCGGATAATTTTGAAAACGAAGCTTTTTCTCTTCGTTTTGATCCTCTGTCCACACTGAACCGGCGTTTTTAGCCCCCGAAAACGGAGATTTTCAGAAATGGTCTCCAGTGAATAAATCTGAAAATGCCTAATATCCGTTGCAGTGTGTACGGGGTAACCAGAGCTTTTTAAAACCGCTGTCATGACGTGCCGCAACAGACGGCGGCAGCGCATTTCATTGTTTTCTTCTTATTATTCTTATCCTTATTATTACTACTTTATTGTTTAGAGCGTACAATCATCACAGCGATATTTGATTCTGCGTTTCGCAAAACCTCACAATTTCAGAACAGATGGCAACGAGACTGAAGTCAGAAGAGTTAGAAATGTACTCAACAAATACTTCGACCCATAGCTTACTGAATAAATAAGTATACTCACTTTGCCCTGTTTTCTGTCCTTGCTTGTATGAAGGTAAGGACAGAAAACACCCTCTGCCACCTCCAGTTTAAATTCCATGCGGAATGTTTCGGAGGATCAAGAACCAAGAACCAAGGTGGTTTACTTATTTATGCAAGTACTTCTCTGACAATAGATGTGTAACAGCCTAATGTAACATTGACACTGACGCAGTCATGTTTTATACATTTAACAAGGTGTTTTATTTAATGCAACAGAGTTAGTCAGTTTTTCAATGTTTGTCGTCAGCCGAGTCATACTGTCCATGAACTCCCTGTCGGTTGCCTCCATACGCTCCAGTATTTGTTTTTTTTTTAGTTTTAAGTCCTCCTGCGTGAGAGCCAAGAGCAATTCCTTTTAAGTTTTTCTACTCTGTAACTGGACGAACGCGCACCAAGTATATCATTTCCTCTTCGCTTGTTTTCTGTGTGTTCTGCGCATGCCCAGTAGGAGATTCGCCCAAATATCCGTCTAATGTGGACAGAGATATTTTGAAAAACGCTTAGTGTGGACGCCTGTCATTTTTACTCGAAACCGGCGTTTTCAAAATTACCCGGTGTAGTGTGGACGTAGCCTCAGTGTGGTATGGCAATTGTCCTGTATCGGACCGTAAAGCACGCCAGCGTGTGGTGAAAACTGCCCAGCGGATTATCGGCAACCAATTGCTCACTATCTACCATAAACGCTGCCTGGGTAGGGCGAAAAGCATTATCAGGGATGCATCTCACCCTAACCATGGACTTTTTACTCTCCTCCCATCCGGTAGGTGCTACAGGAGCCTCCGCTCCTGCACCAGCAGGCACAGGAAGAGCTTCTTCCCTGAGGCTGTGACACTGCTGAACCTCTCATCACAGTGGTAAGCAGTATTGCATCTGTATTGTACTGTCTCAGTACTATTATATTTGTGTGCTGTAGCACTTTTTTTATTCGCAGTTATTTTGTAAATAACACTATTCTTAGCATTTCTGGTCAGATGCTAAATGCATTCCGTTGGCTTTGTATCTGTACTCAGCACAATGACAATAAAGTTGAATCTAATCTAATGCAATACACAATAATAAAAACTATAAATTACAATTAGTATTCATATAAAAAACTTAAATTCATTAGGTAGTGCAGAAAGAGAGAAAAAAGTACTGAGGTAGTGTTGATGGGTTCATTGCCCATTCAGAAATCTAATGACAAAGGAGAAGCTGTTCCAGAAGCGTTCAGTATATGCCTTCAGGCTCCTGCACCTCCTCCTTGTTGGTAGCATTAACAGGGCATGTCCTGGGTGATGAAGGTCCTTAATGATGGAGGCTGCCTTTTTGAGGAATCACCTTTTGAAGGTCTCCTCTATGCTGGGGAGGCTAGAGACCATGATGGAGCTGGCAGAGTTTACAACTCTCTGCAGCTTATCCCAATCTTGTGCAGTGGTCCCTCCATACTAGAGAGCGACGCAACCCCCAGTTGTAATGTTCTCCATGGTGCATCTGTAGAAATTTGTGAAAGTCTTTGGTGACATACTAATTCTCCTCAAACTCCAAAAATATAGTCATTGTCATGCCTTCTTTGTAATTGCACCAATATGTTGACCACCGGATAGATCCTCAGAGATGTTGACACCAAGGAACTTGAAAATGCTCACCCTTTCCACTTCTGATCCCTCAATGAGGATTGGTGTGTGTTCCCTCAACTTCTTTCTAAAGTCCACAACTCTGACTATTGGAAACACCCTCGCCACGTCCGCTCCATCAAGGCCTTTCACTATTCGATAGTTTTCAATGAGATCCCCCTCATTTGTCTAAACTCCAGCGAGATAAGACAAAAGCCATCAAAAATGCTCCTCAATCCTGGAATCATTCTTGTAAACATCCTCTGGACCCCCGCCATTACAAGCTGATCACTTCTGATACAAGGAGCCCAAAACTGCTCACAATATTCCAAATGTGGTCTGAACAATGCCTTGTAAGACATCTTGCAAAAATGCCATCCCCTTCTCGCAATTCCTCCGTCTCCACCGCATCTGCTCTCAGGATGAGGCTTCTCATTCCAGGACGAGGGAGATGTCCTCCTTTTTTAAAGAAAGGGGCTTCTCTTCCTCCACCATCAACTCTGCTCTCAAACGTATCTCCCCCATTTCACACACATCTGCTCTCACTCCATCCTCCCGCCACCCCACTAGGAATAGGGTTCCCCTGGTCCTCACTTACCACCCCACCAGCCTCCGGGTCCAACATATTATTCTCCGTAACTTCCGCCACCTCCAACGGGATCCCACCACTAAGCACATCTTTCCCTCCCCGCCTCTATCTGTTTTCCACAGGGATCGCTCCCTATGCGACTCCCTTGTCCATTTGTCCCCCCCATCCCTCCCCACTGATCTCCCTCCTGGCACTTATCCTTGTAAGCGGAACAAGTGCTACACATGCCCTTACACTTCCTCCCTTACCACCAATCAGGGCCCCAGACAGTCCTTCTAGGTGAGGCAACACTTCACCTGTGAGTCAGCTGGGGTGATATACTGCGTCCGGTGCTCCCGATGTGGCCGTCTATATATTGGCGAGACCCGACGCAGACTGGGAGACTGTTTTGCTAAACACCTACGCTCTGTCTGCCAGAGAAAGCAGGATCTCCCAGTGGCCACACATTTTAATTCCACATCCCATTCCCATTCTGACATGTCTATCCACGGCCTCCTCCACTGTAAAGATGAAGCCACACTCAGGTTGGAGGAACAAGACCTTATATTCCGTCTGGGTAGCCTCCATGAACATTGACTCCTCTAACTTACATTAATGCCCCACGTGCCCCTCATACCCCATCCGTTATTTATTTTTATAAACACATTCTTTCTCTCACTCTCCTTTTTCTCCCTCTGTCCCTCTGACTATACCCCTTGCCCATCCTCTAGGTTCCCCCCCCTTTTCCTTCTCCCTGGGCCTCCTGTCCCATGATCCTCTCATATGCCCTTTGCCAATCACCTGTCCAGCTCTTGGCTCCATCCCTCCCCCTCCTGTCTTCTCCTATCATTTTGGATCTCCCCCTCCCCCCTCACTTTCAAATCTCTTACTAACTCTTCCTTCAGTTAGTCCTGACGAAGGGTCTCGGCCTGAAACGTCCACTGTACCTCTTCCTAGAGATGCTACCTGGCCTGCTGCGTTCACCAGCAACTTTGATGTGTGTTGCCTGATCATCATAACATCCTTGCTTTTATGTTCTAGGCCTCTTGAAATGAAAGCCTTCCCTATTACGGACTCGATCTGCAAGTTAGCCTTTAGTGAATCCTGCACTAGGACTGATTTGCATTCTTCTGAATTCACTCTCTGTTCAGAGAACAGTGTATGCCTTTCTTCCTTCTACCAAAGCATATGTCCATACCCTACCCTGCACTGTATTCAATCTGCCATTTCTTTACCCACTATCCTAATCTGTCCAAGTCCATCTGCAATCTCCCTGCTCAACACCACTGGCCCCCCCCCCCCCACCTTTGTACCTGCTATATTTGTATCACCTGTAAACTTGGCCACAAAACTATCAATTCCATTATAAAAATCATTGACATATTATGTGAAAAAGAGGGACACAACAGGAAGCCGAACAGAAAAGGCCTACTTTATTCCCACTTTTTGCCTTCTGCCAGCCAGCCAATCTTTGATCCATGTTAGTTTCTTTCCTGTAATACCATGGGTTTTCATCTTGTTTACCAACCTCATGTGTGGCACCTTGTCAATGGCCTTCTGTTACTTCCTCAAAGAATTCTAACAGATTTGCTGGACAAAATTTCCCCTGAAGGAAACCATGCTGACTTCGGCCTATTTATCATGTGCCTCTAAGTACACCAAAATCTCATCCTTATTAATGGATTCTTAACATCTTGCCAACCACTAAAGTCAGGCTAACTGGTCAATAATTCCCTGTCTTTTGCCTCTCTCCCTTCTTCAGTGGAGTAATATTTGCAATTTTCCAGTCCTCCACAATCTAGTGATTCTTAAAAGATTACAACAAATGCCTCCACAATCCCTTTATCTACTTCTTCCAGAACACTGAGATGTAGTCCATCTGGTCCAAGTGACTTGGCTGCCTTTAGATCTTTCACTTCCCAAGCATCTTCTCCTCAGTAATAGTGACCACACTCATTTCTGCCTCGCGGCACTCCACAGTAAAGACACCAGTAGCATGCTTCCACATCTCCTGCACAATCACCATCAGCACAGGTGCACCACTAGGCCGTGTGGTTGGCCCCCACTCTACTTGCTTTATACTTACGAATGTGAGGCTAAGCACAGCTCCAATGCCATATTTAAGTTTGCTGACAACACCACTGTCATTGGCCAAAATCAAAGATGGTGACGAATCAGAATATAGGAGGGAGACTGAAAATCTGGCTGAATGGTGCCAAAACAACAACCTCTCACTCAATATCAGCAGGACCTAGGAGCTGATCACTGACTTCAGGAGAAGAAAACCACAGGCCCATAAGCCAGTCCTCATTTAGGGAATCAGAAAAGGTCAGCAATTTTAAATTTCTCAGTGTTATTATTTCAGCCAATCTGTTCCAAGTCCATCATGGAAGCTCTATTACAAAGGTAGTACAGCAGTGCCTCTACTTCCTTAGAAGTTTGCAAAGATTTGGCATGGCATCTAAAACTTTAACAAACTTCTACAGATGTGCAAAGGAGAGTATATTGACCAGTTGCATCACAGTTTGGTATGGAAATATCAATGCCCTTGGACAGAAAATCCTACAAAAAATACTGGATATGGCCCAGACCATCATAGGAGAAGCCGCCCCCACCACTGAGCACACCTACACGGAGCACTGTTGCAGGAAAGAAGCATCCATCATCAAGGACCCCCACCACCGAAGTCATACTCTTTTTTTGCTGCTGCCATCAGGGAGGTGGTACAGGAGCCTCAGGACCCACACCACCAAGTTCAGGAACAGTTTACAACCACCAGGCTCTTGAACCAGAGGGGACAACTTCCCTCGCCCCATCACTGAACTGTTTCCATAACCTATGGACTCAAGGAGTAAAGGACTTTTCACCTCATCTTCTCAATAGTTATTGTTTGTTTATTTATTTAATATCTTCTGTGTTTGCAGTTTATTGTCTTTTGATCATTGCTTGTAGGCCAGTCCTGTTGGGTGTAATCTTTTATTGATTCCATTGTGTTTCTTGGATTTACTGTGCATACTCACAAAATTAATCTCAGGGCTGTATGTGGTGACATACTCTATATGTACTTTGGTAATAAATTTACTTTGAACTTTGAAGAGTGACACAAAATATTTATTTAATCTGCCATTTCTTTGTCCCCCATTACTACCTCTTCAGAGCCATTTTCCAGTGGTCTAATGTCCACCCTTGTCTCTCTTTTACTCTTTATATATATGAAAAGTCTTTTGGCATTTTCTCTTTATACCATTGGCTAGCTTACTTTCATATTTCATCTTTTCTCCCTTTATTGCTTTTTTAGTTGCCATTGGTTGATTTCTTAAAGCTTCCCACTAATTTCTGCTATATTATATGCCCTCTCTTTTATGCTGTCATTGTTTTCCCTTGTCAGACATTGTTCCCTGTTACTCCCAAAAACCCCAGCTATTGCTGCCCTACCATCATCCTTGCTAATGACCCCTTCAAATCAACTTTGGTCAGCTCCTCTCTCATGCTGCTGTAGTTTTCTTTATTTAGGAGAGGCATGGGACAGGTGGAAGAGATGAATGGCCTGGGGTGGGGGTGGCACGGATGCAGACACACCCAGCAGCCCAGAAACACCAGGCAAGGTCATTTGATTACAAACAACTGATTTATTAATCACTGCAGAATGCCCCTCTGGTGCTTCCCACTCCCTCCTCTCTCTCTTCCCCTTCCCACTCCCAGTCCCATTACAGAATCGGGTTTATCATCACTCTCCCAAGTCAAGAAATTTGTTGTTCTGCAGCAACAATACAGCGCAATGTGTAATATAACTACAGTAACATGCAAAAACCTTAGGCACCCTATATATATATATATATATATATGTGCTTAAGACATTTGCGCAGTACTGTATTTAGCCAAAGGCCCACAAAATGTCATGGTATTACAGGAAAGATTCTAGCATAGTAGCTAATTGGCAGGAAGCAAAGAGTGGGAATAAAGGGAGGACTTTTTTGGTTGGCTGCCGGTGCCTAGTGGTGTTCCACAGGAGCCTGTGTTGGGACCAATTCTTTTTACATTATATGTCAATGATTTTGATGATGGAATTGATGGCCTTGTTGCAAAGTTTGTAAATGATATGAAGCTAGGTGGAGGAGCAAGTAGTTTTGAGGAAGTAGAGGCTACAATAGGACTAAGATAGATTAGGCCAGCGGTCCCCAACCACCGGGCCACAAAGCATGTGCTATCGGGCCGTGAGGAAACGATATGAGTCAGCTGCACCTTTCCTCATTCCCTGTCAAGCACTGTTGAACTTGAACACAGGGTTGCCAACTATCCCGTATTTGCCAGGACATACCATATATTGGGCTAAATTAGTTTGTCCCAAATGGGACCGCCCTTGTCCCGTATTTCCCCCGCTAAAGTAGAGCGTTCCTATGAAACCTTTCATGCCGAGATGGTGTGAAGTGAAGAAGCAATTACCATTAATTTATATGGGAAAAATTTTTGAGCGTTCCCACCCAGACCCAAAAAAATAACCTAACAAATCATACCAAATAACACATAAAACCTAAAATAAATAACACTAACATATATGATAAATATACAGCCTATATAAAGTAGAAATAATGTATGTACAGTATAGTTGGGAAATTGAAGGCAAAACCGATTTGTAGGGAAAAAAAAAAATCGGTATATATGTGCATGCGCACACCTAGGCTTCATGGTCATGGTAGTCTTTCCTGGGGTAAAGTGTCCCAGGATGTGACTGCTACTTTTGTCCCTTATTTAGGAGTGAGAAAGTTGGCACCCCTAATTGTAAAAGACATGTTGAGGTGAGTTTAACCCTATTAACCCTACTTGAACAACCTCCCCCCGTCCCCCGGTCGGCCGGTCCGCAAGAATATTGTCAATATTAAACCGGTCTGTGGTGCAAAGAAGGTTGGGAACCCCTGGATTAGGAGAAAGGGCAAAAAAGTGGCAGATAGAATACAGTGTCGGGAAGCATATGGTCATGCATTTTGGTAGAAGTATAAGGGCAGACTATTTTCTAAATGGAGAGAAAATACAAAAAAAAAACAGACGCAAAAGTACTTGGGAATCCTTGTGCAGGATTCCCTAAAGGTTAATTTGCAGGTTGTGTCTGTGGTGAGGAAGGCAAAGGCATTGCCAGAATTCATTTTAAGAGGACTAGAATATAAAACCAAGGATGTAATGTTGAGATTTTATAAAGCACTGGTGAAGCACTTAATGAGTATTGTGACAACACACATCAAAGTTGCGGGTGAACGCAGCAGGCCAGGTAGCATCTCTAGGAGGAGGTACACTCGATGTTTCAGCCCGAGACCCTTTGTCAGGACTAACTGAAGAAAGAGCTAGTAAGAGATTTAAAAGTGGGAGGGGGAGGGGGAGATCCAAAATGATAGGAGAAGACAGGAGGGGGAGGGATGGAGCCAAGAGCTGGACAGGTGATTGGCAAAAGGAGTATGAGAGGATCATGGGACAGGAGACCCAGGGAGAAGGAAAAGGGAGGGGAGGGGAGCCCAGAGGATGGGCAAGGGGTATAGTCAGAGGGACAGAGGGAGAAAAAGGAGAGAGAGAGAGAGAGAAAGAATTTTGTATATAAATAACGGATGGGGTACGAGGGGGAGGTGGGGCATTAGCGGAAGTTAGAGAAATCAATATTCATGCCATCAGGTTGGAGGCTACCCAGACGGAATATAAGGTGTTGTTCCTCCAACCTGAGTGTGGCTTCATCTTTACAGTAGAGGAGGCCGTGGATAGATATGGCAGAATGGGAATGGGATGTGGAATTAAAATGTGTGGCCACTGGGAGATCCTGCTTTCTCTGGCGGACAGAGCATAGGTATTCAGCAAAACGATCTCCCAGTCTGCGTCGGGTCTCGCCAATACATAAAAGGCCACATCGGGAGCACCGGACGCAGTATATCACCCCAGCCGACTCACAGGTGAAGTGTCGCCTCACCTGGAAGGACTGTCTGGGGCCCTGAATGGTGGTAAGGGAGGAAGTGTAAGGGCATGTGTAGCACTTGTTCCGCTTACAAGGATAAGTGCCAGGAGGAGGATGAGTGGGGAGGGATTGGGGGGACGAATGGACAAGGGAGTACTGTGAGCAGTTTTTGGGGTCTTTATCTTAGAAAGAACTTTCTGAAACTGGAGAAGGTTCAAAGAAGGTTCACAAAAACGTTTCCAGAATTAAAGAGCTTGTCATATGAAAATCATTTGATGCCTCTGCGCCTGTATTCACTAGAATTCAGAAGAATGGGGGAGGGAGATGACCTAATTGAAACCTATTAAATGGTTAAAGGCCTTGAGACAGTGGATGTGGAGAGGATGTCTCCTATTGTGGGAGAGTCTAAAACCAGAGGACACAGCCTCAGAATGGAGGGACGTCCTTTCAGAACAGAGATGAGGAGGGTGAATCTGTGAAATTTGTTGCCACAGGCAGATGTGAGACCAAGTCTTTATGTATATTTAAAGCAGATGTCGATACATTCTTGATTGGTCAGGGCATAAATCGATAAAGAGAGAAGGCAGGATATCGGGGTTGAGAGGAAAAATGGATCAGCCATATGGGCAGGCTCGATGGGCCAAATGGCCTAAATCTGTTACTATATCTTATGGACTTATAATACCAATACATCCAGTTTTAGCTTCTCCCTCTCAAACTGCAGGGTGATCTCTATTTAATTCTTCCCCTTGGAGTAGTTACTCTACAAAACTTTATCGAAAACTGTTCAAACTACTGCACCCACACTCTAGAACCTAGACCGAAAGAAGCTGCAGAAGATCATGAACAGGGAGCAGCACATCACACAAACCAATCTTCCGTCCGTGGACTCACTTTACACCGTACGCTGTCGGAGCAGTGCTGCCAGGATAAACAAGGACACGACCCACCCAGCCAACACATTTTTCGTCCCTCTTCCCTCCGGGAGAAGGCTCAGGAGCTTGAAGACTCGTATGGTCAGATTTGGGAACAACTACTTTCCAACTGTGATAAGACTGCTGAACGGATCCTGACCTGGATCTGGGTCGTACCCTCCAAATATCCAGACCTGCATCTCGGTTTTTTTGCACTACCTTACTTTCCATTTTTCTGTTTTCTATTTATGATTTATAATTTATATTTTTAATATTTACTAATTTTAACTATTTTTATATTTAATATTTGTAATCCAGGGAATGGGAAGTGCAGAATCAAATATCGCTGTGATGATTGTACGTTCTAGTACCAATTGTTTGGCAACAATAAAGTATAAAAGTATTTGATTGATTGATTTTAGTATAGCCATACAGGGTATGAGTGAAATCACTTTTATTTAAGATATACTGGCAATGGAAGCACCCTAAATGAGATTTAGTACGTTAGCTGCTTGAATGATAGGGTTGTCCTATCACTAGCAGCTAACAAAATTGGATCTATATTCTTTAGAGATCATAAGGATGAGAGGTGATCTTATTGAGGCATAGAAGATACTGATATGATATAGTAAGTTTTGCAATGTTTCCACTTCTGTGTGAATCTCAAACAGGGGACAATATTACAAGTTAAGAGGGCAATTATTAAAAGCTGAAGTGCATAAAGACAATTTCTTGCAGAGGGTAGGAAAACTCTAGAAATCTATATCCTGGATTGTTGGCGGGTGGATCACTGGAAGTTTTTAAAAGAAAAAGTTTAAAAATTAGAGCAACTAATGGTTAAGGGAAACTGGCACAGAAGAGAGGTCTGGGGCAAATCATTTCTCATACTGAGTAGTGGGGCAGGCTTCAGGGCTGAATAGTCTATTTCCTTCTCTATTTTCTTAAGGAACTACACATGGGTTTTTTTTAATGCTGCTATCCATTCAAACTATCATGATTCTGGTTCAAGATCTCCAATATGCTGCCTTGATTCAGCATATTTTGCAATTCCTGCTTTTGATCAGTACCAGTGATATCTGCTAGAAAGTGAAGTGTAATAAACAGGCAAGACAAGAGTGAACTCAGCCATAATGTCACCTTTAAGGCCCTCCATTGATCAGGGTCGACCATGGATGGTGCATCTGAGCTGTCTACAATGATATGCCAAGCTTTAGATGTTTCAGAAAGGACAGGGAGGGGAGGTGGGGGCGTGGCACTGTTGATCAGAGATAGTGTCACGGCCATAGAAAAGGAGGAAGTCACGGAGGAATTGTCTACGGAGTCTCTATGGGTGGAAGGTAGGAACAGGAAGGGGTCAATAACTCTACTGGATGTTTTTTATTGACCACCCAATGGTAACAAGGACATCCAGGAACAGATAGGGAGACGGATTCTGGAAAGGTGTAATAATAACAATAGGGTTATCGTGGTGGGAGATTTTAATTTCCCAAATATCGAATGGCATGTCCCTGAAGCGAGGGATTGAGATGGGATGGAGTTTGTTAGGTGTGTTCAAGAAGGTTTCTTGACACAATATGTAGATAAGCCTACAAGAGGAGAGGCTGTACTTGAACCTAGTCAGGTGTCAAATCTCTCAGTGGAAGAGCATTTTGAAGACAGTGAGCACACCTCTATCTCCTTTACCATAGAGAGGGATAGGAACAGACAAGTTAGAAAAGCATTTAATTGGAGTAAGGGGAAATATGAGGCTATCAGGCAGGAACTTGGAAGCATAAATTGGGAACAAATGTTCTCAGGGAAATGTACGGACGAAATATGGCAAATGTTCAGGGGATATTCACATGGAGTTCTGCATAGGTACGTTCCAATGAGACAGGGAAACAATGGTAGGGTACAGGAACCATGGTGTACAAAGGGCTGTTGTAATTATAGTCAAAAAGAAAAGAAGAGGCTACGAAAGGCTCAAAAAGCTAGGTAATGATAGAGAGCTAGAAGATTATAAGGCTAGCAGGAAGGAGCTCAAGAAAGAAATTAGGAGAGCCAGAGGGGCCATGAGAAGGCCTTGGCGGACAGGATTAAGGAAAACCCCAAGGCATTCTATGAGTATGTTAAGAGCAAGAGGATAAGATGTGACAGAATAGGACCAATCAAATGTGACAGTGGAAAAGTGTGTACGGAACCGGAGGAGATAGCAGAGGTACTTAATGAGTACTTTGCCTCAGTATTCACTACGGAAAAGGATCTTGGCGATTGTAGGGATGACTTACAGCGGACTGAAAAGTTTGAGCATGTAGACATTAAGAAAGAAGATGTGCAGGAGCTTTTGGAAAGTATCAAGTTGGATAAGTCACCGGGACCAGACAAGATGTACCCCAGGCTACTGTGGGAGGCAAGGGAAGAGATTGCTGAGCCTCTGGCGATGATCTTTGCATCATCAATGGAGAGGTTCTGGAGGATTGGAGGGTTGTGGATGTTGTTCCAGTGTTCGGGAAAGGGAGTAGAGACAGCCCAGGAAATTACAGACCAGTGAGTCTTACTTCAGTGGTTGGTAAGTTGATGGAGAAGATCCCTGAGAGGCAGGATTTATGAACTTTTGGAAAGGTATAATATGACCGAGGAAGGTCGGTGACGCTGGAGAGACAGCTGACCTCCAGGAAAGACTGGCACGGGCTCACTAGGCTAGCAACCTTGTGGGCAGCACTCGCAAGAGGGCACCACTCAAGCTACGACTGAACATGACGAGCAATACCCCCCCCCCCCCGAGTCTCCCAAGAGTGGGGGAGGATGAGAGACTCAACAGGACGGTCATACCGGCAACAGCCAGGACAGGAAACATGACTACAAGGAAGCTGAAGCAATCAGCACTGACTGGAGAGGAATTCACAGTAAGGTGTCATTGTGGGAAAGTCTGCAAAAACATCAGAGGGCTCAAGATACACCAGAGCAAGTCTAGATGTGGATCAATGGTGACCCAAGTGCAGCGCACAGACTTAGTGGCCGGTGAGACGAAGGAGAAATCCAGCCAGGAAGCACCCCACAGAGCTGAAGATCTCTCCGCACTTGAGTCGCCTCAGCACCAAACAACAGACCTAGTGAGTTTCTCTTCGGCTACCCCAATCCATTCATCAAGGGAAAACAGGATCAAATGGCCTAGATCATCAGACAATGTCGCCTGGATGCAGTTCGATGATGATCTAGACGGCATCCTGGAAGTTGCCTTAGCAGGTCCAATACACAGAAAGATCGACTCACTCACAGCCATAGCGTACAATCTAGCTAAGGAATGATTTGGCCCAATGGAGCGGAAAGGCCAGCCGGAGTTACCGCGGCAACCAAATAGGAGGGAAACGGAGATTCGTCGCTTGAGAGGTGAATTAAAGGCGCTCAACAAGAGGTTTAAAACCAGCTTACCAGCCGAAAAAGAAGGTATCAAGGACTTAACCAGTATGCTGCGGGAAAAGCTGTGCAAACATAGAAACATAGAAAATAGGTGCAGGAGTAGGCCATTCGGCCCTTCGAGTCTGCACCGCCATTTATTATGATCATGGCTGATCATCCAACTCAGAACTCTGCCCCAGCCTTCCCTCCATACCCCCTGATCCCCGTAGCCACAAGGGCCATATCTAACTCCCTCTTAAATATAGCCAATGAACTGGCCTCAACTGTTTCCTGTGGCAGAGAATTCCACAGATTCACCACTCTCTGTGTGAAGAAGTTTTTCCTAATCTCGGTCCTAAAACGCTTCCCCTTTATCCTCAAACTGTGACCCCTTGTTCTGGACTTCCCCAACATCGGGAACAATCTTCCTGCATCTAGCCTGCCCAATCCCTTTAGGATTTTATACGTTTCAATTAGATCCCCCCTCAATCTTCTAAATTCCAACGAGTACAAGCCCAGTTCATCCAGTCTTTCTTCATATGAAAGTCCTGCCATCCCAGGAATCAACCTGGTGAACTTTCTTTGTACTCCTTCTATGGCAAGGATGTCTTTCCTCAGATTAGGGGACCAAAACTGCACACAATACTCCAGGTGTGGTCTCACCAAGGCCTTGTACAACTGCAGTAGTACCTCCCTGCTCCTGTACTCGAATCCTCTCGCTATAAATGCCAGCATACCATTCGCCTTTTTCACCGCCTGCTGTACCTGCATGCCCACTTTCAATGACTGGTGTATAATGACACCCAGGTCTCGTTGCGCCTCCCCTTTTCCTAATCGGCCACCATTCAGATAATAATCTGTTTTCCTATTTTTGCCACCAAAGTGGATAACTTCACATTTATCCACATTAAATTGCATCTGCCATGAATTTGCCCCACCCAACCTATCCAAGTCACCCTGCATCCTCTTAGCATCCTCCTCACAGCTAACACTGTCACCCAGCTTCGTGTCATCCACAAACTTGGAGATGCTGCATTTAATTCCCTCATCCAAGTCATTAATATATATTGTAAACAACTGGGGTCCCAGCACTGAGCCTTGCGGTACCCCACTAGTCACCGCCTGCCATTCTGAAAAGGTCCCGTTTATTCCCACTCTTTGCTTCCTGTCTGCTAACCAATTCTCCATCCACATCAATACCTTACCCCCAATACTTTAAGTTTGCACACTAATCTCCTGTGTGGGACCTTGTCAAAAGCCTTTTGAAAATCCAAATATACCACATCCACTGGTTCTCCCCTATCCACTTTACTAGTTACATCCTCAAAAAATTCAAAAACTCCGGAGGGTGGAACATCTGCGACAGCAAAGAAGGAAGAAAGAGAAAAGGCGAGCGCAGTTTGTGAGAGATCCATTCAGCTTCACCAGGACACTTCTCGGCCAACAAAGATCTGGTATACTATTCAGCTCGAAGCCAGAGGTAGAGGAGCTCCTGCGGGAGGCACACAGCGACCCATGGAGGGGTCAGGGACTAGGGACCAATCGGGTTATTTGTAGACCGGAAAATCCATCAATTGAGCTGAATGTGAAGGAGCCTATGTGGCAGGAAATCCAGGACATTATCTGGAAAGCTAAAGCATCAGCTGCCCTAGGCCCAAGTGGCATACCTCATAAGGTGTAAAAGAAATGCCCAAAGCTTCTTCAGAGGCTGTGGAAGGTCATGAGAAAGATCTGGGCCAAAGGTACCATTCCATTGAGTTGGAAATTGGCAGAGGGATGCTTTATTCCAAAGGGAGAGGTTTCCTCCACAATTGCCCAGTTTAGAACAATTTCTCCCCTGGATGTGGAATGTAAGATTTTCTTTTCTGTGCTCGCAAGAAGGTTGACTTCTTACATGACACAGAACCGCCATATCAACACATCCATCCAGAAAGGTGGTATTCCAGGTTTTTCGGGGTGTCTGGAGCACACCTCAACGATTAGCCATTTGATCCATGAGGCCAAGCAGGAAAAAGGCGACCTAACAGTTGTCTGGTTAGACCTCGTGAACGCCTATGGGTCTATTCCACATGACCTCATCCTAGAAGGACTTGACCACTACTACATCCCACTGACTATTCGAGACATGATCACCAGCTACCTAGGAGGAGTCAAACTCAGATTTACATCAGCCCATTTCACAACTAGTTGGCAGGACCTCCAGAAAGGGATTCCAACAGGGTGCACCATCTCCCCCATCCTATTTATTATGGGAACGAACCTCCTATTATCAGCAGCAGAAGATGTAACCCGCGGCCCGATGCTGGAGTCAGGCATTGTTCAGCCGGCTCTACGAGGGTTCATGGACAACATCACTATAACAACTGTGTCACATGTCCAAGCAAGATGGGCATTGGAAACTCTGGGTAATGTAGCCACTTGGGCGAAGATGTCCTTCAAGGCTAAGAAGTCCAAGTGCATGGAGGAGAGAAAAGGCAAAGTTACTAGCAAGTTTAGCCTCCAGGTTCAGGGTGAGGTCATCTCTTCCATCGAAGATAACCCGATAAAATGCTTGGGGAAGTGGTTTAATGTGTCACTAACAGATGGGGCCAATGTCACCATTGCTGTGAAGCAGGCAGACGAATGGCTGAAGAAGATCGACAAATCCGGACCTCCAGGTAAATTCAAGACCTGGCTGTACCAATATGGCATTCTGCCCAGGCTTCTCTGGCTCTTCACACTTTATGAGTTTCCCATGACTGTCGTAGAGGGCATCAAGAGGAAAACCAACAAGCACCTGCAGAGATGGTGGGGAGTTCCCCCAAGCTTCCCTTCAGTGGACCTCTACATTCGTTCTGGGCAACTGCAGCTTCCCGTCATCTGTTGTGGTGGAATTCAAGGTGGCAAAATGCACAGCTTTATTAAGCTTGAGAGATTCCAATGACGTCCTGGTAAAGCAAGCAGGCGTTACAACCAGATCTGAGCGCAAGTGGGCAGCCAATGCAGCTGTGGAGGAGGCAGTGTGTCGCCTGAAGCTGCGAGATATCATCGGCAACCCCTGCGTTGGGCGGCAAGGCCTCGGCTCAGTTCACTTCCAGAAGTGGGGAAACGCAAGCATAAGGAACAGGCGACACATGATACAGGCAGCAGTACGGATCCGTGAGGAAGAGAAGCAGATTTCAAAGGCAGTGGAACAAGGATCCCAGGGTGCCTGGACAAAATGCGCAAGATCTCATGGGCAGAGTTATGGAGACTGGAGCCCTTCCGTATTTCCTTCCTCCTGCGATCCGTGTATGACACCCTTCCTTCCCCATTACATCTGTACACATGGGGGATGAGAGAGGACTCGAACTGTAAGCTCTGTGGTCAAAAGGGAACACTGGCTCATACACTGTCCAGGTGTAAAACAGCTCTATCTCAAGGACGGTATAGGTGGCGCCATGATAAGATGCTTCTGGCTCTTGCTGACATACTAGAGCTCGAGAGATGCAAGAAGAGGACGGCTGGCACAGATTTGAGGAAGGCCATCACCTTCATCAAAGAGGGAGCTAGGCCTTTCGTAACCAAACAACCAAAGCCCAATCTGCTGCTAACGACCAGGTCCTGAGAGAGGAGGGTCGATGTGGGAAGGAGGTTGCAGTTCCCGGATGTGGTGCACACAACCCTACACCTGGACATCGTACTGTAGTCAACCAAAGACAAGAAAATAATTCTGGTTGAGTTGACTGTGCCGTGGGAAGAGGGACGGGAAGAGGCCCACGAGAGAAAGGCCTTGAAGTACCAGCCCTTACTGCAGGAGTGTAAAGACAAGGGATGGCAGGCATGGTTGTTCCCTGTGGAGATCGGCTGCAGAGGTTTCCCAGCCAAATCAGCATGGCGGCTGTTGTCAGATCTGGGCCTGGACAAAAGGAGCAAAAAACAAGCAGCTCGTAGGATGGGGGAAGAGGCAGAACGAGCTTCTTGTTGGATTTGGAGTAGGCGAGAGGAGGGGAGCTGGAAGCCAGGAGCTGATGGGCAGTGATTTGGCCACCACTGCCGGCCCACCAACTGGAGAGTGTCGTGGTTAAGGGTCGAAACACTCGTTGAAGGTTGGGAACCACCTGACAACATCTGCTCCTGGCTGAAGGCTACGGTTACCTTATGAGGTAACTGGAGAATGGCCCCTAACAGGTATATGTAACAAGTGATTAGGAATGGTCAGCATGGCTTTGTGAAAGGCAGGTAATGCCTTACGAGCCTGATTGAATTTTTTGAGGACGTCACTAAATACATTGATGATGGTAAAGCAGTAGATGTAGTGTATATAGATTTCAGCAAAGCATTTGACAATGTACCCCATGGCAAGGCTTATTGAGAAAGCAAGGAGGCATGGGATCCAAGGGGAACTTGCTTTGTGGATCCAGAAATGGCTTGCCTACAGAAGTCAAAGAGTGGTTGTAGACAGGTCATATTCTGCATGGAAGTCAATCACCAATGGTGCGCCTCAGGGATCTGTTCTGGGACCGCTGCTCTTCGTGATTTTTATAAATGACCTGAATAAAGAAGTGGAGGGATGGGTTAGTAAATTTGTTGACAACACAAAGGTTGGGGGTATTGTGGATAGTGTGGAGGGTTGTCAGAGGTTACAACGGGGCATCATTATGATGCAAAAATGGACTGAGAAGTGGCAGATGGAGTTCAACCCAGATAAGTGTGAGGTGGTTCATTTTGGTACATCAAATATGATGGCAGAATATAGTATTAATGGTAAGACTCTTGGCAGTGTGGAGGATCAGAGGGATCTTGGGATCCGAGTCCACAGGACACTCAAGGCTGCTGTGCAGGTTGACTCTGTGGTTAAGAAAGCATACGGCGCATTGGCCTTCATCAATCGTGGGATTGTGTTTAGGAGCCGAGAGGTAATGTTGCAGCTATATAGGACCCTGGTCAGACCGTACTTGGAGTACTGTGCTCAATTCTGGTCACCTTACTATAGGAAGGATGAGAAAACCATAGAAAGGGTGCAGAGGAGATTTACAAGAATGTTGCTTGGATTGGGGAGCATCCTTATGAGAATAGGTTGAGTGAACTCGGCCTTTTTTCCTTGGAGCGATGGAGGATGAGAGGTGACCTGATAGAGGTGTATAAGATGATGAGAGGCATTGATCGTGTGGATAGTCAAAGGCGTTTTCCCAGGGCTGAAATGGCTTTCACAAGAGGGCACAATTTTAAGGTGCTTGGAAGTAGCTCCGGAGGAGATGTCAGGGGTAAGTTTTTTTTTAATGCAGAGAGCGGTGAGTGCGTGGGATGGGCTGCCAGTGACGGTGGTGGATGCGGATATGATCGGGTCTTTTAAGAGACTCCTGGACAGCTCTATGGAGCTCAGAAAAATGGAGGGCTAAGTGTAACCCTAGGTAATTTTTCAGGTAAGGACAGGTTCGGCACAGCTTTGTGGGCCGAAGGGCCTGTACTGTGCTGTAGGTTTTCTATGTTTCTATGTAAGCCAGGGCAGTACAATATAGAGAGCAAGTTGTTGCCCATGTAGCAGGCTCCCCCTCTTGACACAGTCAATGAATCCAAAGGAATGGCAGAGACCATTTGTCACCAGCAGTGTCAAAGGAATTGCCAGTCACCGTTTAATTCAACTTGGCACTGCCTTAGGACTCCAGCTACGGATTTTTCCTCGGTGCTTACTTTCGAAGCCCTCCAAACATAGCGGTGTGTAGCCACAAAGCAGCTGCCAACTATGGATGATGAGCCTCATCTGCCCAAAGTGATTGCTTTAAGACACCAGTAACCTTTCCTTTGCCCCTTCTCCTGGCAGTAAAAATGATTCTGCTGGGCTTAATAATGTCTGATCAATATGCACAGTTCATGAAGAATAACCACATTAGAGAAGTCAACGGGCCTTTAAGAAAAAGTGAAAGTTACTCCCATATAGAAAGCTGAGCAGAAATGTTTGTGGAATAAGAGGGTTTGGGTTTTAAGAGCTTCCAAAATGAATGGAGATTAATCAGATAAAGAGTACTGTTTCCAACATTATGCTGCTGAGATTCAAAGGGTGCCTCAGCAGTTTCATCAATAATCAGCCAAAAGCATTCTAATGTCAAATAATCTTTTGTATTTCTTTTCAGAATCATAGCACATCAGAAAAACAAACTTCAGATCCAATTACTGAAACAGCCTGGTATTACTGTTTTCAGTGATTTGTGATTCACCCTGACATATCTCAAAGTTATGAAATTCTGCAATGCTCTAAACAGCGGCAATTCTCATAGCTGGGTGGCACAGCTAGAAACACCATCTGTCAGTTCTTTATGCAATGGCTGTAGCTGGACTCCAGTTCCCCTTGCTAATATACTGCCCTGGTATGGAATATCATGTCCTTTGACAAAAACTGGGATACACATCTCTCTCCCCGTGACCCCCCCCCCCCGTCTCTCCCCAACCCAGGACAATCATGATGTGAATTCCTTAAGCAACACACATAAAAGTTGCTGGTGAACGCAGCAGGCCAGGCAGCATCTCTAAGAAGAGGTACAGTCGACGTTTCAGGCTGAGACCCTTCGTCAGGACTGAGTCTCGGCCTGAAACGTCAACTGTACCTCTTCCTAGAGATGCTGCCTGGCCTGCTGCGTTCACCAGCAACTTTTATGTGTGTTGCTTGAATTTCCAGCATCTGCAGAATTCCTGTTGTTTGTGAATTTCTTAAGTCTAGCTACACCTTTTAGAGCTTATGCAATTTTCAAATGAGTGTGCAATATTAAAAGAACACTCAATTCAATTAAATTCAATTGAACCTTTGGGAATGGCACAAGTCTCTTTTCGTACATCTCTGAGTGCAAGCCAGTCTAGTAACTATAACCACTATATTTTCAGGAAATGCATTAATTGCTCCATGCAATGCAAGTTTTGTGCAGCAAACAAAGGGTTAAAATTAGTTTCATGGCCTGTTTTCTTTTCAAAACTTTATCAATAGTAGTTAAAAAGTAAAAGAATTTCAAGCAAACAAAACCCAATGTTTACTGTAAGATAATTTAAGCTAATTAAAAAGTTGTGAAGTAGTTTACAAAACCTTGAGGATGTTTTACGGCATTGCTCACCTGTGTCCCGTCTCCATTCACTAGAGGAGGTAGAAGAGACAAATCAACATTGAGAAGCGAGGTTGCGTCAAGTGGTGGTGGATTTTCTGCCATTATCAGAAGTATAGCCACAGACTGGTTTCTTCTTCCTACTCCTGGTTTAAAAGAAAGACAGTATTTTAAATCTGATTTGATTACTTTCAAGATTCAAAAATGGTTCATGCTATTTATCAATTTAAGAAATTGGAGACTGTTCTCTCATATCAGCCCCTTTCCATGGTTCAAATCCTGATATCATTGAGACCTTTTGAATTTACTGCAGACGTACCTCGTCCAAATCTTGAAAAAGCCCTCCACATTACTCTTTGCTCATTACAGGTAGAATTCTATCTTATAAAACTGCTCCCATGCTGCAAAACCTGACTAGGCCCCTCCCCTAAAAGTTGCCAGGAGCAGCATGGCAGCTGAGAGATTACCAACATCGCCTATTTCCAAAGCTAACATGCCTACGTTCTATCTTTAGTAAGTAAAAGCTAAAAATTAAACAAAGCAGGAAACTTCATCTCCACATCAATATCTCTTCAACAATGTTAGTTTAGTTTATACCTATTGGACAAAAAAAATTCCCCCTAATTTCAGGACACAAATTTTTGAAGTTTGAAGTTCCTGGGTACCTATTTATCTTCTGCTGAAAGATTACTGACCTGAAACTTTTCTCCCTACACCAATGCTGCCTGACTGGATGAGCATTTTCTGCAGCTGCAGTATTCTGCTTTAGAATTACTGCTTGATATGTCTTCCTCTTGGACCTTTCTCTTATTCTAATATTCTTTTTAAAGCATTACTCTGGTGTTTCTTTGATCAAAATTAACTGCTTTCCCATGGTTGAAATGTCTAATTCTAGGGCAAGTGTTTAAGATGAGAAAGAGTAAATTCAAAGGAGATGTGTGAGGTTGGTTTGTTTTACACAGAAGAGTGGTGGGTGTCTGGAATGCACTGCCTTGGGTGCTGGTGGAAGCAATGTGATAGAGGCATTCAAGTGGCTCTTAGATAAGTGCATAAATGTGCAGGAAAGGGAACAACATGGACATTGTGTAGGCAGAAGGGACTACTTTAGTGGGACATCTAATTACTAATTTAGTTAGTCTAGCACAACATTGTTCTTGTGCTGTACTGGTCAATATTCTAAGTTCAATCAGCGACAAAAAACAGCTCATCTGTCAAGATTCCCATTTCAACAAAATGCATGGTAAATATGATACTAAGCTTTTCAGCTATTGCTGTTTTCATTTCCATTACTCCCCCTTTGGTTTTGGGGGAAATCCCACAATCCTGCATATTTAATACTTCAGTCTCCTGCCTTCACCAAACCTCTGGACTTCTATGTGACACATCATTCTCTTTTTTCCTCAAAGTTCAGAAAGTGATCATTATAATTTTTCAACTCAATGCATAGGCTTCTCTCTAAAAATGTGGTTCTTGGCTTCCTCAGTTCTAATTCCAGGCTTTTCAAGTGTATTAAAACTACAGGTGTTACCTTAACGATACCTGCATGTTCTTGACAAACGCCTGAACCATGTTTGCAATACAAAAGATTAAGCCAATACCTCCCAGAAACTCATCTCTTTTGAAGATTTAGTACTTCCAAACCTACTGGAAGTCCCCTGCAAAGAACACAAATAGGAAGCTCTATTATACCTAATAAGGTTTCAACTCCTGTTCCCCTAATATTTCATTTTAATGCTCTCTTCCCATTTTGCCCACTCGATTTACTTTAATCCATGATTTTTCCACTGCAATATTGCTATTTCAGGTGATTTCAGATTTTTGGTCCACATGAAATCCTTTCCATCCTAAACAGTTCTATCCATCATCACTTCTACTTCAGCAAAGATTCAACCAAGCTCCATTTAGCGACAACCTCCCATGTCAGTTGGAACTGTTCTCATCTTTAATAGATTTTGTTAATTCATCAGCTGACATCAGATCTAAAGATGTAACAAGAGAACTAATCTACAGTTACATATAGAAATAATTCATATACAGTTGCAAGAAAAAATTTGTGAACCCTTTGCAATTACCTGGTTTTCTGCATTAATTACTCATAAAATGTGTCTGAACTTCACCTAAGTCACAATAATAGACAAACACAATCTGCCTAAACTAATTGCACACAAACAGTTGTACTTCTCATCAATACTGAGTACACCATTTAAACAATCAGAGTCTAGGTTCAAAAAAGTATGTGAACCTCTAGAGTAATGCCTTCTACAAAAGCTATTTGGAGTCAGGTGTTTCAATCAATGAGATGAGATTGGAGGTGTGGGTTGTCGAGGTGCCCTAACCTATAAAAAAGACATAATCTCCTCTTCAATAGAAAGATGTTTATGTGCACCATGCCTCGATCAAAAAGTTTTCAGAGGATCTTAGAAGAAGAATTGTAGAGATACATTAAATTGGAAAAGGCTACAAAAGCATTTTTAAAGACCTTCATGTTCATCAGTCTACAGAAAGACAAATTGTCTACAAATGGAGGAAATGCAGTACTGTTGCTACTCTTCCTAGGGGTGGGTGTCCTGCAAAGAGCTCAATGTGCAATGCTAAAGGAGGTGAAAAAGAGCCCAAGGGTAACAGCAAAAGACCTGCAGAAGTCTCCAGAACTTACTGAAGTCTCCAGAACTTGCTAAAGTCCCTGTTCGTATGTCCACTATAAGAGAAACACTGAACAAAACTGGTGTTCGTGGAGACACCACGAAGGAAACCACTGCTCATCTCAAAAGACCACCAGGATGTTCCACAATGCTTCTGGGACAATGTTCTGCCACAGATAAGCCAAAAGTTGAACTTTTTGGCAGAAATGCACACCGCTATGTTTGGAGGAAAAAGGGCACTGCAAAACCTCATCCCAACTGTGAAACACGGTGGCAAGAAGCATCATGCTTTGGGACTACTTTGCTGCCTCAGGGTCTGGACAGCTTGCAATTGTTGGGGGAACAATGAATTCAAAATTGTATCAAGACACTTTACAGAAGATGTCAGGGTAGCAGTCTGTCACCTGAAGCTTAACTGAAGTTGGATGATGCAACAAGTCAATGTTCCGAAACACAAAAGTAAATCAACAACAGAATAGTTTAAAGGAGAAAATTCATGTTTTGTAATGGCCAAGGCAGAGCCCAGATCACAACTCAGTTGAGGTGCTATGCCATGACCTGAAGAGGGCAGTTCATGCAAGGTATCCCAGAATTACCCATGAACTGAAACAGTTTTGTACAGAAGAATGGTCTAAAATTCCTCATCGTTGTGCAAGTCTGATCAGCAGGTACAGGAAACGTTAGGTGTAGGTTATTGCTGTTAATGGAGGTTTTACCAGTTATTAAATACAAAGGTTCACATACTTTTTCCAGCCTGGACTCTGAATGATTAAACAATGTGTTCAATAAAGACATGAAACGTACAATTGTTTGTGTGTTATTAGTTTAGGCAGATTGTGTTTGTCTATTGTTGTGACTTAGATGAAGTTCAGACCACATTTTATGAGCAATTAATGCAGAAAACCAGGTAGTCACAAAGGGTTCACAAAATTTTTCTTGCAACTGTAGTTGTAATTGTGGAACTTAATTACAACTATATGAATTATTTCCGGTATTACAAAGGACTATCAAAGAAAAAACATAATTCTGCAAAAATGAGATTGTAGTTGAAATTAAAGATGAAATAGTCTGCTCCTAAGAGGTCACCTCTAAGAAGTATTTATTAGAGGGGATTATTAGGAATGTCGCATGATAATTTACAACCAAATTTATCCTTGTGGTAACTACAGTTTCATTTTGCTTTATGATGCCATACATTAATCTGTGATGCAACCAATATACCGATAAAATCGACAAGGGGTAGACTTCCTTTTACTGCTTCTGTATATAGCAGATGAAAAAACTATATAAAAAAATACCACGGAAGTAGGTTGACTGTCTGTAATGTTAACAACCTTTTTTATCCAATAAACCAAGATAATGACAATAAACCATCATAAGTGCGCATGCGCCAGTCGTGCATGCAGCCTATTATAGCCGTTCCGATCAGTATTCTTACTTTTTTCTTCTCACTTTTTAAACTTAAGTTATTTTTTGTATTTTTTTTCCACGGTAACACGTCAAAGCTGCACCCTCTCTAACATGCTGGTAGAGAGAGTTTTATTTGGGTTTTTAGCGCTGGAAATAAGTTACATCCCGACACGTCTCATTAGCGGGACAGAAGCGTGGTCGCATTGTTCATTCCAGGGACCAGCCGCTTGCGCTTATGCCAGCCAGTTTAGTGAGCAGAGCGGTGGACACCCCTGCTGAAATCTGGAGGAAAACACACAGAGGATGCAGAGAGGGATCACAAAGTCGAGGAAAGAGGACCGGGTCAAGACAACAGAGACTTATGGAGAAGAAGAGTTCGGTGGGTAACAAAGTGGACGAGTTCACGGCGCTAGCCAGGTGTCAGAGAGCATTTCGGGAGTGCAGTGTTATGTGTTTCACTGGAACGGGGCTGCACGAGGACATACCCGATCAAAACTTTTCCATGGACGGCTTCCAGACCGTTCGGGCTGACCGGAAGTGCACTGAGAACGGTAAGCGTAAAGGAGTTGGGTGCTTACTGTTCTGGTTAACAACAAGTGGTGCAATCCAGGTCATATTACGATCGAGGAACATGTTTGTAGACCGGATATTGCACTTTTTACTGTTGGACTTCAGCCATATTCCACCGAGATACAACACTGGGCGGCACAGGAGGTCATTCCTGCTTGTGGCCATCGAACTTGCAGCTCCTCCCGTGGAGGGTCAGACACCCTGAGCCAATCGACTGGTCCTGGACTTATTTTCCATCTGGCATAGTTTGCATTTTGTTGCCTGATTGTTTGCGGTTTTTGTATTGCTATATTTATGTTCTATTCTTGGTTGGTGCGGCTGTAACGAAAACCAATTTCCCTCGGGATCAATAAAGTATATCTATCTATCTACTTAATGTACTTTTTTTTAACCACAGCAATGCCAACACAAAACATTACAAAAAAAATCATTTTGCTTAGATGTCATTTGCAAACAAAAATGGCCCATCTGATCATAACTGGATAGAAAAGGGATAATGAAGTATTTTTTCATACATAAACCAAGAAAAGTTAATTGATTTCTACAGACAAAAGCCAATACTGCAGGCCAATTTTCCTTGTGATATACCATGCATCACTGGCTTGGCTTTCCAGCTTTGTTTAGCAAGCATCTCTGAGATATATATTAAAATACCATAAAACACTGGAAGAAGTTGAACTACATAACCAATTTCTACTGAAGTAATTTACTTAGGACAAGTATTGTCTCTCCAATCAATGTGGTTGAATGCAGCAGGCATCCCAAACTGATAATAAATTTACCCAGGAGCAGTGGTGTTTTTGGAATTCTTTACCCATAGGAGATGGAGGGCTCTGTCACTCAGTATATTCAAGAAAGAGATTGATATTCAAGGGATATGTGAACATGAGATCCCTCAATAGATTTCTCAAAGCTGTTAGACAAGTTGATAGGGTATTAGGAAGGCATGTGGTGTTGGCATTCATTAGTTGGGGGATTTTGTTCAAGAGCCGCGAGGCAATGTTGCAGCTCTATAAAACTCTGATTAGACCATACTTAGAATATTGTGTTCAGTCTGGTCACCTCATTATAGGAAGGATGTGGAAGCTTTAGAGAGGCTACAGAGGAGATTTATCAAGATGCTGCCTAGATTAGAGAGCATGTCTTATGAAGAAAGGTTAAGTGAGCAATAGTTTTTCTCCTTGAAGCAAAGGAGGATGACAGGTGACTTGATAGCGGTATACAAGATAATGAGATACACTGGACTACCGGCATCATTTTCCAGGATGGAAACGGCTAATACAAGAGAGTGTAATTTTAAAGTGATTGAAGGAATGCATGGGAGGGGCAGGGGAAATCAAAGGTAGGTGTTTTTTTTTAAACAGAGAGTTATGGTTGCATGGAATGCACTGCCAGGGGTGGTAGTAGAGGCAAACATATTAAAGGTGTTTAAGAGATTCTTTGAAAGGCACATGGAAAAAGAAAGAATGGAGGGCTATGTGGGAGGGAAGCATCAGTTTGAGCTTGAAGTAGGCTAAAAGATCAACACAACTTTGGTGGGTTGAAGGGCCTGTACTGTGCTGCACTGTTCTATGTTCTATGACAGAAGTTGTGTCACTTTTTACTGAACAGCACAGCAGGCACAAGGGGCCAAGCCTTGCTTCGAATTCTTACATTCATATGCAAATACAGCAGGAAACTGACACAACCAATTTCTAGATACTAAATGTATAATTATTTGAGGATATACACAGTACGTCGTGCTTAAGTCATTTTAAACATAGGTGCAAAACTGCTATAGCCAGTAGAGCTGATGCCTCAAGTTTCCACTACTGTCTGTTTTTGTTCAAATTCTCCCTCTGCTTCCATGGGTGCTTGTTTCCTCCCACAGCCCTATCATGTACAGATTCATTGGTCAACCGGTTACTATTAATTATTCCTAATTCAGATATGAATAGTAACTCTGGAGACAGGTGATGAGAATATGGGGAAAATAAGAATGGGATTATGGAGGATTAGTTCAATGGTTGGCATAAACTGGTATGAAGAGTCCATTTCCATGCTGTCGCTCTTTGAAGCAAACCACAAAATGTGCAAATTGAAGTATATTAAAAAGTATTGACAACAAATTAATAAAGCAGGACTGTCCATTTGTAAACTCTAAAACTCAAGTGCAATTCTAGTTTGTAATAATCACTAACTAGAAAACTGCCTACTTTAAATAAGTTCTAGAATGATCCCAGACAAAGATAAGCCTACTTCAAGTTACAGAGGCCTTCCCAATATCAAAATGTGCAGAGTAAGTAAATGCACTTTAGAATTTAGGAACACGAAAAATATTCATTACGTATGAATCACTTCTCTATTAATTGAAAGCAGGAAAAAATAAACTATGGGTCAACAGTTTTATGTCTTAGGCAATTAATATTTTTATTAGTCTGATTTTTTTTTGATTGAACTTTGCCCATTAGTTGACAATGGAAGATCTTGGCCTTAGCTATCTTCTAGGCAAACAAAGTTCCACTCTCTGGCTAAAAAGATTCCTCCTCTCCTCCTTATCTCTGTTCTAAAAGGATGGTCCTCTTTTCTGAGGCTGTGTCCTCTGGTCTTAGACTCTCGCACCATAGGAAGATTCCTCTCCACATCCATTCTATCAAGGCCTTTCAGAATTCGATAGGTTTCAATGAGGTTACAACTTAATTCTTCTGAATCCTGGAGAATACAGGCCCAGAGTAATAAAATGCTCATCATATGACAAGCCATTCAATCCTGGAATCATTTTCCTGAGCCTCCTTTGAACCCTATCCAGTTTCAGCAGATTCTTTCAAAGATAAGGGGCGCAAACCTGCTCACAATATTCCAAGTGAGGCCTCACCATGCTTTATAAAGTTTCGACATTACACCTTTGCTTTTATATTCTAGTCCTCTTCAAATGAATGCTAATCACATTTGCCTTCCTCACCACATACTCAACCTGCAAATTACCGTTTACTGAATCCTACACAAGAACTCCCAAGTCCCTTTGTACCTCAGTTTTTGTATTTTCTCTCCACTTAGAAAATGGTCTACCCTTTCATTTCTTCTACCTAAGTGCATGACCATACCCTTCCCAACACTGTATTCCATCTGCTATTTCTTTGCCTATTCTCTTAATCTGCCTAAATCCTTCTGTATCCTCTCTACTTCCTCAAAACTACCTGCCCCTCTACCTATCTTTGTATCATCCGCAAACTTGGCCACAATGCCATAAATTCCATCAACCAAATCACTGACATAGAACGTAAAAAAAAAATCGGTCCCACCACTAGTCACCAGCAGCCAGCCAGAAAAGGCTCCCTTTATTCCCACTCTTTGTCTCCTGCCAATCAGCCACTGCTTGATCCATGCTAGAATCTTTCCTGTAATGCCATGGGCTCATAGCTTGTTAAGCAGCCTCATATGTGGCACTTTGTCAAAAGCCTTCTGAAAATCCAAATAGACAACATCAACCAATTCTCCTTTGTTTAGCCTGTTTGCTACTTCTTCAAAGAATTCCAATAGCTCTGTCAGGCAAGATTTTCCCTTGAGGAAACCATGCTGACTACAGCTTACTTTATCTGCTTCCAAATGCCCTGAGACCACTTCGTAATAATCGACTCCAACATCTCTCCAAACACTGATGTCAGACTAACTGGCCTATAGTTTTCTTTCTTCTGCCTCTCACCCTTCTTGAAGAGTGGAGTGACATATGCAATTTTCCAGTCTTCCAGAACCATTCTAAAATCTAGTGATTCTTGAAAGATCATTACTAATGCCTCCATTAACTCTTTAGCCTTCTCCTTCAGAATTCTGGGGTGTATGTCATCTGGTCAGGTGACATCTACCGTCAGATCTTTCAGTTTCCCAAGAACCTTCTCTCTAGCCATGGTAACTTTACACACTTCATGCCCCCGACACCTAGAACTTCCACCATACTGATCGTGTCTTCCACAGTGAAGAATTATGCAAAATACTTATTCAGTTCACCCACTATTTCATTGTCCCCCATTACCACCTCTCCAGTATCATTTTCCAGTGGTCCGATATCCGCTCTCACCTCTCTTTGACACTTTATGTATCTGAACAAACTTTTAGTATTCTCTTTAATATTACTGGCTAGCTTACTTTCGAAATTCCATCTTTACCTCCTTAATGACTTTTTAGTTGCCTTCTGTTGGTTTTTAAAAGCTTCCGAATCCTCTAACTTCCCACTAATTTTTGCTCTGTTACCTGCCCCCTCTGGCTTTGATGTGGCTTTCACTTCTCTTGTTAGCCACAGTTGTGTCATTTTGCCTTTAGGATACATCTTCCTCTTTGGGATATATATATATATATATCCCATACTTCCAGAAATTCTAGCCTTGCTGAATTTGCTTCCAGAAACTCTAGCCATTACTGCTCTGCTGTCATAGAAACATAGAAAATAGGTGCAGGAGTAGGCCATTCAGCCCTTCGAGCCTGCAACACCATTCAGTACAATCATGGCTGATCATCCAACTCAGAACCCTGCACCTGCCTTCTCTCCATACCCCCAATCCCTTTAGCCACAAGGGCCATATCTAACTCCCTCTTAAATATAGCCAATGAACTGGCCTTAACTGTTTCCTGTGGCAGAGAATTCCACAGATTCACCACTCTCTGTGTGAAGAAGTTTTTCCTTATCTCAGTCCTAAAAGGCTTCGCCTTTATCCTCAAACTGTGACCCCTCGTTCTGGACTTCCCCAACATCAGGAACAATCTTCCTGCATCTAGCCTGTCCAATCCCTTTAGGATTTTATACGTTTCAATCAGGTCCCTCCTCAATCTTCTAAATTCCAGAGAGTATAAGCCTAGCCGATCCAGTCTCTCATCATATGAAAGTCCTGCCATCCCAGGAATCAATCTGGTGAACCTTCTTTGTACTCCCTCTATGGCAAGAATGTCTTTCCTCAGATTAGGGGACCAAAACTGCACACAATACTCCAGGTGTGGTCTCACCAAGGCCTTGTACAACTGCAGTAGTACCTCCCTGCTCCTGTACTCGAATCCTCTCGCTATGAATGCCAGTATACCATTCGCCTTTTTCACCGCCTGCTGTACCTACATGCCCACTTTCAATGACTGGTGTATAATGACACCCAGGTCTCATTGCACCTCCCCTTTTCCTAATCGGCCACCATTCAGATAATAATCTGTTTTCCTGTTCTTGCCACCAAAGTGGATAACCTCACATTTATCCACATTAAATTGCATCTGCCATGAATTTGCCCACTCACCTAACCTATCCAAGTCACCCTGCATCCTCTTAGCATCCTCCTCACAGCTAACACTGTCGCCCAGCTTCGTGTCATCCACAAATTTGGAGATGCTTCATTTAATTCCCTCATCTAAGTCATTAATATATATTGTAAACAACTGGGGTCCCAGCACTGAGCCTTGCGGTACCCCACTCGTCACTGCCTGCCATTCTGAAAAGGTCCCGTTTATTCCCACTCTTTGCTTCCTGTCTGCCAACCAATTCTCTATCCACATCAATACCATACCCCCAATACCATGTGCTTTAAGTTTGCACACTAATTCCCTGTGTGGGACCTTGTCAAAACCCTTGTCATCCCTGCCAGTGTTCTTCTCCAATCAATTCTGGCCAACTCTTCTCTCATGCCTCTGTAATTCCCTTTACTCCACGCTAATACTGATACATCTGACTTTAGCTTCTCCTCAAACTTCAGAGTGAATTCAATAATATTACGATCACTTTTCCCTATGGGGTCTTTTACCTTTAGCTCTCTAATCAATTCTGGTTCATTGCACAACATCCAATCCAGAATAGCTGATCCCCCAGTGGGCTCAACCACCAGCTGCTCTAAAAAGCCATCTTGTAGATACTTTTGAAATTCCTCCTCTGTAATCCAGCACCAACCTGATTTTCCCAATCTACCTGCATATTGAAGTCCCCTATGACTATTGTAATATTGTCCTTTTGGCATATATTTTCTATCTCCTGTTGTAATTTGTGGGCCACATCCTTTCTACTGTTTGGGGGTCTGTATACAACTCTCATCAGGGTCTTTTTACCCTTGCAGTTCCTGAGCTCTATCTACAATGATTCAACACATTCTAACCATATGTCACCTCTTTCTGGTTATTTGATTTTTTTTACCAACAGAGCAACCTCTGCCTTCCTGCCTATCCTTTTGATACAATGTGTATCCTTGGATATTAAGCTCCCAGCTATAATCTTTCAGCCACATTCAGTGATGCCTACAACATCATATCTCTGCCAATCTGCAACTGAGCTGCAAGTCCATCTACCTTTTTCTGCGTACTGTGTGCATTCAGATATAACACCTTCAGTCCTGTAATCACACTTTTCGAATTTGTCCACCTTTTACGATGTAACCCATCCTACACGTCGTATCTGATTGTAAACCAGCTACCTCATCTTCAGCACTATTAATTCGTCTTTCTTATGATACTTTTTTGCATTTAAATATAGGCAGCGCAGGACACTAGTCACAGTGTGCTCAACACTCTGATTCCTAACTTTATCTGAAGTCTTACCAACATTTGCCTCCATAACCTCACCACTAACTGTTCTGGCACTCTGGCTCCCATCCCCCTACAATTCTAGCTTAAACCATGCTGTGCAGCATTAACAGTTCTTCCCACAAGGATATTAGTCCCCCTCCAGTTCAGGTGCAAACCGTCTGTGCAGGTTTCACCTTCCCTGGAAGAAAGCCCAATGATCCAAAATCTTATGCCTTCCCTCCTACACCAGATCCTTAGCCACATATTAAACTGTATAATCTTCCTAGTTCTGGCCTCACAAGCATCCTGAAATTAATTTCAACAGGTACTGCCTCATACGAAATCCAAAAGCAGAAGGATCACAGATTAACTACCGAATCCATTACACTATTCTAAAAGGTACCATCTTTTTAGTATTTCAAGATTCAATGTCATGCATTACAATATATAGTAATAAGAAAAACAATATAAAATGAAAGCAACATCCTTACAGATACAAATAACATGAATCCAGGGTAGCTTGCTGGGACAATAACATAATCTAATTTATACCAATACTTGAAATGAGCATTGTCATGAGCTCAATTGTGTGGGGGGAAAAGGATGTTATTATGAGATTGTGCTGCAAGCATTGTCAGGAGGAGAACTCTGTGAGAGTCAGTTTCGTTTACTCCCACTTCACCAATCACGCCTTAACAAAGAATTATGCCATTTTCTACCTGGCACTGAAGTCACACAGGAAATCAGTTTATCTCGCTCTTGGATGAAGACTGGGGATTTTTTTCTCCATTGGGATCACAAAGCTCTCCTAGGGCTCAACAGCAGCTTCCAGGGTTGGGACATATTCACTGATGACTGACGTGTTAGAGTCAGTAGGAGGGTCCTGCAAGTTCCTCACTGTGACGTTATTAAAAGACAAGCCCAACTCATGAAATTCCTCGCAAAATACACAAAATGCTGGAGAAAAGAGTACAGGAGGAGGGACTGGGGGGGCTGATACTCCTGTTGCGTTTTTGTTTGTTTTTTTTCTGCTGGGGAGGGGATTTTGGGGATTGATAATCATGCTGCCTTTCTTTTCTTTCTTGGTTTCATGGCCTTTCCTAGATGCTGCCTGGCCTGCTGAGTTCCTCCAAAATTTTGAGTGTGTTGCTCAGATTTCCAGCATCTACAGATTTTCTGTTGTTTGTCAGGAAATTCCTCTTCCAGTTTGACTTTCCAGATAGTGTTTTATCTAGTATCTTTGTTCTTGAGCTGGTCATTTACCAGCTATTACGGCCCACTCAGGGCAGCAATTTCAAAGTCAAAGAATCTAAACTCCCAGGGAATCAATGCATGTGGCCACCTACATGGGTGTTAATGTAGAGTCTAGTCTCCAGTCAACTCCCTTGCTGTTGAACTAATACATCACTCTTCAGGTTACTTTGATACTCAGATATCTGTATCAGGTTTCTTATCTCTGACTTAAATTACATAAAATGTGTTGTTTTGCACTTGTCGTACAGTGCAGAGACATAAAAATTACTATAATTTACAAAATAAACACAGTGGGCTCAAGTTAATTGGGACACATCAGGACCAGTACATTTTGGCCCAATTAAGTGGCTGTCCCAGTTACCTGAAGTTTCATAGAAATGCTGTGGATTCCAGTTAATTGTGCCATAGGTTAGCTGATTATTTGGGACAGCTCTTAAAGAACAAAACCTAACTGAGAAAATTGCCGGGATTCGCTCTGTTTATTTGGGACACTATAATGCTTAATTCAACAAGAGACTGTTGCCAAACAGTTTGTAACTGGTGTCAGTCAAAATGCACTTGTGTGACCATTGGACACTACACCATAGTTAAGAGTGAACAATTTTTAAATAGCGTCAGGTGTGTGCTTGTGTTCAAAAAACTGATTTTTGTCACGGACAGTTGTCAAGAAATAGCAATAAGATAATTCAGAATTGCTTTGCTCACTGCAGTTTCAAGCATTCAGGCTTGGAGATGCGAGAAAAAGCCAGGAATGAAAATTAAACTATTTCATTACTTCAACTAGTTAAGAACTTTTAAGAATTTGAAGGTATCAGCAATCATCTCGAATGTTACAATGAAATCGAAGATGCAATCGTCAATAGCATTGTATGAAGGCAGTCCATTATCGTTTGGGTATTCCAGTGTTCTGCAGTCTCTGAGAGGAATCCAGGAGGGAGAGGCAACGTACAAGAACCTCACAGTGGGCAGGCTGCGAGCTGATGTTCGACTTCATTTCACCAATTAAATCTTCAATTGTTCGTGGATTAAAGTGGCGAGGGAGATTGAAACATTGAGGCAAAGGCGGAAGCTTGGAAATCATTTTGGTGCTTCAGAGCTCTGCAGTCTCTGAAAGGATTCCAGGAGACAGAGAAGACGTGTGGGAACCTCGTTGTGAGAAGCCTGCGGGGCAGGGTGCAAGCCATAGCTTAACTCCATTTTCTTGATTAAAGCTTCCATTGTTCGCTGATTAAAGCCACAATGGCGAAGCATTGAGGCAAGTGCGGAGGGCGAGTGCCAGCTGCCTGTCTTTTGATGGCTCTGCTACAGAGTGGGAAAGGTCTGCCTGCCACTGGGCCCAGAGAATGTTCCCGAAGTTTTCTGTGTTTTGGAAGTGGACTTGGACTATATACTTTTTTCCCAGTCTTGCTTTCTATTATATATTATGTGTTTTTTTTACTCTATTTTTCTTGTTTTATTGTGCAGGGAGAGGCATTTCAAGGTTGATGTACCTGTTCTGCTTTGTTTTTTTGTGCAGGAGGAGGGATTTGGAGATTGAGGTGCCTGTTTTGTTTCGTTTGTTTTTTTTTGTGCAGGAGGGATTTGGGAGTTGATGAGCCTGTTCCATTTTTGTACATTGTTTTCTGCAGGGAGGGGGGGATTTTGGGGATTGATGATTGTGCTGCCTTCTTTTCTTTCTTGGTTTCATAGCTACCTGGAGAAGAAGAATTTCAAATTGAATACTTTGATAATAAAATGAACCACTGAACCTCTATCTGCACTATGTGAATGCATTGATTCTGTTCATTACATACACTGGATGAATTCCTCCATCAATAACTATTAGGAAGTAATACACAGTTTTATAGTATTGTAGTACTATTAGTAGTGTTCTAATATAATCAGTATTTCATTTATATAAATAATTTGTTACTCAGTTTGTCTTTTTTTAAACACAGCATTTTAGCTTTAATATCCATGAAACTTCAGTTAATTGGGACAGTTGTTTAATTGGGCCAAAATGCAATAGTCCCAATGTGTCCTAATTAACTGGAATTCACTGTAGTTAAAAATGTATAAAAAAGACAAACTACCATTTCACTGAGAAACAAATTATGTATTTAAGTAAAATATAGAACAAATTAGAACATTACTAATACTACTTCAGTACTATAAAACTCTGGTTCCTAATTGTTACCAACGGAAGAATTCATCGAGTATACGCTGCACCTTCTTTTGATTGACTGTACATGAACAAAATCAGTAGACACCTAGTGCAGATAATGAACTGCCTTAATAAGACTCTACTGACGACTACATCCTCCAAATATTCAATTTCACTGTAACATTCAGGATGATTATCGATACCTTTAAATTCTTTGTAGTTTCTAACATGTTGAAATAGTGAAATCATTTCATTTTCACTCCCAGCCACTTCAGGCATTTTGAAGCCTGAATGCTTGAAACTACAGTCAGCAAAACAGCTCCAATTTGTCTTCCTGCTTATTTCTTGAGATAGGGGATATCTGAATTTTAATGCAGAAGTTTATAGTTCAGTTACGAGGAAGTTGGGCTTGCCTATCAAAACTAATGACTTTTGTAGGGGGAATTTAATGAGTTAAATTAGGAAATTCTTTGGTTATCTTGCTGTATTGTTAAATAATTAATGTTTACCTAACTAAAAAGAGTATCAATTTAAAACACACTCTCACTAACAGTCAGTACACTGCATCATCGCATTAGTTCCTTTTTTAACAAGTTATTTTAAAAGGCACAACTGTAACACACAACTAGCTCTAGCATTACCTAACCATACAGTGATTAGTTATTTCACAGACTCAGCTCTCACAGATTTATTCCTTATCTTTTACTAACTGTCTACAACACATGACCTCCACTTCTCATCCACATCATTCCCAGCTTATCTGATTATGGCCCAAATGCCTGTGGCCTTTCACATTTATAAGCTTCAATGATAGTCCTGATGAAGAATCTCAACCTAAAGCGTCAACTGTCCATTTCTCCTCACCATAGATGCTGCCTGACCTGCTGAGTTCCTGCAGCATTTGCGTGCATTGGACAAGACTTCCAGCATCTGCAGAATCTCGTCTCCAATGACATGGGCTTTTTTTTTATTTACATTATGCTTAATTGCACACTAATATTTGTGGAAGCTACTTATGTCCAAGGTCCCTGTCGTAATGTTTGAAATGGTATAGACTAGATTTTCCTAATAGGAACAATTAATAAATTCTTGCAGAATAATATGAACAAACTAAATGTCATGGTTCTCCTGCAAGAGATCAAGAAATTATATATTAGTAGACTATCCTGCTTGAATACCTTGCTAATCCTCCAAATATCATATGAAATATGAAGCAGTTAATTAAAACGTATAAAATGTCTTAATCATGTGGAAAAATTAACCTCAGTACTCTGTGAACATTTTTCTGATGCAATGAACTCTAAAATGATGACTAAACAAGACTGAGAAAACTTCAAAGAATTCCCAATGACTTCAAATAAATGATTAATTTTGTTGAATAACACAAGACTAAAGGTCAATCCAATAATATAGAAAAATAACAAAAATGTTACCTTTTTCAGCTTGCTAAAACGTGGTTTCTTTTTTTTAATCACACTTCTTTACAAAAATCTGCCTTGATAGGCAAGCCCAAACTTTGCAAAAACTTAACTATAAATTTCTGCACTAAAATTCTGGCATTATAGACTGCAGGGTGAATAATGAAGCCTTTATTAAGCTATTCCCTACAAACAGTAGGCTTGTTATTTGATATAAAATTACACTTTGCAAAGGACATATGAATTTTATGAAGCCAGAATGACTGATAAAAATAAAACTTCAACAGATTACATGACTTACTGTTGCTTCTTGACCTTTTCAAAATATTGCCAAGCTACATAGTATTCCCTGTGGTACTTGAAACAATTTGAGCATATTGTTCATGGAAAATATGGACCTTTCACAAAAGCAGTTTTGTAAATTTAAGATTCAAGAAGCTTTAGCCCTGAAGATAGAGAAAAGGAAAGTGAAAAGCAAGTGAAAATCTAAAAGATTCAGAAGCTGAATGTGTGAAATAACCACCATCTTAACACCCATTTCTCAGGCCAAGTATCTTCATCTAATACTGTAACCTCTTCCTACTGTCTTCAGAATTCCAATCCACCTGAAACCTTCTCTCTGGCCACTACCCTCTCAGGAAATGTTTGTTGATAATTCCGAGTCTGAGTCTGTGTCCTCCGTCGGTCAGAGTTGACCGTGGATATTTCATCCTAGCTGACTAGATGAGCAAGTCTGGACAGTACGATAAGGGGAGCAAGCTGTTGCCCATGTAGCACACTCCCCTTCTCCACACACCTAATGAGCCCAAAGGAACAGCAGAGACTGATGTAGTTTGGTACTAGCAGTGTCGCAGGAGCTGCCAGTCAACATTGAGCTCAATGCAAGACTACCTTAGGGACTCCAGCTCCGGATTTTTCCCTCAGGGTTTACTCCTGAAGCTGTCCCCATTAGTGGGTATGGCTACAAGGCAGCGGAGGTTTGAGATCAGAGTTTTCCTTCTCCCAGATGAGCTACCAACCACAACTGATGAGCCCCATCTGAATTAAGCAACTGGTTTTAAGGTGCCAGTAACCCGCCTTTGCCCCTTCTTCTGTCAATAGAAACAGTGCTGCTGAGCTTAGTAGCTAAGTCACACATGAAGGCCAGGGTCTGAACTTAGTTGTCAAAGGCTATTTCAGGTGCATGTCATTGGGAGCATTTAATAGGTAGTGGGAGCTTCCCCCATTACCACCTCCAGCTATAACAATATTGAATGCCTTGATTTTTCCTTCTCTCACTGGAACCTACCCCCTTCTTGTAGCAATTCACTCACTGAGAGGCCATCCTGACTTTGTCCTGTAAACAACGGTGGCATATTGTCTCTGATGAGGATAAATATCAACTTGCAAAAAAACCTTACTCTGGACCATGATGCTGCCATTGTCTCCCACCCTGTTCTGGACCTTACTTCCTTGCAGGATCTTACCTCCACAGCTTCCAATCTCATAGTGCCACAGCCATATGTTGCCTGCTTCTACCTTTTGCCCAACACCAACAAGCAGAACAGTCAGATAGAAAGATTTGCTTTAGCTTGCTCTTGCCTAGCCAAACCCATTTCTTACTGCTTTAATCCCAACTTTTCTACATTGATTTAATTCCTTTCATTTACATTCAGAACACTTTCAATGCTTACCACCACTCCAATAGTTTCTAATCTTTTGCTCCCAACTATTCCTTCTTCATCACAAATGTACTATCATTCTACACCTCTATCCAACACCTGAACAAATTGAGGACCTTTACTACTTCTTTGCACAATGTCGTCTAACAGTTTACCTCCACCAACATATCCATTCACCTGGCTGAACCCATTGTTACACTGAACAACTTTAATTCCATTTGTTTTTTCCATATCAATGGTATAGCTGTGGGCAGTCTTTATTCAACTTTCCAGGACATCAACAATTGCATTGGTGCTGCTTCCTGCAGTCAAAGATTTCAAAAGGTGTCACTCTTGCTTCCAATTTTCACATGGCCTTACATTCACACAAAGCATTTCTATCTCTTCCCTTTCTTTTGTGGATCTCACTGTGGGCATATCGATGGATAGGCAAAACACAAACATCTATTTGAAGCTCACAGATTCCTACAGTTATCTATTATACGCTTCCAACCCAGCCTCCTGTAAGGCTTTCACTACACTCTACAAATCCCTCTATTTCCATCTCATTTATTCTGATGAAGGGGCATATCTAAAATATCTATTTTAAATTTCATTTACATACATAATTTATTACTCAGTAAAATGGTAGTTTGTCTGTTTTAATACCTTCTTAACTATTTCCATGAAACTTTGGATAATTGGAGCAGCCAGTTAATTGGGCCAAAATATACTGATCCCAATGTATCCCAATTAACCGGAATCCACTGTAATGTGAAAGGCAGCTGACCCAACACAGACCCCTGATGAACATCACTAGTGACTGGCAGCCAACCAGAAAAGGTCCCCTCTATTCCAGTTGGACAATCTTCAGTCCATGATGGTATCTTTCCTGTATTATCATAAGCTCTTATCTTGTTTACCAGTCTCGTGTGCGGCACCTTGTCAAACACCTTCTGAAAATCCAAATAAATTACATCCATTGATCTCCTTTGTCTGTTATTTCTGCAAAGAATTCCAACAGATTTGTCAGGCAAGATTTCCCCTTCGAGAAAGCATGCTGACTTCAGCCTGTTTCAGGTACCTCCAAGTACCCTGAAACCTCATCCTTAATAATGTCTTCAGCATCTTCCCAACTACTGAAGTCAGGCTAACTGGTTCAAAATTTCTTAAAAAGAATGGAGTGACATTTGCAACTTTTCATTTCTCTGGAACTATTCCAGATCTAGAGATTCTTGAAAGCTCTCTATCCATACTTCCACAATCTCTTCAGCCAGCTCTTTCGGAACCCTGGGGTGCAGTCCATCTGGTCCAGGTGACTTACCTTTCAGCTTCCCAAGTATCTTCTCCCTAGTTATAGCAACTGCATTCATCCTTTCCCCAACATTCTCGAACTTCTGCCATGCTGCTGGTATCTTCCAGTGATGAATGACACAAAATATTTATTCATTTTGTCCACCGTTTCTTTGTCCCCCATTACTACCTCTCCAACATCATTTTCCAGTGATCCAATATCCACTTTCGCCTCTCTTTCACTCTTTATACAGTATGTCTGACAAACCTTTTGGTATTCTCTTCTTTTCATATTATTGGCTAGCTTACCTTCATATTTCATCTTCCTTCTCCTTATTGTTTTAATTGCCTACCATTGGTTTTTAAAAACTTCCCAATGCTCTGGTATATCACTAATTTTTACTATATTGTATACTCTCTCTTTTGCTTTTATGCTGACTTTGTCAGCAACCATTGCTTAAACATCTCTTTAGAATGCTTCTTCTTCTTCTGAGGGGTGAATCAATCCTGTCTTCTGAATTACTCCCAGAAACTCCAGCCATTACTACTCTACCATCTCAGCTAGTCCCCTACCAACCAATTCTGGCCAGCTCCTCTCTCATGCCTTTGTAGTTTCCATTCCTCTGATACATCCAATTTTAGCTTTTTCCTCTCTACTGCAGGGTGAAATCTATCATATTATGATCACTGTCTACAGAGGGTTTGTATCAAATCTGGTTCATTACACAAAATTCAATCCAGATTTGCCTTTTCCCTAGTGGGCTTGACCACAAGTTGCTCTAAAAAGCCATCTCATGGGCTTTCTACAAATTCCGTCTCTTAGGATTCAGCATCAAGTTCAAGTTTAATTGTCATTCAGCCATACCCAAACACCCATGAATACAGCCCAATGAAAGAGCATTTCTCCATGGCCAAGATGCAAAACACAGCACAAGGCACATATAAAATAGCAGTAAACATACAGTCACTCAAAAAAGTACAATATAGCCCAAATCCCTGAGTCCATGGATGTTGTCAGCGACAAGCCCTCAGCAGTCTGCAGACAAACACAGTTCAACTTTTCTTCCGCTGAGTGAACACTGGGGAAGAGCATCGATGCCAGCATGGGCGCTGTGCCACAGCACCTCAGCATTACCTCTCCTGCGCAGCTGCAACAGAAGACATCACCACATGAGGCCTAGTCTGTGGTATAACGGTGGTCATGCTGCTCCCTGCTGTTGGTCCTGCAAATAAACCAGTAAACCGGACTTGCAGCATTCCACATTACCAATGTCCAACAACAGGGTGTTGCGATTAGAAAACAACTTGGACAACCACTCGCTATTAGACTGTGCACTGCCTTCACTCACTGACTCCAACGTGCCTCTGTAGCAGGCAGCAACACGGTCCGCACCAAGTGCAGCTTCTTCACTAAAGAGCATCTCCCTGAAGTGGTACACCTGAGTACTCGAAGTTCTTAATGCCCAGCAATGTCTCACGATCATAAAAAAGACACTTAAGAAAAAACAGTGGATTGGCCCCGTAGAGGCCGCTACGTCACTGATTTTCCCAATCTACCTGCATGTTGAAATCCCCCATGACCATCATAACATTGCCCTTTTCACATGCCTTTTCTATTTTCCATTGTAACTTGAACTCTCCCTCCACATCCTGGCTACTGTTTGGAGGCCTGTATATAACTTCCATCAGGGTCCCATTGTTACAAGCAACAACTCAGTGGGAAGAATATATTACAATTATTCAATAAAGCCAACACTATTCAAGACAAAACAATTTGCTGCCTGGCACCAATTCTCCACACTACACATTTATTCCATCAAAATAGCACAGCAGCAGTAATACAGTACCTATAATATCGGATCAAGAGTTCTTTGGCATCATCTCCCAGACCCACAACTTTTACCACCAAAAAAATAAACAAAGGCAGGACAAGCATAGGAATATTATCAGTTAATTTCCAAGCATCATCTAAACCAAACTTTGAAACTGTTTCCTTTATTCTTAGATGTAAATGTATGAACTCAGAAGCATTTTCACAGCTGCAGTAGTTCCTGTAATTCATCATCCATTCATCAAAAGCAACAAAAGCTGCTTTTGTCAGTGACTCCCATTTTCATTATCAGCCTAAGACATGGTAACACAGAAATTAACTGAGAACATGAAGAAATATAAAAGCTTGAAAAATAGCCAATGAGAATTATCAGCTAAACCAGTAATCTAGATATGACCTACATGGAACTTTGTAGAACTGTGCCATAACTTACAAACCTCTCTATCAACATAAATTACATATTCTTTTCTGGTACATTACACAAATTTGACATGATTTACAATTAACCAAAGTGGAGCTACTTAAAAGATTGCGCAGTGACTGATCTGTTTTATAAAGCACAGGTCAACCTCTGGGTTTCACTCCCGTTAACTCTTTGTGACCCCATCAGTTAGAAAGTCAGAAATAAAGCTGCAAAAGGAGTTCCCAGGTGGCAGAAGATCCATGAACCCTTTCAGCAGCCAGCAAATTCAGACCACAACTCCCTGCGATGACTGCTACAAATTTTTATAGATGCACTATACAATGCCTGCTATCCAAAAGCATTATAGCTTGGTACGGCAGTTGCTCTGTACAAGACTGTAAGAAATTACAAAGCGTTGTGAACATAACTTAGTCCATCACACAAACCAGCCTCCCCTCAGTCTACACTTGGGAAAGCAGCTAACTTAATCATGAGTCCCTCACACCCTAGTCATTTCCTCTTCTCCCCTCTCCCATTGGGTAGAAAATTCAAAAGCTTGAGAGCACGCACTATCAGACTGGAGAACAACTTCTATCCCACTATGATTAGACTCTTGAATGAGCCTCTCATATGCTAAAAGACGAATTCTTGATCTCCTGATCTATCATGTTATGCCTTTGCACTTTATTTGTCTACTTGCACTGTCCTTTCTCTGTTACTTCAATGCCATACCTGGATGGCATGCAAATCAAAGCTTTTTCATTGCATCTCTGTACATACGGCAATAACAAAATGCTCAGTCATGTGTACCGACTGAACAGAATTGGGCATTTGTCAGCTGGGTAAGACCAGAAACTTGGAAAGACAACCAGAAACTAAGCAAGCAATTCCCACCTTCGGAATTCAGTCAAAATGTAAAAGCCAAGGTCACATTGTCTTCAGTGAAATAATATAAGAAGCATGATCTAATGCTACCTAAAAAAATGCTACTTTACTTTGGCTCACTAATGAAAATGGCAGTCACTAACAAAAGCAGTTAACACAGCAAGCCATTTCAGAAAATCAAAAGGCATTGGACCAATAAAAAAATCCTTAAGATATGGCTTGCAAAGTAATCCTGTGATAATGAACATTACAGGCTAGAATTATTAAATTAAATACATGGATTCAACTCACTGTTATTGTAATTACCCCCCAAATATATGCATATTGTACTTGAGTGTAGTACCATTCACATTAAAGAGTGTGTATTTGCATCTGTGTGCGCACCTGCCCTGCAAATATATGCAGGGCAACATTTGAGTGTTGAGTTGTCAATGGAAAAAGAATTTTGTGAGTCAGATTACATCAGCAGCTTGCAGCCTCTTTAAAACAATAATAATGATTCAGATTTCAAATGCTCAGACCCTGGCCAAATTCCAGAAGTACCTTACTTCACCTACTTCCTTTTCCAGTGCATTTGGTAGAAAAACTGTGACCAGTTAGAAAATAAAAGGTTGGTTACTAGATTGCTGACATTGCACTGGTGCTTCCCTACCTGGCGGTAGAGAAGGCATCATCTACAGCTAATACTTAAATGTGGTCATTGACTTGTCACTAAAATCAACAAAACTATTTATATGAGGAGGAAGCAAAGAAGTACGTATATTGTTTTAAGAACAATATAACAAAGTGCCTCATCATGCTTAAAAATTACTTGATTTGAAAACAAGAGTAGGTGAAAATAAAATCTGCCAGAGATCTCATTCTTAAAGTCAGGGCAGCATCAATATGTTGTTCTACATACAAATTCATAAGTAGCAGATTACGTAACACATTTCCAAATTATTTTAATATATTTTAGTTTATTGTAATAAAACTAGTTTGAAACATGATCATTCCCAATGTATTACAATTACTATTACTTGCAATACTCATTCACGCTGACAACTAGATCGGGGGAATCATGATTTCAGTGCCAAGATAGCTGTGGCAGTAATTGGAGGTTCATGCAGGGGTGCAGCGGTAGCCGGAACGCACCCAGCACATCTTTCGCGGCCCGGAGGTTGGGGACCACTGGACTAGGGTATAAAACAATTTGTCAAAAAAGGAGTTTCAATTATTAAGACCATTCAATAACTACTAATCCCAGCACAGTTGATATGAATAAGGTGAACCTCAGCTATAAGTAACTTCAATCAAACAATTTTACAGAATGGAGGGAGTTTGTGTCAAGAACAATGAAAGTGCAACCCAATAGGGGGTCCAAGAAAAGGAGAGAATTCAGCAAATCCTCTGATTTGCATGTCAGACATAATTGAAACACATTCACTGATGCCTTGTCATTAAAGGAAGTCAAAGTGTCATGTTGATTGAGGTAAGAATTTGAACAGACTGCTTTAGTTGGTGGTAAACAATCTTTAACATTTAAATCCAGATACTCCAACTGGCGCCATTTCACTTACTTTAAATCAGTACCATCAAAAAATAACAGCCATTGGAAAATCTAGAATACAAAGCTTGATGAGCAGATTGCTCACTTGTCAAACTTACATGCATGCTCAGCCCACAGAAATCTACACACAAGAAAGGCAGAAACTATTCTTCCGAAAACTGTACTTGTAACTAGAAGCAAGCATGCATGGTTAGAGCAAATAGAATATTTAAAGTAAGGAGCTGTAATTTTGAACATGTATACAGTTGAGGAAAATTTATGTTTCAAATGGGAAATAATTGATTTGAATGACTTTTAGTAAAACCCATTAAACTAGGACAAACCTGTACATTCCCACGGCTGTTGAATAGAAAGTTAAATCAGCAAAATCAATTGCTTAAAAAGCCAGTGCTATTTTTACAGGGGAAGTACCAGTGTCTAAATAGTATGAATAAAGTTAGGCTCCCAAGCTTACTGGAAGTCCAATTTAATGTCCAGTGTCATTTTGAAAGTTTTGTAGGAAATTCTTGGCTGGAGCTACCAATTAGAGAAGGTCATTGGACTTCTACAAGTAGGTATAGAGGAGATGTCCAGGGCAAGTTTTTTTTCTTACGCGGAGAGTGGTGAGTGCATGGAATGAGCTGCTGGCGACAGTGGTGGAGGCGGATATAATAGGGTCTTTTAATAGACTCCTGGATAGGTACAGGAGCTTAGAAAAATAGAGGGCCATGGGTAACCCTAGGTAATTTCTAGAGTAAGTACAGGTTCAGCACAGCATTGTGAGCCAAAGGGCCTATATTGTGTTGTAGGTTTTCTGTTTCTGTTTCTATGTTTTCCTTGGTAGTTCTCTTCACCATCATTGCATTTTTCCTATCATCCCAGATGCCACCAAAGCTGTTATTTTCTGTTGGTAATCTCCTTCAACATTTCATCCCTCAGTTATAGTTAAAGATGCATAGCTGCAACTTATTGTTTCCAGTATTCCAGACTGCTTGCCAGTCAGTCTGTCTAACTGGCTACCCAAGAACACATTAATGAGGCGTTGTTGTGTAGTGGTGGGGTTTGCCCTCAACTGCACCATTAAGCTCATGGTCAAGATCTAAATCAAGCAGATTGATTTGCTGTGGACTTGCTGGTACAACCATTGGCAGTTGTCAGAGATTGTGATTTGCTCGAGGAGCCACAGATTTATGTAGTTAATCAAATTGGGAATCTGACCAATCCTGAAAGTGGGTTTTACTGCATGCCATGTGCACCATGTGAGAAGCTTGAAAACCTACCCAGGGCTGCATTCAATGCTTGTCAAATGATTATTTTATAGGATGATTTGAAGATGCAATACTGTAGTCTCCTTTGAAATTGACAGTGTGTGTAAGGTGCTCTGGTAAAGATTTACAAACAAATCAGTCACTTATAAATGTAGACACTTCATTATTTAATCTTAGTTTAATAATTTTAAGAATCTTCTTGTGCTCTTGATTATGTTAAGGAGACTAGTAATTGTGATCATATTGAATGTCGTGAGGAGCTGATCGAGCACTCATTTCTTAAAGATTGTCATTGCCTGACATTAACTGAAGATATTGCCCAGATCTTGCAGCAAATGTACACAAACTGTTTTATTATTCAAGGATTTACAACTGGAGATGAACACTGCAACAATCAGCAAACAGAACCATTTCTGATGTTGTTATGATGGAGGAAAGGTTGTTGATGAAGTAGCTAACAGTTAAACCTGCGCAACTGAGGAATTCTCCCAGCAATGCTCTTGTTATCAGACTATTTACTAATAAGTTTGAGATAAACTGTAGCAAATTCTAAAAAGGAATGACTCTTAGCTATTGAATGCATCTTATACTACCTCTAAATCAGTGATTCCTGAAGTTGCCAGTATCACCCCCTGGGAGCAGTGGGAGATTCTAAAGTGGCAATGAAAATAAAGGGGGTGGTGGGGCAGGGCTCTTGGTAGCAAGGGGGGAGCAGCTGAAGGATTACAGCCTTAATTTAAGAAATGAATTACTTATTATAAACATTTGATTCTCAGTGTCTCATAACTAATTACAATGATTGAGTAATCACCTCACCTCTTGCTAATCCACCGTTCTCTTAAATTTTACTTGAAGTCTTCCTGAACCAGAAACCCTGGATCAATAGTTCCGTGCGAGCAGCACTTACTGCACAACATAGAGCTTACATTGCTGGCAATCAGCAGGAGCTCAAGAAAAGCAGCTATGATCAGCGCAAAGCTATCAAGGCTGCGAAACAACAATAAAAGGACAAGATTGAGTCAAGATTCACAACGAATAGCACATGTGGCTTGTGGCGAGGGTGGCATACCATCCCAGACTTCAAAGCCAAATGCTGTAGTACTGCCAACATTGCAGCCTCTCTCCCAGATGAGCTCAATCGCTTTTACGCTAACTCTGAGCCTCCGAGGAAAGCCGCCACTACAACCTGCAACCTGGTCATCTATGAAGCTGAAGTACAGAGGTGTTTCCAATGAGTGGACAGTCGCAAGGCTGTGGGACCGGACAGCATCCCAGTATGAGTGCAGCACAACTGGCAGGTGTGTTTACAGACATTTTTAATCTCTCCCTCTCCCAGTGTAATGCTGTTCTTGGACTGCAGTTCAGCATTCAACACCACAACACCATCCAGGCTCGACAGGAAGCTCAGAGATCTCGGCCTCGTGCAGCTGGACCCTGGACTTCCAGATCGCTGGCAGGTGGTAAGAGTGGGCTCCCTCAGCTCAACCCCTCTGACTCTCAACACAGGAGACCCTCAGGGCCGTGTACTAAGATCCCTTCTTTACACCCTATATACCCATGACTGTATCGCCACCCATAGCTCTAATCTGCTAATTAAATTTGCTGACGACACTACATTGATTGGCCTAATCTTGAACAATAACGAGGTGGCCTACAGGGAAGAAGTCACCTCTCTGACACAGTGGTGTCAAAAAAAAAACCTCTCCCTCAATGTCGCAAAAACAAAGGAGCTGGTTGTGGATTACAGAAGGAATGGAGATGGGCTAACCCCTATTGACATCAATGGATCTGGGATTGAGAGGGTAAACAGCTTTAAGTTCCTCAGCATTCACATCACCGAGGACCTCATGTGGTCTGTACACACCAGCTGTGTGGTGAAAAAGGCACAACAGCACCTCTTTTACCTTAGACGGTTGAGGAAGTTTAGTATGGGCTCCCAAATCCTAAGAACTTTCTACAGGGGTACAATTGAGAGCATCCTGACTGGCTGCATCACTGCTTGGTATGGGAACTGTACCTCCCTTAATCACAGGATTCTGCAGAGGGTGGTGTGGACAGCCCAGCGCATCTGTAGTTGCGAACTTCCAATGATTCACAACATTTACAAAGACAGGTGTGAGAAAAGGGCCTGAAGGATCACTGGGGACCCGAGACACCCCAACCACAAACTATTCCAGCTGCTACTATCCTGGAAATGGTACTGCAGAATAAAAGCCAGGAGCAACAGGCTCTGGGACAGCTTCTTCCACCAGGCCATCAGACTGATTAACTTACGCTGATGAGTGTATTTCTATGTTACATTGACTGTTTTATTTGTTATAAATTACTATGATTGCACATTTAGATGGAGACAACGTAAAGATTTTTACTCCTCATGTATGTGAAAGATGTAAGAAATAAAGTCAATTCAATTCAATGAAGTGTGTTTTAATTGTTGAAAAGCAATGAGACACTTCTGTATCTGGCATATCATGAGAAATCTGGGCTGATGAAATCACATTATTTCCGGGCCTAGAAAAAGATGATTAAATACCATTATCACAGCAGTAAATAAAATCAAGTCCTCTACTCTCATTATCAATTACTTTGTATGGAGAACAATGAACAGTTTGAACGCTTGGCTGTTGTACACAGAAGTCAGGTGGCTGTCAAAAGGAAACTACCTGAGACACTTCAATACACATTTAGAAACTGAAAAAATTCTTTGAAGACTCGAATGCTTCATTCAAAATTCAAGTACATTGATAATCATAGAATATATAAACAATACAACCTTGACATTTGCTTGCTTGCATTCAGTAATCAACTCAAGAATATTAAGAATGACATTGATTATTTGCCAATTATTTGCAAAGTTTAATGAAATCAATCTTCAATTGCAAAATTAAGAAAATCTTATCAAAGTCAAATCAATTGTCTCCACATTTCTGTCCAAGTTAACCACATTTAAGTGTAACATTAGCCACCATAACCTTTTTCAATTTCCAAGCATCTCTGAGTTGGAAGAGAAAGAAAAAATACCAGATGTTGATCTTCAATTATTCTGGGCCCACCTGGGTGAGCTGCAGAACAACATGTCAGAAAGGTTTCAGGATCTTATCTTGCTCAAAACTTCAGACTGGGTATTAAATCCATTCCTAAACACTGAGAATGAGGAACTGACAGAAAGGATGGAGTTAGAACTGATTGCGCTACAATATGACCTTTGAGCTGAAGCTGAGATTTCTTCTAGTTGCAGAACAAAATCTCTAAATGCTATCCTGCATTGCGGAAAAAGGTCCTGATGTTCTTTATTGCCTTTTCAGCATCATATTTAGTGGAGTTTGGTTTCAGTGCAGTCACCCAACTTCTTTCAAAGCAACAAAATAGACTGCAAATTACTGAATGTGGGGATCTGAGACTACTCCCGAATGACATTCTGCCTGATGTTGAGAAGCTGATAGCACTACACCAAGCCCATCCAACTAATTGAAAGGTGGAAAAAGCAATGAAGTAGTGAATGGTTGAACTAACAAGTATGCTCTAAAATTGCTGATGAAAATAGCTTTTACTGTAATTAAATAATTTTATTTCTAACTTTAAATAGATTTGAATAATTTTTGCAATTATTTGTCACTGCTTTGAATTTGCAGTTCCTATTTTCTTTCACTGTGCATTGTAATTCAAAACTCTTTATAGTTTTTATGTAATGGCCAGAAAAGGAGAGGGGGACACTGGGGATATGGTCTGGGACCCAAGAGTAGCACAAGAAAGTTTGAGAACCACTGCTCTAAATGGTTTTTCCACCTATGAGCACCAAGAAAATTTTTAATTAATATTAAATAAGTGCATAAATTTACAAACGACTGATTTGATAGTGAAATTTTGTCAACTTTCTATTTGCAAGAAATCCACTCTAAAGATAGATTCTAAATCAATGCGAGATAATGCCCTTCCTGTTCAGTTCTGGACATCATGCCTGATATTTACCTTGAAAATAATGCACAGTAAATTTACTGGAATAATAGCAGAGCTCAAAGAGTTAAAATTAAATAGGCTGATTACATAAAACAAGGTTATAATCCTTGGATTTTTAGAAGAGCATTGTTCATTAATATTTTAAAGGAATCTGATATTGTCCAGAGAAACTATTTCCATTGGTTGGAGAAATCTATAACAATTATATTGTGATAATTATTGCTTAGTTGTTTCAGCCATATACCTGTTATGGTTCATTCCTTGAAAGCAAATCTAATTATAGTTTTTCCTTGCTGTGTTTTTAGGGTACAGTTTAACAAATGTTATCAAAACTCATTATCTGTCATATCTACCTCTTCTGATCAGTTAGTTTTGGAATAGTAGTTGAAATCCTTAATGACTGTTCGAAGTGTATTTCTAAGTATATTTCCTCCTTCTGCCATCATTCACTTTGTGTGATCTGATGTTGCTTTTTAAAGAATCTCTATCATAATAATACTGTTTTCAATGTACTAAATTTAAAAAAAATTCCTGTCATTTTGTAAACTCTAATGAGTAAACTACAGCCCTTCCCTCCTTTCCGAGTCTATTCTAGTTCCTATTTTATCATGAGCACTTTATTTGTGCACGCTAGCACATTTTTTTTAAAGAAAATAAGTGTTTCTCCAGCATTATTACCATATTTTTATATCTGTGACGTATAGCCAGTTATTCCCTGAACACTTTTGTCCACCCTTACAAATGTTCCAGCATGTTTCCATTTCCTGGTTATCTACAGGCCCTCTCAACCTACCCCAGCTTCATACTAGTTTAGATTCTCGCCACCTCTGTAATTAAACAGTCTGCAAGAGATGGTTCTTGTTCAGTCCACCCCACATATTTGCTTTTCCCTATTCTGGTGTTCATGGCTCAGGAAAAGGAATGCCCTCTTCTTATATATTTAACCACATTTGAAATGAAGTTTTTAATTAATATTTTTCATACAAAAGAATGCACACTAGACATGCTCCAGTTCATTGGTATTCATGATTAAATAGTGCACTTCAATCTGCAGCAGGAATTCAATCCACAGCCTTGTGGTAAGAGGTGAGCCTTAAAATCATTAGCCTAGCTTATTTTGTTTAAGCCCTTATGCTGGAAAAGAATGAAAGGATAGACAAAAAGAGCATTCCCCTAGTTAACATGCAGAGTATTGAAAATGGAACCAAATTTCAAAAATACATATGTTACTATATACAACCTTAACAATTATTTTTTTGCAGGCAAACTCAATAAATTCATAGAATAACAACCATAAGAGAATCAATAAAAGATCGCATGAACTTGGGCTTTCAACGAGTGTGCAAAAGACAACAGTACAAATAAAAAAAAATAATCATATATAAATAAGCAATAAATATCATGAACATGAGATGAAGAGTCCTTGAAAGGGAGTCCATAGGTTGTGGGAACATTTCAATGATAAAGCAAGTGCAGTTGAGTGAAGTTATCTATCCCCTTTGGTTCAAGAGCCTGATGGTTGAGGGGTTATAACTGTTCCTGAACCTGGTGGTGTGAGTCCTGAGGTTCCTATACCTTCTTCCTGATGGCAGCAGTGAGAACGGAGCATTTCCTGGGTGGTGGAGATCCTTGATAATCTGCTTGTAGATGTGTTCAATAGTGAGAAGGGTTTACCCATAATGGACTAGGCTGTATCCACTACTTTTAGGAGGATTTTCTGTTCAAAGGCATTGGTGTTTCCATACCAGGCTGTGATGCAGCCAGTCAATATACTCGCTACTACATATCTGTGTGAGTTTGCCAAAGTCATGCCAAATCTTTGCAAACTCCTGAGGAACCAGCCCTGTTTCAATAGAAGTGGTTTCATAATTTCATGCAATTTAGCAATTTACTATCTGGATCCTGACAAACCAATGGTGGGCTTTGACACCAAGCTGAATATTTAATGCAAAAACAGGCAATGTATATATAAAATAAGACTACAACTTCAAAGCAAACAAAAATATGATTTAAAAGGTGGTATGCCAAACTGTTCACTCAGTGTATTTGCATTTAGTTTGAGATGAAAACTGCCATCCAATTTGGCACAGATCAATAACAAGTTTCAAGATAATAATAGCTTATTTATAATTATAAATGAAAGTACTACATATTCAGAGCAAAAGGTTTTGAAATCAAAAAAGAATAAAATTAAAGGTTATACACCTGGATGGCTGTGTTTGTAACTACAACCTCGATTTCCCATTATATCTGGCCTTCAAGAGGCTTACACCATCAAGAGTCACTAAGCCTCAACTTACTCCCCACTTGGGCAAAGTATTTACTTAAAGATGAAATCTAGTAATGCTATTACTTCTGCTCAGTGAAAATAAAAGCAAGTAAGTGCTTCCAGGATGAACACAAGGGTAACTTTTATAGGATAGGCAAAACTACATTAAAACAGGAAGATTTATGAACTTTGTGGGACGATTAATAATCACTATTTTCAACCTCCTTTCAAAGTGCTATTTGAGGGTCTTGCAATTTATCCAAATGATACCTCATCACTAATGCTTTAGAGGGAAGATCATATGTAGTAGCATTGTGCTATATTAACTTGTGCTTAAATTCCTAGCCCATCCCTAACGTGATTCATTCTCTTCTGCCCAACTGAGCTCTCTTACACTATAACCATTCCTCCTTTGAAACATACACTCCCCTATCCACCATCAATCTTCCCCCAATTAATCTCCCACCTCACCCAAACTTCAAATGAAGCTTTCATCTTGCCCCATTTCCCCCTCTTCAAGCTCCTAATTTCTATACCATCTCATTTTCCTTTTCCGTTTCTTTCCTGCCTCCCTCAATTCCCAACCCTTCATCACCCCTTTCTTGCACTAAGCGAAGACTCCAATATTCTCTTAGCTTCTTACACACCTTTCACAACCCTCCCTTCAGATTCTTGATCCCTGTATCGATCTTCTTCTTCCACGCCACTCCCGTCATACTCCACTTCCCAGTGTTTTTTCTCATCGGTCACTAGAAGTACCTAAAACATGCATCCTCTCCTCCACCCACTCCATCACTTGTCTCCAGCTTCCCTGTTCCAATTCCCCACCACCCTCCCTTACCATCACAACTCCCAAACCTACTACAACCCTTTCCCATGCTTTATTTCTAATCTTCAGCCTAATTAAACCTCACTCAAGAACCACTTTCCATGATGTAGAAAAAAATTTCCTCTTTGTTCATTATTCTCCCCCATTTCCTTACATATAACCAGTAGCTCAGTTGCCACTTCCCCATGTTGTGATCACTTTCTCTGCATACCCGTGATGATTTCCTCACTAGTCTGACACCCCAGCAACGTCCCTCTACTATTCATCAATTTCAACTTGCATAATCCAATTTCCTGACTTTCCAAGCATCTGCTATTGTTCACTCTATATCTTCCTTCCCATCCTCCACCTTATCTCCTCCTTCCAGAATCAGGGTCACAGCCTTCCTTCTACCCTATCAATCTCCATCTTCCTTCCTTCTCCCCCTTCCCCTCCATCCACTCCCATATGCTCTTTGCTTTTCACTTATATGCATCCTTCCCTCTGTTTGCCCAACCCAATGTGTGCTAGCTCCTCTCCAGTTAGTACCCAACCCTTCCCAGCTCCAGCCAAAGCTCCCCAACTTCCAACAGTCTTCCCCATTCCCATATGTCTGCCCCTTCCTCCATCTTCTTTCTCACCATAACAGCATTCACAGTATCTCAAGCACTTCACCACCAAATGGCTCAACCTCCTCTCTTACCTCCATCACATCCTCCCCTGCCTCTATCCTTTTTGGTCTGACTGGTATACAATCCACCACACAAGCACTGTCCACCTGCTCCCAGCCACAATGTCCCTTCTGTTCCCCCATTCACACCTGCACCCTCTTGTCTCTCCTCTTCCCTCCTTCTCGACAGTGCCTACAGATCCCCCCTGAACCTTGTCTTCTGATCCCTACACCCTCCACCCCCTCAGTCCCTTTAGGCCCTTCCCTTTATTCCCACCTCTGCTTACACCTTTTGCTCCCTTCGCCTTCAGGCACTCCATCGCCAACTCCCCCACACACATCTGTTTACATCATCCATCCCCTACTCCCTGCCACCTGTTCCCTCCATGACCCCCATCTCCCCATTCTTTTCTTCTTCCATCTGCCCCCTCCATCATTCTGCCTCTTCTCGCTCCCATTTCCTTCTCCCCACTCCACTGCCACATCCCCCTTCCTTCCCACAAATCCATTCCTCCTGCCCTCATATCCTCCGTCCTTCCTGCCTTTGTCTCCCCATCCCTCTCTCCCTCCCTTTGTTCCCATCCATACTCCATGCCCACTTTGTCTCCCCTGACCCCTTTGTACTCTCCTATCACTTCTGTTTCTTACCTTTGCTCATTCCCTAATCCTACCTCCCTTCATTTTCCCTTCACCCCCAATTCATCACTGCCCTCAACCCTTTCACTGCCAAGTCATCCTGTTCCTGCATAGCTCCCATTTCACCATCTACCAGTCACTCTTTTCCCACATCCCACCCCTTTCCTTGTCACTCCTCGTCCCTCACTTAACAAACCCCCCGACACTCCATCTGTCCATCCCCTGCCCCTTTCTCTCCCACTTCCCCTGACCCTTCCCCTTCCCCCATCCTAGCCATATCCCTCCTCACTCTCAACCCCAGATTCATTCCTCCATCTCTTCTTCATAGAAAATAGAACAGTGCAGGTCCTTTGGCCCATGAAGTTTAGTTGACCTTTTAACCTACTCCAAGATCAATCTAACCTTTCTCTCCTACATACCCCTCCATTTTTATTTCATCCATATGCTAATCTAATCTAAGAGTTTCTTAAAACTCCCTATGTGCCTGCCTCTCCCATTAACACCAGCAGTGCATTCTATACACTTACTTTTACTTTTCTCCAATCATCTTAAAAGTTTGCCCTCTAATATTAACTACTGCCACCCTGTCAAAAAGATGCTGGCTGACCACTCATTGATGCCTCTTTTCATCTTACACACTTCCATCAATTCACCTTTTACTCCTTCCCTCCAAAGAGAAAAGCCATAGCTCACTCAACCTTTCCTTCTAAGACATGTTCTCTAATTCAGGCAGCATTCTGGTAAACCACCTCTGCACCCTCTCTAAAGCTTCCACATCATGAGGCAACCAGAATTGAATGTGATACTCCGTGTGGTTTAAGCAAAGTTTTATAGAGCTGCAAAATTACCTTGCAGCTCTTGAATTCAATCTTTGACTAATGAAGGCCAACATACTATATACCGTCTTAACTTGCATAGCAACTTTGATGGATCTATGGACATGGATCCCAAGATCCCCGTGTTCTTCCACACTGCTAAGAATCCTGCCATTAACCATTGTTTGATCTTCCAAAGTATAACTCTTCAAATTTCTCCAGAATGAGCTCCATCTGCCACTTCTCAGCTGAGCTCTGCATCCTGTCAATATCCTGTTGTAATTTGACAACTTTCTACACTCTCCATAACTCCATCAACCTTTGTGTTATCTGCAAACTTACTAACTCACCTTTCCACTTCCTCATCCAAGTCATGTATAAAAATCACAAACAGGAGTTCCTGAACAGATCTCATGGAACATCAGTAGTCACCGACATCTAGCAGAGTATGCTCCATCCACTACCAGCCTCTGCCTTAAGTGGGCAAGCCAATTCCAAATAAACAGACCCACTTTTCCCTGGATCTGCCACTCACTTGAAAAAGTGAATCAGGCTCATGAGAAATGACCTGCCCCGACAAAGCCAATGCTGACTATTCCTAACCAGACGATGCTTCTTCAAATGCTCGTAAATTCTTTCTCTAAAGATCCTCTCCAATAGTTTTCCCACCACTGAGGTAAAACTTCCTTTTTTTTTTATAATTCCCAGGATTATTCCTACTACCTTTCTTGAACAAAGGAATAACATTTGCCATATTCTAATCTTCTGGTACTACTACTACGAGCAGTGAGGATACAAAGGTTATCACCAAAGGCATAGGAATCTCTTCCCTTGCTTCCCATAGTAACCTTGGATATATCCTGTCTGGTCCCGGGGACTTATCTATTCTAATGTGTTTCAAAAGTTCCAGCACATCCTCTTTCTTATCCTTGACATGTTCCAGCACATTGGACTGTTCTATGCTGTCCTCACATTCATCAAGGTTCCACTCACAGGTGAATAATAACACAAAGTATTCACAAAGGACCTCCAACTCCAGGCAAATTTACCACTTTTATTTGTGATCAGTACTATCCTGACTCCAGTAATTCTCCCGTTCTTCATTACGTAGAATGTCTTTAAATTTTCCTTAGTCTTACTCGTCAAGGCCTTCTCAGTCCCCATCTAGCTCTCCTGAGGTCCTTATTAAGCTCCTTCCTAGTTACCTCACAACTCTCATGAGCCCTCTGATCATTGCTTCCTAAATTTTAAGTATGCTTTTGTCTTCCTCTTAACGAAATATTCCACCTCTTATCAACCATAGTTCCTTCACCCCACCATCCTTTCCCTGTCTCAGTGGAACAAACGTATCCAGAACTCCGTGTAATTACTCGCTAAACAACCTCCATATTTCCACTGTACATTTCCCATATTGTTTGCTCCTATCCCTGTACAAGCCTATGCTGAAGTTCAGGGAGTTGAGATCACTGTCTTCGAAATGCTCACACGCTGAGAGATCTGTCACCTGATCAGGTTCATTACCTCATACTACATCGTGTATGCCTCTCCTCTAGTCAGCCTGTCCACATATTATGCTGGGAATCCTTCCTGACCATACCTAACAAATTCTGCCCCATACAAACCTCGTGCACTAAGGTGGTGCCAATAATTATTAAGGCATTTGGAGTCACCCATGAAAACGACCCTGTCATTTTAAACATTTCCAAAAGCTGCCTATCAATCTACTCCTCAGTGTCCCTTTTGCTATTGAGAGGGGGTGCTATAAATGCTCCCAATAGTGATTGCTCCCTTCCTGTTTCTGACTTCCCCCGATACTGATTGCTTCATGATGTTCTCCCTTTCTGCAGCTGCAATACTATCCCTGATCAGCAATGCCGCTCCTCCCCGCCTCTCCCTTGTCAAATAACCAAACCCTGGAACATCCATTCCTGCCTTTGTGACAGCAAAGTCTCTGTACTGGCCACAACATCATAGCTCCATGTACTGATCCATGTTCTTAAGTTCATCACCCCTGTTCCTGATACTCCCTGCATTAAAGTAAACATATTTCAACCCATCCAACTAACTGCATTTATGCATGATTCACTGCCTATCCTTCTTAACAGTCTCTCTACTCATTACATCTACCACTACACCAACTGCTCCATCCTCTGGCCTATCACTCTGGTTCCCATCCCTTTGCCAACCTAGTTTAAACATCCTTAATAACTCTAGCAAATCTGCCCACAAGGACATTGGTCCTTCTTGAGTTCAGGGGTAACCTATCCCTTTTGTACAAGTCATATCTTGCCAGCAGGGAGTCCAATGATTCATAAATCTGAAACCCTGCTCCCTGCACCAATTCCTCAGCCAAGCATTCATCTGCCTATTCTTACTCTCACTGGCATGTGGCGCAGGCAGTAATTCAGATTTTACTACCCGAGGTCCTGCTTTTTAGCTTCCTTCCTAACTCCTTATATTCACTCATTAAACCATCGCTTTTCCTAGTTATGTCATTGGTGCCAATTTGTATAACTTCTGGCTGCTCATCCTACTCTTCAGAATGTTGTGGAGCTGATCAGTGATGTCCCTGACACACTGGGACCAGTGCATTTTGGCCAACTAACCAGCTGCAGCAAATAGTTTCATGGAAATAGTTAAATAAGTAGCAATCTACCATTTAATTGCATAACAAATTACTATTTAGATGAATCACAGAACAAATCAGAACACTATCCATACTACCTCAGTACTATCAAACTGCAGCATTCTTTTGATTGACTGTAAAGTAACAAAATCAGCAGAGGCACCTCATGCAGATATTGGGCTGCCTTCATACAGTGCTTTCAACAATTCCATTCTCCAAATCTTCATTTTAATTGTAACATTCAAGATGATTGATACCTTCAAATTCTTTGAAGTTCCTAACCTTAATTAGTGAACTCTCAGCTGTTTCCAGCATCTCCAAGCTTGAAAGCTAGAACCCACAGTGAGCAGATCAGTTCTGAATTGTCTTAATGTTTATTACTTGCCAACTTCAGTGACAAAAATCATTGCTTTCTAACACAAGCCTACAACTGATGCTATTTTAAAACTGCTCATTCTAAGCACACAAATTGCATGTGACTGCCACTAGTTGAAAAATGTTCAGCAAGTCTCCTGTCTCAATTAAGCAGCATATTTTTCCAAGTAAATGAAGGGCACTTGCAAGTGGAACAAGTGCTACACCTGCCCTTACACCTCCTCCCTTATTACTACTCAGGGCCCCAAACAATCCTTCCAAGTGAGACGACACTTCACCTGAGTCTTTTGGGGTCATCTGCTGTATCTGGTGCTCCCAAAGTGGCCTCCTGCATATCGGTGAGGCCCGAAATAGATTGGAGTCCGCTTTGCCAAGCACCTGGGCTCCGTCCGCCAGAAAAAGCAGGATCTCCCAGTGGCCACCTATTTTAATTCCACTTCCCATTCCGGCATGTCAGTCTATGGCCTCCTCGACTGTCGCGATGAGGCCACACTCAGGTTGGAGGCTACCCAGACGGTGTACAAGGTGTTGCTCCTCCAACCTGAGTGTGGCCTCATCGCGACAGTCGAGGAGGCCATAGACTGACGTGCCGGAATGGGAAGTGGAATTAAAATAGGTGGCCACTGGGAAATCCTGTTTTTTCTGGCAGACGGAGCCCAGGCGCTTGGCAAAGCGGACTCCAATCTATATCGGGCCTCATCAACTTCTTGAGCTTCCTGCCCCCACCCCCCTTCACCATTCCCCATTCCTAGTTCCCTCTCTCACCTTACAGTCTACCTGTCCATCACCTCCCTCTGGTGCTCTTCCCTCTTTTCTTTCTTCCACTGCCTTCTACCCTCTATCAGACTCCCCCTTCTCCAGCCCTGTATCTCTTCCACCAATCAATTTCCCAGCTCTTTACTTCACCACTCCCCCTCCAGTTACACCTATCACCTTGTGTTTCTCTCTCCCTCCCCCCACCTTCTTACTCTGACTCATCTTTTTTTCTAGTCCTGATGAAGGGTCTCAGCCTGAAATATTGACTCTACTCTTTTCCATAGATACTGCCTGGCCTGCTGAGTTCCTCCAGCATTTTGTGTGTGTTGGTTAAACAAAGGGAATCCCAAATTATTTTCTTCTTTTTCTATATTATGTATTGCATTGAACTGCTGCTGCTAAATTAACAAATTCCACAACACATGCCAGTGATAATAAACCTGATTCTGAATTATTTTCTCGATTTGTTTCTGTTCTTTAAGAATTGTCCCAAATATGCGGCTGCCCCAATTAACTGGAATCCACTATCACCACCACTCTCTTCGCTTCTTCCCTTCTGAGCCACAGAGCCAAAGACATGGTCACTTCGGCTTTCCCCGGCTGGATATTCCTCACTTGTCTCCCCCCCCCCCGCATCCATAGTGTCCTCTACCCTCCATCATCCCTCCGTCTCACCTTCAACCCCAACACCGCTTCATCCCTCCGTTCCTCCTTCATCCTACCCCCTCCCCGCACTCCATCCCTCTGAGCCGCCTCAGTTTTCGCCCCCTATCTATACCCGCGGCCTCTGACCTGCCCTCCTTACAGTAACTGCTCCTCCCCTTCCCACTGTCCATCTCTCCCTCAGTCCCTCCCTCCCCTCCGCCCCCGATTTCTCCTCAATCCCGCCCCTGATCTCTCCCCCTCCTCTTCACTTTCCTCCATGTCTCCCTAATCTTTCCTTTCTTCCGCTCCTCCGTCCTTTCGGGCCCCAGGCCGTCTGCCCACTCACCCCCAGAGGCCCGGCCGCGTTGTGTTTACAATCCCGCTCTCGGTGCCGGCGCTTCATCTCCGGGGCGGCAGCGCTCGCGCTCTCCGAGCGGACCCAACCGTCACCGCAGCCGCCGCCATCTTCAGTTGTCTGCAACGCGCATGCGCCGTCCGTCAGTGACCCTCCAGCCTTCGCGAACCCCGCTGCAGGCTGGAGCCGGACGAGCAGTCAAACCATGGAAGTGCCGTTATGTGGCGCCTGCCACTTTTTAACTAGATGCTTTACTGTGAACCTCTTCAGCGGAAGCAACGTGATAAACGTACACCACTTTGAGGACAAGGAACTCTTAGAAACTAATTAAATAACTGAGACTATCATGAGATACAGTTAGTAGTTGGACATGGGTTGGCAAGGTTCAAAGAATGCTCTTTCTTGCTCATTGTTGCTGTGCTTAACTACCTTTAAAATCCACGCTTGGATCTGTAACCTTATGCACCCAAAACACAGCACCCTATGAGAATGTCGCTCTCTCTCTTAGCACTGCACTGAAGTGTCAGGCTAGATTATATGTTGAAATTAAAGGTGCAGGACCTGTTTTCCTAAAACTACCTACGATATACTTAAAGACTAGCACCCCAATGGCAGGTGGATAATGAGTAGATTTGGCTCCATTGCTCGAATTTCTAGTTTTAATGAAAACAAATTTAGTCTCAAGTTGCTGAAGGAAGTGAATATCATTCATGTAGTCTAATGTTTCAGAGACAATGAAGGGATCAAGAAAGGTGACAGAATAGTAGAACTAGGTATCAATATACATCCAGAAACTCACACTGTGTTTTCAGATATTAATGAAGCATGATACAATGAGAAGAAGCTGGAGGCCAAGGATAGGTCCCTGAAGAATACAAGAGATTGTTTGGAGCAGGAAGAGAAGACATTGCAAAATATTGTAACCCTTGACTGGATATAAAGAAGAGGGGAACTAGATGAGTATAAGTCCTCATATCTAGGTGGTGGAGGGGAAATCAAGGGGGACCAGGTGCACAAGATGTCGGGGGGGGGGGAGGGAGTCATTAATTTTCTCTCAGTAGTTTGGTGTGGTTGTGGATGTGTTCGAACATAGTTGAACATAAACATATGCATCCTTCCAAATCTCTGCCAATTAGAAGGCTTGTGCATGGCCATGTGTTCCAAGACTATACACAGGTGTAGGTGAGCAATGATGGATGGTTTAACATGTTACAGTCGCATAGAATGCAATTAGAATTTTTGATTAGAATCACCAACACTGAGGTAGGACAGAATCCTGGTGAGGATCCAAACAAGAAAGTTTGGAAAAGATGAGAAAGTAATTGAAAGTTCAGAGGGTACGTGAGGAGAAAGGTGGTCATGACAGGTGGTGATGAGTAGGAGGTGGACTTAAATGAAATGATTAAAGAAAAGGGGATGGAGGTGAAATTTGGCCCACCTAGGGAAGGAAAGGAAACTATGTCTAACATTTCCTGTTTTTAAAATCTGAGGATTTACAGTTTCTGAAATAGATGCACCTCAACAGATGGTTCTGCTCTTAGAAGCAAAGAAGCCATATCTTTTTCCACACAATGAAGGTGAACGTGCTTAGGTAAAAAGTGAAATGTTTATGGTTGATATATAGTGGTAAGGATAAGCATGATAAAGATGAGCATTTAAATTCCAGGATGATTCTGAAATAACAAGTAGTTTAGCAGAAGAGCACAAAACACAACGGTGCTTCACATAGTTCATCCTGACCTGGCAATGAATGGCGAAGCCAGCTGTCCATCACAGATGTTCAAATCTCAAAAATGTTAATAACCTCATTTTAAGTTGATGCTAACATAGCTTCAAACTTAACTTGAATAGTACAGTTTCACCTGCTTAGCAAACCGATCAGAGAAATAACAATAACACATACAAAATGCTGGAGGAACTCAGCAGGTCAGGCAGCATCAATGGAAAAGAGTAAACAAACAGTTGATGTTTTGGTCCGAAACCCTTCATCGGTACTGGAAAGAAACAGGTCTGATGAAGGGTCTTGAGCTGAAGCATTGACTGTTTACTCTTTCCCATCGATGCTGCCTGACCTGCTGAGTTCCTCCAGCATTTTGTATGAATTGCTTTGCATTTCCAGCAGATTTTCTTTTGTTTATTATCTGATGGGATTATGCTACAGAACCACCCCCTCTCCCCGTAGCTACTGGGACATTGCCCCCGTCCACCCATAGCAACAGGGACATTGAGAAATAGATCTGCAGGCAGATTAGGGAAATACAGTTGTTGTAGTAGGTTGTTCAATTTCTTTAATAGAGACTGGGACCTTCTTTGTGCAAGAGGTTTAGAGGGGGCAGAATTTATTAGGTGCATCCAGGAGGGCTCCTTAGATCAAAATGTAGATAGTCCAACAAGAAGAATAGCCCTACTGGACATGGTGTTGGGTGATGAGGCTGACCAGTTGACTGACATTTCAGTGGGAGAACAGTTAGGAGATAATGATTACAACTTAAGTTTTAAGACTTATAAAGTTAAGGATCTTGCAGGAGAATATTAAATTGAAGCAGGGCAAATTACAAGAGTATTAAGGATGAACTATGGAAAAGTAATTGGAAAAAGCTGTTTTTTTCCACAAGTGCTCATCCAACATGGGAGGGTGTTTAAAGATGAACTGCACAGAGTACCAGGCAGGAATATTCTGTTCAGAAGGAAGGACAAGGATGGCAAGGTAAAGGAACCTTAGGTGTGGAGAGAGGTGGTGAATTTAGTCAAGAAGAAAAAGGAAACATACATGAGGTTTTGAAAGCTAAAATGAAACAGAGCCCTTGAGTAGCCAGAAAAGAACAAAAGAAGGGAATTGGGAAAAACAAGTGGGGCCATGAAAAGTCCTTGGCAAGAAGGATAAAAGAGAATTCCAAGGCATTATATGTATGTATCAAGATCAAGTAGGTAACTAGGGACTGTGTAGAATTACTCAAGGGTAAAGGAGATGTGCTTGGTGGTGGAAGATGTGCTGAGGTCCTAAGTGAATACTTTGCATCAGTATTTACTATATTGTGGAGGATGGGAAGATAAGTGGAGCATATTAATTTGCCAAGGCGTATTGAGATAAAGAAGGAGGCAATGTTGGGTCTGTTAACAAATATTAAGGTGGATAAGTATCCAGGGCCTGATGAAATATACCACAAGTCATTGAGAGAGGCAAGAGATGACATAGCTGTGGTCTCAACCAATATTTTCATGTCCTCTCTTGCTACGGGCAATATTGTTCCATTAAACAAAAAGAGAAATAGGGATTATCATGGAAAATATAGACTGTTGAGTCTTGTGTCAGTGGTAGGGAAGTTACTGGAGAGGATTCTTAGGGATAGGATTTACGTGCATTTGGAAAAGCATGGCCTCTTTGGGACAGTCAGCATGGATTTGTTCACGGAGGTAGCAAAGGCAATAGATTAAAGCTGTCGATGTGCGTATGGATTTACTAAGGTGTTCAACAAGGTCCCTTATGGGAGGCTCATCCAGAAGATGAAAATACATGGGATCTATGGTGAATTGGCCATTTGACTTCCGAGTTGGCTGCCCCATAGAAGAAAGGGGGCTGTGGTCGATATGACTTATTCTGGCTGGAGACTAGCTGGGACGTGTGCTGTGCTACAGGAATATATACTTGAACCTTTACTGTTTGTGATATATATAAATGACCTAGAAGAAAACATACATAGGTGGGTTAGTATATCTGCTGATGTTACAAAATTGGTGGTTTTGTGGATGGTGTAGAAGACTGGCAAAGAATACTGCAGGGTATAGATCAATTGTAGATATGGATGGTGAAATGACAGATGGAGTGTTGCACTTTAGGAGATCAAATATGAAGAGAAAGTAAACTTAATGGCAAGAGCCTCAGCAGCATTGATGTGCAGAGGGATCTTGGGGTCCACATCCATAGCTTCCTGAAGTGGCTACACAGTTTGATAGGGTAAACAGAAGGCATATTTGCCTCTAATAGCCAAGGAACTGAGTTTAAGAGTTGGGAAAATATGCTACAGCTTTATAAAGCTCCAGTCAGCCTGCATCTGGAGTTTTGTATTCAGTTCAGCTTAGCCCATAATAGGAAGGATGTTGAAGATTTGGAGAGGGTGTAGAACAGGATTATCAGGATGCTGCCTGGATTAGAGGCTTGTGCTATAAGGAACAGTTGGACACACTTGGCTTGTTTTCTATTGAGCAGCAGGGAGATTTGATAGGGATCTATAAAATTATGAGAGGCATAGATAAAGTAGACAGCCAATGTTTCTTCCCGGGGTTGAAATATCTAATACCAGATGGCATATACTTAAGGTGAGAGAAGGTAAATTCAAAGAATAAGTGCGGGGCATGATTTGTTTACACAGATTCCTGAAGGGTGCTGTTGTGGAAGCAGATGCAATAGAGGTTTTCAACAGATAGGAACATGAATGCACAGAAGATGGAAAGATGCAAACATTGTGTAGACAGAAGGGGTTAGATTAGTTGGGCATTTGATTACTAGTTAGTTTGGCACAAGATTGTGGGCTGAAGAGACTGTTTCTGTACTGTACTGTTCTTTGTTCTAAACGAAACTAATGAAACATCATCCACCTAAAATGTTGACTGTTTCTTTCCACACATGCTGCCTGAGGTCGTTATGAAATGTGGTGATGCACCTCTGCAGCTGTCTACAGTCCAACCAATCTCTGCCCAATAGGTGTGTATTGTTGATGATGGATACTGTTTTCCTCTGACAGCGCTCTGCGCAGATGTGCTCAATGGTGGGGAGGACTTACCAGTGATGCACTGGGCTATATCCAAGATTTTTTGTAGGTTCTTCCATTCAAAGGCATTGGCATTCCCATACCAGGCCATGATGCAACCAGTCAATATATTCTCCACCACACATCTGGGGAAGCTTGTCAAAGTTTTAGATGACATGCCTAATCCGCACAAACTTCTAAGAAAGTAGAGGAACTGCTGTTTTTTCTTCCTAATGGTACTTATGTGCTAGACAGATCCTCAGAAATAATAACTCAGGGGAATTTAAAGTTGCTGACCCTCTCCACCTCTGATCTCCTGTTGAGAACTGGCTCATAGACCAACAGTTTCCTCCACCTGAACTCAATAATCAGCTCTTTAGTCTTGCTGACATTGAGTGAGAGATTGTTGTTATGGCAACATTCAGCCAGATTTTCAATCTCCTATATGCTGATTTGTCACAGCTTTGATTTGGCCAACAACAGTCGGCAAATTTAAATAAGGTGTTGGAGACTTTCTTCATAGTTTTTATTCATTTTAAGTGTATTTGGAGTACCACTCCATGATTACTCACTAGACTTCTGTCAAGATATCTGTGAAATTGCTATCGACAATCATTATACTTTGTCTGGCTTTGTAAACTGATGCCATGTTGCCAAATTATTGCAGTTAAAGCATCAAGAAATGCTAAAATAACAAAATTTAGCTGACTAGTATCAAAATTTCCTAAGGAATCCTTATACTTTCCAGTATAGGGTACACTGTTACAACTGAGGGAATGAAATGTAAAGTTTACAAGTACTGTGCACTATTAGCCTCCTTGTCTGAAGGAGAAAGGCATTGGGGTGCTCAAGGCATCGTGAGAATTCACTAGGTTGCCTTCTAGAAAAGAAGGGTCTTCTTGTTAGGAGACATTGGGCACTTTGGGTCTGTGTTCCTTGGAGTCTGGTGAAAGAGAAGTGACCTTTTTTAAACACATGTGATCAGTAGGGGGTGGGGGGGGTAGGGATTGACAGGATGAGTATTGGGGCATTTCCACGATGGAAGAGTGACAAACACGGTGGGGGGGGGGCGGTGTTGGCAGATGGTCTGTAAATGCAGGATAGGTCATTTGGAACTGAGGTAAGTGAAATTTTCTTCTCTGAAAGTGGTGAGTCTCTAGGGTTATCGGGCCCTGGGGATGGTGGGGGCCATTTCATTGGATGAATTTGGTGGAAATGGATGAATATTTCAAGAATGAGTGGCATTTTCCCAGGGCTGAAATGGCTAGCATGAGAGGGCATAGTTTTAAGGTGCTTGGAAATAAAAACCCCATTTCCAGAAAAGTTGGGATATTTTCCAAAATGCAATAAAAACAAAATTCTGTGATATGTAAATTCATGTGAACCTTTATTTAACTGACAAAAGTACAAAGAAAAGATTTTCAATAGTTTTACTAACCAACTTAATTGTATTTTGTAAATATACACAAATTTAGAATTTGATGGCTGCAACACACTCAACAAAAGTTGGTTCAGAGTTAAAATAAGATTGAAAAGTGCACAGAATACTCAAGTAACACCGGTTTGGAAGACTCCACATTAAGCAGGCTAATTGGTAGCAGGTGAGGTATGATGACTGAGTATAAAAGTAGCGTCCATCAAAGGCTCAGTCTTTGCAAGCAAGGATGGGTCGTGGCTCACCCCTTTGTGCCAAAATTTGTGAGAGAATTGTTCGTCAGTTCAAAAGGAACATTTCTCAACGCAAGATTGCAGAGAATTTAGGTCTTTCAATATCTACAGTACATAATTTTGTGAAAAGATTCTGAGAATTCAGAGACATCTCAGTGCGTAAAGGGCAAGGTTGGAAACCACTGTTGAATGGGCGTGATCTTTGAGCCCTCAGGCGGCACTGCCTAAGAAACCGTCATGCTACTGTGACAATTATAGCCACCTGGGCTAGGGAGTACTTTGGAAAACCATTATCACTCAACACAGTCCGTCGCTGCATCCAGAAATGCGACTTGAAACTGTATTACGCAAGGAGGAAGCCATACATCAACTCTATGCAGAAACGCCGGCGAGTTCTCTGGGCCCGAGCTCATCTCAGATGGACCGAAAGACTGTGGAACCGTGTGCTATGGTCAGATGAGTCTACATTTCAGCTAGTTTTCGGAAAAAACGGGCGTCAAGTTCTCAGTGCCAAAGATGAAAACGACCATCCAGATTGTTATCAGCGAAAGGTGCAAAAGCCAGCATCTGTGATGGTATAGGGGTGCATCAGTGCCCACGGCATGGGTGAGTTGCATGTATATGAAGGTACCATTGACTCTGAGGCGTATATTAGGATTTTAGAGAGATATATGTTGCCATCAAGGCGACGTTTTTTCCCGGGACGTCCATGCAGGACGATGCCAGACCACATTCTGCACGGGCTACAACAGCGTGGCTTTGTAGACACAGAGTGCGTGTGCTTGACTGGCCTGCTGCCAGTCCAGATCTATCTCCTATTGAAAATGTATGGCGCATCATGAAGAGGAGAATCAGACAATGGAGACCACGGACTGTTGAGCAGCTGAAGTCTTATATCAAGCAAGAATGGACAAAATTTCCAATTGCAAATTTACTACAATTAGTATCCTCAGTTCCAAAACGATTAAAAAGTGTTAAAGGAAAGTTGATGAAACACAATGGTAAACATGCCTCTGTCCCAACTTTTGTTGAGTGTGTTGCAGCCATCAAATTCTAAATTTGTGTATGTTTACAAAATACAATTAAGTTGGTCAGTAAAACTATCGAAAATCTTTTCTTTGTACTTTTGTCAGTTAAATAAAGGCTCATGTGAATTGACATATCGCAGATTTTTGTTTTTATTGCATTTTGGAAAATATCCCAACTTTTCTGGAAATGGGGTTTGTAGGTACAGAGGAGATGTCAGGGGCAAGTTTTTTACGCAGAGAATGGTGAGTGCTTGGAATGGGCTGCTGGTGGCGGCGGTGGAGGTGGAAATGATAGGATCTTTTAAGAGACTCCTGGATGGCTACATGGAGCTTAGAAAAATAGAGGGCTTTGGGTAAAGCGTAGGTAGTTCTAAGGTAGGGACATGTTCAGCACAGCTTTGTGGGCCGAAAGACCTGTATTGTGCTGTAGGTTTTCTATGTTTCTAATTCAGGAACTACAGGTTGTCAGGAGCCATGTAGCATACCCCTGCTCCAATTTTCTTGTGTATATACTGCATGTGCAGTCACATCCTGTGCCAACCAAAACCCTTTTGCTTTTGTTATTGCCATTGCCATGAAAGTAGCAATTATATCAGCATGTCAATAGCAAAATCCTGTGATTTGAAGAGTTTTGTTTTATTTGCAAGCCCACACATGAATTGATATCTCAAGACATATTCTGGAAACATCTCAAAATAACAACATGGTACCAAATTCTGTAACTTAACTACAGTTCATTTTTCATTCTTTGGCTGATACAGTCCAATTTATCCACCCCAAATTTCTGATAGTACCTGGTTCAAATAACTCCAGTCTTTCAGTAGCATTTTTCAATGGGATACAAATCATCCCATGAGAAGGTATCAAGTTCGCTGAAGTAAGTTTACTGACACTACTCCACCAGTAATTTTTTTTCTTTTTTTTATTCTTGGTTGTTAATGAAAACAACGCATTTTGCAGTATGTTTTGATATATGCATGACAAATAAACTTTAATCTTGAATACCCTCATTATGGGTACCATCACTTTCACCTGCAACTCTGTTGTTGAGGGAAAATACTTCTATTCATTCCAATTAAGTATTAAATACTCTATTTTTACCAGAATTTTATAATTTCCTGATAGGACCAGCCTTGAAGTGGCCTTTATTTTTCTTATTCTATTTGTACCAGCCCCCCTGAACTCAGCAAGTACAGAAAGCTGGTGCTGTTGAGGCAACCGCTTGAATCTCTCCCTTTGTGTTGGAGGAAAGTGACTATGCCCCTGGATTTCAATGAGTGAGGTTGACCAAAGGCACTGTATTACCGAGGCATTTCTCTGACTAGAGGGTAGATCTTTGCTGGAGGTAACTTGCTAGCATCTTACATAACAATTGTTGTCCTAATGAAGAGGACTACTAAAAACACTTCAGAGCTGAACCATTAGAAATTTATCCCAAATCCCCGAGTGGCATTTGATCAGAGTGCTTCACAATTGATATGATCGTCTTTAGTTCAGCATTTCCAAAATAAGTACCGTGAACAAAGAACTCTGTTATAAACTGCTTTCCTCGTTCTCAACAAGGCATTCAATTATGTGAGCAGGAGCAGTTTATGCAAGTTCCTGAAGAAAATTGGCTGCCTACCAAACGTGCTCAATGTGATCTATTTTATAGAAACATGAGGTTCAGCTATGACAAGGCAACATAGGAACCTTTCAGAACCTGCAGTGAGGCCGAACAGAGTTGAGTTCTGGTACCAACACCGTTAACTCATTCTTTTCTCTGCTGCTATTATATGACTTCAGTTCATCCATAGAGTGTGTAAACTTACATACCTGAACTGATGGATAGCGGTTCGGCTTTGCCTGCCTGACATCGAAGGCAAGTGAGCACCATAAGGCATTTGCTTTACGCTGATGCAATCCCAGAATCTTCTGTATATTTTTTTTAAAAAATGGATTACCTTCAGTAGCTCATAGACTGACTCTGTAAGTAGTTTGGATTAACCATCAGCCAATGAATATCGTGGCCCACCATCAACCAGCAGTGATCATACAGCAATGGAAATTGTTAACAGTTTCACATATTTAAGAGACACAAGAGTCTACAGATGCTGGAAGTCTGGAGCAACACACAAAAGACTGGAGGAACTCAGCAGGTCTATGGTGTTGAAATGGACAGCTGACATTTTGGGTTGAGAATCCCATATCAGGACTGAAAAAAAATAGGGGAGATAGGAGGACATAAATAATCTTCCAGAAATAGTAGGGGACAGAGGGTCCAGTGAGATGGAGGAACTGAGCGAAATACATGTTAGTAGGGAAGTGGTGTTAGGTAAATTGAAGGGATTGAAGGCAGATAAATCCCCAGGGCCAGATGGTCTGCATCCCAGGGTGCTTAAGGAAGTAGCCCAAGAAATAGTGGATGCATTAGTGATAATTTTTCAAAACTCGTTAGATTCTGGACTAGTTCCTGAGGATTGGAGGGTGGCTAATGTAACTCCACTTTTTAAAGAAGGAGGGAGAGAGAAACCGGGGAATTATAGACCGGTTAGCCTAACGTCGGTGGTGGGGAAACTGCTGGAGTCAGTTATCAAGGATGTGATAACAGCACATTTGGAAAGCGGTGAAATGATCGGACAAAGTCAGCATGGATTTGTGAAAGGAAAATCATGTCTGACGAATCTCATAGAATTTTTTGGGGATGTAACTAGTAGAGTGGATAGGGGAGAACCAGTGGATGTGGTATATTTGGATTTTCAAAAGGCTTTTGACAAGGTCCCACACAGGAGATTAGTGTGCAAACTTAAAGCACACGGTATTGGGGGTAAGGTATTGGTGTGGGAGAATTGGTTAGCAGACAGGAAGCAAAGAGTGGGAATAAACGGGACCTTTTCAGAATGGCAGGCGGTGACTAGTGAGGTACCGCAAGGCTCAGTGCTGGGACCCCAGTTGTTTACAATATATATTAATGACTTGGATGAGGGAATTAAATGCAGCATCTCCAAGTTTGTGGATGACACGAAGCTGGGTGGCAGTCTTAGCTGTGAGGAGGATGCTAAGAGGATGCAGGGTGACTTGGATAGGTTGGGTGAGTGGGAAAATTCATGGCAGATGCAATTTAATGTGGATAAATGTGAAGTTATCCACTTTGGTGGCAAAAATAGGAAAACAGATTATTATCTGAATGGTGGCCGATTAGGAAAAGGGGAGGTGCAACGAGACCTGGGTGTCATTATACACCAGTCATTGAAAGTGGGCATGCAGGTACAGCAGGCGGTGAAAAAGGCGAATGGTATGCTGGCATTTATAGCGAGAGGATTCGAGTACAGGAGCAGGGAGGTACTACTGCAGTTGTACAAGGCCTTGGTGAGACCACACCTGGAGTATTGTGTGCAGTTTTGGTCCCCTAATCTGAGGAAAGACATCCTTGCCATAGAAGGAATACAAAGAAGGTTCACCAGATTGATTCCTGGGATGGCAGGACTTTCATATGAAGAAAGACTGGATGAACTGGGCTTGTACTCGTTGGAATTTAGAAGATTGAGGGGGGATCTGATTGAAACGTATAAGATCCTAAAGGGATTGGGCAGGCTAGATGCAGGAAGATTGTTCCCGATGTTGGGGAAGTCCAGAACGAGGGGTCACAGTTTGAGGATAGAGGGGAAGCCTTTTAGGACCGAGATTAGGAAAAACTTCTTCACACAGAGAGTGGTGAATCTGTGGAATTCTCTGCCACAGGAAACAGTTGAGGCCAGTTCATTGGCTATATTTAAGAGGGAGTTAGATATGGCCCTTGTGGCTACGGGGGTCAGGGGGTATGGAGGGAAGGCTGGGGCGGGGTTCTGAGTTGGATGATCAGCCATGATCATAATAAATGGCGGTGCAGGCTCGAAGGGCCGAATGGCCTACTCCTGCACCTATTTTCTATGTTTCTATAGCAAGTATAAAATGTGGAGAGGGGGTGGAGCAAGAGCCAGCAGGTGATATCACCCTACAGGGAACCTCAGCTGGTTGAGATGAGGACCCAAAGAAAACAACATACCTTCTACATTTGCAGCAAGTGCAGCTGCCAACCACAAATGGGCTTCTGAGCCATATGAGATGATGTCAGCAGTGTTACGTACCCCGTAACTGGGTTGCCAAACCAGCAGAAATGGATCACTCAGTTGGTGTCTGGATTACTAGAACTAAGAAAGATTTATTAAAGAAACAAGCAACACAGTACTCTAATCAAAAGGATAATAAATGCAACAGTTCAGCAATGATAAACACACATGTACACAGAATTAGGATAACAGGATCAATCAAGCTCTATTGTCGTCTAGGGGTAAATGACCAGTTTCAAAGTGACACAAAGTTCAGTTCAATTTAGTTCAGTTCAGTTCACAGTAATCACTGCCATGGGAGATGGACAGTGGGGGGAAGGAGAGAGAGAGCAAAAGCGAATGAATATTCAAACGGCTTCCACACAGACCTTCGATATTCTTCGTAGTCAGCTTTCGGGCGAGCCCTTTGTAATGTCTTCTGAGGTCACCGACTGTGACCCCTCCGTTTCCAGATACGATCGTTTCTCTGCGGTGAACCTGGCACCCAAGCAAGGGCGGACACACACCAGGTTCCCGCCGATCGTGCCTTTCCACCCTGTGCGTCTATGGCTTGGTCCCGCGATCAGCCCTCCCAAAACTTCCCACCGACTTGTGGGAGACGCACCGCTTCCAGGGTCTCGTTACCTCGGGGTGTTGTGTGTGTCTTGCCTTCACGAACCTGTCCCTTTTTATCCCCCTGCTGGGGTATCACCTGTCCATCACTTCAAACAGTTCAGGGTTCAAAGGGGGAGCTGATCTTGACAGCTGTCCTTTCGTTAAACTCTCCCGTCCCTTCATTAACATCTCCAAATGCAGCTCCATTGTTTTCCTCATCTCGCTTTCTCCTGAAGACAGGTGGCAGACCAACTGCTGATCCCACTGGTGCCAGCACAGGACAGCTAATATCTTAATCTATGTGTATTCTCGTCACACCTCCCACCTTTAAGGATTTTTACCGGGGTAAAAATTACAAACATGAATACATTATTTGATACACACAAATATACATCTTTATCAGCTATTTGGCTAATACAGCGAATTTGAAGTTGTCAACACCTGACAGACAGTCAGCCATCACATTTTCTGTTCCTTTTATATGTGTTATTAATAATTCCTTAGACCAGGCTCCAACTTAGCAAACTTCATAGTGGCCAAAAACACTGATGAATTGCGATCAATGTAACCTCTCATTGGGTTTCGTCCCGGACCACAATAACAAGGGTCGTCCTATTCCGACTTAGTTTTCTCTCGCAAGGGCTTAGTAGGAGGGCGAAGGGGTAGTAACCGCAGAGTTATTGCAAAACTTCCTACAGTACCCCACCATCTCCAAGAGCCTTCTGAGGGCCCTCTTGTCTGTCGGGGTTGGGATGTCAGAGATAGCCCGCACTTTAGCTTGCATCGCTGCCAGCTGCCCCGTGTCACCACAATTCCCAGATAAGTGACCTTCGTGTGGCCGAACTCATTTTTTTCAAGGTTCACTATCAAGCTGGCTTCAGACAGCCGTATTACATCGCCAATACACACCTCTGTGTTCGTCAGCCCTTTCGTCACTGAATTACTCATTCTATAGGAGTGTTGCTCACTAGGCTGACCTAGCGTGACAAACACCACCCAACGTCCCAGTTCTTTGCATCGCCTCGGGACAATCAAACACACGTGTGCGAGTCGTTTAATTACCTCTCCTAAAGAGTCGCTTTGTTCGGGGATTAAGGGAGAGACCTTATCAGCAGAGCTGGCCAAAACAATAGCCTTCTCCCATCTGGTCGGTACCATATTCATCTTTTCAAAATGGTTTTCTTCTCTTATCAGGGGGACCCTAGCTTCATTGATTTCTGCGCTAACACTGACTAGGTTTGTTAACATACCAAAAGCCTGTGACCGTCTCAGTTCACGTCTGCCATAATCAATAACATCCTTCCTCCTGTGCAGCCAGTAAACCTCTTTCATGATTCCACCAACTGTTTCCTCCAGCACCACAAAATGTCCACCGGGGGGGTACCTTGTGGGCCAGGTTAAAAATCTCATCCCCATAACTCTTTTGCACCACCCCCCATTCCTCATCTGCAGGTACGGTACTTGGTCTCCCTTTCTTCCTTAGCACTTCCTCCTCCACACAATAGCCTACTGGTTCCCTTTTAAATTCTGTGTCAGAGAGAGCTGTCTCCGCCAAAACCATCAGCCCCTCGTCTCACTCCTGCGCCTGCACAAATTCTTTCCTGGCTAACGCTAAGTCTGTCTCAGCTCCCTCACTACCTCTTGTTTCACTATACTCCTTCTTTTCACTTTCTACCCCCTTCTCGTACAAGGCTGGCAGAAACGTCTCAGCTAAATTTACTTCGGCAGTCCTGGGATGAACCTGTGAGTCCATGGGCGGGGTCTCAATGCTGGCAGGCTGACCTGTCAATCTCACGGCTGGGAACACGATTCCCCTGACGAGGTCATTACCGAGCAAGATCTCCATGCCTTTCATCCGTAATTCGGGCCTCACCCCATTCGTGACTAGTCCAGAGACCAGGTTGCTTTGTAGGTGTATCTAGTGCAAAGGGACTGCCTCTGTCCCTTCCCCAACACCTTTGACCTTTACCTCCCCAGTCTGGGTCTCTGAGCTAAACTCTAATACACTCTTCAGTATTAGTGACTGACACGCTCCCGTGTCTCTCCAGATCCACACTGGAACTGGTTTTAACCCCTCCTTCACTGACACCAATCCGGCCGAGATAAACCTCTCGCGCCCTTCCTGAACTTTGGCAGACCTGTCCTCTCCTAGCGGTTCATTTACCAGCTTGATACAGCCAGTCAAAATTGCCGTTTTTCCTTTTCCTGTCTCCTTCTTTGGGGCAAAGCACCTGGACGCAAAGTGTCCGACTTTCCCGCAATTATAACAGACGACCCCAGGAGACTTCCTACCAGACTGCTCCCGGTCTACCTTATCCTTTTCACTAGTCCCCAGCTTACTTTCTGACTTTTCTGGCGGACTCTCCCCTCCGTCCTGACTACCCTTCTGGTAGCCTTTACTTGGGGCAAACTTCATTTTATGCGTCAACGCATACTCATCCGCTAACTTAGCAGTTGCGGCTAACGTGGCTGCCTCTTTCTTATCCAGGTAGGGTCTCATACCCTCAGGGACACAACCTTTAAACTGCTCAATCAGGATCGGCTGTAGCAGTCTGTCATAATCCCCATCTACCCCCTTCGAGGCGCAACAATGCTCACAATATGTCTGCATCTCACGGGCAAACTCTAAATACGTGCGGTCCCACTGCTTCCTCACATTCCGGAACCTCTGCCGGTATGCCTCCGGGACCAACTCATAAATCCTGAGGATGGCCTCTTTCACCACCTCATACCTCTGGGCATCTTCCGCGGACAAAGCTGAGTAAGCTTGTTGGGCTTTCCCTTTCAGTACACTCTGAAGCAAAACAGCCCACTTATCCCTCGGCCAGTCCTGACTTGTAGCAACTTTTTCGAAATGGAGAAAGTACCGATCCACGTCAGTATCGTCAAATGGGGGAACCAGCCTAACCTCCTGGGTCACCCAGAACCCTCCACCTTGGTTCGGCACGGGCCCCTGCTCTGACCTTATCTTTAACTTCTCCAGCTCAAATTTCCTTTCCCTCTGCCTCTCTCTCTCTTCTCGCTCCCATTGCCTCTTTTTCTCTTCTCTCTCCAACTATTTGTCCCTCTCTTTCTCTTCTCGCTCCAACTATCTCTCTTTATCTTCTCTCTCCAACTGTCTCTCTCTCTCCTGCCTTTCTAACTGTTTCTCTTTCTCCCGCCTTTCTAACTGCTTCTCTTCGTGTTCTAACTGCCGTACCTGAAATTCGTGCTCGAGTCTCAGTTTTTCAAGCTGCACCTGTATCGCGTCTCCGGCAGGTTTTTCAATAGACACCACCTCCAGCTCCCCTTGGGGAAACACACCTTTAGATACATAGTGCTCTACGATAGCTCTGTGTATCTCCTATCTCCTCATTGTCGACTTCCCCTTAACAAGATTCAACCGTTTGGCCACAGCTGCCAATTCTGCTTTCCTGGCATCCTCTAATGCCTCCAAGGTCAGCACCTTTATAAATTCCTCAACCTCCATTTCTGCTGTTTGTCTTTTCTTTCTTTCTGGAATTTTAACCCAATCAATTTACTCCGTCCCAAATTTAGTATTCAAAATCCCGGACGAGCCCCCACTTATGTTACATACCCCGTAACTGGGTTGCCAAACCAACAGAAATGGATCACTCAGTTGGAGTCTTTTGATTAGAGTACTGTGTTGCTTGTTTCTTTAAGAAGTTTTATTAAAGAAACAAGCAACACAGTACTCTAATCAAAAGGATAATAAATGGAATAGTTCAGCAATGATAAACACACATGTACACAGAATTAGGATAACAGGATCAATCAAGCTCTATTGTCATCTAGGGGTAAATGCCCAGTTTCAAAGTGATGCAAAGTTCAGTTCAATTGAATTCAGTTCAGTTCGCAGTAATCACTGCCGTGGGAGATGGACAGTGGGGGGAAGGAGAGAGAGAGCAAAAACGAATGAATAATCAAACGGCTTCCACACAGACCTTCGATATTCTTCGCAGTCAGCTTTCGGGCGAGCCCTTTGTGATGTCTTCTGAGGTCACTGACCGTGACCCCTCCGTTTCCAGATACGGTCGTTTCTCTGCGGTGAACCTGGCACCCAGGCAAGGGTGGACACACACCAGGTTCCCGCCGATCGTGCCTTTCCACCCTGTGCGTCTATGACTTGGTCCCGCGATCAGCCCTCCCAAAACTTCCCACCGACTTGTGGGAGGCGCACCGCTTCCAGGGTCTCGTTACCTTGGGGTGTTGTGTGTGTCTTGCCTTCGCGAACCTGTCCCTTTTTATCCCCCTGCTGTCCCTTTTTATCCCCCCACTTCAAACAGTTCAGGGTTCAAAGGGGGAGCTGATCTTGACAGCTGTCCTTCCGTTAAACTCTCCCGTCCCTTCATTAACATCTCCAAATGCTGCTCCATTGTTTTCCTTATCTCGCTTTCTCCTGAAGGCAGGTGGCAGACCAACTGCTGATCCCACTGGTGCCAGCACAGGACAGCTAACATCTTAATCTATGTGTATTCTCGTCACAACAGGGAGAGGATATCTGGTGCAAACCGTTATCCTATTAGATAGAAGGGTGTCAGGATTTTGTGTGTTATACCTTACAACATCTTGAAACATAATCAATCCTTTAAATCTCATTTTGTAAGTTACCATTCAAGCAGTTGTTATGACTTTTCCACCAGGGTTATTTTAGTTCGTACAGTTTGCATTCAGCAGGATCTCATGCCCATCACTAGTGTTGAATCTGGTTCCTGGTGAAGCAATACTAATATGTATTCTAGAAATCAGACAACTTTAGAGCTAAACAGTATTATTAAATACTGTACTGTATCTGTCTTCAGTAGCTTGCAGATTGGTATAGGCCAAATAACAGTGGAGTCAAAAGCAGTATCATTAACACACAATATTTACATGAACTGCAGAGAACATTTCAAATATTTCTTTGCAAGTTGAAAATAATGATAACCTTGTCTTAAATTAAATAGACAGAGCTGCAGGCTATTGCTGAAAAAAAAAACGAAAGAAATGCTTGATATTCTGAAGTGAGGCATAAACATTAACATGACTAAAGTATGAGTACAGACTACACAATGTGAATGTGTTATGCTGAAAAAGTGTGCTGCTCTCTCTCTCTCAGTGATGGTAGGCTAAGTTATGCTGATTGTTAGGCTACTTCCTCTTTAGAACATTTGCTCCCACAGGTATTGATCAGCAGGTAAATGGAGTTGGGGTGATGTATTAGCACGGATAGAGAATTGGTTAACCAACAGAAAGCAGAGAGGTGGGATACATGGGTGTTTCTCTGGTTGTCAATCAGTGGTGAGCGGTGTGCTGCAGGGGTCAGTGCTGGGCCCGCAATTGTTCACGATATACATGAATGATCTGGAAGAGGGGACCATGCATAGTATATCTAAGATTGCTGATTACACTAAATTGAGTGGAAAAGCAAACGGTGCAGAGAGATATAGATAGTTTAAGTGAGTAGGCAAGGGTCTGGCAGATGGAGTACAATGTTGGTAAATGCGAGGTCATCCACTTTGGAAGGAAAAATAGTTGATCAATTATTATTTAAATAGTAAAAGATTGCAGCATGGTGCTGTGCAGAGGGACTTGGAAGTGCCTGTGCATGAATTGCAAAAGGTTGGTTGGCAGGTGCAGCAGGCTATCAAGAAGGCAAATGAGGATCTCGGCCTGAAACGTCGACTGTACCTCTTCCTAGAGATACTGCCTGGCCTGCTGCGTTCCCCCAGCAACTTTTATGTGTGTTGCTTGAAATTCCAGCATCTGCAGATTTCCTCGTGTTTGGACAAATGGAATGTTGGCTTTCTTTGCTAGAGGGTTTGAATTTAAGAGCAGGGAGGTTATAGAGTACTGGTGAGGCCTCATCTGGAGTACCGCGTGCAGTTCTGGTCTCCTTATTTGAGGAAGGATATACTGGCTTTGGAGGCTGTACAGAGGAAGTTCACCAGGTTGATATTTAGAGATGAGGGGATTAGACTATGATGACAAATTGAGCCACCTGGGACTGTACTCACTATAATTCAGAAGATTGAGGGGAGATCTTATAAGAACATGTAAAATTATGAAAGGGATAGATAAGATAGACGCAGGAAAGTTGTTTCCACTGGTAGGTGAGACGAGAGCTAGGGAAACGTAGCCTCAAGAGTAGAAGGAGTAGATTTAGGACAGAGATTAAGAGGAATTCTCTGCCCAATGAAGCAGTGGAGGCTGTTTTAAGTATATTTAAGACAAGGTTGGATAGATTTTTGCATCATAGGGGAATTAATAGTTGTGGGGAAAGGGCAGGTAGGTGGAGATGAGTCCATGGTCAGATCAGCCATGATCTTATTGAATGGTGGAGCAGGCTCAATGGGCCAGATGGCCCACTCCTGCTCCTATTTCTTATGTGAGGAAAAGGGAGGAAAGGAGAGAAAGCAAAAATTGGAGAAATAATTCTTGGCAAGGGAGTTTGTGTGACAAACTTTGATTCTACCAGTATCTAAAATTAACTCAGTAAACTTTAACAATAAACTGACGATAACCCTGGTAAGAATACTGACAAGCTTCTGGAATGATGTGATTGACTGAACTCCAACAATCATGTTCATATGAACAGAAGAAACAGGAGCAAAAGTAAGCCAATTGGCCCATAAGATCATGGCTGATCCAACCTTGGCCTCAGCACTACATGCCTGGTCTCTATCCAAATCCCTTGACTCCCGTGTAGTTTAAATTTTTGTCACTTTCCACCATAAATAAATTCAGTGACCAACAGCAGAGTTTTCTGGGTTATTGAATTCCTGATTCAACAAAACACTAAAACAGTAGAGCACAAGAACATGTCCTTCAGCCCACAATGTCCGTGCTAATCATTAGGCTAATCTAAGCAGCATATGTGCCTGCTGAGGCCCACCTATTGCTTGACAGCTCCTGCCTCAACCTTCCCCCTTCACTTCTTTATACTGACTATCTTCCCTTTTATTTTCAGTCCTAATGTAGTATCTCAACTCAAAACATTGACTGTTATTTGCCTCTACAGATGCTACCTGTATCATTAAGTTACTCCTGCAGTTTATTTTTTGCTTTATATCCCTCTATTCCCTGCCTGTTAATGAGTCTGTTTAAATACTTCTTAAACATTACTACCATATTTGCTTCCATCACCTCCTTAGCTGCACATTCTGTGCATCTTCTACTGTCTATGTAAAATAAACTCTCCTTGCATATCTCCTTTAAACTTTCCCCTACTCTCCTTAAAACTGTACCTCCCATAATTTTATATATTTCTGTCAGGTTGCCCCCTCAGCCTCCAATGCTCCACAGCAAACAATCCAAGATGGTCCAACCTATCCTTAGAGCTAATATTTTATATCCAAGCAACATCCTGGTGAACTCTTCCACATTCTCTCCAAGATCTCCATATTCTCCCTGTAATAAGGCACCAGAACTTACATGGTACTCCAAATTGTTCCAACCAAAGTTATGTAAACTGCAACCTGACTTCCTGACCTTTATACTCAGTGCCCCTACCGACGGAGGCAAGAATGCCAACCTATCTACTTGTATTGCCACTTTCAGGGAGCTATGAACTTGCATCCCAATATCCCTCTATACATCAATGCTCCTAAAGGTCTTGACATTTGCTGTGTACTGACTGCCTACATTTGACCTCCCAAAATCGAACACCTCATACTTTTCATACTAAACTTCATCTGCAACTTAATTGCCTATTTTTCCAACTGATCTATATTCCCCTGTATCTTTGACAACCTTCTTCAATATCCACAGCTCTGCTAATTTTTTTTGTATCATCTGCAAACTTACTAATTAGACTACCTTCATTTTCATCCACAAACAACAGATGACTTAATTGAAGAAAATGAGAATTTTTAACAGACTGCTGTGAATATTGATTCAGTAAGGTCACTTGTGATGAAAATATACTTAGTGGCTGCTTTATTAGGTCTAAGGGGGAAGTCATGGAAGGATCATCTAAGGAGTCTCTGTGGGTGGAAGTTAGGAACAGGAAGGGGTCAATAACTCTACTGGGTGTTTTTTATAAACCACCCAGTGGTGACAGGGACATCGAGGAGCAGATAGAGAGACAGATTCTGGAAAGGTGTACTGATAACAGGGTTGTCATGGTGGGAGATTTTAATTTCCCAAACATTGATTGGCATCTCTCTAGAGCAAGGGGTTTAGATGGGGTAGAGTTTGTTAGGTGTGTTCAGGAAGATTTCCTGACACAATATGTAGATAAGCCTACAAGAGGAGAAGCTGTACTTGATCTGGTATTGGAAAATTAACCTGGTCAGGTGTCAGGTCTCTCAGTGGGAGAGCATTTTGGAGATAGTGAGCAGAATTCTATCTCCTTTACCATAGCATTGGAGAGGGATAGGAACAGGTAAGTTACGAAAGCGTTTAATTGGAGTAAGAGGAAATACGAAGCTATCAGGCAGGAACTTGGAAGCATAAATTGGGAACAGATGTTCTTAGGGAAACATACGGCAGAAATGTGGCAAATGTACAGGGATATTTGCGTGGCGTTCTGCATAGGTATGTTCCAATGAGATGGGAAGGATGGTAGGGTACAGGAACCACAGTATAAAAAGGCTGATGACAATCTAGTCAAGAAGAAAAGAAAAGCTTACAAAAGGTTCAAAAAACTTGGTAGTGATAGGGATCTAGAAGATTAAAAGGTTAGCAGGAAGAAGCTTAAGAATGAAATTAGGAGAGCCAGAAGGGGCCATGAGAAGGCCTCGGCGAGCAGGATTAAAGAAAACCCCAAGGCATTCTACAAGTATGTGAAGAGCAAGAGGATAAGACGTGAGAGAAGAGGACCAATCAAGTGTGACAGTGGAAAAGTGCGGATGGAACCGGAGGAAATAACGGAGGTACTTAATGAATACTTTGCTTCAGTATTCACTACGGAAAAGGATCTTGGCAATTGTGGAGATGACTTACAGCAGGTTGAAAAGCTTGAGCATATGGACATTAAGAAAGAGAATTTGCTGAAGCTTTTGGAAAGCATCAAGTTGGATACGTCTCCGGGACTGGATGGGATGTATCCAGGCTACTGTGGGAGGCAAGGGAGGAGATTGCTGAGCCTCTGGCAATGATCTTTGCATCACCAATGGGGACGGGAAAGGTTCCGGAAGATTGGAAGGTTGCAGATGTTGTTACCTTATTCAAGAAACGGAGTAGGGATAGCCCAGGAAATTATAGACCAGTGAGTTTTGCTTCAGTGGTTGGTAAGTTGATGGAGAAGATCCTAAGAGGCAGGATTTATGAACATTTGGAGAGGCGTGATATGATTAGGAACAGTCAGCATGGCTTTGTCAAAGGCAGGTCGTGCCTTACAAGCCTGATTGAATTTTTTTGAGGATGTGATTAAACACATTGATGAAGGTAGAGCAGTTGATGTAGTGTATATGAATTTGATAAGGTACCCCATGCAAGGCTTACTGAGAAAGTAAGGAGACATGGGATCCAAGAGGACATTGCTTTGTGAATCCAGAAGTGGCTTGCCCACAGAAGGCAAAGAGTGGTTGTAGACAGATCATATTCTGCATGGTGGTCAGTGACCGGTGGATCTGTTTTGGGACCCCTTGTCTTCGTGATTTTTATAAATGACTTGGATGAGGAAGTGGAGGGATGGGTTAGTAAATTTGCTGATGACACAAAGGTTGGGTGTATCGTGGATAGTGTGGAGGGCTGTCAGAGGCTACAGCGGGGCATCGTTACGATGCAAAACTGGGCTGAGAAGTGGCAGATGGAGTTCAACTCAGATAAGTGTGAGCTGGTTCATTTTGGTACATCAAATATGATGGCAGAATATAGTATTAATGGTAAGACTCTTAGCAGTGTGGAAGATCAGAGAGATCTTGGGGTCCGAGTCCATAGGACACTCAAAGCTGCCACGCAGGTTGACTCTGTGGTTAAGGAGGCATACAATGCATTGGGCTTCACCAGCCATGGGATTGCTTTTAAGAACCGAGAGGTAATGTTGCAGCTACATAGAACCCTGGTCAGGCCGCACTTGGAGTACTGTGCTCAGTTCTGGTCACCTCACTACAGGAAGGGTGTGGAAACTATAGATGGGTGCAGAGGAGATTTACAAGGATGTTGCCTGGATTGGGGAGCATGCCTTATGAGAATAGGTTGAGTGAACTCAGCCTTTTCTCCTTGGAGTGACAGAGGATGAGAGGTGACCTGTAGGGGTGTATAAGATGATGAGAGGCATTGATCATGTGGATAGTCAGAGGCTTTTTTCCCAGGGCTGAAATGGCTAACACAAAAAGGGTACAGTTTTAAGGTGCTTGGAAGTAGGGATGGAGGAGACGTCAGGGGTAAGTTTTTTTACGCAGAGAGTGATGAGTGTGTGGAATGGGCTGCCGGTGACGGTGGTGGAGGCAGATATGATAAGGTCTTTTAAGAGACTCCTGAATAGGTACACGGAGCTTGGAAAAATAGAGGGCTATGGGTAACTCTAAGTAATTTCTAAGGTAAGGACATGTTCGGCACAGCATTGTGGGCCGAAGGGCCTGTATTGTGCTGTATGTTTTCTATGTTTCTATGTTAATTGCTCATTAATGCAAATATCTAATTAGCCAATAATGTAGCAGCAACTCAATTCATGAAAGCATGCAGCAATCTCGATAGGTTTAGTTGGTGTTTAGATCAAACACCAGAATGGGGAAGAAATGTGATCTATGTGATTTTGACCGTGGAATGATTCCTGGTGCCAGACAGGGTGGTTTGAGTATCTCAGAAACTGCTGACCTCTTGGGATTTTCATGCACAACCGTCTCTGGAGCAGGGGTTCCCAACCTTTATTGCACCCTGGACCAATGCTATTAAACAAGGTCTCTGAGGACCCCATGTTGGGATCCCTTGCCCTAGAGTTTACAGAGAATGGTCCTAACAACAAAAACAAAACACCTAGTGAGCGACAGTTCTGTGGGCAAAAAATACCTTTATAACGAGAGGTCAGAAGAGAATAGTTCAAGCTGTCAGGATGGCGACAGTAACTCAAATAACCATGTTACAACAGTGGTGTGCAGAAGAGCATCCCTGAATGCACAACATGTCAAACTTTGAAGTGGACGGACTACAGCAGCAGAAGACCATAAAGACACACTTAGTGGCCACTTTATTAGGTACAGGAGGTACCAAATAAAGTGAGTACATCTCATGCACATGCTTACAGTACCTAAGGTTAATCTAGCAATATTGCAGCAAAGATTTGTTTTGTCTGCATGTTCTTTGTTCTGTGAATTGAACGCAAGACATTTAAGAAATTATTTGTCAAGAAGACTGAATTTGAGGAGGAGATATGATTTTTCATAACCCTTCCCTTCATGTATCTGTGCTACATCCAACAAATACTAAATAGTACACTTATGTTTTCTTTACCAACGCTTGAAATTTAATGTTTAATGATTGGAAAGGGCCACTTCCCCTTTAAAGCAAGTAAAAAGAAATGAGAAGAACATAAGGAGCAGGAGCAGGAGCAGGCCACTTGGCTCTTTAAGCATTCTCAGCCATTCTCCAGCATGGTTGATCTTCCACCTCAGCACCACGTTCCTGCTCTTACTTCATACTTCTAGGTCCCTTGATATCCATGTTATCCATATTACAAATTGTTTACATCTCACTTGCAAAGGTCTAGAAAATCTCTACCTAGACTCATTGTCAAATATAGCAATAAATCAATTCCAACATTTAGAAACTCGCAACTTTTACATGCTCTCCTTTCAGAAGTGGAATCATACATGGAACGGGGAAATGTGGAACAAGGGATAAAGTAACATTTTTTTTAACTACACGTCCAATTCCCTTTTCTTTCTTTACAAATCTTTTTATTATTATTATCCAAAATTTACAAGAGTACATCGAAGTAGGCAACACTTACAATGTCTCATGAAAAAAAACATTGTTTTAAAGATTGAAAAAATTTTGGTAACAAAAAGAAGAAAAAGAAAACCCTACTAAAGCAAAGAAAAGTGAGAAAAAAAAATTAGGAGTTTAACCCTGGAGCCATGCGTCATACAAAAGGCTTCTAAAGATAAACATCAAACTGCCAGCAAGAAAAAAAATGTACCAAAAATTTACAATTAGATCGTGGAGGAAATCTATCAATTAATTCAAATGATAGTAACGAGCAAATGAATCCATTCTTTCTCAAAATCAAACATGGGTTCAAAGGTTCAACTTCTAATTTTCTCCAAACTAAGACATAGCATCACTTGAGAGAACCAATTCCCTTTTCAAAGTCATAATTGAATTTATTCTTTTCAAACCAGGTATTTAAGAAATTAGTTCTACTGAAAACTGTTGTAATTTATTGAGGAGACATCTTATTCTTTGTGAATATGTGCTGATTAAATGGAAGTTCATGAAAAGAAGAATTATAACACTCATTGTAATATATAGTTCTAAATAAACAGTTTCCTTTCTGAACCTTCACCCAGTCCCAGGTCTTGACATCAGTCTTCCTGAAGCTGTCAAGTTTATTTTTGGTAGCCAGTTAAACAAACTTCCACAAATTTTCCAGAGTTGCCAGGTCTTTTCTGCCAAAATAAATAACCATAAAAACAGCCACAGAATTCACCTTAGATCTTTCAAATAGATTAATTGAAAATAGATTAAAAGAGTTTGTCCCGATTTCACACAGGAAAAATGAAATCTGTTGGTTAGTATGAGGGGTGATTAATAAGAGTCAATCTTAGAAACCTAGCACATTTATTTTTCAACATAGTCCCCTCCTACATGTACACACTTAGTCCAGCGGTCGTGGAGCATATGGATCCTGTCTTTGTAGAAGTGGTCCACAGTAGGGGTGATTGATAAGTTCGTGGCCTAAGGTAGAAGGAGATGAATTATACAGCTCTCGTTACATGCACATCCAGTTCCACTCTTTGAGTGAAAATGCAGAAAGTTTGAAGTTTCTCCTCATCTCCTCTACTTTAGGCCACGAACTTGTAAATCACCCCTGCTGTGGACCACATCTGGAGGTCCAAGATGCCGACTTCTACAAAGAAGGGATCCATATGCTCCACAACTGCTGGACTAAGTGTGTAAATGTAGAAAAAATAAATGTGCTAGGTTTTCTAAAATTGACTCCTTCTACCTTAGGCCACAAACTTATCAATCACCCCTCATATATTCTCAGTCAGCAATCTTTACCACCATTTCTGCTGCTCTTAGGATGGTCTCCTATTATTCCTGACCTGACTGAGAATTCTTAGCCCCAGACTCCTACTACTCCCCATTTCATGGCTGTCCAAGCCTTATGACTATGCCTTGATACCCAATCCAGACCCCCATCTCACTGAGCATCTTAGACAAAAGTACAGAGGGAGGGTTTATTTTTCAAAGGAAGACATTATTAGCAAGGAGTGCTGCTGGAGAGCTTACAGAGCTGTCAGATCTCCTACCTCACAGCTGCCAGAATCAGAATCAAGTTTATTATTACTGATGTATATACATAAAAATACTACAAGTTACAATAAGAATATATATTAAAAATAGTGCAGAAAGAGCACAAAATAGTGAGGTAATGTTCATGGGTTTATGAACCGTTCTGAAATCCGATGACGGGTGCCATCAGAATCTGTTTTAATATCACCATCATGTTGTGAAATTTGTTAACTTTATGGTAGTACTGCAATGAAATATAAGATAAATATGGAGAAAACTGAGCTGCATTAAGTATATATGTGTGTGTCTATTAAATAGTTAAGTTAAAATAAGTCGTGCAAAAAAAACCCAGAAAATATAAAAAAGTAGTGAGGTAGTGTTCATGGGTTCAATGTCCATTTAGAAATCGGATGGCAGAGGGGAAAATATTGTTCCTGAATTGCTGAGTGTGTGCCTTCAGGCTTCTGTACCTCCTTCCCGATGGTAACAGTGTGAAGTGGGTATGTATTGGGTTGGGACGGGGGGAATCCTTAATGATAGATTACCTTCCTAAGGCACTGCTCCTTGAAGATATATTGGATACTACTGGAGGCTAGTATCTTCGTAGTAATCTCCTTCAGAATGCTCCTCTTCAGAAGAAAAGCCTTGCTAAACTGTTCCTGGCATATCAATACACCTGTCAGAATACCGAACAAAATGAGTGTAATTCCAGCTTTGAAAGATGGTATCAAGTGCTCAATCTTGAATAAATGGCCTAGTTTTCAATCTCTCTCAGAAGTCAGAGCATGATTAGAGCAGAAAGTCAGGTGATTAGAAACTGAAATCTCTATACGACTGCCCAAACAGAAAAGTATTTCCTACCTCCACCTTTAACATTTTTTTGCCATAAAATTATTTATATTCTTTGCAGTGCTTTTGTTAATTAATTAACAGGAAAAATGAAATTAAGAAACTTATAATTGAACTTTTATTTGGTTAGTCCTTCATTAATTTCAGCAACATATACCTACATATGTTACAAATAAAAAATGTAATGAAATGAAGTTTCATGTAATGAAATAAAAATCGTGAAGGGAATTAACGCATAAAAGTGGCAGTAGAGAGAACTGCCACATCACCAATTCACCAGCATGATTAATATGAATGGAGTAATTCTAAACTACAGGTGAGTCACAAAATGAGTCATGACAATGGAGAGTATCATAGTGTACTGTATGTAGACAAATTTACAGAAAAAATATAACTGTTTACAGATTTCCTGCAAAATACCATATTGACCAGAAAATATCTACGTGAACTCCTCACTGTGTAGAAATATCTACTTAACAAATTGCTGATGAATAAAGCTTGATATATAGAAGGAAATAATATGAATTCATTGTTATCATAATGAGGGGGTCAAGGGAATGTGGGAAGAAGATGACCAAGGTATAGAAATTAGAGCTTCAAGAAAATTGAGACTGAAAAGTCAACTGGTTCAGATATACTATATCATGATTGCTGTGGTATAAATATGGAAGGAGTTGAAGAGAACTGAAAAATCATAAATTTTGCAAGCACCTTTGTCCCATAAAAGAGTGGATAACCCCATAATTAAAGGCCAGTAAGCCAAATGCCAATGGGCAGAAGGAAAAAAAAGTGGTTGCTCGAAGGATTAATACCCAACGTACGATATTTAAAGGCAAATTTTGTTTGTTTGACTTCTTAGCTGATTTCTTCAATATAATACTGGACAAGGTCCACCAATGGCAACATTCAAAATACCACTCAGTAACCCATTAGCAAATAAAAAGCCTTTGGGATTTAAGCTGCAATAGCCATTTGTATAGAATATCAGTCACAGTGGAATCATCGCAGGAGGTCTCACGCAGGTCGGAGAACAAGAGATTTCAAAAAAGGAGCTTTTGTGGGGATTTAGCAGTGCAATCTAATCAACACAGGAGGCCTCAAGCATTAGCAAAGGCAAGTAAAAATAAGGCAAGGACAAGCGGAACAGCCATTGTATGAGTGGGCCAGTGTTAGGGCCGGGAGGTTTTGACACATCAGGCTTGGGTGAGAACAAGCTTGAGCAAGGTAAGTTTCTGGTAAGTTTCTTCTTCATTCTTTATTCTTTGTCTGTTAGTACAGAGAACAGCTACAGGGCCCTGAAGCCATTTCTCCATGACCACTATGTCCTGGAGAAACCTTTCACCATGCTTGTCACTGACAGTGCCAAGATTTGCAGGGAAGAAGTCTAAATGGGAATGCAGAAAATGAATCTTTAGTGATGTTGCACTTCATGGTTTTGTATGCTTGAAGCATGTTGTCAACCAGCTGCACGTAGTTTAATGCTCTGTAGTTGCCAAAAAAAAAATCCAACAACATCCTTGAGTGCGTTCAATGCTATTTTCTCTGTTCCCATGAGAAGTTCTTCAAATTGCCAGTCATTGATGACCTGTTTGATTTGTGGACCAACAAAAATGCCTTCCTTAATCTTAACATCAGTTATTCTGACTTGAATTATGAATTGAAATAACAAATATAGGTGATTTCAAAAAATGGTGCATGATAGGGAAATTTCATGGTGATTTTCATGATTAGTAGCCCAAAGTCCATTTGATACACCCAAAAGTATTCAGGAAGGAAAATCTTTATTGTCCAGTGATATTGGTCTGCTGGAAAATGATGCTGGAGAGGTATTAAAGGGGATCAAGGAAATGGCAGATGAACTGAATAAGTATTTGGCATCAGTGGAAGACATTCGCAGTATGATGGAAGTTAGAGGGCAGAAGTGCATGCAATTGCTATTACTAGGGAAAAGGTGCTTGGGAAGTGAAAGGTCTAAAGGTAGGTAGGTCATCTGGACCAGATGGACTACACCCCTGTGTTCTGAAAGAAGTAGCTGAAGAGACTGTGGAGACATTAGGAACGATTTCTAAAGAATCTCTAGATTGCGGAATGGTTCTGGAAGACTGGAAAATTGCAAATGTCACTCCAAGAAGGGAGAGAGGCAGAAGAAAATGAATTATAGGCCAATTAGCCTGAACTCAGTGGTTTGGAAGAGGTTGGAGTTGGTCATTAAGGATGCGGTTTCGGGGTACTTGGTGGCACATGGTAAAGCAAGCCAAGGTCAACATTGTTTCCTTAAGGGAAATCCTTGCCTGACAAATCTGTTAGAATTCTTTGAGGAAATAACAAGCAGGATAGTCAAGGGAGAATTGTCGGATGTTGTGTACTTCGATTTTCAGAAGGGCGTTGACAAAGTGCTGCACATCAGGCTGCCTAATAAGATAAGAGCCTTGATATTACAGGAAAAATATTACCATAGATAGAGGATTGGCTGATTGGCAGGAGGCAAATAGTGGGAATAAAAGGAGCCATTTTTTGATTGGCTGCTCGTGGCTAGTGGTGTTTCTCGGGGGACTACTTTTTATGTTGTATATCAATGATTTGGATAATGAAATTAATGGTTTTGTGACCACATTTGTAGACAATACAAAGATAGGTGGATGTGCTGCTGGTGTTAAGGAAGCGGGGATACTGCAGAAGGACCTGGTCAGATTAGGAGAATGGGCAAAGTGGCAAATGAAATACAGTGTTGGGAAACATTTGGTCATGCAGTTTGGTAGAAGGAATAAAAGCATAGAGAATTTCTAAACTTGGAAAAAATTCAAAAATCAAGGTGCAAAGGGACTTGGGAGTTCTCATACAGGATTCCCTAAAGGTTAATTTGCAGGTTGAGTTGGTAGTAGGGAAAGTGGTTTATGTTTTTGAGGGCAATGTCGCCAGCTTTTATGGGAGGGGCTGGATAAACGGGTAGTTGGGCAGTAGCTGATATAGGTCCTGTGTCTTTTTTATATTCAAGGCAATACATAGGGCTTCATATGCCTTGGCAAAGACATGCAGGATACATTTGTGCTGCAATGATGTTGTCATCCAAATATTGAAGCTCCATGATAGTGGTGGTGCTGAGTTTGTTCTTGACTTTGAACTGGTTGAAGTTAAAAAATCTGCATTCTCTCCTCAAAAGCAGTCATCAATTCAGAGATCAACCACCACCTGAGTAATGCTAGTGGAGCGTAGATTAAGGAAAGAAGTCGACGGTATAGAGGTCCAGACTAAATTTTTGGTTTATACAGCAGTCACTCTTCCTACATGGAGCTGAATCATGGACCACCTGAAAGCCCTGGAACAATGCCACCAAATATCCTTACAGAATATTTTGAGAATCAGCTGGAAGAAAAGACACACTAATACCAGTGTACTAGAAGAGTCCAACATGAACAGCATCTCCACCATGATAAAGCAATACCAACTTTACTGGGTAGGTCATATCATCTGAATGCCTAATTCACGTCTCCCCAAACAGATCCTTTTACTCCTAGTTGAAGGAAGATCGGCAAGCCCTTGGTGGGCAAAGGAAACACTTCAAAGGTAACATCAAAATCAACCTGAAGAAGTCCAACATCATATCTAAAAACCGGGAAGACATTGTACTCCATAGATACATCTGGAGAAAATCTCTTCCAGATGGAGCTGTGCTACACAGAACGAGCAGCAGGTGAAGAAGAAGAGACTGAACAACCAAAAGACCCAGCCTCTAACCACACCCACCACTTACTCTTGCACACACTGCATCAGAATATATTGATCCTAATTGGCCTTTGTAGCCACCTGAGGACCCACCAGTAGACAACCCCTTAGGAGAACATAATACTCAACTCGAGTGATTGCAATACTACGAGCCAGAGCTAAGTGGTCCTAAACTAACGGAACAGCTAGGGAAGAAGAGGTTCAAAGAACTTCTTATGCAAGAGCAGATGTCCACATCTGCACCAGATGTGTCAAGCTGCAGCTCCTTAGGGACCACGTTAGGGAACTGGAGATGCATGTCGATGTCCTCCGTCTGGTCAGGGAGAGTGAGGAGGTGATAGAGAGGAGGTAGTCACTCCAGGACCTGGGGAGACAGAGAAGTGGGTAACAGTCAGGAGAGGAAAGGGCAAGCGGCAGATGCTAGAGAGTACCCCAGTGGCTGACCCCTTAACAATAAGTACTCCTGTTTGAGTACTGTTGGGGGAGATGGCCTTCCTGGGGGAAGCAACAGTGGTCGCATCTCCAGCTGTTGCAACGAATGAGACAGACCCAAGTGCAGGACACAGGCACGGAGATCTGGTTAGGATGCAGGTGTGAATGGCAGACAGGAGGGAGAGCAGGTGGGCAGGAGACGTACAGAACTTATCTTGACTCGGAGTGTAGCGAAAGAAACGGCAGACAAAACTCTTCTTAGTATGGAGAAACAGAGTTGCACTGAAGTAAAACTTTAGAAGTCTTATCTTGGCACGGAGATGCTGGGTTTCACAGATAAACCTTTGAACTGGAATTGAGCTTAGAAAACTGATCTCAACACGAAGGGACGGAGTTTCACAGGTAATTCTCGATACCAGAGCAAAACTTAGAACACACGGTCCTAAGTGGCTGGGAAACGTTAATTATCACACTGGCAAAACCAACGATCTGGCAACTAGTGGTTGTAACGCCGGGGTTCTTATGCTGCAGGTCCTGCTGGAAACCAGGTATGCCGTCATCAAAGAGAATTAGTTGCAAATGGGAAATTAACAGTCGGCGCTGTGGCACAATCAAAGGAAATTAAGAGAAAATAGAGAATTAACGATCGGGCCTGTGACACTGGCACAGAGTTTGGCCCTGTGGCTCAGAAGGACAGGGAAAGGAAGAGGATGGCAGCAGTGAAAGGGAACTTTATAGTTAGGGGGTCAGACAGGCGATTCTGTGGACGCAGGAAAGAAACGCGGATGGTAGTTTTCATGCCAGGTGCCAGGGTCCGGGATATTTCCGATCGCGTCCATGATATCCTGAAGTGGGAAGGAGAACAGCCAGAGGTTGTGGTATATATTGGTACCAACGACAAAGGCAGGAAAAGGGAGGAGGTCCTGAAAACAGACTACAGGAAGTTAGGAAGGAAGTTGAGAAGTAGAAACTCAAGGGTAGTAATCTCGGGATTACTGCCTGTGCCACGTGACAGTGAGAATAGGAATAGAGTAGGTGGAGGATAAATGCGCAGCTAAGGGATCAAAGCAGGGGGCAGGGATTCAGATTTCTGGATCATTGGTGCATCTTTTGGGGCAGGAGTGATCTGTACAAAAAGGATGGGTTGCACTTGAATCCCGGGGGACCGATATCCTGGTGGGGAGGTTTGCTAAGGCTATTGGGGAGAGTTTAAACTAGAATTGCTGGGGGGATGGGAACTGAATTGAAGTGACGGAGGAAAGGGAGGTTGGCTCACAAATACAGAAAGCTTGGAGACAGTGCAAAAGGGAGGATAGGCAGGTGATAGAGAAGAGATGCACTCAGACCGATGGTTTGAGAAGGGTCTATGTTAATGCGAGGAGTATTATGAACAAAGCGGATGAGCTTAGAGTGTTGATCAGCACTTGGAGCTATGAATGATGTTATGGCCATTACAGAGACTTGGATGGTGCAGGGCCAGGAATGGTTACTTCAAGTGCCAGGCTTTAGATGTTTCAGAAGGGACAGGGACGGAGGCAAAAGAGGTGGGGCGTGGCACTGTTGATCAGAGATAGTGTCACGATTGCAGAAAAGGAGGAAGTCATGGAGGGGTTGTCTACAGAGTTTCTGTGGGTGGAAGTTAGGAATAGGAAGGAGTCAATAACTCCACTGGGTGTTTTTTACAGACCACCCAATAGTAACAGGGATATCGAGGAGCAGATAGGGAGACAGATTCTGCAAAGGAGTCATAATAACAGGGTTGTTGTGGTGAGGGATTTTAATTTCCTAAATATTGACTGGCTTCTCCCTAGAGTGAGGGGTTTAGATGGGATGAAGTTTGTTAGGTGTGTTTGGGAAGGTTACTTGCCACAATATGTAGATAAGCCTATAAGAGGAGAGGCTGTACTTGAACTGATATTGGGAAATGAACCTGGTCAGGTGTCAGGTCTCTCGGTGGGAGAGAATTTTGGAGATAGAGATAACAATTCTATCTCCTTTATCATAACATTGGAGAGGGATAGGAGCAGACAACTTAGGAAAGCATTTAATTGGAGTAAGGGGAAATATGAGGCTATCAGGCAGGAACTTGGAAGCATAAATTGGAAACAGATGTTCTCAGGGAAACGTATGGAAGAAATGTGGCAAATGTACGGGGGATATTTGCGTGGAGTTCTGCATAGGTACGTTCCAATGAGACAGGGAGAGGGTGGTTGGGTACAGGAACTGTGGTGTACAAAGGCTGTTGTAAATCTAGTCAAGAAGAAAAGAAGAGCTTACAAAAGGTTCAAAAAACTAGGTAATGATAGCGATCTAGGAGATTATAAGGCTAGCAGGAAGGAGCTTAAGAATGAAATTAGGAGAGGCAGAAGGGGTCATGAGAAGTCATTGGCGGACAGGATTAAGGAAAACCCCAAGGCATTCTACAAGTATGTGAAGAGCAAGAGGAGAAGACATGAGAGAATAGGACCTATCAAGTGTGACAGTGGAAAAGTGTGTATGGAACCAGTCTTTTGGAGTTATTGAAGGTGCACTTCACTGTTGCTTCGGTAGGTGAATTGCAAAGCGTCGAGGTTGACTAGTAAGCTGTGGTTGATGTGTGCCATAACCAATAGCTTGAAGCACTTCATAGCAATTGATGTCAGAGCCACAGGTTGATAGTCATTCAGGCATGCCACGTTTCTCTTCTTTGGTACTGGGATTATCGTTGTCTTCTTAAAACACAAGGGGATCTTAGACTGAAGCAAGGAGAAATTGAAGATGTCAGCAAACACTCCAGCTAGCTCGCTTGCACAGGAATAGTCAGCCTGGCTTTGTCAAAAGCAGGTCGTCCCTTACGAGCCTGATTGAATTTTTTGAAGATGTGACTAAACACATTGATGAAGGTAGAACTGTAGATGTAGTGTATATGGATTTCAGCAAGGCATTTGATAAGATACCCCATGCAAGGCTTATTGAGAAAGTAAGGAGGCATGGGATCCAAGGGGACATTGCTTTGTGGATCCAGAACTGGCTTGCCCACAGAAGGTAAAGAGTGGTTGTAGATGGGGCATATTCTGCATGGAGCTCGGTGACCAGTGGTGTGCCTCAGGGATCTGTTCTGGGACCCCTATTCTTCATGATTTTTATAAATGACCTGGATGAGGAAGTGGAGGTATGGGCTAGTAAATTTGCTGATGACACAAAGGTTGGGGGTGTTGTGGATAGTGTGGAGGGCTGTCAGAGGTTACAGCGGGACATTGATAGGATGCAAAACTGGGCTGAGAAGTGGCAGATGGAGTTCAACCGAGATAAGTGTGAGGTGGTTCATTTTGGTAGGTCAAACATAATGGCAGAATATAGCATTAATGGAAAGACTCTGGGTAGTGTGGAGGATCAGAGGGATCTTGGGGTCCGAGTCCATAGGACACTCAAAGCTGCTGTGTAGGTTGACTCTGTGGTTAAGAAGGCATATGGTGCATTGGCCTTCATCAACCATGGGATTGAGTTTAAGAGCTGTTACAGCTATATAGGACCCTGGTCAGACCCCACTTGGAGTACTGTGCTCAATCCTGGTTGCCTCACTACAGGAAGGATGTGGAAACCATAGAAAGGGTGCAGAGGAGATTTACAATTACGTTGCCTGGATTGGGGAGCATGCCTTATGAGAATAGGTTGAGTGAACTTGGCCTTTTTTCCTTGGAGCGACGGAGAATGAGAGGTGACCTGATAGAGGTGGATAAGATGATGAGAGACATTGATCGTGTGGACAGTCAGAGGCTTTTTCCCAGGGCTGTAATAGCTAGCATGAGAAGGCATAGTTTTAAGGTGCTTGGAAGTAGGTACAAAGGAAATATCAGGGATAAGATTTTTACGCAGAGAGTGGTGAGTGCATGGACTGGGCTGCCAGCGACGGTGGTGGAGGCGGAAACGATAGGGTCTTTCAAGAGACTCCTGGATAGGTACATGGAGCTTAGAAAAATAGAAGGCTATGGGTAAGCCTAGGTAGTTCTAAGGTAAGGACATGTTCGGCACAGCTTTGTGGGCCAAAGGGCCTGTATTGTGCTGTAGGTTTTCTATGTTTCTATGTTTCTAGCAGCTCATTTGTTAGTGTTAAAAGCAGTACTGGAATATTCATGATGAAGGGTCTTGGCCCAAAATGTCGACTGTTTACTCTTTTCCATAAATGATGCCTGGTCTGCTGATTTCCCCCAGCATTTTGTGTGCATTGACTGGAATTTTCATACACACATTGTCACAGAAGAACTGAGTGCTGAGTGAATGATTTATTTCAATTTCCTTCCAAGATTTCTACCATCACAGAAAACGGTCTTTAGCAAATTTCATTCATTCCACATGATATCAAGAACGGGCTAAGAGCATAGGATATATCTAAGGCTACAATATTCCTAGCTGTCATATTGAACCTCTGTAACTAGCTAAGCCTCTTGCCAAACTGTTCCAGTACTGTAAACATTGGCATCTACCCTACAATGTGGAAAATTGCTCAGATGTATCCTGTCTACAAAAAGCAGGACAAAATTCAGTCTGGCTAATTACTGCAGAGAACATTCTGAATCATAAGTGAAATTATAGAAATTGTTATCAATAGTACTATTGAGAATCATGTTCTTGCCAATAACCTACTCATCGTTTCCCAACTTGTGCTTTGACAAGACTGTTCAGCTCCCGTCCTCATCACACCCTCAACACAAATATGGGCACAGATCTAAATTCCAGAGAGGAAGTGAGAGTGACTGCCTTTGGCATCAAAGTAGCATTTGACCATGTGTGGCATCAAGGTGTATTGGTTAAATTAGTCAACGGACATCGAGGGCAAAACAGTCGATGACTCTGCTACCTCACAGTTCCAGTGATCTAGATTCAATCCCAACTGCCTGTACTGCCAGTGTGGATTTCCCTTCTGTGCTCTTGCATCCCAAGGACATGCTTGGAATAGGTTAATTGGCTACTTCAATTTAACCCAAATATAAGTAGGTCACAGGAGGATTGGAATTGAGCTGATGGGCATGTGAGAGAGAATAGATCACCAGGAAATAAGGAAAGGGATTCAGAGGATTGCACTGAGAAGTGGCATAGTCATGATGCACTGCTAAGTTTCCTTTAATCTATATAATACTAAAACTCTCATGCTCTGTCTGTCTGTCTGTTTGTGACCTCCAACTAGCACAAATGGTGCATTACAGCGGCACTTTTTTTGGCTGAATCGAATTAAAATGCGCTAACTTACAGAATGCAGGCAAAGTTCAGGGTTATATATTTGTATAAAATTGCTCATTTGCCAAAAAATCAACAGGATGGCTTTCACCCGAGAGCTGATCGGCCATTATGGAAATTGGACAGCCCAACGCCTGCGTACGGCCAGCCTCAGCAGCAACACCTACCGGAGCAAAAGGGCAGGGCAGCTCTATTTTGAGGGGTCACATTCTGCTAATCACCATCAGCATGTGCAGGATTGGGACAGATCGAACTGCCATCCATCAATAAGAGATAATTACATCTTATTGTAATGACGTACTTCAAGACACCCATAAAACCCTTTGCTGCAGTCAAAGGACAGTGGTTACTATATCACGTCCATTTAGGAGAGTGCCAACCACATCATCATCCTTTGGTGTTAGTGCTTCGTATCTTCTATCCGGCATTAGGGTAAAAAAAAATAGTCAGCCTAAATATGCTGTGTGGAAAGGGAAGAGGGACATTATGGTCGAGAGATGATGCGAAACGTCGTTGGGAAGCGGCAAGGAGAGGGAGAGAACAAGAATCGGATGAGGCCAGGGACTCTAGGATCAAAGAGTCAGGACAAAAAAGGATGAGAGAAGAAGAGACAGAGGAGGAGAGGCATGCACGTCTCCAGGATCAGAGACAAAGAACAAACAGCAGAAGAGATGAAGAGACGGGGGGGGTGAAAGGACTGCACGTCTCCAGAATGACAACGAGAGGCACAAGGGTGGCAGATAAACCAGAAATGATGCCATCAAAAGTGTCCTTTGTTAAATGAGGAGGAGCTATATTTGCTTTGCTACGCATCGTTCTTCTTTAATAAACTGAGGTTTTCTACTTCAGTTTCCAAAGCAAAGCAATACCAATAGCATTCAGGAAAATTTAATGTTCATTCCGGTCACATCAGACTGCACTACCCTTCTCTCAAAGGGTGCCCCAATGGGTCACCCCGTTGTCTAGTATTGTCATAAAGTATAGTGGTACCCAATACAGGATAGTTGTGGACACAGGAGATTCTGCAGATCTTGGAAATCCAGAGCAACACACAAAAGATTCTGGAGGAGCTCAGCAGGTCAGGCAGCACCAGTGAAAAAGACATTTCAACAGGTCTTGGTGGGGGGGGGTAGAATCCAGAATGAAAAAGGTGGGGGGAGCAGAAGAAGTACAAACTGATAGGTGATAGATTAGTCCGGGGGGGGGAGCAGAATGAAGTGAGAAGCTTGAAGGTGATGGGTGGAAGAGGAGAAGGGCAGAAGAAGAAGGTATCTAATAGAGAACGGTAGATGAAGAGAAAAAGGGAAGGGAAGGTTGAGGAGCGCTAAGGGGAGGTGATGGGCAGGAGAGCAGAAGAGAAAAATTAAGAATGTGGAATGGAAAAAGACAGAAAGGGGAGGAGTAGAAATTACTGGAAGTTAGAGGATTTGATATTTACACCATCAGGTTGGCGACTATCCAAACAGAATATGAGGTGTTGCTCCTCCAACCTGGTAGTGTCCTCATTGTGACCATAAAGGAGGCTATGGACCGGAATGTTGGAATGGGAAGTAGAATTAAAATAAGAAGAGTGAAGGTGCCTGAAACCGCCCGATAATCTGCAGTATGTTGGGTCTCACTGATGTAGAGAAGGCCCCAACAGGAGCATTGGGTACAGTAGATGACCCCAACAACTCCTGGTTGAATTGACAGCTCACTTGGAAGGAATGTTTGGGGCACTGAATGGTGGTGAAGGAGGGTGTAGCAGTAGAGCCACTTTCAGGGAGATGTGCCAGGAAGAAGATCAGTAGCAAAGTACGAGAGGAAAAGATAAATCCCAGCAGATATGTGGAACACTCCATGTTCCAAGCTTACACTGGTAACACTCCTCAACTCTTTCTACACTATGTCAATGCCTACATTCGTGCTGCTTCCTGCATCCCTGCTGACCTCTCAATTTCAACAACTTTGCCTCCAACTTCCACACTGCCCTCAAATTTACTTGGCCAATCTCTGACACTTCTCTTCCCTTTCTTGATCTCTGGAGACAGATTGTCTACAGTTATTCTTTTGAAGAAACTGCTGACTCTCACAGCTATATTAACTATATCTCGGGTTCTGAAAGAGGTAGCAGTAGAGATTGTGGAGGCATTAGTGATGATCTTTCAAAAATCATTGGATTCTGGCATGGTGCCAGAGGACTGGAAAATTGCAAATGTTACTCTACTCTTTAAGAAAGGAAATCATAGACCAGTTAGCCTGGTCTCAGTGGTTGAGAAAACATTGGAGTCAATTGTTAAGGGTGAAGTTATGGAGTAGTTGGAGACACAGGACAAGCTAGGACAAAGTCAGCATGGTTTCCTTCAGGGAAAATCTTGCCTGACAAATTGTTGGAATGCTTTGAGGAGATTACAAGTAGGATAGATAAAGGGGATGCAGTGGATGTTGTATATTTGGACTTTCAGAAAGCCTTTGACAAGGTGTCAGACATTTGGCTGCTTACCAAGTTAAGAGCCCACGGTATTACAGGAAAGTTACTGGCATGGTTAGAACATTGGCTGATTGGTAGGAGGCAGCGAGATGGTATAAATCCATTTCTGGTTGGCTGCCAGTGAAAACTGATGTTCTACAAGGGTCGGTGTTGGGACCACTTCTTTTAATGCTGTAAATCAATGAGTTAGATGATGGAATAGGTGGCTCTGTTGCCAAGTTTGCAGATGATATGAAGATTGGTGGAGGGCAGGTAGTTTTGAGGAAAAAGGTAGGCTGCAGAAGGACTTAGACAGATTAGGAGAATGGGCAAGAAAGTGGCAAATGAAATATAATGTTGGAAAATGCATGGTCATGCACTTCTATAGTAGAAATAAATGTGCAGACTATTTTCCAAATGGGGAGAAAATCCAAAAATCTGAGATGCAAAGGGACTTGAGAGTCCTTATGCAGAACACCCTAAAACTTCTGAAATGTCTGCTTTGCCTCTGTGTGGTCCAGAATCTCCGGAGGAGAAGGCCCCGAATCCTTGGCTTTGCTTGTTGCTCAGCGGCCGGGGCAGGGTTGAAGCACTCGGCAGAGGATGGCGCTTGGAGAGGCTGTGTCGGAGGGGCTGGTCGGAGGCATGAAGTTTTCGGACGGACTTTGAGTCCACTGCGGTCGGGTGCTTCCAATGGTGCTGCATCGGCAAGTTGGCGACGCTTGGAGGTTCATGGCAGGGAGACTTTCTCCCTTCTGCCGCTTGCGTGAGATGATGAGTCTATCGGGACTTTGAGACTTTTTTTTACCATGCCCATGGTCTGCTCTTTATCAAATTATGGTATTGCTTTGCACTGTTATAACTATATGTTATAATTATGCGGTTTTGTCAGTTTTAGTCTTGGTTTGTCCTGTGTTTTGTCGTGATATCATTCTGGAGGAACGTTGTATCATTTTTTAATGCATGCATTTCTAAATGACAATAAACGAGGACTGAGTGTCCTCATAATCTAATCTAATCTAAGTGAACTTGCAGGTAGAGCTGGTGGTGAGGAGGCAAGTGCAAAGTTAGCATTCATCTCAAGAGGTTTAGGACATAAGAACAAGGATGTGATGCTGAGGCTTTATAAGGCATTGGTGAGGCCCCATCTTCAGTATTGTGAACAGTTTTGGGCTCCTCATGTAAGAAAAAATGTGCTGGCATTGGAGTGGGTTCAGAGGAGGTTCACAAGTATGATCCCAGGAATGAAAGGGTTATCATATGAGGAACATTTGATCGCTCTAGGTCTGTACTCACTGGAATTTAGAAGGATGAGGGGGAGATCTCATTGAAACCTTTAGACATGGTGGATGTGGAAAGGATGTTTCCCATGGTGGTGGGAGCCTAGGACAAGAGGGCACAGCCTCAGGATAGAGGGGCGTCCATTTAAAACAGAGTTGTGGGGAAATTTCTTTAGCCATAGGGTGGCGAATTTGTGGAATTTGTTACCACAATCAGCTGTGGGGGCTGGGTTTTTGGATGTATTTAAGGCCAAGATTGATAGGTTCTTGATTGGGCACAGCATCAAAAGTTACGAGGGGAAGGCTGGGGAGTGGGGCTGAGAAGAAGACTAAAGGATCAGCCATGATTGAATGGCAGAGTAGACTCGACGGGTCAGATGGTCTGATTCTACTCTTATGGCCTTATGGTCTTACACCTCTTCCTATCCTGTCACTTGTAAAAATGCTATTCTCTTCCCATCTCCACAGCATCTGTTCTCAAGATAAGGCTTTCCATTCCAGAACATCTGAGATGTCCTCCTCCTTCAAAAAACAGGGTTTTCCTTCCTCTCTCATTGATGCTGCCCTCACCTGCATCTCCTCCATTTCCCAGACAACCACCCTCACCTCATCTTCCTGATGCCATAATAGAGATGGAGTCCCCTTGTCCTTATCTACCCCCTCATCCAGCAGATGCATGAGAACCTTATCCACAGATTCCTCCCTTGCACACCACTTGGAAATATATCTCTGTTATTTCATAATCATTGACCTAAATCGTAGAACTCCATGTCCAATAGTGATTGAAGAGAACTGTTTACTGCCTTCTCAGGGCTGGTAAGGAATAAGCAAAATTGTTGGCTTTGGCAGTGATGCCCGTATAAGTTAGTATAAAGGATAATCTAGTTTAAAAATATATAATTGAAGAACTGCAGATGTTGTTCCCAAATGAACAACATTATTTATATTTAATTTCTCATGTCAGAGTGGGAGATTATTTAATATTACTAATATCTTGGGTAGATTCTGCTCAGTCACTTCTCCAAACAGCTATCATTCTATTCCTATTTCCCACAATAATCTTGCTTTATAGCCGAACTTCCCAGAAAACACATGGCCTTGGTTTTTTTGCAGCCTTCAGAGCATTGTGTGATGAATGAGCAGAATCCTCTCATGACCCAGGATGCAGAGGCTGCCAAAAAAAAAGCTGACCTTGACAGTGAGCCATAACAAGTTTTTAAAAAAATATCAAGGTTGTCCAACTTGAGGTTGTGATCAGCACCAAATTAGGCAGTCTAAATATGAGTTCCAAATAGCATCAAAAATCATGTATTCAGAAGATAAAGAAACAACCCAGGTCCTTGCTCTATTTCCCTCACAGCCTCTCATTACCCTGTTGGCCCTTTCCCGAATGACTAGCAAATACATCCCTGTAAACTTATCCATCCAAATCCCTTTTGAAGAACAACATGCATTCACCTCCTATCACATTGAGAAATATCTAAGTTTTACTTTGCAAATTCCTTGCCTGATAGCACTTTACCATGCCCTCGACGACTGCTTACTCCTGTTTGCTCAGTGTCAGATGGGCAAAACACACTGGCCTTGCCAGTGACACCCACACCCTACCCCAAGTGAAAGAATTACTTCTCAAGTTCCTTTTAAAATGTTCCCCTTTCATTCTGTCCCTTCACTTTGGACTCCCCTACCCCAGGGAAAAGACCATTACCATCCACTGCATCTGTGCCTTGTATAATTTTAAACAGGTCTACAAGGCCACCCCTCATTCTCCTATGTTCCAAGGAATAATCATCTCATTTGGCCCACCTCTCCATATAAATCAGCCCCCTCAACCAGTTCCACACACACTGCTTTTTAGCATGCAAGGCCCTCTTCCCCTATTATCAAGGGTCATCCTTTGCTCGGTTGCTACTGATTTTTCGGACAAGTGAAATCCAGTTAATTTACTTTCCTGGAGATGCTGGAATCTGGAGCATAGTGAGTTGGGCAGCATCTACGGAGGCAAAGGGGTAGTCAACATCTTGGATCAAGACCCTGCATCAGGTTTAGGAATGGGAAGGGAAAATGACTAATAAATTGGGGACAGGTGAAGCACAAGCTGTGTAGGTGATAGTTAGAAGTGTATGTGGGGGGGGGGCAGGTGATGAAAGATGAAGCCAGGTGGAGGAGAGGATGGGAAAGCTGAAACAAGGGAGAAGAAACGGGAGTATCTCATAAAGTAGCCACCGAGTACATACATTCAGTGGCCATTTTATTAGGCACACTTGTACACCTGCTCATTAATCCAAATATCTAATCAGCCAATCACATAGCAGCAGTTCAAAGCATAAAAGCAAGCAGACATGGTCAAGAGGTACAGTTGTTGTTCATACCAAACATCAGAATGAGGAAGAAATGTGATCTAAGTGACTTTGACCGTGGAATGATTGTTGACGCCAGTCATGTGGTTTGAGTATCTCAGAAACTGCTGATCTCTGGGGATTTTCACACGCAACAGTTTCTAGGGTTTACAGATTGGTGCAAAAACAAAAACAAAAAAATCTAGTGAGCAGCAGTTCTGTGGGCAAAAAATGCTTTTTAATGAGAGAGGTCAGAGATTGGCCGGACTGGATCAAGCTGACAGGAATGCGACAGTAACTCAAATAATCATACAGTACCACAGCAGCAAGAAGACCACACCAGGTTTCACTCCTGTACCTAATAAAGTGGCCACTGAGTGTATATAGGTGACAGGCATATGGAAACAGATGGGGGAGGGCCTAGATAGCAAGCAGCAAGGTTCTGAACAGGGTGAACTGGATGGGAGGGGGTTACCTGAAATAAGAAAGTTCAATGTTCATGGTTACCCTAGCAGACTAAAAGGTGCATTTCTTTCCATTTGAGTCTGGCCTTGATAGCACTGGAGAAGACTGAGGACTGACAGGTCAGTTTGGAATGGGTAGAAAAGTTGAAATAACATGCAGCTGGAAGCTCAGGATGACCATTACAGACAGTGTGCAAGGGAACTACAAGATTGTTGCCTAGTCTGTGCTTAACTTGCAGGAGGGGAAGAACTGGCAGCTCAATATTCCCGCGTTCTGCTTTTTCAGACACCCCAGAGTGGGAGGGAGAGGGGTGGCATTACTGGTCAGGGAAAATGGCATGGCAGTGCTCAGTCAAGGCAGACAAGAGAACTCGTCTAGTGAGGCTTTATGGGTGGAAATGAGGAAGGCATGACCACATTAATGAGGCTATATCATAGACCACCTCAAGTCCACAGGACTTATAGGAACAAATTTGTAGAGATTGCAGGCTTTTGCAAGAAACATAAGGTTGTTATAGTTGGTAATTTTAACTTTCCACATACTGACTGGGACTCCAATACTGTGAAAGGACTAGAAGTTTTTGAGTTAGTAAAATGTGTTCAGGAAAGTTTCCTTAATCAGTATACAGAAATCCCAATGAGAAAGTGCGCGATACTTGATCTGCTATTAAACATGAGACAGGAAGGTACAGAAGTTTGTGTAGGGGAACACTTTGCATCTAGTGATCATAATGCCATTCGTTTCCAAAAAGATGGGTCTGTTCCGTAGGTTGAGATTCTAAATTGGAGAAAGGCCAGTTTTGATGGTATCAGAAAGGATCTGGCAAGTATGGATTGGGAGAGGGTGTTTTCTGGCAAAGGAGTACTTGGTAAGTGGGAAGCTTTCAAAAGTGAAATTTTGAGAGTACAAAGCTTGGATGTGCCTGACAGAATAAAAGATAAAGATAACAGGTGAGGCAAAGCAGCAGCAAGATCAAGGACCCCATCCAGATTACAGAGGAGGAGGTGTTTGCTGTCTTGAGGCAAATTCAGACATCCCACCTCTCCTGGAAGTTCTGGGAGTCTCCCGCATATTAATAGTAGCTCCCTGATGCCCGTAAATTATATACAGTATCACGGAAATCAATTTTTTTGACAGTGAGTGAGAGAAAGCGAGACAGAGCGCGAGAGCAACCACGAGAGAGAGCACGCACGCAAGAGAGAGCGAGAGCAAGCAAGCGAGCGAGAGAGCGAGAGAGAAAGCAAGCGAGAGCACACAAGCAAGAGAGCGAGAGAAAAAGCAGCGAGAGCGCTTGAGAGCGCGTGAGCGACCATGAGAGAGAGAAAGAGAGAGAGAGAGAGCGAGCGAGAGCGCGCGAGCGACCACGAGAGAGAGAGAGAGAGCGAGCGAGAGCGCGCAAGCGACCACGAGAGAGAGAGAGAGAGAGAGAGAGAGAGAGAGAGAGCGAGCGAGAGAGAGAGAGAGCGAGAGCACGCCATTGCAGAGTGTTCCAAAAAATATATAAAACATACGTCACCCCAGGCTACACTAAAGTGTACCCCTGCCTAATAGGGGTCAAAATAATGACAGTGTTGCTCGCTGCACTGTTTACAACAGTGACTTTTCTATTGCCCATGGTGGGTTAAAATGTAAAAGACATGTTGAGGTGAGTTTAACAGGTATCATTCGTTCATTAGCATAACTAACATTATTTAAACCAGCTGGCCAGCTGCTAAGGAGCTACTCTATTGCAGACATCCCACTTCTCCCGGGAGTCTCCCGCAAATTGATGGTGCTACTTCCCTGAAATGAGTTTTTGCAGGGTGGGATGTCTGCAAATTAGGGCGGATAAATCCCCAGGGCTTGACAATATGTTTCCTTGGACCCTGTGGCAGTCAAGTGCAGAAATTGTAGGGGCCCTAGCAGAGATATTTGAATCATAAACACAAAATAATCTGCAGATGCTGGAATCAAAGTAACACTTACAGTACGCTGGAGGAACTCAGCAGATCGGGCAGCATCAGTGGAAACGATGAGTTGATGTTTCGGGCCGGATCCCTTCATCAGGACTGAAGAATGAAAGAGGGAGAAGGATTTGATGAAAGGATTTTCTTCAAATCCTTCCCCCTCCTTCATTCTCCAGTCCTGACGAAGGGTTCCGGCCCGAAACGTTGACTCATCGTTTCCACTGATGCTGCCCGACCTGCTGAGTTCCTCCAGCGTACTGTAAGAGGTATTTGAATCATCCTTGGGTACAGGTGAGGCACTGGAGGATTGGAGGATAGCTAATGTTGTCCTGCTGTTTAAGAAAAACTCTAAAAATAAACCAGGAAATTATAGGTCGGAGAGCCCAACATCAATAGTGGGAAAGTTATTTGAAGGGATTCTAAAGGACTAGATAAATGAGTATTTGGATAGACATGGACTGATTATGGATAGTCAACATGGCTTTGTCTAACCAGTCAAGGAGGGTACCAGGAAAGTTGATGAAGGTCAGACAGTAGATGTTGTCTAAATGGATTTTAGTAAGGTATTTGACAAGGTCCAGCATGGGTAGTTGGTCAAGAAGGTTCAGTTGCTTGGCGTTCAAGATGAGGTAGTGAATTGGATTGGACATTGGCTTCGTGGGAGAAGCCAGAGAGTGGTAGTGGATGGCTGCCTCTCTGACTGGAGGCCTGTGACTAGTGGAGTGCCACAGGGCTCAGTGTTGGGTCCTTCGTTGTTTGTCATCTACATCGATGATCTGTATGATAATGTGGTTAACTGGATCAGCAAATTTGAGGATGACACCAAAATTGGGGATGTAGTGGACAGTGAGGAAGGCTATCAGAGCTTACAGAGGGATCTGGACCAGCCAGGAAAAATGGGTTGAAAAATGGCAGATGGAATTTAATGCAGACAAATGGAAGTGTTGCACTTTGGTCGGATCAACCAGGGTATGCCCTACACAGTGAACGGTAGGGCACTGAGGAGTGTATCTAAGGGATCTGGAAATACAGGCCCGTAATTCATTGAAAGTGGTGGCACAGGTAGATAGGATTATAAAGAAAGTTTTTGGTACATTGACCTTCACAAATCAAAATATTGAGTACAGAAGATTGCATAGAAACATAGAAACATAGAAAATAGGTGCAGGAGTAGGCCATTCGGCCCTTCGAGCCTGCACCGCCATTTATTATGATCATGGCTGATCATCCAACTCAGAACCCCGCCCCAGTCTTCCCTCCATACCCCCGGACCCCCGTAGCCACAAGGGCCATATCTAACTCCCTCTTAAATATAGCCAATGAACTGGCCTCAACTGTTTCCTGTAGCAGAGAATTCCACAGATTCACCACTCTCTGTGTGAAGAAGTTTTTCCTAATCTCGGTCCTAAAAGGCTTCCCCTCTATCCTCAAACTGTGGCCCCTTGTTCTGGACTTCCTCAACATTGGGAACAATCTTCCTGCATCTAGCCTGTCCAATCCCTTTAGGATTTTATACGTTTCAATTAGATCCCCCCTCAATCTTCTAAATTCCAACGAGTACAAGCCCAGTTCATCCAGTCTTTCTTCATATGAAAGTCCTGCCATCCCAAGAATCAATCTGGTGAACCTTCTTTGTACTCCCTCTATGGCAAGGATGTCTTTCCTCAGATTAGGGGACCAAAACTGCACACAATACTCCAGGTGTGGTCTCACCAAGGCCTTGTACAACTGCAGTAGTACCTCCCTGCTCCTGTACTCGAATCCTCTCGCTATAAATGCCAGCATACCATTCGCCTTTTTCACCGCCTGCTGTACCTGCATGCCCACTTTCAATGACTGGTGTATAATGACACCCAGGTCTCGTTGCACCTCCCCTTTTCCTAATTGGCCACCATTCAGATAATAATCTGTTTTCCTATTTTTGCCACCAAAGTGGATAACTTCACATTTATCCACATTAAATTGCATCTGCCATGAATTTTCCCACTCACCCAACCTATCCAAGTCACCCTGCATCCTCTTAGCATCCTCCTCACAGCTAAGACTGCCACCCAGCTTCGTGTCATCCGCAAACTTGGAGATGCTGCATTTAATTCCCTCATCCAAGTCATTAATATATATTGTAAACAACTGGGGTCCCAGCACTGAGCCTTGCGGTACCCCACTAGTCACCACCTGCCATTCTGAAAAGGTCCCGTTTACTCCCACTCTTTGCTTCCTGTCTGCTAACCAATTCTCCACCCACACCAATACCTTACCCCCAATACCGTGTGCTTTAAGTTTGCACCCTAATCTCCTGTGTGGGACCTTGTCAAAAGCCTTTTGAAAATCCAAATATACCACATCCACTGGTTCTCCCCTATCCACTCTACTAGTTACATCCTCAAAAAATTCTATGAGATTCGTCAGACATGATTTTCCTTTCACAAATCCATGCTGACTTTGTCCGATCATTTCACCGCTTTCCAAATGTGCTGTTATCACATCCTTGATAACTGACTCCAGCAGTTTCCCCACCACCGACGTTAGGCTAACCGGTCTATAATTCCCCGGTTTCTCTCTCCCTCCTTTTTTAAAAAGTGGAGTTACATTAGCCACCCTCCAATCCTCAGGAACTAGTCCAGAATCTAATGAGTTTTGAAAAATTATCACTAATGCATCCACTATTTCTTGGGCTACTTCCTTAAGCACTCTAGGATGCAGACCATCTGGCCCTGGGGATTTATCTGCCTTCAATCCCTTCAATTTACCTAACACCACTTCCCTACTAACATGTATTTCGCTCAGTTCCTCCATCTCACTGGACCCTCTGTCCCCTACTATTTCTGGAAGATTATTTATGTCCTCCTTAGTGAAGACAGAACCAAAGTAATTATTCAATTGGTCTGCCATGTCCTTGCTCCCCATAATCAATTCACCTGTTTCTGTCTGCAGGGGACCAACATTTGTCTTTACCAGTCTTTTCCTTTTTACATATCTATAAGAGCTTTTACAGTCCGTTTTTATGTTCCCTGCCAGTTTTCTCTCATAATCTTTTTTCCCCTTCCTAATTAAGCCCTTTGTCCTCCTCTGCTGAACTCTGAATTTCTCCCAGTCCTCAGGTGAGCCACTTTCTCTGGCTAATTTGTATGCTTCTTCTTTGGAATTGATACTATCCCTAATTTCTCTTGTCAGCCATGGGTGCACTACCTTCCTTGATTTATTCTTTTGCCAAACTGGGATGAACAATTGTTGTAGTTCATCCATGCAACCTTTAAATGCTTGCCATTGCATATCCACCGTCAATCCTTTAAGTGTCATTTGCCAGTCTATCTTAGCTAATTCACGTCTCATACCTTCAAAGTTATCCCTCTTTAAGTTCAGAACCTTTGTTTCTGAATTAACTATGTCACTCTCCATCTTAATGAAGAATTCCACCATATTATGGCATGTTATGTTGAAGTTGGACAAGGCGTTGATGAGGCCTAATTTGGAGTATTGTGTGCAGTTTTGGTCACCTATGTACAGGAAAGATATAAATAAGGTTGAAAGAATACAGAGAAAAATTACAAGGATGCTGCTGTGACTGGAGGAGTTATAAGGAAAGGTTGACTAGGTTTGGACTTTATTCCTTGGAATGTAGAAGGCAGAAGGGAGATTTGATAGAGGTATACAAAATTATGAAGGGTATAGATAGAGTTAATGCAAGCAGGCTTTTTCCACTGAGGTTGGATGGGACTACAGGTAGAGGTCATGGATTAAGGATGAAAGGTGAAAAGATTAAGGGGAATATGAGGGGAAACTTCTACCCTCAGAGGGTCATCAGAGTGTGGAATGAGCTGCCACTGCAAGTGGTGCATGCAAGCTCAATTTCAACGTTTAAGAGTAGTTTGGATAAGTACATGGATGGCTATGGTCTGGGTACAGATTGATGGGAGTCGGCAGTTTTAAAGGTTCAGCATGGAATCGAAGGTTCAAAGCACCTGTTTCAGTGTTCTATTTTTCTATGACTCTATTTCTCCAATACAAAGGAGGGCACATTTACTTCACTGCTTGATATCATGTTGCCATAATGCTGTTTTATGAAAGAACACCTCTGTCCTCATTTCATACTGTAAGTTCAAAAATTATTATCATGTGTAATTAATCAAAGAGAAATATTGATTCCTTTGCATGTGCAAACAAGGTATTGTCATTGTAAGACTGGTGTGTCTTGTATCAGATGGTTTGGTGGAGGCCGCTGTTAGGATATGATCCTCTCATATCCCTTTTGCCAATCAACTGTCCAGCTCTTGGCTCCAACCCTCCCCCTCCTGTCTTCTCCTATCATTTTGGATCTCCCTCTCCCCCTCCCACTTTCAAATTTCTTACTCACTCTTCCTTCAGTTAGTCCTGATGAAGGGTCTCAGCCTGAAACGTCGACTGTACCTCTTTTTAGAGATGCTGCCTGGCCTGCTGCGTTCACCAGCAACTTTTATGTGTGTTGCTTGAAATTCCAGCATCTGCAGATTTCCTCGTGTTTGAGTTTAAAGGAGTTTGATTTTTGAACAGAGTTTGGACTCTGAACCATCATGAAGAGTTACTATTGGTGTCTATAATCTTTTGTGAAGAAATTTTATGAGAAAATGAAGCAATAGAAGAGAGCAGCTCGACAACAACCAAAGTTGTTTCAGATTAGAGTCAGCACTAATTTTGGAGCAGGATTAGACTTCAACTGAGGAATGCATCTGTACTGAAGTAGTGAGTACTCTCATACTCAATGCGGTAAGTGGAATGTTACCACAAGTGTCACAATTACCGTCTGGATTGAGAAGATTTATCAAGTGCTTTGTTGATCTAAACTGTTTGTTGAATTATGAGAATCTACTTAAACTTTAACTGAAAAAACAAAGATAGCTTGAATCAGAAAAGTAAGTTATAGCAAAGAATATTATTCCCTATCTACTGGTAAAATAAAGATTGGCTGAATTAAATTGCAATCCTAATGCAAAATATGATGACAACTTGGAAACTGATTTAAACTATGGTATATGTTACAAATTTCACCATACATTTCTAGATAAAGATTTTATGAAAATATCAATCTTTAGAAAGAGGACTCCAGTGATGTACATTCTGAAGCCTAACAAGTGGTTGAGAGAAACATCATTCGCATGTTCTAGTTTTAGAAAGAAATCACACATGGAAGATATTTTAGGAGTACTTTGAAGTCCATTGAGAAATTGGTAATGGCACTTCCTGTCATGATTCATCCTCATTGAGATTTAATTTCTATATCATATTCAGTAGATATGATGATATCGTCAACACGTGTTTTTGACGTAGAAATTGGATTCAAAAGGTCCCATCTGCACCCACTGTTAAATGGGGAGCAGTATGTTATTGAAAAGGTCCCTGCTGCAGCACCAAACAAGCGTGTCAGAGCCCTACCGAAAGTTGGGAGGGAGAGAATGAAAAAAAAGCAGCTTCGGGTAAGGCCAGTCTTTCTCAGCTGCACAGGTGCAGAGGCCTACTGAACGTCAGAGTGATTAAACTCAGTGCTAAACTCAGCAGCAAATAAAAGCAAGGTAGGGTCAAGCAGAGTGGCCATTGTCGGAGTGTGCCAGTGAACGAGTGGGAAGGCTTTGGCTTAACAGGCTTTGGCATGAACAGGTGGAGGCTCACATAAGACAAGGTAAGCTTTTTTTTTAGTACAGAGTAGTCAGGATGGAATGATCCTCCTGTTGGATGTGGGAGTTCGGCATACCTGAAGGTTTCCCTGATGACCACATTTGCAGTAAGTGCATCCATCTTCAGCTTCTGAGTGGGTCAAGGAGTTGGAGCTGGAGTTGGATGTACTCAGGATCATCCAGGAGTCTGAAGAAATTATAGACAAGACTTTTGAAGAGGTGGTCACACCCAGAGTACAGGCTTCAGACAGTAGATAGGTGACCACCAGGAGAGGTAAGGATATTAAGCAGTCAGTGCAGGTTTCCCTGTGGCTATTCCCCTCAGCAACAAGTATACCCCTTTGGATACTGATGGGGCGGGGGGGGGGAATGACTCATCAGGGCACAGCAGCAGCAGCCAGGCCAGTGGCTCTGTGGCCTGCTCCGAGACTCAGCAGGGAAGGGTAAAGTCAGCCAATGTGGTAGTGATAGTTGACTCGAGAGTAAGGGGTCAGACAGGAGATTCTGTAGCCGCTAAAGAGATACCAGGATGGTGTGTTGCCTTCGAGGTGCTGGGGTCCATGATGTATCAGAGTGGCTGCAAGGTATTCTCAATGGGAAGGTGAACAGCCAGAGGACATGCTGTATATTGGCACCAATTACATGGGCAGAAAAGGGGAAGAGGTCCTATGCAGTGAGTATATAGTTAGGGAAGAGGCTGAAGAGTAAGATCTCCAAGGTTGTGTAATGCCCTGGCTAAGATATCTACTGCTATGCTGTGAGGCATTTCATTTTAGTAGGTGACAGTAGTAATCTCCAGATTTCTCCCAATGTCATGGACTAGTGCGGGTAGCAATGGGATGATAGCACAGATGAACGTGTGGCAGAGGAGATGGTTTCGGGGTTTCTAGTTCTTGTATCATTGGAACCTTTTCTGGGGAAAGGGTGACCTGTACTAGAGGGATGGGTTGCACATGAACTGAACAGGAACCAATATCCCGGCCGGGAGGTTTGTTGATGCTACTTGGGAGGATTTAAACTAGTTTTACAGGGGGTTGGGAACTGGAGTCCCAGGCCACTAAATGAAGGATTGGACAGGAAAGCAGATGTCAGGATATGTACTGAAAGACAAAATCAAAATTACAGTTATGATAGTTTGAGGTGTTTATATTTTAATGTTAGGAGTATTATGGGTAAAGTTGATGAATTTAGACCATGGATCAGTAGATGGAACTATGCTGTTGCGGCCATTAGATAGATAGATACTTTATTGATCAGAAGGGAAATTACAGTGTTACGAGCATTCCAAGTGCGTGGATGTACAGATATTAGATGAGAAGTAAGAAAGAATAAAAATAAGTTACCTTAAAAATAAAATGTACAAGATTTACGAGTCAAAAACTACAAGATCACTTCCTCGGCTATAGGTGGACTCATTATAGAGCCTAATGGCAAAGTAAAAGTGACCTCATATAGTGCTCTTTGGAGCAGTGCGGTTGTCTTAGTCTGTTTAGCCAAAGTGGCATGCAGAGGGTGAGAAACATTGTCCAGAATTTCCAGGATTTTCCATAGGGCCCTTTGATCTACCACAGTCTCCAGTGTGTCCAGTTTGACTCCTATAACAGAGCCAGCCTTTCTAATCAGTTTATTCAGCCTCTTGGAATCACCCGTCAAAGTCAGCACACCACCGCACAGAGGATTGTACTGGCAACAACAGATTGGTAGGGCATATGAAGGAAAGGCTTGGACCTCAATCTCCTCAGGAAGTAGAGGCAAATCTGGCCTTTCTTGTACACAGAATCTGTGTTGGTACTCCACTCAAGTCTTCATCCAGGTGCACCCCCAGGTATTTGTAGGTCTTCACCACATCCACATCCTCACCATCAATACTAACAGGGAGCAGTGCAGGCTTGGTCTTCCTAAAGACCATCACCATCTCCTTTGTCTTACTGATGCTGAGCTACAGATGATTCAGCTTGGACCATTTGACAAAGTCCTCCACCAGGGCCCTGTATTCATCCTCCTGTCCTCCCTTCATACATCCGACTATTGTTGAGTCATCAGAGAATTTCTGCAGATGACATAACTCAGTGTTGTAACTAAAGTCCGAGGTACCGAGGTACACAGGGTAAACAGGAAGGAAGCCATTACAGTCCCCTGTGGTGCCCCAGTGCTGCTTATAGCCATGTCCGACTCAAGCTCTGAAGATGCACAAACTGTGGTCTGCCAGTCAGGTAGTCCATTATCCAGGATAAATTGGAAGAGCCAACCTGCATCAAATGGAGCTCTTCCCCCAGCAATGAGGGCTGCATGGTATTGAAGGCATTTATATCAAAAAACATGATTCTCACAGTGCTGTCCTGATTATTCAAATGGGAGTAGGCTCTGTTCGGCAGGTAGATGACAGCATTGTCGCCTCCAATGTGCCCCTGGTAGGCAAACTGCAGGGGACTGAGGGCAGATCTGACTAGAAACTTGGTTGAGAGAGGGGCAGGAATGGGTGATTAATGTATCAGGTTTTCAAAGTTTGAGAAAAATAGGGAAGGAAGTAAAAGGGGGTGGGGAGGGGAAGGTTGCACTATTAATCATGGACAATATCACAGCTGCACTTAGGAGAGACAAAATAGAGGGATCAGGCACCGAGTCTATTTGGTGGAACTCAGGAATAGGAAGGGTGCAATCACAATAATGGGATTGTACTACAGACCCCCTAACAGCCACTGAAACTTTAAGGAACAGATATGTAAACAGGTTAAAGAAATGCGTAAAAATAACAGGGTTGTTATCATGGGGGATTTCAATTTCCCTAATGTAAACTGGGACCTTTTGTAGCGCAAGGGGTTTAGGTGGGGCAGAATTTGTTAAGTGTGTCCTGGAGGGTTTCTTAAATCAGTACGTGTACGGTCCAATGAAATGAGGGAGACATACTGGACTTGGTGTTCGATAATGAACCTGGCCAGGTGACTGAGCTTTCAGTGGGTGAGCAGTTCAAAAAAGTTCAAAGTCAAATTTATTATCAGAGTACATACATGTCACCATATACAACCCTGAGATTCTTTTTCTTGTGAGCATACTGAGCGAATCTATAAAATAGTAACCGTAAACAGGATCAATAAACAACAAACTGTGCAAATGCAAATATAAATAAATAACAATAAATAACGAGAGCATGAAATAACAAGATAAAGAGTCCTTAAAGTGAGACCATCAGTTGTGAGAACACCAGAAATACAATGAGTGTAGTTATTCCCTTCTGTTCAAGAGCCTGATGGTTGAGGGTAGTAATTGTTCTTGAACCTGGTGGTGTGAGTCCTGAGGCTCCTGTACCTTCTACCTGATGGCAGCAGTGAGAAAAGATCATGGCCTGGGTGGTGAGGATCTTTGATGATGGAGGCTGCTTTTCTACAGTGCTTCATTTAAATGTGTTCAATACTTGGGAGGAATTACAAGTGATGTACTGGGCTGAATCCATTACCTTTTGTCGGAGTTTCTGCTCAAAGGTGTTTGTGTTCCCATACCAATACCCATATAATGCAGCCAGTCAGCACACTTTCCACCACATTTCTATAGAAGTTTGCTAAGATTTTTGATGACATGCTGAATCTCCGCAGACTCCTGAGGAAGTAGAGGCGCTGTCATGCTTTCTTTTGCAATTACATTTATATGATGGTCCAGGACAGGTTCTGTGAGATAGTGACACCCGGGAATTTAAAGTTACTGACCCTCTCTTGCTCTGATCCTCCAATGTGGCAGAGGAGGCGGAGTGAAGTTAAGATGGCGCTAAACGACGACTCCTTTGCTTGCTTCTTCGGAAACAGCTCTATTTGCATCTTTAATATCTTTACTTTTCCCTTTCAGGGTTCTTTTGAAGACCCTGTCCAGGAGTTACACACAGGCTTCGGTTCTTTCTGGAAATGGGACCCGTTCTCAGGGTTTCAGGACTGGCTGTTGTTCAGCACGCCAAGGGTTCGGCCTGAGAGTCCGGCTTGAATTTGGAAGCCTAAGATCTCGGGGCTCTGGAGACGGGTGGACCGAGGGTCGGTGTCATGGCAGGAGACCCGTGTGTCGTCGGGGGAGTCGGAAAATCTTCTGTTGTGTGCCTGAAGACCTGAGGTCTTTGCAATCTTCAGGCACGGAGCTCGAGAAAAGTGACATGACGGACTTTTAACATCGTAAACCAGCGAGTTATTTGTTATGTCTCCCTACTCGCTGGGAAAATGGGGACACCTCCCTCTCCCTTATTAGGGAGGGAGAGAGCCTGTGTGATGTTGAATGCTGGGTGAAACGCGATGTCTTTGGGGTAACTGCAAGTCTGTGTCTTTGCTATTGCTTTGCTCACACTTGAGTGCTCAGTGTGGGTGCCAATGCTTGTTTTTTTTGCTGGTGGGGGCAGTGGGGGTATCATTGCTTGGTGCTGCTTACGTGCAGGCTGGAGGGGAAACAGGGGGGGAGTTTTGGGGTTCTCACATTTAACTGTCGTTCATTCTTTGGGGCACTTCTCTGTTTTCGTGGATGCTTGCAAGGAAAAACCATTTCAGGATGTATATTGTATACATTTCTCTGACATTAAGTTGGACCTTTGAGTACTGGCTTATGGACCTTGGGTTTCCCTCTCCTGAAGCCTACAATCAGTTCTTTGGTCTTATTGACATTGTGTGCGACGTCACTGTCACGACACCACTCAGCCAAACTTTCAATCTTCCTCCTTTTATGCTGATTCATCACCGCCCTTGATATGACCCACAGTAGTGGTGTCATCAGCAAACTTGGTATATGGTGTTGGAGCTGTACTTTCACGGTCATGGGTGCAAGGTAAGTAGAGTAGTGGTGCTTCTGTGCTGATGGAGATCGTGGAGGAGATGTTTTTTGCCAATCTGAACTGACTGGGGTCTGCAAGTAAGAAAATCCGGGATCCAATTGCACAAGGGGCTATTGAGGTCCAGGTCTTGGAGTTTACTGATTAGTTTTGAGGGGATGATGGTATTAAATGCTGAGCTGTAATCAATAAAGAGCATCCTGACGTTTGCATCCTTGCGGTCTGGATGTTCCAGGGTTGTGTGAAGAGCCGATGAGGTGGAGCAACTAGGAAACGGTGACCATTTCTTTTCTGGCAAGTCCACATCAGACATGTGTTTAAAGATCAATTGCACAGAGTACAGGAAAGGTATTTTCCTGTTAGAAGGAAGGACAGCATGAAAAGATAAGAGAAGCTTGGATGTCCAGAGAGGTGATGAATTTAGTCAAGAAGAAAAGTATGTAAAGCTTCAGAAGTTAGGATCAAATGGAGCACATGAGGATCATAAAGAAGGCAGAAAAGAAATAAAGAAGGGAATTAGGAAAGCTAGAAGAGGCCAGTAGGATTAAGGTGATTCTATACATACATCAAAAGCAAGAGGATAACTAGGGAGAGGGTAGGACTGTTTAAGGATAAAGAGGGAGACATTTCCTTAGATGCAGCAATGTGAATGGGGTATTTGATGAGTACTTTGCTTCAGTATTAATCAAGGAAAAGGAACATGGAGGACCAGGATGTCAGTGCTGTGTGTATAAATATGTTAGAGCATTTAGAGCTCAAGGTGGAGGAAGTGTTGGGTCTCCTAGTGAGTATTAAGTGGATAAGAGCACGGGGCCTAATGGGATTTACTCCAGGTTATTAAAGGAGGCAAGAGATGAGATTGCTGGGGCCTTGACCAATATCTTTGTGTCCTCTCTAGGTACAGGTAAGGTCCCGGAGGATTGGTGAGCAGCTAATGTTGTACCTCTGTTTAAGAAGGGAACAAAGGAAGATCCTGGGAAATATAGACTGGTGAGTCTCACGTCAGTTGTAGGGAAATTTCTGGAGAAAATTCTTAGGGATAGGATGTATGAACATTTGGAAACTCATGGTCTACCTAGGGAGAGCCAGCATGGCTCTGTGCAGGGCAGGTCGTGCCTTACCAACTTGATTGAATTTTTGGTAAGGTGACAAGAGATATTGATGAAGGTAGAGTAGTGGCAGTGCATTTGACAAAGTTCCTCATGGGAGGCTAATTCAGCAGATTAGGATGCAGCGAACCCACAGTGAATTGGCGTTTGGATTCAGATCTGCCTGTGCATAGAAGGCAGAGGGTAGAGGTCAAGGGGAGTTATTCAAGCTGGAGGTCTGTAATTAGTTGTGTTCCACAGGGATCTGTGCCGGGACCTCTGCTGACTGTGATGTTTATACAGTAACTGACCTGGATAAAGTCAGTGGATATGTGGGTTAGTAAGTTTGCGGATGATACCAAGATTGGTGGAGTTGTGGATAGCGTAGATAGAAGACAGGTAGCATACAGTGTAATATAGACGAGTTGCAGATATGGGCAGAGAAATGGCATATGGAGTTTAACCCAGATAGATGTGAGGTGCTGCAGCTTGGTAGGGCAAATGCAAGGAGACAGTACACTGTTAAGGGCAAGATCCTTAACAGTGTTGCTGATCAGAGAGATCTTGGGATCCAAGTTCATAACTCCATGAAAGTGGCTACAAAGATTGATAAGGTGGTTAAGAAGACTTTTGGAATACTTGCTTTTATTAGTCAATGCATTGAGTTCAAAAGTGAAGAAGTTATGCTCCAACTTTATAAAACTCTGGATAGGCCACATCTAGAGAATTGTATACAGTTCTGGTCGCCCAACTACAGGAAAAATGTTGAGGCTTTGGAGAGGGCGCAGAAGAGTTTTACAAGGATTCTGCCTGGTTTAGAGGGCATGTGCTATCATGAGAGGCTGGATAATCTTGGGTTGTTTTCTTCAGAGTGGTAGAGGCTGAGAGGAGATCTGATAGAAGTGTTCAAGATTATGATAGAGTAGATGGGGAGTATGTTTCCCAGGGTAAAAATGTCTAATACCAGAGAGGGTAGAGGCAGTGAAAGTGAGAGGTGGTAGGTTCAAAGGGAATATGAGGGGTAATTTTTTTTGTTCAGGCATAGTGGGATACCTGGAATGCGCTGCCTGGTATGGTGGTAGAGACAAATACATTAGAGGCTTTTAAGAGACAATTGGATAGGCAGATGGATATGAGGAAGATGGAGGGATGTGGACATTGTATAGGTAGGAGGGATTAGTGTTTGGGTGTCCTGCTGGTTCGAAGGGCCTGTTCTTGAGTTGTACTGTTCTATGTTCTAATGCTGATTGAGCTACCCCTATTTGTCGTCACGTATAACACATTTGAACCCAGGCAGGACGAAGGTAACAGCACCTCTGAACTGTGCACGTCAATATAAGATCTTTTGCAGCCCTGATGGACCGGTTACTCTCAGTGACAGTGGCCCAGATCACAGCAGAGGTCATTCGGCTTCTCTGTAGTAAGCATGGCAGAGAAAAACCAGGGGGCTCTATCGCTGTGGCAACGCTCCCACGACATTCCCCTCCACTGCCGCCACTCGCAGTTCTGCACAATCTTCCTTCATCTACACGGCAGCCATGGAAGTAAGTGTAAGTGGAGTAGATATGCACCCCAGCAGAGGTGCATCTAATTTGTGGTCTACTGTGGTCTGCTTGTAGCTGTAAATAGAAAGCACAACTAAATGTAAATGATCACAAAACCATCCCCTAAAGCACAGATGCTCCAAACTCAAACTGTTGGGACAAATCACAGCTTCTACATAGCATAAAAAAAGTGGATGAAATCCATACTTGAAGTTTGGATTTCCAGCTTTGTTGCTTTATGCTAGTCTGTGACCTCTTATAATTATAGAATACTAATTTGTATATTTAATACAGAGGCCTCACAATGTTGCTATTCTTTTGAAAGCTGCTACGATTTATTAACCTACAATTTATTATTATCTGTGGAATTCTCTGCCCAATGAAGCAGTGGAGGCTACTTCAGTAAATATATTTATCACAAGGTTGGATAGATTTTTGCATAGAAGAGGAATTAAGGGTTATGGGGAAAAGGCAGGTAGGTGGAGATGAGTCCATAGCCAGACCAGTCATGATCTTATTGAATGGTGGAGCAGGCTGGACGGGCCGGATGGCCTACTGCTGCTCCTATTTCTTAGGTTCTTATGTAATCCCATATTGATTGGAAGCCACAGGATACGTCTATTCAAGGATATAACCACTGACCAAATTCTGATTGGATCCTATGCACACCCCCACCATTGTTTGAAAAAAGATTGCTAATAAAAATCCAAATATCTTCTTTGGACACGTAAAAGTAAAAGGATAATAAGAGAAACGGATCCAATGAAGGACCATAAAGGAGTTCTATTCATGGAGATAGTTAGTTCTTAAAGAGTATTTTACAAAGTCTTTCGAGGATGTTACTGGAGTCTCAGAAAGAAGATGAACTTGACAGACCCTTTGCTTAATGGTAGTGGTCCATGGCATAAAAAAAGTTGGTAATCCTTGACCTCAATGGCCTAAAATTGGATGAAGGGGAAGTACAAGAAAGGCTTAAAGTGGAAAAATTACCTGATTCAAATAGGAGGTAGCCTGCATTTCCAAGGGAGATAACGATAGATATTGCAGAGACGTTGGCTGTATACTTCCAAACAGATGTAAACACTGGGTGGTGAGCAAGGGCTGAAGAATTGTAAATTTTAAACCTTGTTTGAAAGGAGGTATAAGCAAACAGATCAACAACACTTGGTCAGTTTACATTCAGTAGCAGGAAACTTGGAGACGGTAATCAGGGAGTGAGTTCACAATCACTCGGACAAGTGCAAATAGATTAGGGAAAACAAGCATGGTTTTGTTAAAGACAAATCATATATAACTAACCTGATAGCACTTCTTTGTGAGATAATAGAATTATTGAGAGAAATGATTGATATGATGCATATAGCCTTCCAAAAGGCATTTGGCAAAATGCCACATAGGCATTACGTAATAAAATAGGCAGCATAATTGTGGACAGAAAATTGCACAATAAACAAGAAACAGTTTTTTTAGTGACAAGAAGAGTATTTCACAGGATCACAGCTTTTATTGTAGTTATAAGAATGGATTAAAGCCAACTGGTGGTGTAGTGGCATCTGCACTGGGCTTTGAGGTGAGTGGTCCCAGATTCCAATCTGGCTGGCTTCCTGCACACTTTCCTTCTAGCCACCCAGCCTCATCAAAAAACAGACAAATGCTAAGGAGACAGCAAGGTGCCTCAAGGTCACTACTTTTTAATGTTTCTTTAATTGTGCATATGATTTTTTTGTGTTCTTTCGCTGAGCAGTGGTGAACCATCTGATTGGCCTATCAGAGTTCTCTCTGGGAACTTGTTGCCTCGATCAGCATTTCTGATCTGGCTATTGTTCACGATTGCACTTAATGAAAAAAAGGGCGTGGAGAAGAACAACAATATGAATAGACTGGAGAAGCTGGGCACAAACTTGGAACAGAGGAGATTGTGTGTGGATCTGATTTAAAATGACAGTGCAAAATCATGGAGGGCTGAAACAGAGTGGATAGATAGAAATTGACTGAGGGATAGGAACAAGAGGAATGTAGTAAAGGAGACTGGCAAAAGAACCAAAAATAATGCATGGGACAAGAGTAAGTGGTTAGTGTCCGGAATGCACTGCTGGGGAAGCAGTGAGGTGAGATTCGGCTGCAGTTTTCAAGAGGTCTCTGGATAAATAATTGAGGACAACTTGTTGCAGCATCATGAATGGGGGGGGGGGGGCAGGCATTGGCTGGATTGCTCTGACGTGGATCTCCATGGCTGTGTTATAACCTTTCTGTGGTTTTTCTTAGATGTTGGAATTGCAGTTTTTTTAAACATTTAGTGAAGTTTTTATGTTATAAATCCATGTGCATATTGAAAATCTTTTATAGAATGAACCTCCTATCTTTAACATTATTTCTGCAACAATTTTTTGATTATCCAATTCTGTAATCCTCTTCCATTAGGCATAAAATACAGGAGCAGAATTTGGCCATTTAGCCCATTGAATGTAACAGGGGTAGTTGCCAAGCTGGGTCTGAACCAGGGTTGTTATGGTTAAGTTCTATATTTGTAACTAGTGGATTCCCAGGAGACATTTAGACCAGGTGGACCCAAGCGCCAAGGAGACCAGAGACAAAGGTGGTATTGAACAAAGAGTCTCTGCTTGTGGATTGGTTAGTTCAGAACATAGGGGGGTAAACACAAGACTGAACAAGACATAAAAAACGTATGGAACTTAAGAGAACAAACAAAACAAGGCAGAGTTGCTGTGGTAACTAAAACAAGGCACGGAGGACTCTGGCGCTGCCAGGTGGCCAGACTGAGGCATGACAGGATGCCACTCCTCCTCCACTATGGCCAGCAGCTGATGGCCCAGGCCGAACTGCATGACAACGATGGAAGCCTCTGATAGGTCTGCGTCCAGGATGTCACGGGGGGGTGGGAGTAACCACGACCTTTCCTTTGGGCTGTAACCCTCCCAATCCATCAAGCACTAGAGCCAACCCTGAATCAGTTGGGAGTCCAGAGGCTGATGGACTGCGTACCGTTGATGATGCGAGGAACTGGGGTTGATCTTGGGATTGGCACCAGCGGGCTGCGTAGAAGGGACTTTAGATGGAAGACACGGAAAGTGGGATTGATACACACGGCATGTGACAAATGGAGACGGTAAGTCACCGGGTTGATCCGATGGAAAACCTTGAATAGTCCGCTGTAGCATGAGGCCAGTTTCCGAGACTCAGCCCGTAGAGGAAGGTCTTTGGTGAAGAGCCAGACTCTTTGATCAGGATAGAACAAAGGCCTCAGCCACCTCCAATGGTTGGCTTGTGCTGTTGCAGAGAGGCCTTTAGCAAGGTTGCCTGAACTTTCCTCCAATTCTACCAGCAACAACAGACCAGCTGCTCAGCCCACAGGCCTCTCTGTAAACAGAGTGGGTGGATACCAAACTAACACTCAAAGGGAGAAGTTGTAGAAGAGTGATGCTGAGTGTTACGAGCAAACTCTGCCCAGAGCAGGTGATCACTCAGGTAGTTTGGCTGCCCGACACAAGGCACTTCATCTGCTCTTTCGACTGGGAGTGAAATCCCGATGAGAGACTGACCATAGCCCCAATGAGCCAACGGGAGGTTTTCAGGAACTGGGAGGTAAACTGCAGGCCTCGATCAGAAACAACATTCTGGGGAAAGCTATGTACTCTAAACACGTGTTGTAGCACAGCATTGGCCACCTCCCAAACTAAGGGAAGCTTAGGTAGGGGCACAATGTGACAGACCTTGAAGAACCAATCCACCACCAGCATAATCACAGTGTTACCTCACGAAGGTGGTAGACCAGTAACTAAGTCCATGGAGACATCAGACCAAGGATGGGAAGGAATGGGCAGTGGGTGTAGCAGCCCCTGTGAATGTGGTCTTTTTCTGGGCACAGTTATGACAGACCGCCACATACGATTTGACATCCCCCTCCATGCTTGGCCACCAGAACCACCTCTCGATGAACTCTGCTGTTTGAACAGTCCCCAGATACCTTGTGATATGGGATGTGTGCCCTCACTGTAACCCATCTGAATGGACAGTGTCCAGGGACAGACAGGTGACCTAGTGGGCCATGACTTGGATTTTCCTCCTGCTGTCTTGCTCATCTGAAGATGGTATCAACCTCCCTTCGCAATGGTGCCACCACCCTGGACCGTAGGAGGATGTGTTGTAGGACAGCAACCAAACCCGGTGGTGAGGACGTCCACTTCTGATACTTCAGACTAGGATGGTAGGTAATGATAACATCAAAATGGTTTTCAACAAGAGAGACAACTGAACCTGGCATGAATTTAATTGAACATAGGCCAGGTTTCTATGGTCTATCCACACTACAAACGGATGTTTAGCCTCCTCCAGCCAATATCTCTACTCCTGCAAGTCTAATTCCTCCATTCCCATAATTCCTCTCCACAGGGCTTCGCCTCCAGGAGAAGAAGAAGCAGTTTCTGATCAGTCAGGGGTTGGGAAGTGATGTTGCAAGAGAACAGCCCCAAACCCAACGTCTGAGGTGTCCACTTCAACAATGAACGGTAGCTCTGGGCCAGGGTGAACAAGGCTGGGAGCTGTTGTGAAGCAAAAAGTCACCTTGGCTTCCAGGGTCCGAGAAATAAGCTGGAAGTTTCTTTAGTCAGAGCAGTAAGGGGAGCCGCGATGGAATGGATGTTGCAGACAAAACTCTGGTAAAAATTTGCACCCCAGAAACGACTGGAGCTGATTGATTGTGTTGGGTTATGGCCATTCCCTGTTGGCTTGGGTCTTACTAGGGTCCATCCACTGGTTTGCCTTTGAGATAATAAATCCCTGTGGAGACATGGAACTCACTCTTCTCCAGCTTGATGAATAGTTAGTTCTGGAGGAAACACTGAAGGACCCGTCGAACATGCTGGATGGGTTTGTGGTAGGGCTTGGAGGTGAATATATTATCCAGGTACACAAAAACAAAGTGATGTAGCGTCTCTTAGAGAATGTTATTTATGAGGGTCCAGAAGACCACAGAGGAATTGACTAAACTGAGCGGCACCACAAGATATTTGTAGTCGCCAGCTGGGGTGTTAAAAGTGGTTTTCCATTCGTCACCCTTCCGAATGCAGAACAGGTTGGAAGTCCATTTTGGTAAAGTTGGTTGCCCCTTGCAGCGACTTGAAAGCCGTGGTCATCAGTGGCAAGGTCTTCACTGTGATGCTATTGAGGCCTCGATCTATAGACATGGTTGGAGTACTCCATCCTTTTTCACCATGAAGAAACAGTCTGCGCCAGCAGTGGATGTGGGAGGGTGGATGGAACCGGGTGCTAAGGTATCACGGATATACTCCTCCAAGGGCACCCCTTCGGGAGCTGAGTCTTTCTTCGGGCGGACAAGTTCCAGACAGCAATTCAATTGCGCAGTCGTAGGTTCAATGAGGCAGGAGGGTTTTGGCCTTTTTCTTACTGAAAACCTCTATCAGGTCTGCATACCCAGGAGGACCTTGGAACAGCTCAGGAGAGACAGGAGGCAGCCTATCCAGCAGCAAAAAAAACATCCAAGGACTGCACCAGTGGACCGATGGATGTGGAGGGCAAATCAGGGGGTGTCATAAAATCAATTGGATCTCTGAAGAATGAATAAGGTAGAACTGGATAGTCTTCGAATGCTATTCTATATGTAGACAAATGGGAGCAGTAAGGTGAGAGGTCCTCCAGGTGTCTTCATCCAGAGCCTTGGCCATGACTAGTTGGCCAAGATGGGCCAGAGGAACTCAGATGTCCCACTCATCCAAAGTCCATGAACTTGCCTGCTACACCAGAACCCATGGCTCCGAGGGCATGTTATTTGTCCAGGAGATGGAGTTTTTGCAGCAGAACCCTGGTTGTTACAGACTTGAGATGGACGGTGGAACCTGTCCTTCCCTAGATGTGTCTGGATGTTTCCCAACAACTTGGGCAAAATGGAAATGGCACAGCTCACCACAGTCGAGACAGCATTTCCAATGGTTCCATTTAGTATCAGAGAACGTATACAATATACGGCCTGAAATTCTTACTCTCTGCAGACATCCTTGAAACAGAAGAAAATCCCCAAAGAATGAATGACAGAAGAAGACATTAGAACCCAAAGCCCCCTGCCCCCTCCCACACACAATCATCAACCCTCCCCCTCGCCCTCACCCCACTTATTCCAGCAGAAAGCATCAGCACTCCCACCTCCCACCATGCAAGCAACAGCAAAGCTCCAAAGAGTGACCATGGTCTGCAGTCCATCAAATACTGCTGTTCATCCCAACAGTTCAACAACCCACAGGCTCTCTCTCACTAACAAGTGAGAGAGAGAGAGAGAGAGAGAGAGAGAGAGAGATCACTTCTTCCTGTGAGAGTGATATCACTCCTTCCACAGTGAGAGGAGAGGCAGACCCTCGCTGTTTTGATGTTACAGTCTGAAGCACTGCTTCTATTTCGAGTTCACCCAACTCGAGAATTGGCAGCAAACTCTCACTCATGAACAGAACAACATTTGAAAGAAAATGATGAAGTAAGCAAAGTGCAGGTAGTTGCTTTGTGAACCGTCTGTAGGATGTCACCCTTGGTCGCGTTGTTCATTGGCGCCATCTCCTTCCTGTGTGTCGACTGGCAACCCTAGAGCACTCACTATGGTGCATGCTTCTCCTTGCCTGGAGATGATTGTCAACCCAGATGGAGGTATCATTGAGTCTCAAATTCTCAAGTGGGTCTCTGGCTGTCAATTCATCTTTAATTTCACCTGATAACCCACAGGAGAAAATTACTTGAAGGGCTTTAGTGAACGAGCAGCTCTCTACTACCAGGGTGCAGAACTCCATTGTGCAGTCAGACACATTATGACAAAATTGGAGGAGTTGACAGCCTCTTGCCGACTATCTGAGTGGTCAAACACTCTTTTCATCTCCCTGGTGAAGAGGGTTACATCTGCACAACTTGGAGTGTTCTTCTCCCATCTGAGTCACAGGTGACAAGCCACAGGTGAAAATAATCAGGAGAGGAGGCGCGATGGTGCCTGCGGGACTGTGGAGCCCCCAGGTGGCCAGACTCAGGCACGATACTGAATCGGCTCTGCCAGTCAATCATGGCTGAACTTTTCCTTCTCAATCTCATTCTCCTCCCTTCCACCCATAACCCTTAACCCCTTTGCCAATATCTGTCTGAAGTATACCCAATGACTTGGCCCCCCACAGCCCTCTTTGACAGCAAGTTCCACAGATTCACCACCCTCTGGCTGAAGAAATTTCACTTCATCTCAGTTTAAAAGGGATGCCCCTTTATTCCGAGGCTGTGCCCTCAGATCCTATATGCTCTTCCTCATGAAAACACTCTATCTACTCTATTCAGGCCTTTCAGTGTTTAGTAGGCTTCAGTTAGATATCCTTTTATCCTTCTGAACTCCATTGAGTACAGGCACAGAACTATCAGTTGCCATGTTTCTCAGTTCCCATTTGATGATATTTTTCCTTTTGTTTCTTCATATTAGCCATGATATAAATGCATCTCTTAACCACTATATCTCTTTTAGGGAGCAAGTTCTAAAAAAAACTTCTTTAGGAAGTATTATCGTAAGTTTCTGTCCTGATTTCCAGAATTGACGTATTATTTCCTTCCTAAGTGAAGGTTGATTTTCAATTCTAATTTTAATACTTCCTGGTTCTTTAAGGTTATTATAGCCGGGAGGCAAGCTCCCATCCACTACCTATTAAATGCTCCCAATAGTGTGTGACTCAAATAGCCTCTGACAACTAAGTCCAACTCTGGCCTTCACATGTGGCTTAGCTACTAAGCCCAGTGGAACGGTTTCTACTGACAGGAGAAGAGCCAAAAGCAGGTTATTGGTGCCGAAAGACCAGTCACTTCAGGCAGGTAGAGCTTGTCAGCCGTGGTCTGCAGCTCATCTGATCTGGAAAGCTCTGATCTCAAACCTCCATTGCCTTATGGCTATACCCACTCATGGGGAAGGTTTTGGGGGTAAACCCCAAGGGAAATATTTGGAGCTGGAGTCCCTAAGGCAGTCCTATGTTGAGTTCAACACTGACTGGCAACTCCTGTGATGCTGCTGGTGTCAAACTGTATCGGACTCTGCCATTTCTTTGGGTTCATCAGATGCACGGAGAGGGGGAGCTTGCTACATGGGCAACAGCTTGCTCTCCATATCGTACTGTCCTGGCTTGTGTATCGAGGCAACTAGGACGCAACATCCATGGTCGATCCTGACTGACTCATTAATACTTCCCGTCAACATTACTTTGCCTGAATTATCTGGAGTCAACAATCAAAAGAAGGAAAGAAATTGATTATCCAGAGTCATCCAACATATCAAACATTCCAAAACAAAAACAATCAGACATACATTTAAATAACCCCTTTTCCATCTGCAGGACGTTCTAGAGAATTTCATTGCGAATGAAGTACCTCTGCAGCTTGATCAATCTCTTCAGTAGAAGCGCACAAAGAAATGGCCTCACAAACAGCAATAATTAGGTATTTTATTAATGTTATTTAGAACAATGGAGACAACCTCCCCTGCTCTTTATCCAAATATTCCAAAGAGATAACTGTTGCTCACTTGAGAGGCTATACGATCAGGAAAACATAATGAAAACAGTGCAAATTTTTAATGGTAAATCAGGTTCTCAAATCTTAAAAATGAGCCCCAAAATCATAGCCATTCTGTCTCAGGGATACTATTTAAGGATTGTAACTCCGTGTGTGCAATGAAATTAAATAATAACTCTCAATTATACACACATTTGCGATCTGTTTACAGGAAATGCACAAGTGAACCTGTCGTGTTGAGCCAAAATAACAATAAATGATACCAGTGCATGAACAATAGATGTGTTGTGATAAGTGGGGAAACTTTCAGAACACTTAAGTACCAGGCAACATATACAAAATGCTGGAGGAACTCAGCAGGCCAGGCAGCATCTATGCAGACATCCCACCTCTCCCGGAAGTTCCGGGAGTCTCCCGCATATCGATAGTGGCTCCCTCACGCTCGGAAATTATGTACAATATCCCCGAAGTAGATTTTTTGAGAGGGAGAGGGAGATCGAGCATCCTGATTGGTCTCCCTTCGTGCTAAGAGTGATCCCCAACCACCGGGCCGTGAAGAAACGATATGATTTGGCGATATAAAACGATATGAGTCATTTGCACCTTTCCTCATTCCCTGTCACCCTCACTGTTGAATTTTAACACACGCGAGGTCATCAATGACCCAAGATGTGCAAAGGAATGGGTTCGTGACCCATTTGTGAATGTCCCTGGTGAATCGTCCATGTCAGTGCGGGAAAAAAAATCAACTCCTGGAGCTTGCAAATGACGACGGGCTGAAAAGTATGTTTGACATAACATCTCTACCGGCATTCTGGATCAAAGTCAAGGCTGAATATCCTGAGATAGCCATGGAAGCACTGAAAACATTGCTTCTATTTCCAACATATCTCTGCGAAGCGGTGTTTTCTGTAATGAATGCAACAAAAACTAAATTGCGGAATAGGCTGGACATAAGGAACCCCCTTCAAGTATCGCTGTCTCCCATCACCCCTCGATGGGACCGTCTTGTTGCAGGAAAACAAGCCCAGGGCTCCCACTGATTCGGCGATATTGGTGTGTTGCAATGATTTTATATGTTCATACGAGGAAAATATGCGCTGTGTGTTTAATATCCAAACATTACTTAAAATGTTATGATGCTATTGACTTATAAGTGACTTATAATTCAGTGGTCCCCAACTTCCGGGCTGTGTAGAATACAGCGGTGGCCGGAACGCACCCAGCACTTCTTTAAGAAACAAGACGAAATAAACAAGCTAATTAATTAGGTGCTGCCCGGCACGTAAATGTCGGCCCAGATCAGAGGCGATTGCCAATCGCGTCGTCTCTGATCTGGGCCGACATTTACATGTCGGGCGGCACCTAATCAATTAGCTTGTTTATTTCGGCTTTTTTCTTTAAGATGTGCTGGGTGCGTTCTGGCTACCGTTGTACCACTGCATTCTTCGCGGATCAGTATTGGTTCGCTGCCCGGAGGTTTGGGACCACTGTTATAATTGACTTATCACTACATTCATGCGAGGAAAATATGTGCTGTGTGTTTAATATTAAATTCGTTAGATAAACCCTTTTAGAAACGAAATTGAGTGTATTAGCCACTTACAAGTGACTTATAGTTATAACCTATATTCCAGTTGCGTTTAACACCCACCCCCCCACCCCCGACCGGTCCACAAGAATATTGTCAATATTAAACTGGTCCATGGTGCAAAAAGCGTTGGGGACCCCTGATTTAAACTAGCTGGCTAGCTGCCAAGGAGCTACACTATTGATGTCCTACGTGATGAGGCCAAACTCCCTGTAGACTTGCTTAAAGTTGTGATGGAATAAACATGATAATATAATATAATATAAGTACATATTTTAGTGTCACATTTTCTACATATACCCAACTTGGTTTACAGATTAGACAAAATCACTAAACAAAGTATTACATACACCCTTGGAGGTCGACGGGGCGCGGGGGGGGTGGTGATATGGGGTTGCGGGGGGAGTGGGGGTGCTATCTCCCTGAAATGAGTTTTTGCAGGGTGGGATGTCCATCTATGGAAAAAAGTACAGTTGACATTTTGGGCCAAGGCCTGAAACATCGACTGTATTCTTTTCCACAGATGCTGCCTGGCCTACTAAGTTCCTCCAGTATTCTGTGTTTGGAATTCCAGCATCTGCTGATTTTCTCTTGTTTGTGACTTGAGTACCAATTTATTCTATAAATTTATTACGAAATAAATACTGATTTTTATTTTTATATAAATGTATGTACATGTTATACTATATATAACATATACACATACATTATATATATATATTCATTGAATTTAGTGTGATTGACAAATTGACAATACTTACATCAGCTTTCAAAAAGCATTTTGATGAAGTATCACATAGACTTGTTGGTAAAACTAAACCCAATAGGATTCGTTGGACATCAGCAGCATGGATTTGAAATTGGCTTGGAATTGTTATTTTTTTCTTACTGGAGGCAGCATACTGTGGTGAAACTCTTGGTTTGGTATTAGGACCACTTCTTTTGGCTCTATGTAAATTTGCTGGATGTATGTACATTGCAGGTTTCTTGCTGATAGTGCACCCTGCCCTTCCTTTCTACCACTGGAGCTTAGGACAGAATCATGGTCCTGGGCTGAGTGGCCACATGTACTTTGCATCTGATCCCTCTGTTTTGTGCTAGGGATAACTGGCACAGAATACATAATGCCATTAACTGGAAGGGAATCTGATTGAAAAACAGTATTTGGCTTGGTTTTATTTTATACATTCCAGCACAAGCATGCTTTAAGTAATCATGTCTCCACATGTCTTAAACAGATTCAAATAATTTTGACCAGTATTTAAATGTAGGCTTCAAGTGTCGTCTGGAAGCAAGGCCTAAGCATCAAATATTTGAGGCTAGTTGCTTCTTGTCACCTGCTGCACCTTACTGGTAAGCCAGGACAATTGGACCTGTGCGTCCATAAGAAGCAGAGAATCTCACAGGCAGCTCGCTGAGGTGGCAGCCCGATCAGGCCCATGAAGAAATTGATAGGATCTGGAACACACTTCCTGAAAGTGAAAAGGGGACAAAATCAATAGTAACTTTGAAAAATATTTTGGATACATACCTATAAATATAACGTCTGGTTCATTTTTTTTTTGCTCAGCATAACAAAACTTTCAATTTCCAGACACACTTACATTTACATTTCTTCCCCTCATAGATATCAGGTATCAGAAGACTTCCATCAAAATATAGACATGACAACATCCTATACAAAAGCCCTTATTAGAATAGCAGACAGGTTTACATCTATATACTGCAGAAAAAGTTGTCATGTTTTATGAAAACTATTTGTGTTTGAGTGTACCATACATGTCAAAGAGTCCAAAGGAATGTATTCCATGATTAATTTATGCCAACTGTGACAGGATCCTGAATTATCCCTATGAACTGTGCTTTTACAAAGAGAGAGAGAGAGCTGTACAGCACAAACAACTTGTTATTGAGAGAGCGAGAGGCGAAGACTGCTCACAGTTTGTTTGGGATTTCTGCAAGGACACTGCCAGCTGAGTTCCTGCAGAGAGAAAAGGGAGGGGCTACTTGATGGACAGCTGGTGCTCAGCCTGCTGAGATAAATACCAGGTCAGCTGGTGGTTAGACACACATGGTTTTGGACACTGGATGAGCTTTGTTGTGCCCACAGAAAGGTGGGTTTTCAGAGTATTGATCAGGAGAATCGATCAGTGGCTCTTACAGTGTGGAAAAGGTGTGACCGGTGGGAAGTTATTAGTGTGTCCAACCTTCACCTGGGTTGATAACTCCACCAAATAAACGGTCCCCTTGTTGTGGTCACATTCGGTGACTTCTAAAGGATTTCGGAGGACACGGGAAGAATTGACTGCATTGGCTTACTCGAACAACAACAACACCTCTGTCTCTCCATCACTACTCAACTCAATACCACGAACTGAACTGATTCCCTTTACCCATCACTGTAAGACTGTATCCATTTACCCTAGGCTTGAAGATGCTTGGTTTTTATATTTCCACACTTATATATATATATAATCTTTGCTAACCTGTTTGATATATCTGAATTTATATTACTGTATAGCGTAGTTACTAATAAATAGCATTAGTTAATAGCAATACCAGACCCCAAGGTGTTTTCCATTTTTGCTGGTTCTTTAACCCGTCATGGGGGACACAACCAAAAAGTCCAGGGCCTTATCGGATATCCAACAGAGTAAAATGCTCTTCCTCACACAAAAAGTCAGGATGTTAAAGTTTTTTCTGACGTGCATTAATAATACGACTGCTGGGTAAGCCAAAGAGAAAAGACACTGGGTCCAGTTCAAGCTCCATCTTCAGAATCTTTTCCATTTCACCCAAAATATCACTCAATATGCCTGAAGTTTGGGACAAGTCCAAAAACAGTGGGTGAAAGTATCAGTCTTGCCCTGGTTCATATTTTTACTGTTATGTTGTATGTATTTCACTTTGGCAGAGCTCGGCTTCCCTAGACTTATGTAGCCAAGGAAACCAGGGTGTTTCATAAAGAAGTAAAACATGCACTTTCCATTTGTTGAGATTATGAGACTAGAATTCATTGAATAGGCCTCCAATAGCCAAAACTCTACCTCTGCAGTGCAGCTTTATTTGATAAAATGGATCCCTTGGTGTGATCTGAATAACTTCAGAGAATGCCCATTACACTTTATAGCCAATGATTACTTTTTGAAGTGCTGTTAATTTTGTGTGCTAGAGTATATAGGGTAAGTTCAAATACAAGTTAACGTACGATACTGTGCTAGATTGCTGTACTGTGCTGAACTGAGCTGTACTGAACATACCTGGACTCTTTCCATAATTTTGTGGTTTGGTGTTTTATATTCTGTGTTTTTCACTTGTTTAGTTAGCCTGACTTCAGTGGATGGGAAAGTGTTGGAGTCAATTGTTAAGGATGAGGTTATGGGGTACTTGGTGACTCAGGACAAGATAGGACAAAGTCAGCATAGTTTGCTTAAGGGAAAATCTTATCTGACGAACATGTTGGAATTCCTTGAGGAGATTACAAGTAGGATAGATAAAGGGGATACAGAGGATGTTGTATGTTTGGATTTCCAGAAGGCCTATGACAAGATGCCACACAGGAGGTTGCTTACCAAGATAAGAGCCCATGGTATTACAAGAAAGTAACTAGAATGGTTAGTGTCATGGTCCGGTCCATGAAGTCCGCATTCCGGTTCATGGTTCGGTCCGTGGGCGCAGACTCCGGGTCTTCTAGCTGTCCCTTGTTTCAGTTGGGTTAATCATAGGCACCTGATTCCCGTCTTGGGGCTTGGAATATAAGTAGCCTTGGGGTCGAGTGTGGGTGGCTGGTTTGTCTTGTCAAGATCCCCTGGGAGCAACCTGCTGGTAGAAGGCTAGAGCGGCCACGTGCCATCTTTAGGCCGCATTGAAGATCCATCGCTTCAAGGATTCTTGCCGTCGGTAGTTGGAGCTGTCTTTGCAGTATGGATTCAGCTGTTTCCCTGGCCAGCTGAGTGGCCGTCAGCCACTCCGAGCTATGTAGGGATCTGGCTGTTTCCGTAGCCAGCTGAGGTTGCTGGCTGTAACTGCGACTTGGAGCAATCCTGATGCAGAAATGGAACTGTCTGTCATTCTTCGGTGTTTGTCTCTTCTTGTCCTCACCTCCATGGGGTAAGTCAGGCCGTTCTGCTGTTGCCCTTCGGGGGGACCTGTCTTGTCTTGTCTTTGCCTCTGTTGGGTAAGTTTGGCCATTCTGCCGTTACCCGACGAATGGACCTGTCCCACCTTGGTGTGGAGATAAAGTTGAGTCCTGGCTTGTCTAAGCATAAGTCCTGGCTCTATGTCTATGTACTGTCCGGTCTCATGTTATTGTCGTGCTAAAGATGAGTCCTGGCTTTTCGAAGGATAAGTCCTGGCTCTATGTTGATGTACAGTTCCCAGTCTCTCTCCAAGCTCCAGCCTCCAAGTTATCAGCCTTCGCATTCCTAGACCCCAGACGCCAGACCCCAGACCCTTGCCTGGTTCTAGGGTTTGAGCCCAAGGCAAGACCCAGGTTCTGGGTCCTTGTCCAGTCTCTGGCTTGGACTCCAAGCACAGGCTCCTAATTCATGGTTCCTAGTCCTGGTCCCGCTTTCCCAAGCCAAGGCTCCTAGTTCATGGTTCCTAATCCTGGTCCCACTTTCCCAAGCCCAGGCTCCTAGTTCATCATTCCTAGTTCTGATCCAACTTTCCCAAGCCCAGGCTCCTAGTTCATGGTTCCTAGTCCTGATCCCACTCTCTCAAGCCCAGGCTCCTAGTTCATGGTCCCTTGTCCGGGTTCCCTGTCTAGTCCATGTCCTAGCCCAAGTCTGCACTCTTGTCCCTGCTCCTTGTCTGTATCCTGTCATGTCCTTACTCTAGTCAAGTCCTGTTCCTAGTACTTCAGTGTCTGTGTCTTGCATTTGGCTCTGTTCCCAACGCCCCCCATTGTGACAGTTAGAGAATTGGCAGATTGGTCAAAGGCGGTAGGTGGGAATAAAAGGTTGTCTGCCAGTGAGGAGTGGTGTTTCGCAGGAGGCGGTATTTGACCTGCTTTTTATGCTCTATATCAATCATTTAGATGATGGAACAGATGGATTTGTTATAAAGATTGTTGGAGGGGCAGGTAGTGTTGAGGAAAAAGGTAGGCTGCAGAAGGACTTAGACAGATTAGGAGAATGGGCAAGAAGGTGGCAAATGAAATACAATGTTGGAAATAAATGGTCATGCACTTTGGTAAAATAAATAAATGTGCAGACTATTTTCTAAATGGGGAGAAGATCCAAAAATCTGAGATGCAAAGGGACTTGGGAGTCCTTGTGCAGAACATCCTAAAGGTTAACTTGCAGGTTGAGTAGTGGTGAGGAAGACAAATGCAACGTTAACATTCATTTCAAGAGGTCTAGAATATAAGACCAGGGATATGAGGCCTCGCCTTGAGTATTGTGAACAGTTTTGGGCTCCCTATCTAAGAAAAGTTGTGCTGGCATTGGAGATCGTTCAGAGGAGGTTCACAAGGATGATTCCAGGAATGAAAGGGTTATCATATGAGGAATGTTTGACAGTTGTGTGCCTGTACTTGCTGGATGAAGGGGGATCTCATTGAAACCTTTTGAATGCTGAAAGGCCTAGAAGAGTTGATGTGGAAAGGATGTTTCCCTTGGTGGGGGCGTCTAGGACAACAGGGCACAGCCTCAGGATAGCGAGGCAGCCATTTAAAACAGAGATGTGGAGAAATTTCTTTAGCCAGAGGGTGGTGAATCTGTGGAATTTATTACCACAGGTAGCTGTGGAGGCCAAGTCATTGGGTGTATTTAAGGCAGAGCTTGATAGAGTCTTGATTGGCCACAGCATCAAAGGTTATAGGAAGAAGGCTGGGGAGTAGGGCTGAAGAGGGAGAGAAGGGAGCAGCCATGATTGAATGGCAGAGCTAACCTGATGGGCAAAATGGCCTAATTCTGCTCCTATGTCTTATGAAATACTTAGTAGGTGTCTTCACATAATGGGGGAAGGGGAATGTGGTGAAATAAATTTATGTATTGGATGGGAAACACAGAAGGAAGGGTTAAGGGTTTTAGCATCTTAGAAGTAGATAAGTAAACAAGAACAGATGAAATATTTCCCCAGCAGTTCATAAACAAGCAATAACATTACAGAAATTCTGATTACAATTTTCGAAACCCCTTTGGTTACAGGAGTGGAGCCAGAGGACAGCTTTTAAAAAAAAAAAAAAAGGGGTAAAGCTAAGTCATTACAAGTCAGTTAGTTTAACTTCAGTAACGGGCAAATTATTGGAATCTATTCAAAGGAACAATGTAACCCTTTTAGGAAGAAAAATATTAATCAAGGACAGCCAGCATGGATTTATTAAGGAAGATTGTGTGTAGTGGTTTGAATCTTTTGAGGAGGTAACTCACCACTTGTGCTGGCACCTCATTCCACGCTCTCACAACCCTCTGAGTGAAGAAGTTTCCCCTCATGTTCAAAGGTTCAAATGTGCAAAGGTCAAATTTAATGTCAGAGAAATGTATACAAAATACATCCTGAAATGCTTTTTCTTCGCAAAACATCCACAAAAACAGAGGAGTGTCCCAAAGAATGAACAACAGTTAAATGTTAGAGCCCCAAAGTACTCCCCAGCTCCCCCCTCCTGTGCATAAGCGGCAGTAAGCAACAATCCCCCCTCCCCCCACTGGCAAAAACAAGCATTGGCCCCACCCCCAAGCGCTCAAGTGTGAGCAAAGCAATAGCAAAGACTCAGATTTGCAGTTAACAAATTTCACGTCACATGCTGGTGATAATAAACCTGATTCCGATTCTGATATCCCAAGGCTTTGGGTTTCAACCGGTATTCGACATACCGCAGATTCTCTCTCTCCCTACTAAGGGAGAAAAAGGTGTCTCCATTTTCCCAGCAAGTGGGGAGGCATAACAAACAAATTGCTGGTTTACGATGTTAAAAGTCTATTACGTCGCTTTTTTGAGCTCTGGGCCTGAAGATCACAAAGACCCCCGGTCTCCAGGCACACAACAGCAGAAATCATGACTTCCCCGATGACACACAGGTCTCCTGTCGCAACACCGACCCTTGGTCCGCCCATCTCCAGAGCCCCGAGATCCTAGGCTTCCAAATTCAAGCCAGACTTTTAGGCCGTGCCTTCAACATGCCGAACAACAGCCAATTACAGAACCCCGAGAGTGGGTCCTAATCCCACAAAGAACTGTAATTAATGTGAAACTCCAGGTCAGGGTCTTCAAAAGAACCCTGGAAGGGACAAATAGAGATATTAAAGATGGAAATGGAGCTGTTTCCGAAGATGCAAGCGAAGGAGTCACCGTTAGGCGCCATTATCCCTCCTAAGCTCCGCCTTCTCTGCCTTCATGTTCCCCTTAAACTTCTTACCTTTCACCCTTAACCCATGACCTCTGGTTGTAGTCCCACCCAACCTCAGTGGAAAAAGCCTGCTTGCATTTACCCTATCTCTACCCCCCATAATTTTGTATGCCTCTATCAAATCTCCTCTCAATCTTCTACGTTCTAAGGAATACAGTCCAAACCTATCCAATCTTTCCTTATAACTCAGGTTCTCCAGACCTTGTAAATTTTCTCTGTACTCTTTCCACATTTTTTTACATCTTTCCTGTAGGTAGGTGACCAAAACTGCCCACAATACTCCAAATTAGGCTTCACCAACGTCTTATACAACTTCAACATAACTTCCCATCTTCCATTCTCAGTACATTGATTTATAAAGGCCAATGTGCCAAAAGCTTTCTTTATGATCCTATCTATCTGTTGATGCCACTTTCAATGAATTGTGTACCTGTATTCCCAGATCCTGTTCTACCACACCCTGGTTGGTTCTACCAAAGTGCAATACCTCACACTTGTTAAACTCCATCTGGCATTTTTCAGCCCATTTTTCAGCCCATTTTTCCAGCTGATGCAGATCCCTCTGCAAGCCTTGATAACCTTCCTCATCGTCCACTACACCCTCAATCTAGGTGTCTTCCACAAATTTGCTGATCCAGTTAACCACATTATCATCCAGATCATTGATATAGATGACAAACAACAAAGGACCTAGCACAGATCCTTGTAGCACTCCACTAGTCACAGGCCTCCAGTCAGAGAGACAACCATCTACTACCACTCTCTGGCTTCTCCCACGAAGCCAACGTTAATCCAATTTACTACCTCATCCTGAATGCCAAGTGACTAAGCCTTCTTGATCAGCCTCCCATGCGGTCATGCTAGGAATATATAGTTCGGCAAAAGTTTGAGCACTCTGTACAGTTCTAGTCACCATGCAACAAGAAAGGTATGATTGCACTGTAGAAGGGGATGGAACAGATTTACTGAGATGGAGAACTATGGCTGTGCGAAGAGACTGGAAAGGCCAGAGTTTGCTTTGAAACAAATGAAGCTTAAGGGAGATTCAATGAGGAGAATAAAGTTCTAAGGGTTTTGAGAGGGTAAAAGGAGTTACCTATTTCCTTTAGCAAGGGTGTCAAAAAGCAGATGAGATCAGTAAAAGGAATAGAGAAAAGATATGAAAATTTATTTTCACCCAGAAGGTAGTGCGGGCTTGAAGTCACTGCTTAAACAGGTGATAGAAGCAGAAATTCTCTGCACATTCTAAGATGTGTACTTGATCAAACTTGAGCTGCAGGACTATGTAGGGCTGAATGGCCTCATTCTGTAAGTTAAACTTTATGATTGATCATTCTTTATCCCTGTGTGAAAGGGGAACTTCAGGAGTAATTAGAGATCGAAAAACTGCAGAAGCTGTCACCATTGGACCCAAGAAGGCATCAGGACAGCAACAAATGGAACAAGCAAGATAAACCCCACCCTGAACCCAACATTCTTCTATCTGAAATATTAACTATTTCTCTTCCTACAGATGCCATTTCAACTACAGAATGTTTCGAACGTTTTGATTTTATTTCAGTTTTCCTGCATGGTAGCATAGTCTATTACATAACACTTTAGAGCACAAGCAATCAAAGATTGGATTTCAACTCCTGCCACTAACTGTAAGGAGATTTTATGTTCTCCCTGTGACTGCATGTGCACCCCAGTTTCCTTCCACATTCCAAGGACATTGGGGCCAGGGTTGGTAAGTTGTGGCCATCCTACACTGGCACCTGTTGTATGGTAACACTTGCAGGCTGCCCCCAGCACATCCTCAGGTTGTTTTGATGTTTCAGTGTACATGTGACGAATGGAGCTCATCATTCTTAGAGCTTTTTGATTTTCTCATTGCAATACTCACTGCAACCAGCAGGCGGCTCTGCACTCACTCAATTCAACCCCTACCAACAGGGAAGACCCGAAAAGACATCAGAGCCTGCTTACTGCGAAAACCTGGAAATCGCATAACAATATTCTCATCTTCAAAGGAAGAGTTTACCTAACTTGTTCCCTTTAGTTCTTGAACCTTATTTGGCTTGGTGTCAATTTCTGACTTACTATGCTTCTGTGAAACACCTTTGTGAGATTTTCCTCCTTTAAAGACAGCAAATGGAACCACTCTAGGACAGGCAGCACATATTCCAAAGAATGTTAACTCTCTTTCCCTTTCCACAGACCTGCTGGGTCTTTTCAGCATTTTGTATAATGTTTAGAATTCCCAGTATATAAGATGATGAGAGGCATTGATCGTCTGGATAGTCAGAGGCTTTTTCCCGGGGCTGAAATGGCTAACACAGGTTTAAGGTGCTTGGAAGTAGGTACAGAGGAGATGTCAGGGGTAAGTTTTTTACCCAGAGAGTGGTATGTGCGTGGAATGGGCTGCCAGCAACAGTGGTGGAGGCAGATACGATAGGGTCTTTTAAGAGACTCCTGGATAGGTACATGGAGCTTAGAAAAATAGAGGGCTATGGGTAACACTAGGTAATATCTAAAATAAGTACATGTTTGGCACAGCATTGTGGGCTGAAGGGCCTGTGTTGTGCTGTAGGTTTTCTATGTTTTTTATATGAAGATTTCTACTTTTGGACTTAATATAAGTATGGTGGGAGTGAAGGTAAATGGTTTTAATGTTTGAAAATATTGGAAACTAGAACACTTAATGTGATGTGGAAGGAGATAGAAGGACTGATCCTATGAGATGGAACAAGGTTTAGGTTTGCTGATGGGATTTTATTGACAGCACCCTGTAAAATCCTTCAGAATTCTCTGATAGTTTTTACAACCTTGTGAAAGGCTAAAGAACATAAGGCCGACTCTGAATTGTGAGGTTACCAACACATCCAGATTTGACTGAAGGTCAGTAGGAAGTGAGAACACAAGCTTTGCTTTCCACTGCTCTTCCCATCAGTCATGCCAAAGCAGACACATCATACTCCCAGATCTTCCTAATTTTGCCTTCAGTTACACAGACCTACCCTTGCGCCCTTCAACAAATACGTGAAATGCAAAAAAAAATTGCAGATGCTGGAAATTGAAGGCAAAAACAGAAAATGCTGGGAAATCTTGGAAGGTCAGACTGCATCTATGAGAGGAGGAACTGAGACAACACTTCAAATTGACACTCGGCATTCCCAGTATTTTCTGTTGTTGCCTTCAACAAGCAATGCCTGCTTTATATCCTTGGAATAAGATGAATGCATAATAGCAGAGGATCCCAGCAATTCTTTGGTACTGGTGATTCTGCGAGGCAACGCTTTTGTTTTCAATCTAACCCGGTTTGATTTAACAATGAAACAGATGAGTTTCAAACAAATTTCAACACACAGCCACATTCAGGATTATAAGGGTGGTGAGACCGTGAAGTATTTGAGTCAGATTTGTACAGTATAGAAAGAGGCCCTTTGACCACCATGTCTCTGATGTCCATCATGCCTATCTACACTAATTCCACATGCCTGCATTAATTCCATTATTCCTCTTTGTCCTGCTCATGTCAGTGCCTGTCAGTATGTTTCTTAAATATTGCTGCTGTTCCTGCCTTCACCTCCTCCTCTGGCAGCTCATTGCATACACCAACTACTTCTTGTGTGAAAAACATACCCCTCTGATCACCTTTAAACATCCTCCCTCTTACCTTAATCCTATGCCTTCTAGTTTTAGACCCCCCCCAACAATGGGAAATGGACACGGACCACCTACCCTTTCTATGCCTCTGATAATTTAACATACATCCACCATGTCACCTCTCAGCCTACTTCACTCGAGGGAAACAAACCTCAACTTTCCAATCTCTCCCAATAATTCAGTCCGTTGAATCCAAACAGCATCATACAGAATCTTTCCTGCACACTGCTTAGCTTAATCACGTCCTTCTGACAGTGTGGTCAGAACTGCATGCAATACTCCAAGTGCAGCTGAACTAATTGTCCTGTGGGGAAGTGCCTTATTCTGATTGTCGAAAAGTCGCTGTTGCTATGTTGGGTTACTTTAGAAACTGCAGCTGCTTTTCCCATTGGGTAACAGCCTAGCGTCCAGTTTCAAATATCTTGGGTATATAAAAAGGGGCTTGCACTTTTCTTCCTTTGTTTAAGGCAAGGATGCACATAATCATTGGGAAGCTGTGCTCTGCGTGCACCCTTAACTAAATATGTTTGTTGAATATTCAGCTTTGTAGTGTCTGGAACTTGGAGAACATGAACATTTGATCGAATTTTCACTGCTTGTAAATAAATGATTAATATACCAATTCGAAGTTAGTGCAATTCCTGTCTCACTTGCCGGACCCGCGAACCTCAGTCAACATTGCACCAATATTTTGTAGAATTGTAACATAATGTCCCACCTCTTAGACTCAATGCATCGGTCATTGAAGGCAAGAATTCCATATGCATTTCTCTCCACCCTCAACATTACCTTGCACAATTTATTTTTGGTATATAGTATATTGTAGCCTGTAGTAATGTAGCTTGTTCTACTGTACCACTGCCACAAAGCTACAAATTTCACAACGTCTGTCAGTGACAATAAACCTGATTCTGGTTCTCATTCTGATCTGTGTTTCCAGTTGCAGGGATCTAGGTACTTGTACCCTAACATCTCTTTGCTCCACAATATACCCCAAGGCCTTGTCAGTTACTGTGTATGTACTGGCCTGGTTTAATTTCACAAAATACATCATCTTGGCAAGTTGTTTTATTATAGTCTCGTACACTGTGATATAATAAAAACTGTGTCTTGCATATCATCCATAGAGATAATTTCATTATAGCAGAAATCAGAACTAGTGAGGTAGTGTTCAAGACTTGGTTCACTGTCTGTTCAGAAATCTGACAGTGGAGGGGAAGAAGGTAATCTTGAGACATTGAGTGCCTTCAGGCTTGAGTCTCCAAGTGCTACAGAGGGAGTGCCTTGCAGATAGATAAAATGGTGCAAGGCAATAACATGGTAGATTGTGAGGTCAAGGGTTTGTCCTGTTGTTCTAGGAGACCATTCAATAGTCTTATAACAGCAGGTAGAAGCGGTGCTGGTGGTATGAGCTTTTAGGCTTTTGTAGTTTCTGCTTGATGCAAGGGGAGAGAAAAGGAGATGTCTGGGCTGGGAGGAGTCCAGTTATGCCGGCAGCTATACCAAAGCATTGTACTGTAGATAGAGTTCACGGAGGTGAGGCTGCTTTCTGTGATTGCTGAACTGTGTCTACACCTCTCTGTAGTTTCTCACAGTCACGGGCAGAGCAGGTGCCATAACAAGCCACCTGTCTGAATTAATCCCTTGCCCACTTTCCCAATTGATCTGTAATCCTGTTGTAACCTTAAAAGACAATCTTCTTCACTGTCCACTAGATCACCAATTCTGCTGACATCTACAGATCATGCCACCTACATTCACATCCAGTCATTAATGTTCCTGACAAACAGAGGACACAGTACCAATCTCTCTGGCACAACACCAGTCTCCGGCATCTAACCTGAAAAGCGACAATTAGAGAACAAGGATGAGAATTTTAAAGTGAATTTTTATTTAACTACGGGTCAGTGTTGCTAGAGTGTTAAGTGGATGGTACTACTTAGTCAGAAAACCTTTGGAGGCTTATGTTTACAGAGAGTAGAATGAAGAACAATATTGGAATGGACTAATGAGGACAAACAAATACACAAAAGCAGTAGTGGAACAGAGATGTTGGGTATACAATGGGCATGGTGGTCTGAATTTCATCCACAATCTCACCTTAAACACAACCTGAAAATTGCAAGCATGCTGGTGAAGAAGACTCTCTGGCCAAATAGATTGTCTGGTTTCTCTTTCCACAGTTGTTGCTTGACTGGTTAAGCTATTTCAACATTTCTGGTTTTGCTGCAGACAGCAACTTCATCACCTGAAGTTTCATTGGTTTTCCATTGTAAGCAATCTGGTTCAGCCTCTGTCGATGACTATTGTTAGGATGGGAGGACAGAATCAGCAGTTAGAAGCTGGAGTTTGTGATGAAGGTTGCAGAAAATTGTTGGTGGGTGTTTCCCAAGTGGGAGACAGTGAAAGGGTGAAGTGAGGAGTTTGTGGAGTGGAGTTGAGTGTTCAAAGTTTGTTATCATAGTATGTCTATGTTATATAACCTTGAGATTCATCTCCTTGCAGGTGGCCACAAAACAAAGAAACCTAAAAGAACCCACAAAAAGACTGATTTAATGTACGTTAACTGTGTGTAGACACTGTCTTTTCTCAAGAGGGCATTGTAGTTGGTGCTGCTGCTTTACACAATGGAGAACCGACTTTAGTCCTCACCTTGTGGGCTGTCTGTATGTAGGCCTGCACAATTTTCATGACCTGTGAGTTTCTGCTGTGCAGCTCTGCCTCCCTTGGACAAAAAAAAATCTGGTAGGTGAACTTTCTACTGTAAATTACCTGGGATTAAATTCCATCTGCCATTGCTCTGCCCATTCCACCAACTTGTCAATGTTGCCCTGTAGCCTAAGACTACGTTCATTACGGTCAACAACACCACTTAATTCTGTGCTACCAGTGTACTTACATCTCCATCATTCAAATACAAATCCATGTACAGACATACAATCACATCATCAAACCCTGTAGTACATACCACTAATCACAAGCTTTCATCTCCCCTTTATTATTCTCTGTCTTCTATTCCCAGGCAACTTTGAATCCACTTTGTCAACTTGCCTTGGATCCCATGCACTTTAACCCATTGGACCAATTTTTCATGTGAAACCGTGCCAAAGGTTTTACTGAAGTCCATGTCTTTGCATGGAGTACGGTGCAGACGCAGTAGAAGCATTCCCATGCAAGTCGGCAAAGAGCTTTATAAAGCTGCAGGTCTTTCAACAGGAGTTTTTTGATTGGAGTGCAGCACAGACACAGTAGAATCACCTCTGCACAAATTTGGCAAAGAGCTTTAAAAACCATCGTGGGAGTGATCAGATGACTGTCAAGAAAGGGAAGGAAGAATGCCAGATAATGGAGAGCACTCCTGTGGCTGTCCCCCTCAACAATAAGTACTCCATTTTGAGTACTGTTGGGGGTTGGAACCTACCTGGGGGAAGCAACAGTGGCTGTGGCTCTGGCACTGAGTCTGGCCCTGTGGCTCAAGAGGGTAAGGAACTGAAGATAATAGCAGCAGTAACGGGGGACTCAATAGTCAAGGGGACAAAGGGTTCTGTGGGTGCAAAAAGGACATGATGGTAGTTTGCCTCCCAGCTACCAGGGTTCGTGATGTTTCTGAATGCATCCACAATGTTCTATAAAGGGAGAGTGAGCAGCCGGAAGTCATGGTACATATTGGTACTAACGATGTAGGTAGAAAAAGGAAGGAGGTACTGAAAGCTGACTACAGGGAGCTAGGAAGAAAGCTGAGAAACAAGACCTCAAGGTTAGTTATCTCGGGGTTGCTGCCTGTGCCATGCAACAGTGAGGATAGGAATAGAATGAGGTGGCAGATAAATGTGTGGCTGAAGAATTGGAGCAGGCATTAGAGATTCAGATTTCTGGATAATTGGCACGTCTTCTGGGGCAGGTATGACCTGTACAAAAGGGACAGGTTGCACTTGAATCTGAGGGGGACCAATATCCTTGTGGGCAGGTTTACTTGGGCTGTTGGGAGTGGGCTAAACTAATATGGTGGGGGGGATGGGAACCAGAATGATAGAGCCAGCAGGTATGCAAGTAGATGATGGATGTAACATGCATGCAAGGAAGGACATGCAAATAAGTGGGTACAAATTCAGATAGAGCAAACGGTTAAATTGTACCACAGAAGCAAAGTTCAAAAGGACCGAAGGTGCTGCATTGAAATGCGCATGGCGTTCGGAATAAGGTGGACGTACTTGTGGAGCAATTAGAGATTGGTTGGTATAACGATGTGAGCATCATTCATTTGTGGCTGAAAGAAGGTCATAGTTGGGAGCTTAACATCACAGGATATACTTTGTATTGAAAGGACAGGCAGGAAGGCATAGGCAGTGGTGTGGCTCTGTTGATAAAAGATGAAATTACATCTTTAGAAAGAGGTGACTTAGGGTCAGAGAATGTTGAATCTTTGTGGGTGGAGTTAAGAAACAGCAAGGGCACAGAAACCATTATGGGAGTCATATATAGACCTCCAAGTAGTAGCCAAGATGTGGGGTTAAGATTGCAAAGGGAGTTGGAAAAGGCATGTAATAAGGGTAATGTCACAATTGTAATGGAGGACTTCAATATGCAAGGGGATTAGGAAAATCAGGTTGCTGACAAATTGCAGGAGAGGGAATTTGTTGAATGTCTATGAGACAGCTCTTTAGAGCAGCCTGTGCTTGAGCCTACCGGGGAAAGGCTAGCTTAAAAGCCAAGGAAAGACCATATAAGGTAGCAAAAGTGAGTGGAAAGTTGGATGATTGGGAAGCTTTTAAAATCCAATAAAAGGCAACTAAAAAGCAGTAAGAAGGGAAAAGATGAAATATGAAGACGAAGTAGCCAATAATATAAAGCAGCATACTGAAAGTTTATTCAGTTATATAAAGAGTAAAAGGGAAGTGTGAGTTGATATTGAACCACTGGAAAATGATGCTGGTGAGGTAGTAATGGGGACAAAGAAAAGGCAGATGAACCTGATGAGTACTTTGCATCAATCATCACTGTGGAAGAGACTGACAGTGTGCCAAAGGTTCACTAATGTCAGAGAGCAGAAGTGAGTGCCATTGATATTACAAAGGAAAAAATGCTCTGCAAACTCTAAGGTCTTAAAGTGGATAAGTTACCTGGACCAGATGAACTACATTCCAGAGTCCTGAGTGAGATTGCTGAAGAAATAACTGATGCATTGGTCATAATCTTTCAAGAATCACTTGATTCTGTCATGGTGCCGGAGGAATGGAAGATTGCAAATGTCATTCCACTCTTTAAGAAGGGAGGAAGGCAAAAGAAAGGAAATTGTAGGCTAGTTAGCCTAACCTCTGTGATTGGGGAAGTTTTGGAGTCTATTATGAGGTTTCGGGGTACTTGGAGACTAATGATAAAATATGTTTGTAAGTCAAAGTCAGCATGGTAAAGGGAAATCTTGCCTGACAAATCTGTGAGAGTTCTTCAAGGAAGTAATAAGCAGGTTCGACAAAGGAGAGACAATGGATATCATTTATTTGGGTTTACAGAAGGCATTTGATAAGGTGCCTCATGTGAGGCTGCTTAACAAGATAAAATCTTATGGTGTTACAGGAAAAATACTGGCTTGGATAATGGAATGATTGACAGGCAGGAGGTGGTGAATGGGAATAAAGGGGGCCTTTTCTGGTTGGCTGCCAGTGATGAGTGATGTTCCTCAGGGGTCAGTATTGGGACTGCTACTTTTCACATTGTTTGTCAGTGATTTAGATAATGGAATTGATGGATTTGTGACAAAGTTTGTGGACGATACAAAAATAGGTGGAGGGGTAGGTAGTACTGAGGAAGTAATGCGATTGCAGAAGGACTTAGTCAAACTGGAAGAATGGGCAAAAAAGTAGCAGATGGAATACAGCACAGGGAAATGTATGATAATGCATTTTTGTAAAAGGAACAATAGTGCGGACTATTATCTAAATGGGAAGAAAATTCAGACTTCAGAGGTGCGGAGGGACTTAGGAGTCCTTGTGCAAGACCCCCAGAAGGTTAATTTACAGGTTGAGCCTGTGGTAAAGAAGGCAAATGTAATGTTGCCATTTCTTTCAAGCGGAATAGAATATAAAAGCAAGGAGTTAATGCTGAGGCTTTAGAAGACACTAGTCAGGACACACTTGGAGTATTGTCAACAGTTTTGAGCCCCATATCGCAGAAAGGATGTGTTGTCATTGGAGGGAGTCCAGAGGAAATTCACGAGGATGATTCTGGGAATGAAAGGGTTAACATATGAGACCCATTTGGCGGCTTTGGGCCTGTACTCACTGGAACTTAGAAGAATGCGGGGGCGGGGGGAATCTCATTGAAACCTACCGAATATCGAAAGGACTAGATAGGGTGTATGTGGAGAGGAAATTTCCTATGCTGGGGGTATCCAGAACTAGAGGGCACAGCTACAAAATTGAGGGGTGACCTTTTAGAACAGAGGTAAGGAGGAATTTTTTTTATCCAGAGAGTCGTAAATCAGTGAATTTTCTGCCTCAGACTGCAGTGGAGGCCAAGTCCATGGGTATATTCAAGGCGGAAATTGATAGTTTCCTGATCGGTCAGGGCATCAAAGGATATGGTGAGGAGGCAAGTGTATGGGGTTGAGTGGGATCCGGGATCAACCATGATGGAATGACGGAGAAGACTCAATGGAATGAATGGCCTCATTCTGCAACTATGTCTTATGGTCTAGATTAAACCAGCCACACTAAATTTATCAATGCAATTTGTATTCTCTTCAAAAAATTCATCAAATATCACCCAGGATCTATCCTGAACAAAGCAATGCTAACCATCTTTTATTAACCCCTGCCTTTCCAAGTGCAGATTAGTTCTGTCCTTCAGAACTTTTATCAATAACTTTCTTACCACTTATCTGGCTTCTCCCTGCTATATTTCTCGAATAAAGTACAACATTTTATCTCCTCCAGTCATTTGGCAGTTCACCTGTTATTAGTGAAGATTTAATCCTCTCTGTCAGGGACCCAGAAATCTCCTTGCTCATCTTCCTTTGTAACCTGGGATACATCTCGTTGGGCTTTGGGGACGTAGCCACCCTTAAGACTGTTAAGTCTCCTTTTTAATGGTAATAAATTTAGACTCCTCTTCCCTAAATTCTCCAATTACAATATCCATCTCCTTAATAATACAAATCAAAGTATTTGTTCCACCTGATAGCCATTGAGTCATAGAACACTACAGCACAGAAACAGGCCCTTTGGCCTACGTAGTCCGTGGCAATCCATTAATCTGCCTAGTCCCATCGACCCACACCAAGACCATAGCCCTCCATGCCCCTCCCATCCATGTACTTATCCAAATTTCTCTTAAATGGTGAAATCAAACCCACACCCACTGGCAGCTCTTTCCACACTCTCACCACTCTCTGAGCAAAGAAGTTCCCCATCATGTTCCCCCTTAAACATCTCACCTTTCCCTTTAGACCATGACTTCTAGTTATAGCCTTAGCCAACCTGAATGGAAAAAGTCTGCTTGCATTAAACCCATCTATACCCTTCATAATCTTGTATCCCTCCATCAAATTTCTCCTCAATCTTCTAGAGAATGAAGTCCTAACCTATTCAACCTTTCCCTGTACTGTATCTCAGGTGGTTCCCAGTGGTCCCTACTCTGTACCTATCACCTTGGTCTTAACACACATATAAAATACTTCAGAATTTTCTTTAATCTTTTCCACCAGTGAGATCTTGTAACACTGGAACAAAAAAAAAGTGCTGGAAGGATGCATTGACTGAAAAAACATTGACCGAATCTTTGCCTCCACTGATGCTACTTGATCTGCCGAGTTTTTCTAGCACTTTATTTTTGCTCCAGATTTCAGCATCTCCAGTCTTTTGTGTCTGCATATCTTGAGACCCTCTTTGCTCTCCTGATTTTATGACTACTTCCTGTACTTTTGAAGGGCCTTCTATTTTAATTTCTCTATATCTGCCTATGATTCCTTATTTTTCTTTACTTAACCCTCAATATCCTCCGAGAGCCATGGTTTCCAGGATTTGCACCCTTAATGTTGGCCCTGAATTTTTCATTTTTGTGTAACTTCAACATATCAAATATCGAATTACCTAGAAATAGGTACCTTTGCCAGGTCCTGGCTTATGATAATTAAATTGGTCTTCTCCCAATTCATACTGTAAATTTGCAGAGCACTCATAACTTTTTCTATAACTAGCTTAAAATTTACAGAGTTATGTATCTCCAGAATGTTCTTTACAAGTTCTTTTCCGTACTTGCCTGGACAATTCCTTTTATATTCAGTAAACCAGCATTCCAGTAGCACTACCAATGTACTGAATTAAACAAAAGTCCTTACGCATATGTAAACAGTTCCACCCCTTCTAAGTCTTTTACACTGAGGCTTTTCCAGTTAACGCTGGAGAAGCTGGAATTCCCTACTTCTTTAACTCTACCATTCCTATTACATCTCCGTTATCTGCTCCTCTGTCTCCCACTGACTGTCGGGAGATATGTTTAATATCCCTGGAGAATAATTGCTTCATTTTGTTTACAAGCACTAAGCAGATGGTCTATTTTTAAAAGCCTTGCAGGATATCCCCCATCATTACTGTAGAAATGGATTACTTAATCAGTATTGCCAAGCCAACTCCTTTTACTCCTCGCTCTCATGTCTGAAGATTCCCTAGAAAGTTGAGTTGCAGTCCTGCTGTTCTGTTAACACTATCTTCTGTGAAAGCAACAATATCATAAATCCACATGCTGATCAATGACCCAAGTTCTCCCTTACCAGTCAGATTCCTTGCATTCCCCCTATATGCCTTGTGATGACCATATTTACTTTGTCTACTAGTTTTCCTTCTTTATTTGACACTACCTCTCCTCCATCTGTGTCACATTCCCTTGGCAATTAATTTAAAACTTCTCGCACACCTCCCTACAAGGTTGTTGGACTTGTTTTAGCTCGTGAGGTTGGCACAGTAGTGTAATAGTCGGCACAATGCCTTACGGTGCTAGCGATCACTGGGCGGATTCCGTTCCCACTGCTGCCTGCAAAGAGTTTCTACATTCTCTCTGTGACTGCACAGGTTTCGTCTGGGTGCTCCAGTCCGCAGACGGACGGGCTAGGGTTGAGGTTAGGAAGTTGTGGGATTACAACATTGGTGCAAGGTGCATGGCGCCAATTGTGGGCTGCCCCCGGCACATCCTCAGACTATGTCAGTCATTGACACTGTATGTTTCGATGCACATGTGACCAATAAAGCTAATCTTTAAGTGCAATCTTCTATTTTTTTTAAACTTAAGTTTTTAGTACCAATGTAAACCACAGCTTCTGGCCGTTTACCATCCTACTTTGGAATGCTTTGCCAGAAAATACAGAAAATTAATTCACAAGAAATCCGAGTTTCAGTCTTGACCATTAACCACAATTATTATGAAGAATGGATCGGATTCTCGTGAAAACCAACACAAAGCTGTCACTTGAGCAAAAACATACTTCTGTGCAACTGGAAGGATTGGAGGTGCATCAAGACCACAGGAGGAGAAGTGGGCCATTTGGCCCATTGATTCTGCTGTGCCATTTCATCCTGGCAGATCCAATGTTCTTCTCAGCCCCAATCTCCTGCTTCTCCCCGTCTACCTTCCTGCTCTCTCCAATCAAAAATCTATCAACTTCTGCCTTAAGACTTGGTCTCCACAGCTGCCTGTGGCAAAGAATTCCACAGATTCCCCACTCTCTGGTTAAAGAAATTCCTCCTCATCTCTGTTGTAAAAGGATGCTCCTCTATTCTGAGGCATGGTCCTCTGGTCTTAGACTCTCCCACCAAAGGAAACATCATCTCCACATCCACTCTATCAAGGCCTTTCACCATTCGATAGGTTTCAGTGAGATCACCCTCATTCTTCTGAACTCTAGTGAATACAGGCCCAGAGCCATCAAACACTCTTCCTATTACGAGTCATTCAATCCTGGAATCATTTTTGTGAACTTCCTTTGAAAACTCTCCAGTATCAGCACATCCTTTCTAAAATAAGGGTGCTCACTTAGAGGCCTTGCCAGTGCTTTATAAAGTTTCACAATCACATTCTTGCTTTTAGATTCTATTCCTCTTGAAATGAATGCTATCATTATATTTGCCTTCCTCACCACAGACTCAACCTGCAAATTAACCTTTAGGGAATTCTGCACAAGGATTTTGTATTTTCTCTCCATTTAGAAAATAGTCAACCCTTTCATTTCTTCTACCAAAATGCATGACTATACACTTCCCAACACTGTATTCCATCTGCCATTTCTTTGCCCATTCTCCTAATCTGTCTAAGTCATTTTATAACTTCTCTATTTCCTCAAAAGTACCTGCCCCTCCACCTATTTTCATATCCCCTGCAAACTTTGCAACAAAGCAATCAATTCCATCATCCAAATCATTGACATATAACGTAAAAAGGATCAGTCCCAATACAGACCCCTGTGGAACACCACTAGTCAACGGCAGCTAACCAGAAACGGCTCCCTTCATTTCCACACCTTGCCTCCTGCCAAGCAGCCACTGCTGTATCTACGCTGGAATCTATCCTGTAATACCATTGGCTCATAGCTTGTTAAGCTGCCTCATCTGTGGTTCCTTGTTGAAGGCCTTCTCAAAATCCAAGTACACAACATCAACCAATTCTCCTTTGTCTATCCTGCTTGTTACTTCTTCAAGAAATTCCAACAGATTTGTTAGGCAAGATTTTCCCTTGAGGAAGCCAAGCTGTCTATTGCCTATTTTATCATGTCCCTCTAAGTACCCTGAGACCTCATCCTTAATAATCGATTCCAATATCTTCCCAAACACTGAGGTCAGACGAACTGGGATAGAATTCTCTTCCTTCTGCCTCTCTCTGTTCTTGAAGAGTGGAGTGACATTTACAATTTTCCAGTCTTCCAGAACCATTTCAGAATCTAGTGATTCTTGAAAGGTCATTACTAATGCTTCCACGATCTCTTCAGTCAACTCTTCCAGAACTCTGGGGTGTATACCATCTGATCCAGGTGACCTTTCAGTTTCCCCAAGAACATTCTTTCTAGTTATGGTAACTTCATACGCTTCATGCCCCCTGACACCTGGAACTTCCACCTTACTGTTAGTATCTTCCACTGTGAAGACTGATGCAAAATACTTATTCAGGTCATCCACCATTTCCTTGTCCCCCATTACTACCTCTCCAGCATCATTTTCCAGTAGTCTGATATCCACCCCCAGTTCTTTTTTACACCTTATGTATCTGAAGAAACTTTTGGTATTCTCTTTAATACTAGATTAGATTTGATTCAACTTTATTGTCATTGTGCCGAGTACAGATACAAAGCCAATGAAATGCAATTAGCATCTGACCCGAAGTGCAAAAGAATAGTATTATTTACAAAATAACTGTGAATAAAAAGTAAGTGCTGCAGCACACAAATATAAAAGTACTGAGACAGTACAATATGGGTGCAATAGTGCTGCGATGTGAGATTCAGCAGTGTCACAGCCTCAGGGAAGAAGCTCTTCCTGTGCCTGCTGGTGCAGGAGCAGAGGCTCCTGTAGAGCCTACCAGATGGGAGGAGAGTAAAAAGTCCATGGTTAGGGTGAGATGCATCCTTGATAATGCTTTTCACCCTGCCCAGGCAGCGCTTATGGTAGATGTTCTCAATGGTGGGCAATTGGGTGCCGATAATCCACTGCGCAGTATTCACCACCCACTGGAGTACTTTGCAGTCCAATATGGGACAATTGCCATACCACACTGAGATGCAGTTGGGGCTAGTTTACTTTTGTATTCCGTCTTTACCTTCTTAATTACTTTTTTTAGTTGCCTTCTGGTGGTTTTTAAAAGCTTCCCAATCCTCTAACTTCCCACTAAATTTTGCTCTATTATATGCCCTCTCTTTGGTTTTTATGTTGGCTTTGGCTTCTCTTGTTAGCCATGGTTGTGTCATCTTGCCTTTTGAATACTTCTTCCTCTTTGGAATGTATATATCCTGTGCCTTCTGAATTGCTTCCAGAAACTCTAGCCATTGCTGCTCTGCCATCATTCCTGCCAGTGTTCTTTTCCAATCGATTCTGGCCAACTCCTCTCTGATGCCTCTGTAATTCTCTTTACTCCACTGTAATGCAATTGACTTTAGCTTCTCCTTCTCAGATTTCAGGGTGAATTCTATCATATTTGTTATGTCTGTGCACAACCACATATAAATTAAATAAAAGCACACACATAGGAGATGGCTTTAACTGGTGTATTCACATTGTAGCGAAGAGAGAAAGAAAAAGAGGTCGAGAGAACAATATGCTTGTGTAGACAACAAATCAATACGAAGTGTGGGGAGCCTCACTCTGAGTCCACTGCATCTGGCAGTCTACCAGCTCTCTCCACATGTGTCTTCCCTCTTCATCTCTCGCCGACAAAAGACTGCAAAATCCCTGCTCCCAGACCCACAAGAAAGAACATCCTGCTCATTGGCTAACATACATTCCAAAGGCTCTGTTATCTGTAGTCATAACCCAAACATTGCTGCTACAGAGCAACCATTACCCTAGTAGTGGAACATTACAGAGCGGCCATTATATTAGCAGTGAAACCTTACAGTGCGTTACACTGATATGTCACCTACAGAAATTGTCATAGCTGAACCAATGGTTTTGTCACTTTCACAACTACTCTGAGCAGCATGATCCTATAGTTCACGGTATTCAGCATTAAGAAATTTTTGGTATCATCCAGTGCCTTTCAGTTGACTGTTACAGGGGGTGTGACATGCAAATATTGGATTAAATTAGAATTTTAGATTATGAAGACACGCAGTCCTCCTTTATTGTCATTTAGTAATGCATGCATTAAGAAATGATACAATATTTCCTCCGGTGTGATATCACAAAACACAGGACAGACCAAGACTGAAAAAACTAACAAAACCACATAATTATAACATATAGTTACAAAAGTGCAATCATACCATAACTTGATGAAGAACAGTCCATGGCACAGTAAAAAGTTCAAAGTCTCTCAAATGTCCCACATCTCACACAGACGGGAGAAGGAAGAAAAACTCTCCCTGCCATGCCCGACCACAGTCCAACTCTGAGTCGTCCGAAAACTTCAAACCTCCGATCAGCTCTCCGACACCAAGTACCAAGCACCATCTCTGTCCGAACGATTTGACCTCAATCTCGGTAGCCAGCAGCAGGCAAAGCCGGGGATTCTGGGGCCTTCCCTCGGAAGATTCTCGATCACCCAGTAACAGCGGCAGCGAACCTGCGTTTCAGAAATTTCTCCAGATGTTCCTCTGTGCTCTCACGTCTCCAACTCCAATCAATTTGTAGTTGTCTCAGACAATCGCACACCCACAATGGATTTGCTGTTTTACCACGTGCAAGACCAATGTGGATAATTGGATGTTTTATTTCACTATGTCATTCCCATAGGAGTTATCATTTCTCCTGTACAAGTTCTTAGTTGGATATTTGCAGTTTCTTTGAAATATCATTCAAACTAATTTTGTGGAATGACTGAAATGATCTAGCCAGTGTCCAGTTCTATTTAAATTAATTTGCCTTCACTTTTGGTGTAAGCCATATTGTTTGTCTATTTTTAGTTTTCACATTTTAAATCTCAAGGCTACCCAGTCCTCTACCAATCTCATCACTATCAGATTTCTCATCAACAGCATGCAGATTAGTGCTCTTTTTGAAATTGCAACTTGATTCTTTTTAAATCTTTTTTTCTTCCCTATGCAGTCCATTTATTTTTATCTGCCCAACATGCCATTTGCATGTGTCCTATTTTGTTTCATTTTCTGCAAGCTTCACTTTTAACCCTGCATTGGTCTGGGGTATGTGAGCATAAACAGTAACATAATTTGGTTGGCCAGGCAGATTTCTGTTCGAACAGTGTAATTTTGTTCACACTCACTTTCATTCCTGACAGCAACTCAAATGCATTTCTCCTATTTCTATCGATATAGCTATTTCAACTGTTCTCTTAAATGTAAGTTGTGCTTCAGTTGGGAGCCATTTTTGAATGCTTTCTTGTAGGATTCCACAAACTAATGATCTCTCAGCGCATCATTAAGACCATTACTGAACTGACAATGCTCAGACAATCTCTTCAGTTTAGTCACATACACTGCAATGGACTCCTCTTTCTTTGATTCCACATATGAATAATGGTTTAAAATATTCGTCAATCCGTTCAGTACACAAAATCCAGTTATCGTTTGTGCAATCAAACACGTCACTCCTTCTGATGTAGCCAGCCAATTCTGCTTTGTTTTTAAAATGATTATTATCACCCAGTACTCACCCATTATGAACTTGTGAATTCTTCCTTTTTGAAAGAAACTTGATCATCTCACTGTGTTTCGACAGGTAGGTAGCTGTCTTGGATTCACTTAAAACTTCTTCATCACCACTGCTATGTTTTGTAACTCTAAAACATAAAATTAATTTGAAGAAAAAGACAGGAGCCCAAGAGATGTGAGTCTAACTTAGAGTTTATTTTAAGTGAAATGCACATATATTATGTGGTAGTGCATGATGTATGCAATTCACTTAACTTTACATATAATCCATAATGAATTATTTAAATGAACAAGAATGTCTAATCAACAAAATGTTTACAATATTACTTAAACGCTATTGAAACATTAAATACATAACTACCTACTGCAGATGTACTCTAGTTCTCCTGATAATTAATTAGATTTCTCAGTAATGTGGGCTTTGGTAAGCAATGGCCTGAAGAACTGATTAGAAATAAAACAAGTATTTGCAGTTTTGGAAATAGGTAGGTAGGTCTTAAGAAGTAATAAGATATAATCTAATGTTAGAATTGCATATATCCAAATATTGTATTACGGCCAATAACTGGTAACATCTTGTATTTATACAATTGTTTTAATAATTATAACCTTTCAAAGTAACATCACAAACTGAACCAGATGTGTCAAAAAAGTTGTCAAAGAAGTAAGTTTCAGAGAAGCAGGAAGATTTTATGAAGAAATTCTGGAAATTATAATTCTGGCAACTTGAGACATGGCCAAAAGCAGTGGCACAATTAAAACTGGGCAAATTCAAAGGGCTCAGCAATTAAAGGGCTAGAAGATTCAAAAGAAAGATTTAGTAACAAATGAAATAGTACAGAATTGGGCCATTTGGCCCTTTGATTCTGTGCTGCTAATCACAAAGATCATGGTTAATCTATGTCTGCATCATTTTCTTGCCCTATCTCCAGATTTGTTTGATACTCATATATCTATCAAATTCTGATTCAAATTAACTCAACAACTAAGCCTCCGCAGCCCTTTAGGACGGTGAATTTTAACAGCAATGAGACAATGGACTTTTCAATTACTGCTGTGTTCAAATCTTTGCATAATAATGATACCATTTGCCCCCCTAATCACTTTCAGTGATTTATGAATACCCATGCCCTTGAGCGTCAACATTAAGCAATCCCACTTATTTGCTGCCTTCCAATAAACAAGAAAAATTCTGGAATATATGTAACTTTGGAATATGATAACCAGAGCATTCACAGTCCCTATAGCCAGCGCGTTAAAACCCTTGGTTGTGGACCATCAGGTCTTTGGAATTCACCAAGTTCTTAGGTTATTTGGAAAAATCATGCTTATTTCCTTTGGTTCTTAATTCTTGCTGGGATCTTGCTTCTCAGGTGTTTCTGGTCAGTTTTTGTTGTGAAGGAAAATGCATAAAACAGCTTACTCTAGAAGTGTTATCACATAAATGTAACTTGAATGTCGATCTTCAAAAGCTAGAAAGAACTTAAGTAACCACTGCTAAGTAACAGTTGTCTGGAGTGAGGCTCATGGACAGTTTCCTGCTTTTTGATGAAAACTGCCAAAACTGTATGTCAAAATAAATTGTTTAAAGATAGGATCTAAAACCAATATGATTGATCCTTGACCTTCTGCATTCTAAACAAGAAGCAAGGAGAAATTCCACATACTGTCAGCCCTACAATGAATTGTAGGAGATAAATCATATTTGATTGTTCGCTATAGTCCTCCTGCTTCTCAGCTTATCCCTGAAGGACTCTGCTCCAAAGTAATATAAAAGAGGGTCCAAACAGGTATTGACTGCTACACCACACAGGGTGATCACCACAGAACGCTGAATGAAACAATTAACCTGGTTTGTGCTATGACTGCCATGGAAATTCATGGCAAGATGGACAGTCCGCAAAATGTGGTAGGGCAGAAAATTGGTCAGAAATATAACCATAACAATAATAATCATTGCTATAGCTTTTTTGCGGGAACATTTTTGCTTGTCATGCTCTGCCTTTGAAGTTAGCAAAGTTTTAAGAACAAAAATGTAACAAATAGTGATAATAAGGAAGGGAATAACACAACCTACTGGCAGTGAAATTAAATTCATGCTGTATATTTTACGGCTAATTTTATATTTAGGGTCAAGGCATATTGTTCTATTATTCTTTGCAATATAATTGTCTTCTATTAGTAAAGGACTAGCTACTACACCCACAAATACCCATATGAATATGCACAAAATTAGGACATTTTTAATCGTTCTATACTTTAAATATTTAAGTGGATGCACAATTGCAAAATAACGCAAGATGCTCATTAGGGTCAGAAAGTAGATGCTACAGTACATATTGAGGTAGAGTGCATAAAACATGAATCTGCAGAACGAAGGTGGAAAATCCCAAATACTGCCTTTCCAGTAATAATAAATGCGCCAAGGCAACGTGCAAACGAAGAATAGGTCTGCAATTGCCAGATTCACCATGACAATGCTGAATTCAGTCTTCCTCTTGTATAACTTTAGGAATACATATAAACAGAAGACGTTTTCAGTAAATCCAAGAATAAATGTGACCAGGTACACTGGAGGGTAGGTAGAAGTTTTGAAGTCACTGATGTTTTCACAGAAGTCATCATTTTCAGGGCTTGTAGTGTTAGTCATCCTCTTCTCTGAAGAAGTTTGTGACTTAGAGGTGGGGGTGATCTGTGGAAAGAACGTTAATTTTAGTCACAGCTAAGGATCACATTTTACATACTAATCTTGAATTTTATAAATACAATTTATTACGTTTACATTAGTTTAGAATAGGGAATGCTAACATTTATCCAAATGCCTTGACAATGATACAGCGATGAGTCCTTATCTCTGGCCCATATTGGACTTCAGAACCCTTCAAAATGACTTTGTAAACAACAATTGAAATAGCTACATTAAAATAAAGTAACAAAAAATCTCAATGCATTATCCTCAGCAATAGGTTTGGACGTGAATAGTCACTTTGAGGCCAGTCAACTTTGCAACATCCTGCTTACAGACATATGTTGGGTCTAAATTACTCTCCACTACCCTCACCCAACAAACTAGTCAAACAATTTGACATAGTTAAAACTACAGTATAGAGCTTTAAATTTCAACCAGTACGTATGACCTTTCCATGATCTTCCCTGGGGGTGTGTCAGGAGACGGCAGCAGGCAACTTGCAATCGAGGGGAACAGCCCACAAGTCTTCAACACTAATTCAAGCCCCAGTGAAGTCTCATAGTAGCAGGTTAAACAAGGAAGCTCTGTTGTTCATTCCCAAAACTAGCCCTCAAGTATTTCACCATTATTCTTCCTGTTCAGCACCATCAGGAAGAAGCAATGAGGGCAGAATGTTGATATTCCTAGTGATTGATTTCAATGACCATCAACAAGGTTAAATTGCTCTGACGAACTACCACACACTGAATTGTCCAACTGGTAAAAAGCAAAGATGCCAGACTTCTTCTACGGCAGGCAGGGAGAGAACCAAGGTGAGGTAAACACCAAAGCTTACTGCATTCTATTTGCCGCGGATGCAAATTCCAAGATAGCGTTGGTAGAAGTGACAAATGCACCTAGCATGCCTCTATCCAGAGTACCTGTTATGTTTTGTAACTTTGAAACATTAAACTAATTCAACAGAAGATGCGGGGAGTCCGAGAATACGGGTGTAGTTCAAGTTTAGTTTAGTTGACGCACCCATGTATCAAATGGTAGTGTGGTGATGTATACAATTCATGTATTATACACAACCCATAATGAATTATTTAAATAAGCAGGAAAGCTAATCAACATATATATATGTGTGTGTGTGTGTGTGTGTGTGTATATGCATGCATACACACATACACACACACACACACACATGGGGTGTTTGATAAGTTCGTGGCCTAAGGCAGAAGGGGTCAATTTTAGAAAACCTAGCACATTTATTTTTCAACATATTCCCCTCCTTCATGTACACACTTAGTCCAGCGGTCATGGAACATACGGATCCCTTCTTTGTAGAAGTGGTTCACAGTAGGGGTAATTGATAAGTTAGTGGCCTACAGTAGAAGCAGATGAGTTATACAATTCTCGTTACATGCACATGCAGTTCAATTTGAGTAATCATGCAGAAAGTTTGAGGTTAATAACTCATATCTCTCTCTCTCTGTCTTCTCTCTTTTCTCTCCACTCCACCCCCCCCAGCTGTACAGGGTACTGGTGAGGCTGCACCTGGAGTACTGCAGTTCTGGTCTCCTTACTTGAGGAAGGATATACTGGCTTTGGAGGCAGTGCAGAGGAGGTTCACCAGATTGATATATTCAGAGATGAGGAGATTAGACTATGAGGAGAGATTGAATTGCCTGGGACTGTACTCACTGGAATTAAGAAATCTTATAAAAACATATAAAATGATGAAAGAGATAGATAAGATAGAGGCAGGAAAGTTGTTTCCACTGGTAGGTGAGACTAGAACTAGGGGACATAGCCTCAAGATTCCAGGGAATAGATATAGGACGGAGATGAGGAGGACGCAAACACGAGGAAATCTGCAGATGCTGGAATTTCAAGCAACACACATCAGAGTTGCTGGTGAACGCAGCAGGCCAGGCAGCATCTCTAGGAAGAGGTACAGTCGACGTTTCAGGCCGAGACCCTCCGTCAGGACTAACTGAAAGAAGAGCTAGTAAGAGATTTGAAAGTGGGATGGGGAGGGGTGATCCAAAATGATAGGAGAAGACAGGAGGGGGAGGGATGAAGCCAAGAGCTGGACAGTTGAGGAGGAACTGCTTTTCCCAGACATTGGTGAATCTGTGGAATTCTCTGCCCAGGGAAGCCATGGAGGCTACCTTAGTAAATATATTTAAAACAAGGTTGGATAGATTTTTGCATAGTAGGGGAATTAGAGGTTATGAGGAAAAGGCTGGCAGGTGGAGTTGAGTCCATGGTCAGATCAGCCTATGATCTTATTGAATGGTGGAACAGGCTTGGTGGGCCAGATGGTCTACTCCTGCTCCTATTGCTTATGTTTTTATGTTCTCTGAGTGGTGATTTTTGGTCTTTTTTTAATTGGGTTATTCAAGTTTCTTGCTTTGTGGTTGCCTATATGCAGACAAATTTAAATATGTATAATTTATATATTCTTTCATAATAAATGTGCTTTGAATCTTTGAAATAGAGAGGGAGGTGTAATAAGGGGAAGAGTGTATGGCCACTGAGGGAGAATATCACAGCTGCACTGAGCTGGAACATATTAAAGGGCTTATTCACTGAGTACATGGGTAGGATTCAAAAATAAGAAAGGTCTATTGTACTATAGATCCTCCAGTAGCTACTGGGATACTGAGAAACAGATATACAGATACTACAGGGAAAGGTGCAAAAACAATAGGCTTGACCTTAACTTCCCAATACAGACAGGAACCTCCTTAGTAAAATAGGGCTAGATGGGGAGAATGTGTTAGGAGCATCTGAGTTTCTTAAAAAGTACATGGAAAGCCCATCTAGAGAAGGAGTAACATTACACCTTCCGGACTACAGCATCATTCAGACGGGTAAACCCACAGAAAGCATCTGGCCCACAAGGAATACCTGGCTGAGTACTGAAGATTTAAGCTAATCAATGGCTGGAGTATTTGCAAACACCTTCAGACTTCTGAAGCGAGTCATTGAGGTACCCACCTGCTTCAGTCATAAGAAGAATATGGTAACCTGCCTCAATGACTATCATCCAGTAGAACTTACCTGCACTGTGATGAAGTGCTTTGAGAGGTTGGTCACAAAGCGTATCGACTCCCGCCTGAGATGTGACCTAGACCTGCTGCAATTTGCCTACCATTACTAAAGGTCAACACAGACACCATTTTATTGGCTGTTCGCTTAACCCTGGAACATCTAGACAATGAAGATGCACTCATCAGGATGTTCTTCACTGACTACAGCTCAGCATCCAACACTATCATGCCCTCAAAACTAACCACTAAACTCCAAGACCTGGGCCTCAGTACCTCCCTGCACAACTGGATCCTCGATTTCCTCACTTGTAGACTCTAGTCAGCACAGATTGGCAACAACATCTCCTTCACAATCACCATCAACACAGATGCACCGTAAGGCTGTGTGCTTAGCGCATTGCTCTACTCACTTTATACCTATGATAGCATGGCTAAGCATAGCTCCAGTGCCATATTTAAGTTTTCTGACGACACCACTGTTATTGGCTGTATTAAGAGTGGTGACAGATCGGCATATGGGAGAGAGATTGAAAACTTGGTCAAGTGGTGCCACAACAACCACCTCTCACTCAACAACGGTAAAACCAAAGAGCTGATTATTGACTACAGGAGGAAGAAGAGGAGGTTCATGAGCCAGTCCTCATTAACAGAGTCAGAGATGGAGAGAGTCAGTAACAGAAAATTCCTTGGTGTTATCCCATCAGAGGATCTGTCCTGGGTCCTTCACACATGTGCCATCACAAAGGCGGCATGACAGCACATCTTCATTCTTAGAAGTTTGCGTGGATTGGGTGCATCACTTAAACTTTGTTGAACTTCTATTGATGCACCATGGAGAGTATCGTAACTGGTTGCATCGTGGCCTGATATGAAAACATCAATGTCAAGAATGGAAGTGCCTGCAGAAAGTGGTCGATACCATCACAGGCAAAGCCCTCCTCATCAATGAGCACGTTTACATGGAGCACTGCCACAAGAAAGCAGCATCCATCATCAAGGACCTCCATTATCCAGGCCATAGCACCAGGTTGAGGAACAGTTATTAACCTACAACCTTCAGGCTCTAAACCAACGTGGATAGCTTCACTCACCTCAACTCTGAACTGATTGTACAACCTACAGACTTATTTTCAAGTGCTCTACTACAACTAATATTCTCAGTATTATCTGTTTTCATTTGCACAATTTGGCTTCTTTTTCCACATTGTTGATCATCAATCTTTATTGATGTATAATTTTTCATAAATTCTAATGTATTTATTTTCCTGTAAATGCCTGCAAGAAACTGAATCTCAAGGCAGTATATGGTGGTGTATTTACTTTATTTATTTACTTTACTTTATTGTCGCCAAACAATTGATACTAGAGCGTACAATCATCACAGCGATATTTGATTCTGCTCTTCGCGCTCCCTGGAGTACAAATCAATAGTAAATAGTAAACATTTAAATTATAAATCATAAATAGAAAATAGAAAAGGGAAAGTAAAGTAGTGCAAAAAAAACCGAGATGCAGGTCCGGATATTTGGAGGGTATGGAGGGTATGGAGGGTCCGGATCCGTTCAGCAGTCTTATCACAGTTGGAAAGAAGCTGTTCCCAAATCTGGCCGTACAAGTCTTCAAGCTCCTGAGCCTTCTCCCAGAGGGAAGAGGGATGAAAAGTGTGTTGGCTGGGTGGGTCATGTCTTTGATTATCCTGGCAGCACCGCTCTGACAGCATGCAGTGTAAAGTGAGTCCACGGACGGAAGGTTGGTTTGTGTGATGTACTGGGCTGTGTTCATGATCTTCTGCAGCTTCTTCCGGTCTTGGACAGGACAACTTCCATACCAGGTTGTGATGCACCCTTGAAGAATGCTTTCTACGGTGCATCTATAAAAATTAGTGAGGGTTTTAGGGGACAGGCCAAATTTCTTTAGCTTTCTCAGGAAGTAAAGGCGCTGGTGGGCCTTCTTGGCGGTGGACTCTGCTTGGTTGGACCAAGTCAGGTCATTTGTGATATTGACCCCGAGGAACTTAAAGCTTTTGACCTGTTCCACTTGCGCACCACTGATGTAAATGTATACATACTTTGATAATAAATTTACTTTGTCTTGTATTGGGAAATGAACCTAGTCAAGTGACTGACCTTGCATTGGGGGAACATGTAGGAAGCAGTGATCACAGCCCCTTACGTTTTAAGATGGCAATGAATAAGGATAAGCATGAACCTTGCAGGAAAGTTTTAAATTGTAGAAGGGCAAATTATGGGATATTAAGTAGCAGCTATTGGGGACCACTGTTTTCAGCAAGTCAGCTGACCTTGTGGGGGGTGGGGGTAAGGGGGTCACTAGCCCTTGTCCATGGTCTTTGACCAAGGGGATTGCTGCTCTCCATCCACAGCACCAACCGACCCAGAGTTGGTCCACAGGGATCATTGGCCTTGGACTGTGGAGCACTCCAATCTGGACTACACTACTGGCTCCTGCCCCTGATTCTTCACTAACTGTCCCTGATCTCTAACACCCCCTCATTACAGTGGCTAAAGATTAACCTTACCGCAACCTCCCTGCACTGTCTCCAAAACCATCCCTATGAATTAAAAAATACAAGTAAGACTGGGCCATAACCTCAACAAACATTACACCTCAGCGCCTTGTTGACTGGAAGGGCTGAGTGGATGAGTGGACAGTGAAGGTGAGTGAAGGGAAAGGTGTGCTTACTGGTGGGACTTTACTTGAGATGGCAGAGTTTACAGAGAAGATGTGCTGGGTGCATAAGGCAATAGGAAAGGATAGGGAATCCTATTGTTGTATATTTAATACTTCTGTGGTACCGGAGTAATATTGTAAATGTATTATTTGATTAAGCATTTTTGTTTAAATAATTCATCATGTGTTATATGTAAAAGTATGTGAATGGCATACGTCATCACGGCACCTTGTCATAAGCACACGCCTCACTAAAGTAAAATCGAAACTAGGATTCGCATCTCTCGGGCTCCTTTGTTTTTATGCTTTGGAGTTAACAAAACAAAACACCTAGCCCTGCTATGGAAGTGGGAGGATGTGATAAGGGTGGATGTCCGGAAAATGGAGGAGTGCAAATGAGTGGATCTACTTGAACATGATGTCACAGGTAGATAGGGTCATAAAGAGAGTTTTTGGCTCATTGGCCTTCATAAATCAAAATATTTATTGCAGGACACACAAAATGCTGGAGGAACTCAGCAGACCAGGCAGCATCAATGGAAAAGAGTATGTTTTGGGCCGAGACCTTTCAGCAGGGACTCTGAGTTCCTCCAGCATTTTGTGTGTGTTACTTGGATTTCCAGCATCTGCAGATTTTCTCTTGTTTATTTATTGCAGGAGCTGGGATGTTATGTTGAAATTGTGTAAGACATTTGTGAGGCCTAATATGGCGTATTGTTTGCAGTTCTGGTCATCTACCTGCAGGAAAGAAACAAGGATGTTGCCAGGACTTGAGGGCCTGAGTAATAGGGAAAGACTGAATAAGTTAGACCTTTATCCCCTAGAGTGTAGGAGAATGAGGCGATAATTGATAGATGTATTCAAAACTATGAGGGGTATAGGTAGGATAAATGCAAGCAGGCTTTTTCCACTGAAGTTGTGTGAGACTAGTACTAAAGGTCATGAGTTAAGATGAAAGGTAAAATGTGAGGAGGCATGGGATCCAAGAAGACCTTGCTTTGTGGATCCAGAACTGACTTGCCCACAGAAGGCAAAGGGTGGTTGTAGATGGTTCGTATCCTGTGGAACACCACTGGTCAGTGACCAGTGGTGTTCCACAGAGAACTGATCTGGGACCCCTCTTCTGTGACTTTTATAAATGACCTGGTTGAAGAAGTAGAAGGGTGGGTTAGTAAGTTTGCTGATGACACAAGGATTAGGGGTGTTGAGGATAGTCTGGAAGTTTGACAGAGATTAGAGCGGGACATCGATAGGATACAGAACTGGGCTGAGAAGTGGACGATCAATTTCAACTCAGAGTGAAATAGGGATAGAGGAAGGGAGTGGGAGGGAATTACCGGAAGTTGGAGAATTCTATGTTCATACCAAGGGGCTGGAGACTACCTAGACGGTATATGAGGTGTTGCTCCTCCAACCTGAGTTTAGCCTCATCATGGCAGTAGAGGAGGCCATGTATGGACATATCTTAACATCTGCCTTTAACATCTGCCTGACGATGCTGAGGATGTTCTACGAGGCTGTGGTGGCCAGTGCTATCATGATTGCTGTTGTGTGCTGGGGCAGCAGGCTGAGGGTAGCAGACACCAACAGGATCAACAAACTCATTCGTAAGGCCAGTGATGTTGTGGGGATGGAACTGGACTCTCTCACGGTGGTGTCTGAAAAGAGGATGCTGTCTAAGTTGCAAGCCATCTTGGACAATGTCTCCCATCCACTACCTAGTGTACTGGGTGGGCAAAGGAGTACATTCAGCCAGAGACTCATTCCACCGAGATGCAACACAGAGCGTCATAGGAAGTCATTCCTGCCTGTGACCATCAAACTTTACAACTTCTCCCTTGAAGGGTCAGATACCCTAAGCCAATAGGCTGGTCCTGGACTTATTTCATAATTTACTGGCATAATTTACATATTACTATTTAACTATTTATGGTTGTATTAATATTTATTATTTATGGTGCAACTGTAAGGAAAACCAGTTTCCCCCGGGATCAATAAAGTATGACTATGACTATGATCTGAATGGGAATGGGAGCAGAGTTGAAGTGGGTGGCTACTGGGAGATCCTGTCTGTTTTGGCGGACGGAGTGGAGGTGCTCGATGAAGCGGTCCCCCACTCTGTGTCGGATGCAATAGATGACCCCAACAGACTCACCTCTCTCCCTATTTCACTCTGCCCCCTCCCCCAGCTGCCTATCACCTCCCTCATGGTTCCGCCTCCTCCTTCTAGTACCCATTGTCTTCCTGCATGTGACGTCCCTGCTTCCCCTCCCCCACCCCTTTCTCTTTCAAATTACTGGTCTTTCAACTGAACCTACAAGCATTCTTCAAATCCTTCCCCCTCCTTCTTTCTTCAGTCCTGACGAAGGGTTCCGGCCCGAAACATCGACTCATTGTTTCCACTGATGCTGCCCAACCTGTTGAGTTCATCCAGCGTGCTGTGAGTGTTATTCTGGGATTGAAGAGCTTTTGATGGCTGTGGGCCTCTACTCACTGGAATTTAGAAGAACGAGGGGTGACCTCATTGAAACCTATTGAGTGGTGAAAGGCCTTGATAGAGTGGATGTGTAAAGGATGTTTCCTATGGTGGAGGAGTTCAAGACCAGAGGAAGTCACCTCAAACTAAAAGGACAGAGATGAGGAGGAATTTCTTTAGCCAGAGGATGGAGAATCTATGGAATTCATTGCCACATTCAGCTGTGGAGGACAAGTCATTGGGTATATTTAAAGGAGAGGTTGATAGATTCTTGATTAGTCAGGGAATGAAGGGAGGGGATCGGGGCTGAGAGGGAAAATGGATCAGCCATGATGAAACGGAGGAGCAGATGGGCTAAATGGCTTATTTTTTCCTCTCATATCTTATTTTTTATCTTAATGAAAAGACTGCAATCATAAAAGTGAGGATTTGTCCTCTTGGCCTCCTTATTTATTTCCTCAGCTGAAGCCAAAAACATCAGCTGTTTTTTAAAAAAAATTATGACTATCAGCATTTAACCATAAAATGTAATTGCCTTGTGTAAATTTTCCTCTCATTCCCACAGCTGAACTCTAAGAAAAGCTCTGGGGATAAAAAAAAAACACCAGATTCATTAATCTGATAAGCCTTCATGTTTTGCAAATGAACTTTGATGAAAGCTTGCACACTCACTTCTCACATTTAGAAACAATTTTTAAAAAACTATTACAAAGCAGCTAAAATATTTACAACCAAATTTTTTGAAAAATTATAAACCTCAGAACACATCATTCATAAATACGTAGTATTATCATAAATAATTAGCATCATGCAGATGTTTCTGTAAGAAGAAAGAAGAAAAGAAGGAAAAGAAGAAGAAAGCAGGCTTATTTTTTTAAAAAAATCTAAATTAATTGTATTCATTTTAGATCTCAGACATGGCTTTTTACTGGTACCAGTATTAACAGTTTTCTGGTGGGAGACTAAAAATACACACTACTTTCATACATTCCCCACCATAAGTGGTTGGAATTGACTGCATCACTTGTCTTTCTTGCTGGACTCATCACTGGGTTATGATACTGATGACCAGTTTGTTTTATTTACAATAACTTAAAATATTTTTGATTGAAGAAAAATAACCACCACAGCATTGACTGAAAACTGATCTAAGATGTGTGTTTAAGCTTAGTTACGTTTACTCAAATTATGGTGTTAATTACAAATACAACTTGATGTATAAAAGTTTGGTTGAAAGACTAAATAGACATTGAAATGGTAGAATGGGGAGGTGCTCCAAGCCCATTCTAGATACTAAACATACAGAAGAATTTAGCTTCCACCATTTTAGGAGGCATCCATTAAACACACATATTTTATATATACACATTATGATTCCTTAATTTGCATGAGCAAATCCGAGGTTTCAGACCCTTCTCATCATTTTATCAACAGCACAATACAACAATTGGTAGTCACTTTGAACATTCATGACACTGACTGCCGCTCCCTTCTCCCAAAATTGCTGGGAAGTGAGAAACTATTTTAAAGTTGACAAGTTAGAAGGGAACTTTGTACCGGCTGGAAGTGCCAACGATGAAGAACAACATATCATCCTCAACTTTACTGTCTATTCTTTTTGCAGCAAGGAACATTGTAGTTCCTTCCCAGTAAGTCTATGTCCAATATCACAATTACATTGTAACCACAAGTGGTAAATTGTGCCCACCGCTTACAAATATGTGTTACATTTTGTACATTTACGTATGCCCATTCCAAACTGACCTGACTTCTGAGCTTTGCTCCGTGTCTGATCCCTCTAAAAGTCAGGACTAAGGAGAAGGCTTCTTTCTAACATGGTTGGTTAATTTTTAAAAATCAATTAGAAAGGACTGAAAATGAAATAATACGACTCCGGCATATAATAGCGTCTACTTTCTGTATAATTCATAAATAAGAAATTGGTAACTTACTATATTCAATAAATAAATAATTTATACAAGTACAGGATAAACCTTTTGCCACTGCTAGCTTACTCTGTTCTGACTGTGAGCCTCAGTGAAGACCCCGCGGCAGGCTTCCACGCCGGACTTGCTTCAACTGGCAGTGTCACACAGCCTTTAGATCACAGACATGTGAAGGAAAGCAGTAGGTTAGAACCCCCTTCTCCGATCAACTATTTCCGCCCTATAATCACCCTTGAAGAGAAGAACAGGTTGTCATTTGTTAACATCCTCCCCTCCTCCCATTTAAGTAAAAGATCAAACGCTTTAGACTAACCTGCATTTCTACATAACATACAATATGTCTCCATTGCCGCTTTGCCTCCCTTCATCGTCACCCCTTAAATTTAGGGAAAGAAAATCGTAAATCGAGCAAATCGTAAATCTTCACACTCTGAACTAAATACAAAACTTGGGTTCTTTGCAGGGAATTCGCACGACCGTATAAACTTTAATTCTTGAATCGCTCACACCGGCAATATAATTCATAAAAAAAAGAGAAACGTCGAGTTTAACGACTTGCAACGGTCCTGAAGTCCAGTAAGAATCTAATCGTGTGTGTTTTTCTGCCTGGACGCTTCATCGAAGTAGTACAATTACGAAAACCAAATTACCTGTAAATTAATCTGTTCCTGTGTTGGAACGCGAACACCGTGTTGCGAGTCGTGCCAAGGAAGTTTCTCGGTAAGATTTACTTTTCAATAAAGTACATCAGTGCTTCTTATTAGATAGTTCCTTGTATGACCAACTGGGTGCGCAGCAGTTAAAACGCGTCTTCCGCCTTTAAAGGCACATTCTGCACGGCACGGCGAGGAAAACGCACAGCGATTCTCCCGGTGGAAGGGAAGGAGGGAGGAAGAGATCGGGAGCTGGGCACTCTGGCGGATGAAATGTCTGCCAAGAGACTACGCACAAAATGCTGGAAGAACTCAGCAGGTCAGGCAGCATCTATGGAAAAGAGTAAACAAACAGTCGACTCTTCATCAGGACTGGAGAAACAATGATGAAGGGTCAGAGTAAGAATGTGAGAGGAGGGGAGGAAGAAACACAAGGTGATTAGTGAAACCGGGAGGAGGAGGGACGAGGTAAACAGCTGAGAAGTTGATTGGTGAAAGAGATACAGGGTTAGAGAAAGAGGGAATCTGATTGGACAGGACAGACAATGGAAAAGAAAAGGGGAGAAGGTGATGGGCAGGTACAGAAATAAACTGAGAGAAGGAAATGAGAATGGGGAATGGTGAAGGATGGCGTCCTTACTGGAAGTTTGAGAAATTGCTGTTCATGTTATCAGGTTGGAGGCTACCTGGATGGAATATGAGTGTGGCCTCAATACAACAGTAGAGGAGGCCATGGACTGACATGTCAGAATGGGAATGGGAGGTGGAAGTAAAATGGGTGGCCACTGGGAGATCCCACTTTTTCTGGTGGACGGAGCATAGGTGCTCGGTGAAGTGGTCTCCCAGCCTACATTGGGTCTCACCGATATACAGAAGGCCATACTGGGACCACTGGATACAGTAGATGACCCCAGCAAACTCACAAGAGAAGGACTGTTTAGGCCCTGAATGAAGGAGGAGGTGTAGGCGCAGGTGAAGCACTTGTTCCACTTACAAGGATAAGTGCCAGGAGGGAGATCAGTGGGGAGGGACAAGGGAATTGCATGGGGAGCAGAAAGTTGGGGGGGGGAGAGAGAAAGATGCACTTGGTGTTGGGATCCTGTTGGAACTGGTGGAAGTTTTGGAGAATTATGTGCTGAACACAGAGGCAGGTAAGGTCTTAGGTAAGGACAAGAGGAGGCCAATCCCTGGTGGGGTGGCAGGGGAAGGGGCGAGAGTAGACATGCACAAAATGGAAGAGATGCAGTTGAGGGCAGTGTTGACAGTGATCTCACTAGTTCTGAAATGAAGCGCCAGATACTTCCGAGGGCAGAGTGGAAGTTGGAGGCAAAGTTGATGAAGTCAATGAACTCCACATGGGTGCAAGAGGCAGTAGCAATGCAGTTGTCGATGTAGTGTAGGAAAAGTTGGAGAGTGATACCAGAGTAACATAGAAACATAGAAAACCTACAGCACAATACAGGCCCTTCAGCCCACAATGCTGTGCTGAACATGTACTTACTTTAGAAATTACCTAGGGTTACCCATAGCCCTCTATTTTTCTAAGCTTCATGTACCTATCCATGAGTCTCTTAAAAGACCCTGTTGTAACCACCTCCACCACAGTCGCTGGCAGCCCATTCCAAGCACTCAGCACTCTCTGAGTAAAAAAAAACTTACCCCAGACATCTCCTCTGTACCTACTTCTGAGCACCTTAAAACTGTGCCTTCTCATGCTAGCCATTTCAGCCCTGGGAAAAAGCCTCTTTGACTATCCACACGATCAATGCCTCTTATCATCTTATACACCTCTATCAGGTCACCTCTCATCCTCCGTCACTCCAAGGAGAAAAGGCCAAGTTCACTCAACCTATTCTCATAAGGCATGCTCCCCAATCCAGGCAACATCCTTGTAAATCTCTTCTGCACCCTTTCTATAGTTGCCACATCCTTCCTGCAGTGAGGTGACCAGAACTAGGCACAGTACTCCAAGTGGGGTCTGACCAGGGTCCTATACAGCTGTAACATTACCTCTCATCTATTGAACTCAATCCCATGATTGATGAAGGCCAATGCACTGTATGCCTTCTTAACCACACAGTCAACCTGCACAGATGGAAATGGAGTCTATAGAAGTGCGGCAAAGCAGCATCAACTTCACAGACCCTTTACAGATTACAAACAAGGAAGTGTTTGCTATGCTGAGGCAGATTAGGGTGGATGAATCCCCAGGGCCTGACAAGATGTTCCCGCAGACCCTGTGGGAGGCAAGTGCAGAAAATGCTGGGGGCCTAGCAGAGATATTTAAACCATCCTTAGTGACAGGTGAGGCACCAGAGGATTGGATGATAGCCGACGTTGTTCCGCTGTTTAAGAAAGCCTGATATCAGCAATGGGAAAGTTATTGGAAGATATTCTGAGAGACCATATATATAAGTATTTGGACAGACCTGGACTGACTAAGGATAGTCAGTATGAGTTCATGCATGGTAGGTTGTGTTTAATCAATCTTGTAGCGTTTTTGAGGAAGTTACAGGGAAAGTTGATGAAGGGAAGGCAAGGCAGTGGGTGTTGTCTACATGGACAAGGTCCCCTTTGGGAGGCAAGTCAAGAAGGTTCAGTCACTTGGCATTCAAGATGAGGTAGTGAATTGGATTAGACATTGGCTTTGTGGGAGAAGCCAGAGAGCGGTAGTAGATGGTTGCCTCTCTAACTAGAGGCCTGTGACTAGTGGAGTGCTTCAGGGATCGATGCTGGGTCTGTTGTTGTTTGTCATCTATATCAATGATCTGGATAATTATATGATTAACTGGATCAGCAAATTTGAAGATGACACCAAGATTGGGGAAGTAGTGGACAATAAGGAAGGCAATCATGGCTTGCAACGGGATTTGGACCAGCTGGAAAAATGGGATAAGAAATGGCAGATAGAACTTAATGCAGTTGATGCAGTTCAGTAGGACCAACAGTAGGTCTTACACAGGTAGATCTTTCACAGTGAATGGTATGGAACCGAGGAATGCGGTAGAACAAAGGGATCTGTGAATACAGGTCCATAATTTGTTGAAAGTTGTGTCACAGGTGGATAGGATTGTAAAGAAAGCTTTTGGCACATTGGCCTGCATAACTCTAAGTACTGAGTACAGGAGACAGGATGTTATGTTGAAGTTGTATAAGACGTTGGTGAGACCTAACCTGGAGTATTGTGTGTAGTTTTGGTCACCTACTGACAGGAAAGATGTAAATAAGGTTGAAAGAGTACAGAGAAAATTTACAAAGTGTCATGGTCCTGTCCATGAATGCCGCATTCCGGTTAATGGTCTGGTCCGTGGACTCAGGACTCCGGGTCTTCAGCTGTTATCTTGTTTGAGTTAATCATAGTGTGACGGGGTCCTGAATTACCCCTATGAACTGTGCTTTTGAAAAGAGAGAGAGAGAGAGAGAGTTATTTAACACCGGCATGTTGTTTGTAAAAGAGAGAGAGAAAGACGAAGACTAACTGTTGGACTGCCACTTTAAGGCACTGGAAGTAACTTTGGATTTCTACTGAGTTGGAGTTGGAGGCAGCACCGAGCAGCTCGTAAGTTGCTAAGGTGACCGAAGGTGGTGTTATTTATTGGACACTCGATGTTATGATTTTTGGCAGGCTGTTAACACTTTCTTCAAGGATTTTTGTCTGCTTGCATTTCTTCACAGAGAGAGGAAGGAGGAGTTATTTGAATGACCGTTGGTGCTCAGCATGAGAAGATAAAATAGGAGGTCAGATGATAGACCTCAGACACATGTTCTGGACACTGAATGAGCACTGTTGAGCCCGCAGGAAAAGTGGGTTTTAGAGGATCGATCCATCGCTCTTGCAGTGGAAAGAAGAAAAAAGGGGTTGACTGGTGGGGAGTTGTCCATGTGTCCACCTTCGTCTGGGGGATAGGTCCACCACAGAAAACCGGTCCCCTTTGTTAAAGTCACAGTCGGTGACCTTTAAAGGATTTCGAAGGACAGCGAGAAGATCGATGGCGTCAGCTCACCTGAAAACTCAAATCTCTCCCTCTCTCTCTCTCCATCACTACTCAACTCAATACCATGAACTGAACTGAACTTTACTCATCATCGTAAGACTGTATCTTTTTACCCCTAGACTTAAAGAAGCTTGGTTTTTCATACATATATTTCCACATTTACTGATATACTTACTTATATATATAATCATTGCTAACCTGTTTGATTTATCTACATTTATATTACTGTATTGCATAGTTACTAATAAATATTATTAGTTAATAGCAATACTGGACTCCAACATGTTTCCCATCTCTGCTGGTTCTTTATTCCCATCATGGGGTTTGTGACAATAGGCACCTGATTCCCATCTTGGGGCTTAGAATATAAGTAGCCTTGGGTTTGAGTGTTAGGGGTTGGTTTGTCTTGTCAGTTCCCCTTGGAGCAACCTGCTGACGGAAGGCTAGTGAAACTATTCATGATCTCTAGTCCTGGTTGGAGGACCACCGCTTCATGGAGCCTTGTTGCCACTCGCTGGAGTAGTCTTTGCGGTATGGATTTGGCTGTTTCCCGGGTCAGCTGAGTGGCTGCCAGCCACTCTGAGCTAGGTAGGGATCTGGCTGTTTCTGTAACCAGCTGAGGTTGATGGCCGAACTGAGACTTGGAGCTACCCCGAAGCAGAGGTGGAACTGTCTGTCGTTCTTTGGCGTTTGTCTCTTCTTGTCTTTGCCTCTGTGGGGTAAGTCAGGCCGTTTTGCCATTGCCCTGTGGGGGATCTGTCTTGTCTTATCCTCTCCTCTGTGGGGTAAGTCAGGCCATTTTGCCATTGCCCTGCAGGGGTATCTGTCTTGTCTTGTCCTCGCCTCTATCGGGTAAGTCCGGCCGTTCTGCCATTACCTGACAGAGGGACCTGTCCCACCTTGGTGTGGAGATGAAGTTGAGTCCTGGCTTGTCTTAGGATAAGTCCCAGCTCTATGTTGATGTTTAGTTCCCAGTCAGTCTCTCAGCTCCAGCCTCCGAGTTATCAGCCTCCGCATTTCAAGATGAAGATCCCGCAGCCAAGCTCCAAGAACCCAAGCCTCGAAGATCCTGCAGCTAAGCTTCAAGAACCCAAGCCTCAAAGATCCCACAGCCGAGAACCCAAGCCTCGAAGATCCCACAGCCAAGCTCCAAGAACCCAAGCCTCGAGGGTCCCGCAGCCAAGCTCCAAGAACCCAAGCCTCGAGGGTCCCGCAGCCAAGCTCCAAGAATCCAAGCCTCAAGGGTCCCGCAGCCAAACTCCAAGAACCCAAGCCTTGAGGGTCCTGCAGCCAAGCTCCAAGAACCCAAGCCTCGAGGGTCCCGCAGCCAAGCTCCAAGAATCCAAGCCTCGAAGGTCCCGCAGCCAAGCTCCAATAACCCAAGCCTTGAGGGTCCTGCAGCCAAGCTCCAAGAACCCAAGCCTCGAGGGCCCCAAGCCAAGCTCAAGACCCAAGACCCCAGCCTGCAGCCAAGCTCAAAACCCAAGACCCCTGCCTCTAGCCTCAAGCCTCAAGACCCCAGCCTTCAGTCCTGCAGTCATGTCATGTCCATATTTGGTTCTGGCACCCAAGCCCAAGGCAAGACCCAGGTTTTGGGTCCTTGTCCAGTCTCTGGCTTGGGGTCCAAGCCCTAGGCTGCGTTCTTGTCCCTGCTCCTTGCCTGTATCCTGTCACGTCCCTACTCTAGTTAAATCCTGTTCCTTGTACTTCAGTGTCTGTGTCTTGCATTTGGGTCCATTGTTGCCGGGACTGGAGGACCAGTGTTATAATGAAAGACAGTAGGTTTGGACTTTCTTCCTTGGGATGTAGATGCTTGAGGGGAGATTTGATAGAAGTATACAAAATTATGACGGGTATAGATAGGGTAAATGCAGGCAGGCTTTTACCACTGAGGTTGGGTGGGATTCCAACTCGTGGTCATGTGTTAAGGGTGAAAGGTGAAAAGTTTAAGGGGAACGTGAGGGGAAACTTCGTCACTTAGAGGGTCATGAGAGTGTGAAGCAAGCTGCAGCACAAGTGGTATGTGCAAGTTCAATTTCAACATTGAAGAGAAGTTTGGATAGGTACATGGATAGTAGGGATTATGGAGGGCTCTGGTCTGGGTGCAGGTTGATGGGAGTAGACAGTTTAAACAGTTCAGCATGGACTAGATGGGCCAAAAGGTCTGTTTTTGTGCTGTACTTTTCTCTGACTCTAAGTGAGATGTCACTTATCAGGAAATATTCATCTGACGTGGCAAGGCATACAGTATAAATGAATTCACAGAAGTATTATAAGGAATGAAAATGGATTTGTAATACAGTATTTTTGTGACATTTTCCATGTCATTCGGTTTTTCAATGTACTCAAGACAACAATGAAGCCTGGAAAGAACCAGTTTTATGCAGGCAGAGATGAATTGTTAATATGTACAGGGAATCATCTCTCCATAATGGGATTGGGTTTGGTCTGTCTGGCTATTGTTTTTTTTTCTTTCATTCAGAGCAATAGTGAAAATGTTCTGCAAAACATCCCTCTTGACCCTTTTTATTCCTGCTGGTCTTTGTTGGTTCTTCATGGATCTCCTGCTTCTGGTTTCCAGACTATATTTCCACAGGTAACAACTGTGATCTTCTCTGGACTGATGAATGAACTGGGCACTCACTGTCAGGGGACTGACAGCATTCTGCATTGCAACACCTGTTGCTATGTGAGAGCTGGTATACCAATGCACAGCTGCAGTGGCGGCGCATTGAGAAGGGGCAAAACCACAGGACTGGAGCAGGTGACTGCCGAAAATGTCAAACTGCATTAGAGATCGATTGTTATCTGGGCTTTTAGGATACCAGGGAATACAGTGATTTAGGTCTCAATTCTGAAAACTCTGTATGTGTCAAACCCTGTGGTCTCCAACCCACCCTGAGTAACCTGTAATGCCTAGCCAAAATATTTGTCAGTCGTATGACAATTGACAAGTTGCTCAGCACTACAAGACTGCAATAAATATTCCTTACCAGTATGAATACACAACTTCGAACTCTGGGAGATGTTCCTAAAATTGAAACTCATCTTACTTTTTGAGAAGGGGTTCTCAGCAGAGAATCCCTTAAATTGCAAGGTACGGAACCAGTGACACTTTGAATACCATGTAGCAGGGAGTTCAGAAGCGTAATCCCCTGGGGGAAGAAACTTTTCCATCCTGACCGTTCTTGTTTTTACACTTCAGAATCTCCTGCCTGATTGTAGGAAGTCAAAGAGGATGTTGGATGGATGGGTGGGATCCTTAACAATACTATGGTCCCTGCGTACACAACGCTCTTGATGAATGTCCCCCTCCTGACGGTGGAGAGGTCCATGTGATCGTCTCAGCTGTTCTCACAGTCCTTTGTAGGAATTTCTGGTCCGATCCTCGGCTGCCCCATGCCAGCTGGAGCAGAATACACAATACGCTGCATGCTTGCTCTCCCGAGACTAGCAAAAAACGGCACTTTCTGGATTTTTAAGCTTTAATTTCTATTAGAAAGTGTGGGAATATGCTTCGCATGATAGACAACATTTTGTGCACGTCAGATTCTTGGAAAATATCGGTCATAATAACATGGATTTTACCTAGAAGTTGTTGTCCAATTTCTCGAATAGTTAAATCTACCCGGAAATTTACCCTGTCTTCTATGTACTTTGGGTTATATTGGGTTGATAAACATAGTTTATTGCAATGCTGGTAAAGGGTGTACCGAAGCAACTTAAGTGACTGGAACAGCTGGTGTTATATGAGTCAACTTTTGGAATTTGCATATTTAATAAATGATAAGCTGCCAAAATAATCTTTTGTACCAATTTTGCACACACAGTTTGTTTAACAAAGCTAAAACAAATAACATTTTTTACAATTAAGTTGAAAAGAAAATGGTTTTGGCTCTCTAAACCTTTTTAAAAACATACCGAACTTTAACATACCGTACTTAATTTCACTGCTAGAAGTATCGTAGGAAAGGCGTGTGAGCTCAGGGCATGGATCAACACCTGGAATTATCATGTTATAGCTGTTAGAGAGGCTTGGTTGCAGAAGGGGCAGGACTGGCAGCTCAATATTCCGAGGTTCTGTTGTTTTAGACACGACAAAGCGAGAGGGATATAAGGAAGAGGGGTGGAGTTACTAGTCATGGAAAATGTAACAGCAGTGCTCCGTCAAGACAGGCTGGAAAACTCGACCAGTGAGGCGTTATGGGTGGAACTGAGGAATAAGAAAGGTAGACCACCTTAAAGGGGCTGTATTACAGACCATCCACTGAGGGATTTCGAGGAACAGGAAAGTACTAGGAAAGTGGGAGGCCTTCAAAAACAAAATTTTGAGAGTATAAAGCTTCTACGTACCTGTTAGAATAAAAGGTAAAGATAACCAGTACAGGGAACCTTGGTTTTCAAGAGATATCAAGGCACTGGTTAAGAGAAAAAAGGAGGTGCATAGCAGGCGTAGGGCACTAGGAACACGTGAGGTGCTTATGGAGTATAAGAAATGCAAAAGAATACTTCAGAAAGAAATCGGGAAAGCTAAAAGAAGGCATGAAGTTGCTCTAGCAGACAAGGAGAAAGAGAATACTACGGGATTCCAAAGATATGTTAAGAACAAAAGGATTGCAAGGGACAAAACTGGTCCTCTGGAAGATCAGAACATCCTTAGTGACAGGAGAGATACCAGAGGACTGGATGATAGCCAATATTGTTCTGCTGTTTAAAAAAAGCTCCAAAGAGAAACACAGAAATTATAGGCCAGTGAGTCTGTGGGAAAGCTATTCGAAGGTATTCTAAGGGACTAGATATATAGCAGTTGAATAAACATGAACTAATTAAGGATAGTCAGCATAGCTTCATGCATGATAGGTCATGTCTAACCAATCTTATAGGTTTTTTTGAGGAAGTTACAAGGAAAGTTGATGAAGGCAGGGCAGTGGATGTTGTCTACTACGTGGACTTTAGTAAAGCATTTGACAAGGTCCCCTTTGGGAGGCTGGTCAAGAAGGCTTAGTTGCTCAGCATTCAAGATGAGGTAGTAAATGGGATTAGACATTAGTTTTGTGGGAGAAGCAAAAGTGTAGTAGTAGAGGGTTGTCTCTCTGACTGGAGGTCTGTAACTAGTGGTGTGCAGCAGGGGTCGGTGCTGGGTCCATTGGTATTTGTCATCTGTATCAATGATCTGGACGATAATGTGGTTAACTGGATCAGCAAATTTGCAGATGACACCAAGATTAGAGTGTAGTGGACAGCAAGGAAGGCTGTCATGGCTTGCAGGGGGATCTGCATCAGCTGGAAAAAATGGGCTAAAACTGGCAGATGGAATTTAATGCAGACGAGTGCGAGGTGTTGCGCTTGGGTAGGATCAAGCCAGGATAGGTCTTACACATTAAACAGTAGGGCACTGAGGAGTGTAGTAGAACAAAGGGATCTGGGAAGGCAGGTGCATAATTCCTTGAAAGTAGTGTCTGTATAGATAGGGTTGTCTGTGGGAAAGCTATTCGAAGGTATTCTAAGGGACTAGATATATAGCAGTTGAATAAACATGAACTAATTAAGGATAGTCAGCATAGCTTCGTGCATGATAGGTCATGCCTAACCAATCTTATAGGTTTTTTTGAGGAAGTTACAAGGAAAGTTGATGAAGGCAGGGCAGTGGATGCTGTCTACTACGTGGACTTTAGTAAAGCATTGGCCTTCATTAATCGAAGTATTGAGTTCAGAAGATGGGATGTTATGTTGAAGTTGTATAAGATGTTGGTGAGGCCTAATTTGGAGTATTGTGTGCAATTTTGGTTGCCTACCTACGGGAAAGATGTAAATAAGGTTGAAAGAATGCAAAAAAAAATTCACAAGGATGTTACTGGGTCTGGAGGACCTGAGTTATAAGGAAAGATTGAATAGTTTAGAACTGTATTCTTTGGAACGTAGAAGATTGAGAGGAAGTTTGATAGAAGTATACAAATTATGAGGGGTATAGATAAGGTAACTGCAAGCAGGCTTTTTCCACTGAGGTAGCGTAGGACTACAACTAGAGGTCATGGGATATGGGTGAAAGGTGAAAAGTTTAAGGGAAGCATGAAGAGAAAGAGAGTACTGTGAGAGTGTGGAATGAGCTGTCAGTGCGTGGGCATGTAAGCTTGATTTCAACATTTAAAGTAAGTTTGGATTGGTACATGGATTGCAGGGATATGGAGGGCTATGGTTCTGGTGCAGGTCATATAAGAACATAAGAAATATAAGAAATAGGAGCAGGAATATTCTGAAATCAACATTAAAATTTTGGTAAAATCATTATTTTAACTATATGAATATGACCAACAAGTGAAAATGTAAGTGGACTCCGTCTACTAAATAAATACTTCATAGAGTCTACTAAAGGAACAGAATTGACTTTATAAAGATCCATATAGTTTTTAGTAATTATAATACCTAATTAGTTGATAAATATTCTCTTTCATACTCACACTTTCTGCAATACCTTCAAGTTAGACATTTTTTACAAAAATATTTAAGTAATTTTCCTTACGTATTGGAGGCTGACCTGTTAGATACTATTATGAATATGAATCCTTCGATCAAGGGCTCTTTTGGAAGAATTTATAATTTATTATTACAATGGGATAAGCATCCTTTATCTAAGATTAAACAGGATTGGGAAAAGGAATTCAATTTGACTTTTATGATGGAGGATTGGATGCGGATTTTGAAATTGGTTAACTCTTCTTCAATTTGTGCTAGCCATTCATTAATTCAATTTAAAATTGTACATTGTTATCATTTGACGAAGGACAGACTTTCTAAAATCTTTCCTATTGTTGATCGTCATTGTGATAGATGTAAAACTGAGATAGCTACACTGACACATATGTTTTGGTCTTGTTCTATATTGGAACAGTTCTGGAAGTCGATTTTTTCAACAATTTCTAAAGCACTTAAAATTAATCTACAACCTAATAAATTAACTGTGCTTTTTGGAATAATTCCTCAAAATATTCATGGTATTTCTGTGACTGACCAACATGTTATTGCATTTGTTACATTGATAGCTAGGAGGGCCATTTTGTTGAAGTGGAAGGATACATCACCTCCCACTTTGTCACAATGTTTCTCTCAAGTGATGCTATGTCTTAGTTTGGAGAAAATTAAAAGTCGAACCTTTGAACCTTTACTTCATTTTGAGAAAAGATGGGTCTCATTTGCTCGTTATTATCATTTGAGCTAATTGATAGATTTTTTCCACAATCTAATTGTAAATTTTTTAGTATATTTTCTTTTCTTGCTGGTGGTTTGATGTTTATTTTTAGAAGCTTTTTGTATGAGGCATGGCTCCGGGGTTGTGCACCTAATGGGTTCTTTTTTTTCTCACTTTTTCTGCTTAGTAGGTTTTTTCTGTTATCACAAATTTTTTTTCAATCTTTAAGATAATGTCTTTTTTGAGACATTGTAAGTGTTGTTACCTCAATGTACTCATGTTATTTCTTTTGTATAATAACAATAAAAAGATTTGAAAAGAAAGAAATAGGAGCAGGAGTAGGACATCTGTCCCATCGAGATTGCTCCGCCTTTCAATAAGATCATGGCTCATAGTCATAGTCACACTTTATTGATCCCGGGGGAAATTGGTTTTCGTTACAGTTGCACTATAAATAATTAAATAGTAATAAAACCATAAATAGTTAAATAGTAATATGTAAATTATGCCAGGAAATAAGTCCAGGACCAGCCTATTGGCTCAGGGTGTCTGACCCTCCAAGGGAGGAGTTGTAAAGTTTGATGGCCACAGGCAGGAATGACTTCCTATGACGCTCGGTGTTGCATCTCGATGGAATGTGTCTCTGGCTGAATGTACTCCTGTGCCCAACCAATACATTATGTAGTGGATGGGAGACATTGTCCAAGATGGCGTGCAACTTGGACAGCATCCTCTTTTCAGACACCACCGTCAGAGAGTCCAGTTCCATCCCCAAAACATCACTGGCTTTACGAATGAGTTTGTTGATCCTGTTGGTGTCTGCTACCCTCAGCCTGCTGCCCCAGCACACAACAGCAAACATGATTGCACTGGCCACCACAGACTCGTAGAACATCCTCAGCATCGTCCGGCAAATGTTAAAGGACCTCAGTCTCCTCAGGAAATAGAAATGGCTCCACCTACCTGCCTTTCCCCCATAACCCTTAATCCCCTACTATGCAAAAATCTATCTAATCTTGTCTGAAATATATTTACTGAGGTAGCCTCCACTGTTTGATTGGGCCGAGAATTCTACAGGTACACCACTCTCTGGGAAAAGTAGTTCCTTCTCATCTCCATCCTAAATCTACTCCCCCGAATCCTGAGGCTATGCCCCCTAGTTCTAAATTCACCTAGTAGTGGAAACAACTTGGCTGCCTCTATCTTATCTATCCCTTTTATAATTTTATATGTTTCTATAAGATCTCCTTTCATTCTTCTGAGTTCCAGCGAGTACAGTCCCAGGTGACTTAATCTGTCTTCATAGTCTAACCCCCTCATCTCTGGAATCAACCTGGTGAACCTTCTCTGCACTGCCTCCAAAGCCAGTATATCCTTCCTCAAGTAAGGCCTCACCAGTACCCTGTACAGTTCCAGCATAGCCTCCCTGCTCTTAAATTCAATCCCTCTAGCAATGAAGACCAACATTCCATTTGATAGCCTGCTGCACCTGCAAGCCAACCTTTTGTGATTCATACACAAGCACTCCCAAGTCCCTCTGCACTGCAGCATGCTGCAATCTTTTACCATTTTTATACTATTAATTTTTTATTGCAACACCATCAAATTACAATCAATACAACCAATTGCCAATTACATTTTGACTGTTTAACCTAGCCACCCCCCAACCTTCATCACCATCTGCCTCCATCCCTCTCTCCCCCATCCCTCTCCCCTCCACCAACCAACTGAATAGTAGTACATACACAGACAAAACATTCCTATTTTAACAAAAGATCTTTTAAGTTAGATATCAAATTTGTCCACATTATGATTGTGTTTGGTTGTGCATCATTTACTCTTGCTGATGAAAGTTCCAGGTAAGAAATGTCCAAAAAGCTCCGAAGCCAGTGAGTATTTGAAATATCATGGGGAGGTTTCCGACGCTGGATGACGATCTTCTTAGCTGCAGTCAGGCCTGCCAGACAGACTTTGCGTGTTTTTTCCGTAAGGGAAAGGTGGGAGTCATCATTTAGAAGATGTACAGCGGGGTCCATTGGTAATTGTAGCCCTGTTAGTTCTGTAAGAGTACTGATAACCTTCCCCCACAAATCAAAAACCCCTGGACATTCCCATACAACATGTGATAAAAGAGCCAATGGCTCCATGGGGGCAAAATGAGCAATAAGGGTCAGGAACCAGTCCCATTTGATGTCTAATTCTCAGTGTTAAATATGCTCTATGACAAAATTTCAAGTGTATATACCGATGATTTGGGTTTTTTGAAGCACCGGCAGCATTATCCCAAATCGCATCCCAGTCTAAATCTTGTCCTAATTCAGATATGTCCCTATCCCAGACTTTCATTCCCGATGTGGGTATATATTTCTGGGAGTTTAATTTATCATATCACTATCTGTCCTGGAGCACTCTGTATCCAACTTAAAATGGGATGGTCCTTTAAATCTGACCCCCCCAGAGAATGCCATAAGCTTTTCAAGCTGATCTTACTCGAAAGTAGAAGAAAAGAAAGTGTTTATCAATATTATATTGAGATATCAGTTCTTGAAAGCTAAGGATAGTACTTGCCCCATTAATATCTTGAAGAGTCGTAATACCTTTATCCTCCCAAGTTCTGTTAGTGAATGGTTTCCCCCCAGATAGAAAACCATTATTGTTCCATAATGGAGATGATTTGCACCATACGCTTTTAAATTTTAGGAATGTTTCTGCTGCTCTAAACAGCTGTAGCATATGGGTTAAAATTGGACCGTAATACAAATCACATTTTTTGGTAGACATACCTATAAGGAGAAAGTCCTTCAACCTTATTGGTGCTATTAGCTCTTGTTCTATATTTTTCCATGATGAAACTTTATCCTCCTCCATCCAATAGCTAATACTTTTTAGTACAAATGCCCAGTGATACAATTTAAAATTTGGACATGCCAATCCTCCCTCCGACTTTTTGAATTGTAGTGCTGACCATTGTATATTGGGTTGTTTACCGTTCCAAAATTAGCATCGTAGTAAGGAGTCCAGTTTTTGCCAATATCCTGCTGGAGGTGCAAGTGGGATCATTGAGCTGATAAAATTAATGCAGGGTATGATGTTCATTTCAATGACCGATATATGGGCCGGGACTGATGCTGGCAGGTGTCTCCATCTATTAATATCTTCTTCTATTTTTTTCAAAATTAAAGAGTAATTTGTTTTAGCCACAGATAATAGGGAAGTATTAACTTTAATACCCAAGTAGAGGACCTCATTTGTAACCTTAATCTGGGGAAGGAGAGACACCTTACTTTTATTTGTATTAATCAGTATCAGTGCTGATTTTGACAAAGTAACTTTGTATTCTGAAAGAAATCCAAATTGCTCCAGTGTTTCTAAAACATAGGGGAGAGTTTGTTGAACATTTGCCATATAAACTAGCATGTCATCCACGTAAAGTGATATTGAATGTGATGTTGTACCTATTGTAATAGGGGAGATCTGAGGAGAGTTTTCTAATTAAATGTGCAAGTGGTTCAATAGATATAGTAAAAATTAAAGGCAGACATCCCACCCAGGAAAAACTCATTTCAGGGAGGTAGCACCGCCCCCTCCCCCCCCCCCGCCCCGGTCAACCTCCAAGGGTGTATGTAATACTTTGTTTAGTGATTTTGTCTAATCTGTAAACCAAGTTGGGTATATGTAGAAAATGTGACATTAAAATATGTACTTATATTATATTATCATGTTTATTCCATTACAACTTTAAGCAAGTCTACAGGGAGTTTGGCCTCATCACGTAGGACATCAATAGTGTAGCTCCTTGGCAGCTAGCCAGCTAGTTTAAATAACGATAGCTATGCTAATGAACGAATGACACCTGTTAAACTCACCTCAACATGTCTTTTACAGTTTTAACCCACCATGGGCGATAGAAAAGTCACTGTTGCAAACAGTGCAGCAAGCAACACTGTCATTATTTTTGAGGTTGACTGTAAAGCCCGCCCACAGAGAAAACTAATAGGTCTACTTAGCAGGGGTCCCCAACCTTTTTTGCACCTCGGACCGGTTTAATATTGACAACATTCTTGCGGACTGGCCGACCGGCGGGGGGGGGGGGGGGGGGGAGGGGGGGCGGTGTTAATCACGACCGGAATATAGGTGATAAGTCAACTATAAGTCACTTATAAGCAGCTAATACACTCAATTTCGTTTCTAAAAGGGTTTATCTAATGAATTTAATATTAAACACACAGCGCATATTTTCCTCGTATGAACATATAAAATCATTGCAACACACCAATATCGCTGAATCAGTGGGAGCCCTGGACTTGTTTTCCTGCAACAAGACGGTGCCATTGAGGGGTGATGGGAGACAGTGATTCTCGAAGGGAGTTCCTTATGTCCAGTCTATTCCGCAATTTAGTTTTCGTTGCATTCATTGCAGAAAACTCCGCTTCGCAGAGTTATGATGTTGGAAATGGAAGCAACGTTTTCAGTGCTTCCATGGCTATTTCAGGATATTCAGCCTTGACTTTGATCCAGAATGCCGACAGAGATGTTATGTCAAACATACCTTTCAGCCCACCATCATTTGCAAGCTTGAGGAGTTGATCTTCCCGTGCTGACATGGATGATGCGTGCTTAATGACCTCGCGTGCGTTCAAGTTCAACAGTGCACGTGACAGGGAATGAGGAAAGGTGCAGCTGACTCATACCGTTTCATATCGCCAAATCATATTGTTTCCTTGCGGCCCAGTGGTTGGGGACCACTCTTAGCATGAAGCGAGACCAATCAGGATGCTCGCTCTCCCTCTCTCTCTCTTTCTCAAAAAAATCGATTTCCGGGATATTGTATATAATTTCCGGGCATCAGGGAGCCACTATCAATATGCGGGAGACTTCCGGGAGAGGTGGGATGTCTGTAAAGGAGACAAAGGGTCCCCTTGTCGTGTGCCTCATCCTATGTCAAATGACTCTGAGAAACCTCCTCCCACACATACCCGGGCTGAAGGATTAGCATACAGTGTTTGAATCATATTGATAAATTTATCGCCGAACTTAATTTCTTTTAGAACTCTCCAAAGGCATGGCCATTCAAGGCGATCAAATGCTTCTTCAGCATCTAGAAATAGCAGGCCACAGGCAGGCGGAATTTTATGTGTTGCACTCAGTACGTGTAAGAGCTGGCGAATATTATCAGATGTGAGATGCCCCCTGATAAAGCCCGTTTGATCTGGGCTAATTATTTTCCCAACTACTGTCTCAAGTCTACTGGCTAAGACTTTGGAAGATATCTTGAGGAGATTGGACGGTAACTGGCACACTCCAAGGGGTCCTTATCGGGCTTGGGTATAACTGTGATCAGGGCTGTGTTTAGATCTCTATGGAAAGCGCCATTTCCAAAAGCATAATTTAATGTTTCTAACCATACTGGTCCAAGAATATCCCAAAGTACTAGGTAAAGTTCCACAGGTATACCATCTATACCCGGCATATGGCCCTTATTTGTAGCTTTGACTACTTTAAGTAGCTCATCCAGTGTAATAGGAGAGTCTAGAGTTTTGGTGACCTCTAATGACAACATAGGGAGGTCTAATCCACTAAATAAAATCTGTGAAGTCATTCTCAGAAGGAACTGAACCACTTGTACTCTTTAAAGTAATTCTTGAATGTCTCGTTTATTTCCTCTGTTGAAGATACTACACATTTAGCACATCTAATTGCTGGTATAGACCTTTTAGTTTCCTGTTGTTTAAGCATTAGAGCTAAAAGATGGCTCAGTCTGCTGCCTTCTGCGTAATACTTATGCTTGATTATGTGGATCATATATTCTGCTCTGCTTCGTAATAAATCATTTAATTCTGCATGTTTTGTTTTGAGCTCGTTTTCTTTTGTTATGGTGTATCTCCTTTTGAGATCATTCTCCAAAACCTTACATTCTTCTTCTAGGGTGGACATCTTTTGAAGCCGGCTTTTATGTAGGTGAGAACTGAACCATATAGTGTTATTTCATAAGAAAGCCTTGATGGAGGCCCAAATCACTGTCACTTCTGAGACACTATTTTTATTTAAATTTATAAATTCTGTCAGTTTTGTTCTCAGTTGTGATAGAAATTTGTCGTTTTTCAGAAGGGTGGAGTTAAACCTCCACCTAGTAGCCTTAATTTTAATTTTGCCATAATCAAAAGTAGATATGACAGGGTTGTGATCAGATAGATGTCTGGGCAAAACTTCTACTGAGTGTACCAAAGGCAGCAGACCGGAGGATATAAGAATGTAATCTATTCGAGAGAAAGTTTTATGTCTTATGGAGAAGAAGGTATAGTCTTTAGCAGATGGATTATGCACCCTCTACACATCCGTTAAATTTAAAATTGTTAGAAAAAGCTTAAGTGCTTTGGAAGCAGATTCTTGCACGCTTGTTATAGTTGAGGAAGATTTATCGAGGTTAATGTTTACCAAAGCATTCATCTCCGAACCAACATATAGTTGGTAGTCACTTAACTTCAGTAACACTCAAAACACGCTGGAGGAACTCAGCAGGTCGGGCAGCATCAGTGGAAACGATGAGTCCACGTTTCAGGCCGGAACCCTTCGTCAAGACTTCCTCCAGCGTGTTTTGAGTGTTGCTTTGATCCCAGCATCTGCAGATTATCTTGTGTCTACTTAACTTCAGTAATTGTGAGGTAATTGAGGGAAAAAATTCAACTTCGAATATAGTTGGGGCATATAGGCTAATGAATGCAACTTATTTTTTTACCCTGAATGGATGTGCAGCGAAAAGCTAGACGTCCTTTATTGTCGGCGCCAGTACTTTCAATTGATACATTAATATTAGGTCTCATTAATATCATTACTCCTTTCGTACGAGTACCATCAGCTGATGCCACAACGGGTTTATAAAAGCGGTTTTGAATCCTGGGAATGTCATTAGGTTTAATATGTGTTTCCTGTAACAGCGCAATATCTATTTTCTTTCTGCGTAAGAAATCTAAAATCTTTGAACGCTTGTAGGGAGAGTTTAATCCTCTAACGTTAAATGATACAATAGTAAGATTTTCTAATTTATCTGCGTTGCTCATCTTCCCCTGGGTCTGTTGTTGTAAGTTGGTGGTGGAGCCCTGAGTTATCCCCTTCCCACCCCCCCTCCCACCACCCTTCGCATTCAACCCTTTACTTTGTAACATCTGTGAGTGTCACTTAGCAATGTCAGACACTGAACACTGACATCAACCGCCCCCCTTCCAGCACCAACAAATTAGAAAGGCAAAGCAGTTCTCATAGACAATCATATCAAAAAGACAAGAACAAAGAAACCTGGACAAACCCGTTAACCTATATAATTAAAACGTCTCCGTCTCAAATATAGTATAACACATAATCAAGACCCCAACAGCAAGAAACCGTCGCTTAGCGATGGCACCAGTGACGTCTTATCTGGTGCCCAGGAACGTAAACAAGTCTGCTGGAGACATAAAGTTCTAAAGTTATTCAGAAGAACTGCTGTTTTTCAGCTTCATTCTTGATGAAGTATTACATTTGGGTATATTGAATATCACCTTAAAACTCTGACCTGCAATACTCAGAAACAAATTGCCCCCTTAATTAACTAAATACAAAGGTGCAACGAATGACTTTCCAATAAAAGAATAACCAGAAAACGTCACACCTAGGATGTTAACTTGCCCGTGCCCGTTAGATTACATTTACAGGCTGGTCCGAGCTCTTAATGCAGTTCCACCTCCTCTCGAGGGGAGTGTGGACTTTACCCAGGGGCTTTTTCCATATCTCCCAGCACCGATGATTTCAGAGCTTCTTTCGCTTCCTCTGCCGAGTTAAACGACATCTTCATGCCCTTGATATTCACTCTCAAAATCGCCGGGTGTATGAGGAACGAGTCGATCCCCTTCCGTCGAAGTTTAGCGCGGATCTCCTTGTATCCCTGCCGTTCCTGCATCGTGCCGGGGCTGTAGTCGGCGAAGAACTGCAGCTGGGTGCCATCAGGGAGAGTAGGTTTGGCTTTCCTCGCACCCTCCAGGATAGCCTGCCGGTCGGTGTACCGTAGAAGCCTAAAAACCATGGTCTGCGTTCTTGAGGTGTTGTTGGAAAAGATCCTACGTGCTCTATCGATCTCCAATGGAGTACTGGTGGGAATTCTTGAGCGCTCAAATCCAATTAGGCAGCATCTGCTGGAGACAACCTCTTGGATCGCCGCCCTCAGCGCCTGTCGGTAGGTTGTTTCTCCTGGATCTGTCCTCCAAGTCGTTCAGCTTCTTCCATATCTTAGTCACCTCCGCGAGACAGGAATTAGTAACTTTTTCATTCTTGCGTAAGCAAACCTGAATGTTGGCTATTTTATTGAAGACTGCACTAATTTTTTTTAACGTGAATATCCGTTTGCTTCTTTAACGACCGGAGAATGTTGCCATTCTCTGCCATATGCTTCTGTATGGGGTCGAGAGCCTTTTCCAGCAACTCCTTTAGCATGTGGGCTACCGTTTTTTGCAGCGATTCTATCTCCGTTGCCATTGTTTGCTTAATTAGCATAGCTATTTCCTCGGATGAATCGCTAGCGCGTCGTCTGCTGGTATCTTGTTTCCCGATTGAATTAGGATCTTTTTTTGAAGTCATGTCTTTAGTTAGAGCTTTCTCCAACTCAACCTTGTACTAAGACCGTCTATTAAGAACTTGTAAAAGGAGGGTTATATGTCAGCGCTCGGTGCTGTGCTGCCATTTTGCCTCGTGCTTCACCGGAAGTCCTCTTACTATTTAAATAATAATCTGATCTTCCATTTTTCCTTCTAAAGTGGATGACCTCGCATTTACCAACGTTATACTCCGCCTGCCAGAACCTTGTGTATTCACTTATCTATATCTCTCTGAAGACTTTCTGTATCTTCTGCATAATTTGCTTTTCCTCTCAATTTAGTGTCATCAGCAAACTTAGATACACTACACTCGTCCCTTCTCCAGTATCGTTAATGAATATCCTGAACAGTTGTGGGACTGGCATCGACCCCTGTGGCACACTTCTCACCATGATTACCAACCAGAGAAACACCCATGTAACCCAACTCTCTGCTTTCTAGTAGTTAACCAATCCTCTATCCATGCTAATACATTAACCCAACTCTATGCATCCTTAGCTTTTGGATAAGCACCTTCTCGAATGCCTTCGCCAAATCCAAGTAAATAACATTATCTGTTCCCCTCTGTCCACTGCACTCATCCTCAAAGAACTCAGCAAGTTTGTCAAACAGAACCAGTCTTTGCTGAATCCATGATGTGTCTGCCTGATGGATCCATTTCTCTCCAGAAGCCTTGCTATTTCTTTAATGATAGCTTCAAGCATTTTCCCAACCACAAATGTTAAAGTAACTAGCCTATAGTTACCTGTCTTTTGTCTACATCCTTTTTTGAACAGTAGCGTGACATTTGCATTCTTCCAATCTGCCAGGACCTGTCCAGAGTCTAGAGAATTTTGGTAAATTACCACCAAAACCTCTATTATAACCTCTGCCATTCCTTTCAGCACCTTGGGATACATTCTATCAGGACCAGGGACTTGTCTATCTTTTGACACATAAGTTTGCTCAGCACTACCTCTTTAATAATAGTTATTGTATTGAGGTCCTCACCTCCCATTGCATCCATATCATCTCTCTTCAGCCTGTTAGATGTGTCCTCCACCGTGAAGACCAAAGCAAAATTGTCATTCAAAGCCTTGGCCATTTCTTCATTATTCAATATCAATTTCCCCCTTCTCATCCTCCAAGGGACCTACATTCATTTCAGCCATCCTGTTCTGCTTTACATAATTATAAAAACCTTTTCTATCAGTTTATATATTTTGTGCTCATTTATTTTCATAATCTATCTTCCTTTTCTTTATTGCTTGCTTAGTGGTTCTTTGTTGCTTTTTAAAGTTTTCTTGATCTTCCAATTTCCAATGACTCTTGGTAACTTTGTGTGCATGAGCTTTTGGTTTGATGTCTTCCTTTACTTCCTAGGTTATCCATGGCTGGCTCTCCCTATCCTTACAGTCCTTGCTTTTAACTGGAATGTACTTTTGTTGAGCACCGTGAAAAATCTCTTTGAAAGTCATGTACTGTTCCTCAACTGACCACCATAACCTGTGTTCCCAGTCTACCCTAACCAACTCCTCTCTCATTCTGTTGTAGTTCCCATTGTTGACACATAATACACTGGTTTTAGATCGAACTATTGCACCCTCCATTTGTATGAGAAACTCAGTCATACCATGATCACTCTTTCCAAGAGAATCCCTAACTACAAGATCGCTAATTTTACCTGTCTCATTGCACAGGACCAGATCCAAGATAGCATGTTCCCTTCTAGGTTCAATAGGAGGCTGTTCAAGAAAACTATCACATATGCACTATATGAAGTTCTCCTCAAGACTGCCTCAACCAACTTGATTCACTCAATTTATGTGCAAGTTAAAGCCCCCACGATAACTGCTGTTCCATTCTTACATGCCTCAGATATTTCTCAATTTGTTGCCTGTGCCACTGTGATGTTATTATTCGGTGGCCGACAGAAAACTCCTAGCAGTGATTTTTTTTCCCTTTATTATTCCTAATCTCTACCCAGATAGATTCAACATTCTGCTCCTTAGATCTTACGTCGTCTCTAACTATCACCCTGATCTCATCCTTAATTAAGTGTGCTAACATATAAGATTATTACGGGATTGGACACGCTGCAGGCAGGAAGCATGTTCCTGCTGATGGGTGAGTCCAGGACCAGAGGCCAGTTTAAGAATTAGGGGTAGGCCATTTAGAACGGAGTTAAGGAAAACCTTTTTCACCCAGAGAGTGGTGGATATATGGAATGCTCTGCCCCAGAAGGCTGTGGAGGCCAAGTCTCTGGATGCTTTCAAAAAAGAGATGGATAGAGCTCTTAAAGATAGCGGAATCAAAGGTTATGGGGATAAGGCAGGAACTGGATACTGATTGTGGATGATCAGCCATGATCACAGTGAATGGTGGTGCTGGCTCAAAGGGCCGAATGGACTACTCCTGTACCTATTGTCTATTGTCTACTCCACCTCCCTTACCTTCCTGCCTATCCTTCTGTATTACCTGATATCCTTGGATATTTAATTCCCAATCCTCTCTTCCCTGCAACCATGTTTCAGTAATGGCTACTAAATCATACCCTTCACTGACCTTGTTACAATATTACAGGTATTCAGATAAAGTGTACTTACACTCATTGTGCTTTTAAAATCTAGTAATCTTTGTCTGGTTCAGGAACAGCTTCTTCCCCTCTGCCATCTGATTTCTAAATGGACATTGAAGCTTTGGACACTACCTCACTCTTTTTAATACATAGTATTTCTGTTTTTGCACATTTTAAAAAATCTATTCAATATATGTAATTGATTTACTTGTTTATTTATTATGTTTTATTTATTATTATTATTATTCTCTCTGCTAGATTATGTATTGCATTGAATTGCTGCTGCTAAGTTAACAAATTTCACGTCACTTGCCGGTGATAATAAACCTGATTCTGATTCGCACTTAACATTTCTGCACTCTACCCTTACTTTTCTCTTTTTTTAACTTTTGCTTTTACTTTATCTTTATCCACACTTTTCTCTTTTACTTTATCCATACTTCTCCAATCTGTTTAAGTGACCCTCCCCCCCACAGCTATTTAGTTTAAAGCCCTATCTACAGTCCTAGTTATGCAATTCGCCATTTTGATGGAAGGAGGCTGTTTAGTTTTGGCATGGACTAGATGGGCTGAAGGGCTTGTCCCTGTGCTGTACATCTCTATGACTCTACAAAAGAGGAAAGGAATTAAGAAGCCTTTATTCTAGAGTGTTTCACTATATCCCAATATCATATTTCCAAATAGACAAAGTCTAGTCTGCTGAAATCAGAGGCAATGTAGATAGAAAAGACACTGGCTTCTTCAACAAAATTACCTCCTTTATTAAATCCTTAAGGGTTTTTTGTAATCCCTGGCACCCCTCCTCAGGGAGACATGTTTTGGGACCTGCTGTCCTAGAGACAGAGTCAGAAGTATGTGGGTTTGTATGCACAAGCGTCCACATGCTATGTGTACATGAGTCTTCAAGCAAGGAGAGGTTAGAATGTAGTGTTTGAAGGAAAGGGTGTTGGCCTGATTCAGGGGAAAATTCCCATCTCCATAAAGATAATTCAACTGTCTGTACACATGCTGTGCCCTGTCACCACTCCCTACTCTCAGGGTATTCATTTGTAGGGGATATCACAATGTATTTCTAAATTTGAGCTTCTCCCCAGTAATATAGAAACATAGAAAGTAGGTGCAGGAGTAGGCCATTCGGCCCTTCGAGCCTGCACCGCCATTTATTATGATCATGGCTGATCATCCAACTCAGAACCTCGCCCCAGCAATCCCTCCATACCCCCTGATCCCCGTAGCCACAAGGGCCATATCTAACTCCCTCTTAAATATAGCCAATGAACTGGCCTCAACTGTTTCCCGTGGCAGAGAATTCCACAGATTCACCACTCTCTGTGTGAAGAAGTTTTTCCTAATCTCGGTCCTAAAAGGTTTCCCCTTTATCCTCAAACTGTGACCCCTTGTTCTGGACTTCCCCAACATCGGGAACAATCTTCCTGCATCTAGCCTGTCCAATCCCTTTAGGATTTTATACGTTTCAATCAGATCCCCCCTCAATCTTCTAAATTCCAACGAGTACAAGCCCAGTTCATCCAGTCTTTCTTCATATGAAAGTCCTGCCATCCCAGGAATCAATCTGGTGAACCTTCTTTGTACTCCCTCTATGGCAAGGATGTCTTTCCTCAGATTAGGGGACCAAAACTGCACACAATACTCCAGGTGTGGTCTCACCAAGGCCTTGTACAACTGCAGTAGTACCTCCCTGCTCCTGTACTCGAATCCTCTCGCTATAAATGCCAGCATACCATTCGCCTTTTTCACTGCCTGCTGTACCTGCATGCCCACTTTCAATGACTGGTGTATAATGACACCCAGGTCTTGTTGCACCTCCCCTTTTCCTAATTGGCCACCATTCAGATAATAATCTGTTTTCCTATTTTTGCCACCAAAGTGGATAACTTCACATTTATCCACATTAAATTGCATCTGCCATGAATTTGCCCACTCACCCAACCTATCCAAGTCACTCTGCATCCTCTTAGCATCCTCCTCACAGCTAACACTGCCACCCAGCTTCATGTCATCCGCAAACTTGGAGATGCTGCATTTAATTCCCTCATCCAAGTCATTAATATATATTGTAAACAACTGAGGTCCCAGCACTGAGCCTTGCGGTACCCCACTAGTCACCGCCTGCCATTCTGAAAAGGTCCCGTTTATTCCCACTCTTTGCTTCCTGTCTGCTAACCAATTCTCCATCCACATCAATACCTTACCCCCAATACCGTGTGCTTTTAGTTTGCACACTAAGCTCCTGTGTGGGACCTTGTCAAAAGCCTTTTGAAAATCCAAATATACCACATCCACTGGTTCTCCCCTATCCACTCTACTAGTTACATCCTCAAAAAATTCTATGAGATTCATCAGACATGATTTTCCTTTCACAAATCCATGCTGACTTTGTCCGATGATTTCACCGCTTTCCAAATGTGCTGTTATCACATCTTTGATAACTGACTCCAGCAGTTTCCCCACCACCGACGTTAGGCTAACCGGTCTATAATTCCCCGGTTTCTCTCTCCCTCCTTTTTTAAAAAGTGGGGTTACATTAGCCACCCTCCAATCCTCAGGAACTAGTCCAGAATCTAACGAGTTTTGAAAAATTATCACTAATGCATCCACTATTTCTTGGGCTACTTCCTTAAGCACTCTAGGATGCAGACCATCTGGCCCTGGGGATTTATCTGCCTTCAATTTACCTAACACCACTTCCCTACTAACATGTATTTCACTCAGTTCCTCCATCTCACTGGACCCTCTGTCCCCTACTATTTCTGGAAGATTATTTATGTCCTCCTTAGTGAAGACAGAACCAAAGTAATTATTCAATTGGTCTGCCATGTCCTTGCTCCCCATAATCAACTCACCTGTTTCTGCCTGCAGGGGACCTACATTTGTCTTTACCAGTCTTTTCCTTTTTACATATCTATAAAAGCTTTTACAGTCCGTTTTTATATTGCCTGCCAGTTTCCTCTCATAATCTTTTTTCCTCTTCCTAATTAAGCCCTTTGTCCTCCTCTGCTGAACTCTGAATTTCTCCCAGTCCTCAGGTGAGCCACTTTCTCTGGCTAATTTGTATGCTTCTTCTTTGGAATTGATACTATCCCTAATTTCTCTTGTCAGCCACGGGTGCACTACCTTCCTTGATTTATTCTTTTGCCAAACAGGGATGAACATTTGTTGCAGTTCATCCATGCAACCTTTAAATGCTTGCCATTGCATATCCACTGTCAATCCTTTAAGTGTCATTTGCCAGTCTATCTTAGCTAATTCACGTCTCATACCTTCAAAGTTACCCCTCTTTAAGTTCAGAACCTTTGTTTCTGAATTAACTATGTCACCCTCCATCTTAATGAAGAATTCCACCATATTATGGTCACTCTTACCCAAGGGGCCTCTCACGACAAGATTGCTAATTAACCCTTCCTCATTTCTCAAAACCCAGTCCAGAATAGCCTGCTCTCTAGTTGGTTCAAAAAACCATCCCGCATACATTCCAAGAAATCCTCTTCCTCAGCACCTTTACCAATTTGGTTCACCCAATCTACATGTAGATTGAAGTCACCCATTATAACTGCTGTTCCTTTATTGCACACATTTCTAATTTCCTGTTTAATACCATCTCCGACCTCACTACTACTGTTAGGTGGCCTGTACACAACTCCCACCAGCGTCTTCTGCCCCTTAGTGTTATGCAGCTCTACCCATATCGATTCCACATCTTCCCGGCTTATGTCCTTCCTTTCTATTGCGTTAATCTCTTCTTTAACCAGCAACGCCACCCCACCTCCCCTTCCTTCATGTCTATCCCTCCTGAATATTGAATATCCCTGAATGTTGAGCTCCCATCCTTGGTCACCCTGGAGCCATGTCTCTGTGATCCCAACTATATCATAATCATTAATAACAATCTGCACTTTCAATTCATCCACCTTACTACGAATGCTCCTTGCATTGACACACAAAGCCTTCAGGTGCTCTTTTACAACTCTCTTAGCCCTTATACAATTATGTTGAAAAGTGGCCCTTTTTAATGCTTGCCCTGGATTTGTCAGCCTGCCACTTTTACTTTTCTCAGTACTTTTTGCTTCTACCCCCACTTTACACCCCTCTGTCTCTCTGCACTGGTTCCCATCCCCCTGTTGTGAACTAACCTCCTCACGCCTAGCCTCTTTAATTTGATTCCCACCCCCCAACCATTCTAGTTTAAAGTCACCTCAGTAGCCCTCGCTAATCTCCCTGCCAGGATATTGGTCCCCCTAGGATTCAAGTGTAACCCGTCCTTTTTGTACAGGTCACGCCTGCGCCAAAAGAGGTCCCAATGATCCAAAAACTTAAATCCCTGCCCCCTGCTCCAATCCCTCAGCCACGCATTTATCCTCCACCTCATCGCATTCCTACTTTCACTGTCGCGTGGCACAGGCAGTAATCCCGAGATTACTACCTTTACGGTCCTTTTTCTCAACTCCCTTCCTAGCTCCTTGTAATCAAATACAAGAGATCGTGGAACAAGAGCAAAGCAGAAGTCGATTATTTAATGTTTTAATTGTGAAGGGTTTTAAGGCTAATTGCAATTCTCTGTGTTAAATCATGTTCAATTCAGAGATCAAATATGCAACAGTTCAGTGTCATGTTCTGGGACATTCAAATTTCTGGAGGTTCTTATTTATCTTTTTTCAGAAATAAAATCCTCTAGACTTTCGGTACCAATGCCATCTTTGAAAGTAACCTTTTCTTTGGGATGAGAAATTAATCTTTTAAGACAAAAATTATGATGCTATTATTTGCAACACACATCAAATTTGCTGGTGAATGCATTATTTGTAATGTTTACATATAAGTGGAAACAAGGACAGTTCAGTAGCGAAAAAGATGCAATATTATTAATGGGCCATCTTAGCAGAAGATAAATCTTTCTATTCAAAACTGCCATTGACTTTCTCCATAAAAATCCTTGCCTGTGGAATTTCCAAGCACTCCAACTTCCACTTTATTTTTAATCTCACCTTTCCTAATTGCACTACCTGTCTTCTTAGGCATCTGCCATAAACCTTACTGCCTTACCACTGATCCCATCACTAATCCACCAGGTCAAACCAGCCAAGCCTCTTAAAACCCTGGCATATTGTTTTACTAAGAGCTTACCTTCAAAGGTTATTTCCTATCCATCAGTAGTTACATCCTGTGGCTAAGCTTATGTGACCACTAGACTCTCTTGCTTCAGAGTTCTCAATGCTGCCACCTCATTCTTCACATTCCAATTTTGACGGCTGCTTACCCTACCTCTTTCCCTCACTAGTTAAATTAAGTAAGTAGTGCAAAAAAAGAGGGGGGAAAATAGAGAGATAGTGTTCATGGGTTGAATGTCCATTCAGAAATCTGGCGGCAGAGGGGAGGAAGCTGTTCCTGAATTGCTGAGTGTGTGCCTTCAGGCATCTGTACCTTGTTCCTGATGGTAGCAATGAGAAGAGGGCATGTCCTGGGTGATGGGAGTCCTCAACGATGCCTTTCTGAGGCACCACTCCTTGAAGATGTCCTGGATGCTGGGGGGGGGGGGGGGGGGGTGGGGGAGGAGGCTTCTCGTAATATTGTTTGCAGAACCATCAACTAACTTTAATCTTGTTTTGCTGAAACCTGTTAAAACCTTCTTTATTCATTGTTTCACATCATTTTCATCCAGACCCTTAAGTACTTCTCCAACACTCCCTATGTGGCTCATGTTCTTTCTCTTTATCCTGGCATTTTCTGAAATTTCTCTGATAAAGTTCGTGGACATTTTCTGTAAATTCCAGAACCCAGACTTGCTGCCACAGTAGATTCCGGAAATCTGAAATACAAGTCATTGTTGTTGACTACTAATTAGAAGCATTGCTCTTATTTTAACCCTTTGTTTACCCTACCTTGTTTACAACATAGTGATCACACTAGTGAAAATTACCAGCAGCATCCTTTGTGGCTACAACCACATGAGTGTCTTCCTTCCATAGACTCATTTGTAAGGTATTCAACATAGTTGACTGGTCCATTGCTCTCCATTAACTTTCTGCTTGACCCAAACATGATAAAATTAAATAGATATGCACATGGATACTATGTAGGTGTAAAAATGGAGGGCTATATAGGAGGGAAAGGTTAGATTTTCTTAGACTAGGTTAAAAGGTCAGTACAATATTGTGGGCTGAAAGGTCTGTACTGGGTTGTCATGTTCTATGGTGCCAGCCTTTGCAAGAGATAATCCAAAGTTTTTTTGTGATCCATAGGATCTTTTGTTCCTATAATGTCTGGTTGCTGTAGTTTCTGCTGTTTGTTTTGTGCAGTTGTTAACAACAGAATCAATAATGGAATAATCACATTAAACTATAAACCTGCCATAAAAATGTTTTTAGATAGTACCATCTTTCAACCATCTTCCCATACATTAACCAACCTGCTTGCACTTTGCTTTTCCTCCCCTGCCTTCTTTTGTTTTCTCTTCCCTGTTTCATTTCTATCCTCTTTTCACTCGTGCTGTATTTTTCTACGTTCTATGTTTAAACTCTACCTAGCAGAAACCACTGTGTCAGGGTGGGGGAGAAGTGCATAGGACAAAGGGTGAAAACAAATGGGGTTATGTGGCAGTTAATCTGCCTCTAGAATGTTCTCCAGTCACTCTGTGACATCCTCGACTCTAACATCAGCGTAAATTTGATCAGAGAGACGTGCTGTAGCCACAACGTTGCTTATTTGTTCCTGTTAATACCCTGGCTTGCTATCTCATTCAGGTTCATCAAATATTTTGTCCCACAATCCTACTATTAACAGTACCTAATACAGATGCGGAAGCCTTTAACTGCCACATTATCCTCTTTGATCTCACCTGATCAGTAATATTCCCTCTGTACTATCCATCCCTCTCCATCATCTCTGTAATAGAAACTAACTTGTTTTTCTTCTGTAGCCTGGTTCTGAAGAAGGGTTTCAGATCCAAAACATTAAGTCTGATTCTTTTTCCAGATGATGCCTGATCTGGTGAGTGTCATATGTTCAAAGGTTTATGTATTATCAAAGTATGTATGCAGTATACATCTCTGAGATTCGTTTTCTCCAGATTGCCATGAAACACAGAAAAACCACAGGTCAGTTTAGAGAAAAACAGCAACCCCCTCCCGCACAAAAAAAATATAAAAATGATCATCAACCCCCCAAACTCTTATATCCTCATACAAAATGATTCAAGAACCTTAGCCACCAAATCCCCTTCTCCCCGCACAAAACAAAATTAATGAAATTGCAACAACCCCCACCCCCGCACAGAATGCAACAAGAACATCAACCCTCAATCCCCCTCCCCTCACACAAAAAAACAATGAGAAAGAGCAGGCAAAAACACAGAATATAAAAACCATGACTGAAAAGCTGTATTTCCAGCATTTGCAGTTGTAAAAATGTTATCATTTTTGTGATACTGTTTTCTAATTTATCTCTATATTATATTCAGCTTGCACAATCTCATCCCCTTTATTTATGTCTTTGGTGCTGATATGTACTATAACCACAAGATATTCACTCTCCCTCTTCAGAATTTCCTGCAGTCACTCTGTGACTGTCTGAATTCTAGCATTTCATATATCCTGGAATAACGCTTGTTGCAAGAATCACCTATTTCTTTATTGTTAGGACCATGGTTGGTTATCCCACTAAGGTTCATTTTGTGTCACTCATACAATTCTTTATCAGGAAATATGTTGAAAGAGATGTGTGAAAAGACAAATGATAAAGATCTATAATTATCTGAATGTTTTTGGAATCACTGTAGTTTGGCAGAACCAATGGACTGCTTTACACCAAGTTTGTTATCTCTCAATGCTGTTACCACTTGTACAAGGACACAGAGGTTCTTTGAGTGTCAACATACGCTGTCAACAACCAAAATAATAAAACTGGGTATAAATTCCAACATACTAACTTGTGGTTTTGAACATGAAGTTAAATTATTCTTTCCTTTTGAAAGCACTAATTGTTTTAAATACCTACCTTGTAATAAAGACTACATTATTAGATAGCCTTATGTACGAAGGTCAATTCTAGATACTTTGCATGTAGTTACCTGGAATGTGAATAAACCGTGAGAGCTGAGTAATATTCCTAAACATTCAGATGATGAATTTGATGGATGTTATGGTCTTTCAAATTCAGGCTACATGACATGACAGAACTTGTAAAAACAGTTTAGTTTTAAATTGCACAGGATGGCTTTTTAGAGCAGGTTGAGGTGTGCCCACTAGGGAAAAGGCAATTCTGGGTTGGGTGTTGTGTAATGAACCAGATTTGATTAAGGAGTTAAGGTTAAGGAACCCTTAGGAGCCATGATCATAATATGAAAGAACTCACCCTGCAGTTTGAAAGGAAGCCAAACTAGATGTATTTGCATTATAATTGGAGTAAAGGGAACTAAAGAGGCATGTGAGAGAAGTTGATTGGAAAGGGACACTTGCAGGGATGACAGCAGAACAACGATAGCTGGAGTTTCTGGGAGTATTTTGGAAGGCACAGAATCAATTCATCCCAAAGAAGAAAAAACATTCTAAAGGGAGGATGAGGCAACTGAAGCTGACAAGGGAAGTCAAAGGCAGCATAAAAGCAAAAGAGGGGATATTAAATATAGCAAAAAATTACTGTGAAGCCTTCAAAAACTAATAGAAAGTATCTAAAACAATAGGTAGAGGAAAGGTAAAAAAAAAATGAAGGTAGGCTAGCCAATAATATAAAATAGGGTATCAAAATATTTTTCAGATGTATAAAGAGTAAAAGAGAGGCCATAGTGTACATTGGACACTGGCAAATGATGCTGGAAAGGTAGTAATGGAGGACAAAGAAGTGGCCAATAAACTCAATATTTTTTGCACCAGTCTCACTGTCTAAGACACTAATAGAATGCCAGAAATTGAGAGCATTAGGGGGCAGAAATAAGTGCAGCTGCAATTATGAAGAAGAATTTGCTTGGGAGGCTGAAAGGTCTGAACATAGATAAGTCACATGGACTGGATGGAATACACAGCTGGGTTCTGAAATAGGTAGCTGAAGAGATTGTGGAGGCATTAGTAGTAGTTATCTTTCAAGAATCACTAGTTATCTTTCAGGGGCAGGCTCGATGGGCCAGATGGCCAACTCCTGTTCCTATTTCTTATTTTCTAAGAATAGAATGGTTCAGGAGGACTGGAAAATTGCAAATGTTACTCCACTCTTTAAGAAGGAAGGCAGGCAAAAGACAGGAAGTTTTAGGTCTGACTTCTGTGGCTGGAAAGATGTTGGAATCCATTATTAAAGGTGAGTTTTTGGGGTACTTGGAGGCACATGAGTCAAAGTCAACATGGTTCCTTAAAGGGAAATGTTGACTGAAATCTGTTGGAATTTTTGAAGAAATAATAGGCAGGATAGACAAAGGAGAGTCTGTGGGTGTTGGTTACTTGGATTTTTAGAAGGCCTTTGTCAAGGTGTTGCACATGAGGCTGGTAAACAAGAGCCCATGGTATTGGACCACAGGATCATAAGATATAGGAGCAGAATTAGGCCATTCAGCTCATCGAATCTATTCTGCCATTTCATCATGGGTGATCTATTTCCTTCTCTACCCAATTCTCCTGCCTTCTCCCCATAACTTTTATGCCCTGACTAGTCAAGAACCTATCAGCCCTGCCTTAAATATACCCAGTGACTTGACCTCCACAGCCACCTGGCAAATAATTCGACAGATTTACCACCTCTGGCTAAAGAAATTCTTCCTCATCGCTCCTCTACAGGAAGGATGCGAGCATGAACAGAAGAATGTCTGACAGGCAGACTGCAAAGTGTGGAAAAAAAGAGGGCCTTTTCAGCCTGGCTACTGGTGGCTAGTGCTGTTCTGCAGGGATAAGTGTTGAGACCACTCCTTTTCATGTTATATTGCAATGATTTGGGTAGATAGATAAATAGATAGACATACTTTATTGATCCCGAGGGAAATTGGGTTTCATTACAGTTGCACCAACCAAGAATAGAGTATAAATATAGCAATATAAAACCATAAATAATTAAATAATAATATGTAAATTACACCAGATGGAAATAAGTCCAGGAACAGCCTATTGGCTCAGGGTGTCTGACCCTCCAAGGGAGGAGTTGTAAAGTTTGATGGCCACAGGCAGGAATGACTTCCTATGGTGCCCAGTGTTGCATCTCGGAGGAATGAGTCTCTGGCTGAATGTACTCTGGTGCCCAACCAGTACATTATGTAGTGGATGGGAGACATTGTCCAAGATGGCATGCAACTTGGACAGCATCCTCTTTTCAGACACCACCGTCAGAGAGTCCAGTTCCATCCCCACAACATCACTGGCCTTATGAAAGAGTTTGTTGATTCTGTTGGTGTCTGCTACCCTCAGCCTGCTGCCCCAGCACACAACAGCAAACATGATAGCACTGGCCACCACCGACTCATAGAACATCCTCAGCATCGTCTGGCAGATGTTAAAGGACCTCAGTCTCCTCTGGAAATAGAGATGGCTCAGACCCTTCTTGATGGGATTTATATCTTTATGGCCAAGTTTGTGGATTATACAAAGATAGTTGAAGGAGTTGGTAGTATTGAGGAAGCAGGAAGTTTGCAGAAGCACTTGTACAGATTAGGAGATGGCAGATTTAACATAGTTTGGGAAAGTGTATGGACATGCACTTTGGTGGAAGGAATAAAGGTGTAGACTATTTTCTAAATGGGGAATGAATTTTGAAATCAGAGGTGTAAAGGGACTTGGGAGTCTTAGTGCAGGATCCCCTAAAAGTTAACTGGCAGGGTGAGTTGGTGGTGAGTAAGGCAAATGCAATGTTAGCATTCATTTCGAGAGTACTAGAATTTAAAAGCAAGGATGTAATGCTGAGACTTTGTAAGGCATTTGTCCGACTGCACATGTAATTTATTGAGTAGTTTTAGGCACTTTATATAAGAATATGTATGCTGGCATTGGAGAGAGTCCAGAGGAGATTCACGAGAATGATCACAGGTATGAAAGGGTAAATGTGTGAGGAGCATTTGATGGCTCTGGCATGTATTCACTGGAGGTCAGAAGACTGAGGGGGGAAATGTCCTTGAAACCTATTGAATATTGAATGGCTGAGATAGAGTGGATGTGGAGAGGATGTTCCCAATGGTGGAAGAATCTAGGTCAACAGTGCACTGCCTCGGATTGGAAGGACATCCCGAGAGAAGTGAATCTATGGAATTCATTACCACACATGGTTGTGGAGGCCAAATCATTGGGTATATTTAAAGCAGAGGCTGATAGGTTCTTGATTAGAAAGAGCATCAGTTATGGAGAGAAGGCAAGAAAATGGGGGTGATAAGGAAATTGGCCATGACGGAATGGCAGAGCAGACTCAATGGCCTGAATAGCCTAACTCTGCTCCTGTATCTTATGGTTTTTTGATAAACAAAAAGTAAATGTTGTTACCATATTTGGTAAGCTTATGTTGATTGTTATCAAGCCCATTGTTCTATTACTTTTCAAAACTGAACTAGATTCCATCAATCATGGGAAGAGGAATAGGTTACAAAGCCCATGTTCTACCTTTCCATGGGCATTCACCCAATGAATAAGCCTAGCATTATATTTTGGATTTTCCCACATGCCATTTAATACTTCCAGTTAACAAAATTTTAAGTTTTAAAAGTTAGAAATTAATAACTGATGTTGCATCTATTGGGTTTTCAAGCAGCGTGCTAAATACCTATCAACTTCCACATATACAAATACTTATCTTTATTGAAAGGTATAGCTCTGTGTTTTAAATAAAACCCCTCTAACCCTAAGTATCCAATTTGTCACACTACCTGGATCTGCTGTCTGCCATCTCATCATGCCTGTATTAACCAGGTACAATAGCATTGGTCCAATTGCCCCAGATTTCCCAATCCGAGAGTCAAACAGTAAGGGGAAGTGACATATCAGTCGTGACTGGAATTTGATTAGCATATTGATAAATCTGATATCCAGAATGTTCTGACAGTTGAAAGCATAAAGGAGGACGAGGACGGTGGGGGAAGGCATAGAGCTTTTTCTATGTCATAAAAGGTTGAGTTCATTAGTGTTATTAAATGTTTATGATGTATATTGACATCTAAAAAAACAATCAAATTAATTTATCATGGACTTGAAAAATAGCTAAAAATATAAATTCATTATAATTGATTAAAACATTAAACACAAATAAATAATTATAAATATCAAAATAAGAATCAAATTAATTGAACTGAATTTTATCTTCCCATTTACCAGGTTGGGAATCCCAATTCAATTGAATTGGGTTTCCGATCCCACAAGACATTTGACTGGCTTAGGACCACGGAAAAGTTCAGCAGCATAATGATGGAGCTCTGCATGAGTGCAGTGATAGAATGGACTGACAGAGGCACCAGGATCCCAGACTTAGGACAGGGTCTTGGAAGACCTGTATGTACCTCACTACCTGCAAGAGGTTGAATGACTGTGATCCCCTTATGAATCGCTCACCTAGGTCAATACAATTAGCCCATTATCAATTGCTTCTTCAGGTGTTGCAATGTTAAATCAAATCATCTGTTAACTGCTCAAATTTCAAGGAATACCACTCTAGTTTGTATTTTTGTTCTAAGCAATTTAGTCCTGGTAGTCCAGAGTGGACAATGTCCAGAACTACCATAGTATTCTAGATTGGATAAACCCAGAATTTTTATAAATATCTCTCTTGAAACCCTAAACTAATGCTTTATATTTTGCACAATTGCATTGTCCTTCATTGTCCATGGTGACATAGATAGGAGATGTTGAATTCACAAGAGAATCTAATGTGCAGTTAAACTATACTATATGCACAGAATTATGTGTACCTCTACTTATTTTCCTAGTGGAAACAGCACATTTCTTAATTTTGCAATGTGGGGGAGAAATGCAAGATCAAGGTTCACCACTGAAGTCCTGGTTTAGCACGATATATAGATCTACAGTAGCAAGAACCAGGAAACACCATCATGGTGCAAAACATCAAAATCCTGGAGATGATTTTTCGCCTTGATGTGCTGTGAGTCTAGTCATTACTGCTTTACACCAAAATGAATGGTAACATTGCTTCATAATATGTACCATCATATCTGTGCCTGTCAGATGAACAAAACCACACAAGAAATCAAAGAAATTCAAAACAACCACCACTATGGTAATTTTGCAGACAGAACCTAGAGCTACAATTTTGCTAGATTTGTAGGGAAAATAAAATGGGTTGAACATGAAACTCTGAAAAATATGCCTCCACAAGATGAATTCTAATTCAGTGAAAACTTACCCGATTGTCCTTTTACCTACTTGTCTTTATAGTCTTTAAAGAGTTGTTTCATAACAAATGATGAAGCAGTGTATCTTAGAAACCAACTGGAAATGGAAACTCAAAATAATTGTTGACCATATGTCACTCATTTAAAAAAAAATATTCATTACATGTTATATACACAACATTCTTCCCCTATGATGAGAATGTCAATTTGTCACTGAAGTGACTCATGAGGATATTTAAGATAAGAATGCCACAATGCTTCTATATTCCTGGGGAAAAAACACATTGTCTATCACATATACTAAGGATCCAAATGTTTCCAGGTCCTTAATATATTTGTCCAAGGATTGTTAAAAACCAGTACATAACTGGATTACTCATGATACAATATCCCTGCCACTCAAAACTTCACTGGAATAGAGGGTATTTCTACTTCATAACCATAAAGTCTGCACTTTTGACTCACTTATCCTCTTAAAACATCATCTCAAAATCTCCATTTACTTGCAGACTTGATGTGTGAAGGGTAGGTTTGTTTAGGGGTCCTCAATTTACCAAAACTGGATGAATAATTGCTGTGACTTTAAAGCAAATTTGCTTCTTGCAGGTAGCTGCTGCTTCTTTGATCATACTATTTTTGTGTCACACTTTTAAGAACTGTTCTCTAAATAGAGAATGCAGGAAAATTACCTAGCAGATATCTAAAGTTTTGAGTTTTAGTTATCTCAATATAATGCTACAATCAAGAAATCAAACACAATATTTAGGAGGAAGCAAGGATTGCTTTTGTGGAGAAAAGAATGGAAAGCAATACTGAAAAAATTAGATGACGAGAGATAGGAAGAGAATTCAAATTAAAGTCCATATAGTTTATTGTCATATGCACAAGTGCATATATGCATTGGTGGAATGAATCATCATCACAGGCACGTAACATCAGATAAAAAGCATTCACAAAAAACATAAATTACACACAATTTTTACAAGAGCAGTTTGAGAACAGTGACCACAACTCCTCAACTTTCAGAATAGCTAGGTATGGTCCTTGCAGGACAGTTTTAAATTGGAGTAGGGCAAATTACAAGTGCATTAGGCAGGAACTAAGAAGGGTCCATGGAAAATTGGCTGTTTGGATTCCAAATTGGCTTGCACATAGAAGACAGAGAGATAGTGGAGGTCTGTAATGAGTGGTGTTTTGCAGGAATCTGTGCTAGGACCTCTGCTGTTTGTGATGTATGTATATAAATGACCTGGATGAAAATGCAGATGGGTGGATAGGCAAATTTGCCATTGATACCAAGATTAGTGGAGTTTTGAATAGTATAGAAAACTAGCAAAGAATACAGGGTGATACAGACGAGTTGAAGACATGGGCAGAGAAATGTCAAATGGAGTTGAACTGAGATAAATGTGAGGTGTTGCACCTTAGTAGGGCAAATGCAATGAGACAGTACACTGTTAAAAGCAAGATCCTTACAATGTTGCTGATCAGGGAGGTCTTGGGATCCAAGTTCATAGCTCCTTGAAAGTGGCTACACAGGTGGATAGGGTGATTAAAGAGGCTTGCTTTTATTAGTCGAGGCATGGAGTTCAAAAGTCAAGAGGTTAGGTTGCAACTTTATAAAAGTCTGGCTAGGCCACATCTGGAGTATTGCATTCAGTTTTGGTTGCCCCACTATAGGAAGGACGTTGAGGCTTTGGAGAGGGTGCAGAAGAGGTTTACCAGCATGCTGCCTGGTTTAGAAGGCATGTGCTATCACAAGAGACTGGATAAACTTGGGTTATTTTTTTCTGGAGCAGCAGAGGCTGAGGGGGAATCTGATAAGAGATCTATAAGATTATGAGATATATAGGTAGAGGACAGGGAGTATCTGTTCTCCGGGGTTGAATTGTCTAATATCAGAAGGCTTGCATTGAAGGTGAGAGGGGGTAGGTTCAAGGGGGATGTGGGGGTATGATTTTTACTCAGAGAGTGCTGGATGCCTGGAATGCACTTCCTGCTATGGTGGTAGAGGCAAATACATAGGCACTTGGACATGGGGAAGTTGGAAGGATAGGGACATGGTGTAGGTAGGAAAGATTAGCCTCTGGATGTTTTTTTTTAAATTTGCTTATTAGAAGGGTTGGCACGATATTGTGGGCCAAGGACCTGTTCTTGTGCTGTACTGTTCTATGTTCTACATAGAATAGTACAGCACAGTACAGGCCATTTGGCCCACATTGTGCCGACCCTCAAACCCTGCCTCCCATATAACCTCCCACCTTAAATTCCTCCATATAACTGTCTAGTAGTCTCTTAAATTTCACTAGTGTATCTGCCTCCACCACTGACTCAGGCAGTGCATTCCACGCACCAACCACTCTCTGAGTAAAAAACCTTCCTCTAATATCCCCCTTGAAATTCCCACCCCTTACCTTAAAGCCATGTCCTCTTGTATTGAGCAGTGGTGCCCTGGGAAAGAGGTGCTGGCTATCCACTCTATCTATTCCTCTTAATATCTTGTACACCTCTATCATGTCTCCTCTCATCCTCCTTCTCTCCAAAGAGTAAAGCCCTAGCTCCCTTAATCTCTGATCATAATCCATACTCTCTAAACCAGGCAGCGTCCTGGTAAATCTCCTCTGTACCCTTTCCAATGCTTCCACATCCTTCTTATAGTGAGGTGACCAGAACTGGACACAGTACTCCAAGCGTGGCCTAACCAGAGTTTTTTAGAGCTGCATCATTACCACACGACTCTTAAACTCTATCCCTTGATTTATGAAAGCTAACACCCCATAAACTTACTTAACTACCCTATTTACCTGTGAGGCAACTTTCAGGGATCTGTGGACATGTATCCCCAGATCCCTCTGCTCCTCCACACTACCAAGTATCCTGCCATTTACTTTGTACTCTGCCTTGGAGTTTGTCCTTCCAAAGTGTACCACCTCACACTTCTCCGGGCTGAACTCCATCTGCCACTTCTCAGCCCACTTCTGCAACCTATCAATGTCTCTCTGCAATCTTTGACAATCCTCTACACTATCCACAACACCACCAACCTTTGTGTTGTCTGCAAACCTGCCAACCCACCCTTCTACCCCCACATCCAGGTTGTTAATAAAAATCATGAAAAGCAGAGGTCCCTGAACAGATCCTTGTGGGACACCACTAGTCACAACCTTCCAATCTGAATGTACTCTCTCCACCACCACCTTCTGCCTTCGGCAGGCAAGCCAATTCTGAATCCACCTGACCAAACTTCCCTGGATCCCATGTCTTCTGACTTTCTGAATAAGCCTACCGTGTGGAACTTTGTCAAATGACAAACAACCAAAATTCTAAACCACAAATAACTAAAAAAAAATCTATTTTAGTACGAACTGGTAAAAGTGGTCATCATGTGGCTAAACTGTCATGATGAGGGCTGTGACAGTTGATTTAAGAACTGAACAGTTGAAGGGAAGCTGTTCTTGAATCTAGTGGTGTGGGACTTCAGGCTTTTGTACCTCCTGCCCGAAGGTAGCAGTGTAAAGATGGCATAACCCAGATGGTGGGTATCTTTGAAGACAGATGTTGTTTTCTTGAAAGAGTGGCTCCTCGAGAAGCTATTCCCTCAAGAAGGAGTGTCTAGATACTACCAATGGTGGGGAAGGATGTGTCAATGCTGTACTGAGCAGATTCCACTACTCTCTGCAGTTTCTTACATTCCTGTGTAATCAAATTGCTGTACCAGGTCGTGATGCAACCAGTCAGGATACTTACAACAGTACATCTGTAAAAGTTTATTAGAGCATTAGACGACAAATCAAACCTCCTTAACCTCCTATTTGAAAATACTTTGAAAAAATTTGAGAGACACAATACCAGAGTTTCCAATAAAGGTCTTTAAATACCTCTAAATGCTAGTAATATTTAAGAATGTTCAAAAACTAAGAATTAAACATTTTTCAAAAATAATGACTAAATCACTTGAAACATTAGAAAAACTTTAAGAATTGTTAACACCAATGGAATTATCATATTTACACTCTGCTTCACAGCCATAGATTTTCTCATTCATATGAATGGCTTTTTGTCCCTGTGCCATAGATAACATGTTCAACAAGCAGATTACTCCATGATGTTGAGGGTTTGCAGCAAGTTTGTGTTCGGCTGCTGGAATTCAAGAACTCCGACTTTGAAACACACCAGAAAGCAACTGAGTTTTGCAATCAAGTCTCTGTTCGTGAGGGGTTCTTGAATTTGCTGATACCTGTAGAGGTAAATGCCTGCCATCAAACTTCAGGTCCAATTTAATTAAATAGAAGATGGCGGCGCAACGCAGCTTGCGCAGCCACTCCGGTGAATGATATCTGTAATCTGTCAAGTAGGGTGCCGTGCACAATCCTGATTTGATGGAGAAAAATGTCAGAGAATGGAGGAACATCTGGAGAAACCTCTGAAATGCTTTTTTCGCTGCTGCTGTTACTGTGTGATCCAGAATCTCTGGAGGGGAAGGCCCCAAATCCTCAGCTTTGCTTGTTGCTCGGCGGCTGGGACGGAGTTGAAGTGCTCGGTGCTCGGTGTCAAAGGGCTGGTTGGAGGCTCAAGGTTTTGGGATGGACTCAGAGCCCCCATAAGTGAATGAAACTGCAAAGGATACCATCAAAGATTTGAATCTCTGTTTTAGGCAGAGATGCAATGCATGGTTGTTGCATCACTATGTCTGTTATTTCTTTTTGCATCCTTATGGCCTCCAGCACAGCATTTAGACCTTTATCACCTGAAACACAACTGTCACCATACTGTAAGTCAATGTTCTCAGAGGCACCTTGTGCTATCGGATATGGCTTAGGTTCAGAGTACCTCCTAGGTGCAGGCTATGAGTGAGCACCCCTTGGGGTTCAAACTCGTGGCTGATAGATTTTTGATTTTCAGGTGTATCCACATTGACATCAAGTATGCTGGATTTTCTCTGTTCCATGTCAACATAGGAACCCTCACCATAGGACTGCCCTGCTGGAGCACGTTTGGCACTCACAGCACTTGAAGCCCTTAGCACTTTAACTCCGGCCATCTTGGCTGTGATTTCTCTTTGCAACTTAAGCTCCTCCATTTTCCTCTGAATCTGTTCTGCTTGTTGTTCCTGATTTCCCTGAAGTGCTCCTGGTCCTAAACAATGGAGACTACAATGGGATGAGGGAGGATTTAGCTAATGTAAACTGGGAACACAGACTATATGATGGGATGGTTGAGGAACAGTGGAGGACTTTCAAAGAGATTTTTCACTGTGCTCAACAAAAGGTAAAAGCAAGGACAGTAAGGATAGGGAGAGCCAGCCTTGGATATCTAGGGAAATAAAAGAAGGCATCAAACTAAATGCTTGTGTGTACAAAGTCACCAAGAATAGTGGGAAACTGAATGATTGGGAAACTTTTAAAAGCAACAAAGAACCAATAAGTAAGCAATAAAGAAAGCGAAGATAGATTATGAAAATAAATGAGTACAAAATATAAAAACTGATAGTAAAAGTTTTGGTAATTATATAAAGCAGAAAAGGGGGGCTAAAGTGAACTTAGGTTCCTTGGAGGACAAGAAGGGGGGGATTGATACTGGGTAATGAGGAAATGGCCAAAGCTTTGAATGACTATTTTGTGTTGGTCTTTATGGTGGAAGACACATCTAACATGCCAAAGAGAGATGTTACGGATGTGATGGGAGGCGAGGACCTCGATACAATAGCAAACTTGTGGGCCTGAAGATAGATAAGTACCCTGGTCCTGTTGGAATGCATCCCAGGGTACTGAAAGAAATGGCAGAAGTTATAGTAGAGGCTTTGTTGATAATTTACTAAAATTCTGTGGACTCTAGAAAGGTCCTGGCGGAATGGAAGATGGTGAACGTCACACCACTGTTCAAAAAAGGATGTAGGCAAAAGGCAGTTAACTATAGGCCAGTTAGTTTAATATCTGTAGTGGGGAAAATGCTTGAAGCTGTCATTAAAGAAGAAATAGCGACGCATTTGGAAAAAAATGGATCCCTCATGCAGATGCAGCATGGATTCAGCAAAGGCAGGTCCTGTTTGACAAACTTACTGGAGTTCTTTGAGGATATAACGAGCGCAGTGGATAGAAGAGGACAGATAGAAGCTATTTACTTGGATTTCCAGAAGGCGTTTGATAAGGTGCTGCATAGAAGATTTATCCATAAGGTAAGGATGCAAAGAGTTGGGGATGATGTATTAGCATTGATAAAGGATTGGTTAACTAATAGAAAGCAGAGAGTGGTGATACATGGGTGTTACTTTGGTTGGCAACCAGTAGTGAGCGGTGTGCTGCAGGGGTCTGTGCTGGGCCCACAACTGTTCGCGATATAAATTAACGATCTGGAAGAGGGAACCGAGTGTAGTGTATCTAAGTTTGCTGATGATGCTAAATTCAGTGGAAAAGCAAATTGTGCAGAAGATACAGAGAGTCGGCATAGATACAGATAGGTTAAGTGAGTGGGCAAGGGCAGATGGAGTACAATGTTGGTAAATGTGAGGTCATCCACATTGAAAAGAAAAATGAAAAGCAGATTATTATTTAAATGGTAAAATATTGCAGCATGCTGCTGTGCAGAGGGACTGGGAGTGTTTGTGCATGAATCACAGAAGGCTGGTTTGCAGATGCAGCAGGCTATCAAGAAGGCAAATGGAATGTTGGCCTTCATTGCTAGAGGAATTGAATTTAAGAGCAAGGAGGTAATACTGCAACTGTACAGGGTACTGGTGAGGCTGCATCTGGAGTACTATGTGCAGTTCTGGTCCCTTGAGGGAAAATATATTGGCTTTGGACGCCATGCAGAGGAGGTTCACTGGGTTGATTCCAAAGATGATGGGGGTTAGACTATAAGGACAGATTGAGTTGCCTGGGACTATACTTGCTGGAATTCAGAAGAATGAAAGATCTTATAGAAACATATGAAATCATGAAAGGGATAGATAAGATAAAGGCAGGAAAATTGTTTCCATTGGTAGGTGAGACTAGAACTATGGGACATAGCCTCAAGATTCAGGGGAGTAGATTTAGGATGGAGATGAGGAGGAACTGCTTTTCCCAGAGAATGATGAATGAGTGGAATTTTTGCATAGTAGGGGAATTAAAGGTTATGGGGAAAAGGCAGGTAGGTGGAGATGAGTCCATGGCCAGATCAGCCATGATCTTATTGAATAGCAGAGGAAGCTCGATGGGCCAGGTGGCCTACTCCTGCTCCTATTTCTTATGTCCCTCTGAAGCTGTTCTGCCTTTTCTTCCTGGTTTCTTCGAAGTTGGTCCACTTGTTCCTCTAATGTGTGCTTATCCCTCAATACCTGTTGTCTTGTATGTAAATCTGCCTCCATTCTAATGTGTACCAACGTGATATTAGACTTTCTAGCAATGGAACATACTTCCTGTAACTTATCAGTTGTCACAGCTTGTTCTTTGTCTTCATAAATGTTTTCATTTCCCCTAGGGAACTGACCTTCAAGATCGCTGCTTCTAACTGAAATCATTTTGTGTGCAAACGAGACAAAACAAACCAAGGGTCAAAGACCACTACAGCTTTCACATCCATCACATTGGGCACAGCAACAATGATCACTTCAACACTATGTTTCTAATTCAAACACACAGCATGAACAGCAAAACAGGTCATAATTGCCTCAAGCTGCTCCAGGCTGGTGCTTCCAATTTCACAGACACATCAAGTGCTGATGTTCGTTTGGTATAACTGTCAAGCTCTTTGTTGACAAAATGTAGCAGCAAAATTGATCCAAAATCAAAATAAAACAATTGCTGCCAGCCTGCCACCTCACGCAGTTGATAGACTTGCATAACGCTCCCACAGCTTGAATGATTGCTCCAAAGAGTTGAATTCCCTATTTCAATCCTTTAATAGCAACTAGCATTACTAAGCATTATCTTAGTGGTCAGCAAAGGTACTATCTCCGCGGTCCCAAGCTACAAACTACCACGAGATAAGCATGAATATGTAATTTATCCCCATTGCTTTTACCACCCCCCACTGATGTGACTAGTTACCATAATACACATAATAAATAGGCAACACAAAATACAAAGCAAATTGAGAACAGATACATGGCTCCTACAGGGAGTTAGGGAAAAGGCTAAAGAGCAGGACCTCCAACTCTGGATTACTCCCAGTGTCACGTGCTAGTCAGGGCAGGGATAGAATGATATCTGGTGGCTGAGGATCTGGTGCATGGGGCAGGGTTTCAGATTTCTGGATCATTGGGATCTCTTCTGGAGAAGGTGTGACTATTATGGGTTACACCTGAATCCAAGGGGGACCAATATCTTTGTGGGCAGATTTGCTAGAGCTGTTGGGGAAGACGTAAACAGACTTAGCAGAGGGATATGAACTGCAGTAACATGGCTGAAGATGGGCCAGCTGGTATACAAGTGGATGCAGTGTGTGGTGAGACTGCAAGGAAGGATTAAATGCACGGTATTACACCTTGGTAGGGCAAATGCAAGGAGATAATACACTGTTAAGGGCAAGGTCCTTATCAGTGTTGCTGAGCAGAGGGATCTTGGGATCCAAGTTTATAGCTCCTTGAACATGGTTACACAGTTCAATAATGTGGTTAAAAAGGCTTATGGAATGTTTGCTTTAATTAGTCGAGGAATTGAGTTCAAAAGTCAAGGGTTTATGTTGCAACTTTTTAAAACTCTGGTTAGGCCACGTCTGGAGTGTTGTGTACAGTTCTGGTCGCCCCTCTACAGGGGGGATGTTGAGGCTTTGGAGAGGGTGCAGAAAAGGTTTACCAGGATGCTGCCTGGTTTAGAGGGCATGTGCTATCATGGGAGACTGGATAAACTTGGGATGTTTTCTCTGGGGTGCCAGAGGCTGAGGAGAGATCTGATCGAGCCTTACAAGACTATGAGAGGCATAGATAGAGTGGACAGAGGCCATTTGTTTCGCAAGGTTGGAATGTCTAATAGCAGAGGTCATGCATTGAAGGTGAGAAGGAGTAGGTTTAAGGGAGATGTGAAGGATAAGGTTTTTACTCAGAGGGCAGTGGATGCTGGAATGCACTGCCCGGTCTGATGGTAGACTGATAGTAGAGGCAAATACGTCAGAGGCTTTTAAGAGATAGGGATATGGATGTAAGGAAGATGGAAGGATATGGATATTGTGTAGGTAGGAGGGATTAGTGCTTGGGTGTTTTTGATTTGTTTTTTTAGCTGGTTTGGCACAAAATTGTGGGCCAAATAGCCTATTCCTGTGCTGTACTGTTCTATGTTCTATGACAGGCAGGTGATAGGGCAAAATTGCAGTCAGTGACATGAGTTGTAGTGTGACATAGGGGCAAAATCCAAAAGGGTGATGAATACAGGACAGAAGGAATTACATTTGAGTGCACACAGTATACAGAATAAGGTCGATGATCTTGTAGCACAGTTAAGAGATTGGCAGGCATGACCTGAACGTCACTGAGTTGTGGCTGAAAGATTATAGTTGGGAGTTTAACATCCAAGAATACACATTGTATTGAAAGGACAGGCAAGTAACATAGGGGGTGGGGTGGCTCTGTTGGTTTAAAAAAAAGAAATCAAATCCTTAGAAAAAGGTGACATACAATTGAAAAATGAAGAATTTTTGAGTGAATTAAGAAACAGCAAGTGTAAAAAGACCCTGGTGGGAGTTATATATAGGCTTCCGAACAGTAGCCAGGGTGTGGAACATAAATTACAATGGGAGACAGAAAAGGCTTGTAGAAAGAGCAACGTTACTTTAGTCATGTGGGATTTCAATATGCAGGTAGATTTTTGAAAATCAAGTTGGTGCTAGATCTTAGAGGGGGTTTCTGGAATGCCTATGAGATGGCTTTTTAAAGTAGCTAGGGGATCAGCTATTCTGAATTGGCTGTTCAAAGATTCAAAGGTTCATTTATTATCGAAGTATGTACAGCATGCAGCACACAAATCTGAGATTCTACTTCTCCAGATAGCCACAAAACAAAGAAAAACCATGGAACTTAGTTCAGAGAGAAACAGCAAACTCACCGCCCCCCCCTCACAAAAGAGAACAACGACACAATCATCAACTCCCAAACCCCCAACCCTGCACAAACTGCAACAAAAACATTGGCCCCAAAACCCCCTCCCCTGCACAAAATGCCACAAGAACATCAACCCCCAAATCCCCCTTCCCCTGCACAAAAAAACCAACAAAGAATGGGTGAAAACACAGAATATAGAAACTAGACTGAAAAAAAGTCTATAGTCCAAATCCATAATACAGAAAACCTCAGTAACATTCTCCAATATCTCAAAAGAGAGAGACCCGGAGGCCTACCCTCTGGCCACAGCAACAGGCCACTAGACTCCCCGCCACAGGGCTCTGAAATAGGTGGCTAGAGAGATTGTGGAGGCAGTAGTAATGATCTTTCAAGAATCACAAGATTCTGGAATGGTTGCAGAGGACTGGAAAATTGCAGATATCACTCCACTCTTTAAGCATGGAGGGAGGAAGAATCAAGTGAATTATATGCCAGTTAGCTAGAGTGGTTGGGAAGAAGTTGGGAGTTCATTATTAAGGATGAGGTTTCAAGGAACTTGGAGGCATATGATAAAATAGGCTGAAGTCAACATGGTTTCCTTAAGGGGAAATCTTGCCTGACAAATCTGCAGGAATTCTTTGAAGAAATAACAGGTAGGATAGACAAAGGAGAATCGGTTGATGTTGTTTACATGGATTTTCAGAAGAACCTATGACAAGGTGCCACACACAAGGATGCGTAACAGGAGCTCATGGTAATATAGTAATGATACTAGCATAGAGAGGATATTGGCTGACCTGCAGGAGGCAAAGAGTGGGAATAAAGTGAGCCTTTTCTGGTTTGCTGCCAGTGACAAGTGGGGGTTCTGCATAAGTCAGTATTGGGACCACTTCTTTTTACGTTATACATCAATAATTTGTATGACAGAATTGATAGCTTTGTGGCCAAGTTTGTGGACAATACAAAGATAGATGAAGGGGCAGGTAATGCTGAGGAAGCAGGGAATCTGCAAACTTAGATTAGTAGAGTGGGCAAAGAAGTCCTGGAATACGAAGTAGGGAAGTGTATTGCCATGCACTTTCATAGAAGGAATGAAAGTGCAGACAATTTTCTAAACAGGAAGCAAATTCAGAAATTAGTGGTGCAATGGGACTTGGGAGTCCTCATGCAGGATTCCTGAAACTTGCAGGATGAGTCAGTGGTAAGTAAGGAAGGCAAATACAATGTTGGCATTAATTTTGAAATGACAAGAATATAAGAGCAAGGATGTAATGCTGTGGATTCATTATGCATTTGTCAGACAGCATTTTTAGTATTGTGAGCAGTTTTAGGCCCCTTATCGTCAAAAGGATATGCTGAAACTGGAGAGGGTCCAGAGGAGGTTCATGAAAATTCTGGGAATGAAAGGGTTAACATAGGAGGAGTGTTTGATGGCTCTGGGCCTATACATACTGGAGCTCAGAAGAATGTGGGAAGGGGTTCTCATTGAAACCTATCAAATATAGAAAGGCCTAGATAGCGTGCACGAGGGGAGGATGGTTCCTATAGCGGGGGGAATCTAAGATCAGAAGACACAGCCTCAGAATTGAGGAACGTCCATTTAGAACAGAGATGAGGAGGGAACTTTTTATCAAAGGGTGGTGAATCTGTGGAATTAATTGCCACAAACAGCTGTGGAAGCTAAGTTATTGGGTTTCTTTAAAGTGGAGTTTGATAGGTTTTTTGATTAGTCAGGGTGTCAAAGTTTACAGAGAGAAGGCAGAGAGAATAGGGTTGAGAGGAATAATAAATCAACCATGATAAGAACATAAGAAATAGGAGCAGGAGTAGGCCATCCGGCCTATCGAGCCTGCCCCGCCATTCTATAAGATCATGGTTGATCTGTCCGTAAACTCAGCTCCATCTACCTGCCTTTTCCCCCATAACCCTTAATTCCCTTACTATGTAAAAATCTATCTAACTGTATCTTAAATATATTTAGCGAGGAAGCCTCAGCTGCTTCCCTGGGCAGAGAATTCCACTCTCTGGGAAAAACAGTTTCTCCTCATGATGGAATGCCAGAGCTGACTCCTGTATCTGCTCCTATATCTTATGGTCTTATATTACGACTGCGAGGCTAAGTACGGCGCCAAAGCCGTATTTAAGTTTGCTGACAACACCACTGTTGTGGGCGAATCAAAGGTGGTGACGGATCAGCATATGGGAGGGAGACTGAAAATCTGGCTGAGTGGTGCCAGTGCCGCAACAACCACCTCTCACTCAGCGTCAGTAAAACTAAAAAGCTGATTATTGACGGGAGGAACAAGAAACCAGAGGTCCACAAGCCAGTCCTCATTAGGGGATCAGAAGTGGAGGGAGCCAATAACTTAAAAATTCCTTGACATTATAATTTCAGAGGATCTGTCCAGGGAGCAGCACATAAGTGCCATTACAAAGAAGGCATGGCAGTACCTCTACTTTCTTAGAAGTTTGTGCTGATTTGGCATGACATTTAAACCTTGACAAACGTCTATAGATGCACAGTCGATAGTATCCTGCCTGGTTGTGTCAGAGAAACTTAATTAAAAAAAAGACACAGACCCCAGTATTCGGTTTAACTAATTATGTGATCACGGAGAGCCAACTAGGACTCTGCTAAAGTAAGCACAAGTGTGGTCTTTTATATCTTAAAATGCATACAGTTCAGCAGTTTTCAGGGGTGAAGAGTTTCTGCTTACAGCTTATTAAGATTCACAAAATTAGCCATAGGGTATGTTACGTACCCTGTAACTGGGTTGCCAAACCAGCAGAAATGGACCACTCAGTTGGAGTCTGGATTACTAGAACTAAGAAAGTTTTATTAAAGAAACAAGCAACACAGTAATCGAAAGGATAATAAATGCAACAGTTCAGCAATGATAACCACACATGTGCACAGAGTTAAGATAACAGCATCAATCAAGCTCTATCGTTGTCTAGGGATAAATGACCAATTTCAAAGTGACACAAAGTTCAGTCCAATTTAGTTCAGTTCGCAGTAATCGTTGCCATGGCGATGGACAACGTGGGGGGAGAGAGAGAGAGAGAGAACGGGAATGACTGATCATTCAGAAACGGCTTCCACTCACAGACCGGCGATAATTGCTCACAAGCAGCTTTTGGGCAGGTCCTTGGTGATGTCACCTGAGGTCACCAACTGTGACCCCTCCTCCAGATGCGGTCGATCCTCTGCAGTGAACTCGGCACCCAAGCAAGGGCGGACACACACCGGGTTCCCGCTGATCGTACCTTTCCACCCTGTGCGTTGTCCGGTACTTCCCACCAACTCGTGAGAGGCGCACCGCTTCCAGGGTCTCGTTACCTCGGGTGTCGTGTGTCCTGCCTTAGCGAACCTGTCCCTTTTTATCCCCCTGCTGGGGTATCGCCTGTCCATCACTTCAAACAGTTCAGGGTTCAAAGGGGGAGCCGCTCCAGACAGCTCTCTCTCCCCCGTCCCTTCATTACACATCTCCAGATGCTGTTTCATTGTGTTCCTTATCTCTCTCTTGAAGACAGGTGGCAGACCAACTGCTGATCACACAGGACAGCTAACATCTTATCTATGTGTATTCTTGTCACAGGTACATAATCAGTTCCCCATTAATTGGAAGAAACCAGGCCATTAGTCCTGTAGCCTTGAAGGACGAAGAGTTCGTCCTTACACACATCTGTGCATTATCAGTTCTTCATTACCAAAGGACTTACTACATCTGTGCATTATCAGTTTGATATTTCTAACAGGACTTATTAGTGAATTGAATAGACAGACCCCCATCAGCTTCTTACGCTGCTATTCTCATGATTTTAAGTCTTAATTCTCAGGCTTCATTTTCTTCCACAGGTTGTATCACAGCCTGGGATAGAAACACCAATGCCCAAGAACAGAAGAGCCTACAAAAAGTAGTGGATGCAGCCCAGTCCATCACTAGAGAAGGCCTGCCACCATTGAGCACATCTATAAGAAGGCAATGCACAAGAAAGCAGCAACCATCAAGGCCCCCCATACCCCCACCATCCAGGCCATGGTCTCTTCTCGCTGCAGCTACAGAGAAGGAAATATAAATGCCTCAGGTCTGACCCCACGAAGTTCAGGAACAGTTATTACCACTCAACCATCAGGTTCCTGAACCAGTGGTGGATAGCTTCAGTCTCTTCAACACTGAACTGATTCCACAACCTATAGATTCACTTTCAAAGACTCTACAACTCATTTCCTCGGTGTTATTTATTTGCATAGTTTGCCTTCTTTTGCTCATGGGTTGCTTATCAGTCCTTGTGTGTAGTTTTTAATTGCTTCAGTTGTACTACTTTGTTCTACTGTGAATGCCTATGAGAAAATGAACCTCAGTGTAGAATATGCTGACACATACGTATGTAGATAAAAAAAATACCTTGAATATTGAACACTTTCTTCAGATCCAAAACTCTTCCCATTCCCACCCAATATACACAAAATGCTGGAGGAACTCAGCAGGCCAGGCAGCATCAATGGAAAACAGTAACAGTTGACGTTTTGGGCTGAGATCCCGCATCAGGACTGGAGAAAAAGACGAGAAGTAGGTGGGGGGTGGAGGGGATATACATTGAACATCCTCAGCAGACATCATATCTAAGCATGATATTTATTCACTTTTAGTGCAGCTAGTTTATCATGTACTGAATATCCTTTCTATCAACTGTTAGCACATCCAGAATCTCAACTGCATCTTACTTTGCTCAAACTTGAGGCATCTTCTTCCTCTGTAAAGCACTCATTTTTAACAACTCAGTCATACACTCTGTTTCCATGAATAACATTTTCTTTTTCGTCTCTAACCTTTCTTTTTATAATCCATTGCTAGTTCACATGCCTATGGGGTATTTTTGGATTCACTTTTGTTTGCCATCAGGCCTCTTCATTTTTTCTGGTACTTCCTCTCTGAACTTTCTCTACTCATCTTGATCCTCACCTGTGGTCCCAACCTGGCATATGTCATATGCCATATGCTCTTTACATTTATCTCATTAAAAAATATGCAGAAAAGTTCAGCTTTAAATTCCCAGGTCTTCACCGTTGTGGGAAGCTATGCAAACTCTACATAAAAATTTCCACTTTAAATAGTTTTGCCCACCATGTACTGATTCCTATTAACTTGGGCCAGATTTGTTCTCACCCTGCTTAAAGTTGTCCTTTCCAATTGAATATTTTAGCTTCGGTTGGTCTATATCCTTTCCCAAAGCTATTTTAAGCCTGATGACATTATGATCATTGCTTCCTAGAAGTTCCTGCCCTACCCCGCCTACTAATAATTACTTAATTTAGGGTGGCTCATTATCCAGAACAAGTCCACCTTCTCTGAGTCAGAATAAATCTAGAACAGCTTGTTTCTCAGGTTAGAAAAGAGTAGCTTACTCCAGGCATATAAACTGCATGCTTTACATATTTAAATTGTCTTCCTCATTTTTAAGGACACAGGTAATCACTAGTAAGGTGATTTTGTATGACCCCCACCTAATTGCACTTGAGAAGGTGGAGGTGAGCTCTCTTCTTGAATAACTGCAACACTTCCCACAATAGCATCAGGTAGGGATTTACAGGATTTAGGGCCAACAATCATAATTGATTTAGCAGAGGAACAGGAATGCATGTTATAAACGCAACCATAGTTTGATTGTGTTAGGAAATTAATATTCAAGATGGTGGATGAGATTAGGGAGGCACATAACACGTGAGAAATTATTAACTGTGAGTGCACCTACTGGGAATTTTTCTTAAAACTAGTTTGCAGCTTGTTAAAAATTACATCAATCATTTTTATTCCTATTGCACATGTAACAGTGTATTTCTTTATTTTTGACTATTTAATCACTATATTTATCTTTCACAAATAATTTTTAGACTAGTTTATTAACCACTAAACTCTAATTTTAACAATGTAACCACCACTTGAAAAGCTAGCTTATGTATTCATTGACTCAACCAAGTGAGTCAATGGATTATACATAAATGATCTGGAAGAGGGGATTGAGTGTAGTGTATCTAAGTTTGCTGATGATACTAAATTGATTGGAAAAGCAAATTGTGCAGAAGATATGGAGAGTCTGCAGAGAGATATAGATAGGTTAAGTGAGTGGGCAAGAATCTGGCAGATGCAGTACAATGTTGGTAAAGGTGAGCTCATCCACTTTGGAAGGAAAATAGAAGAGCAGATTATTGTTTAAGTAGTAATAAACTGCAGCATGCTGCTGTGCAGAGGGACTTGGGAGTGCTTGTGCACGAATCACAAAAGATTGACTTGCAGGTGCAGGTGAAGGGAATGTTGGCTTTCATTGCTAGAGGGATTGAATTTAAGAGCAGGGAGGTTATGCTGCAGCTGTACAGGGTACTGGTGAGGCTGCACCTGGAGTACTGTATGCAGTTCTGGTCTCCTTATTTAAGGAAGGATATACTGGATTTGGAGGTGGTGCAGAGGAGGTTCACCAGGTTGATTCCAGAGAAGAGGGGGTTAAACTCTGAGGAGAGATTGAGTCGCCTGGGACTGTACTCACTGGAATTCAGAAGAATGAGAGGCGATCTTATAGAAACATATAAAATGAAGAAGGGGCTAGATAAGATAGAGGCAAGAAAGTGGATTTCACTGGTAGGTGACTAGAACTAGGGGACATAGCCGCAAGATTCAGGGGAGTAGATTTAGGACAGAGATGAGGAGGAACTGCTTTTCCCAGAGGCTGGTGAATCTGTGAAATTCTCTGCCTAATGAAGCAGTGGAGGCTACCTCAGTAAATATATTTAAGACAAGATTGGATAGATTTTTGCATAGTGGGGAAATAAGAGTTATGGGGGAAAAGGCAGGTAGATAGAGATGAGTCCATGGCCAGATCAGCCATGATCTTATTGAATGGTAGAGCAGGCTCAATGGGTCAGATGGCCTACTCATGTTACTATTTCTTATTTCTAAGTGTAGTAGAACACTTTGCATCCAGTGATCAAAGCAAATATGTAAAAAAGATAGGTCTGGTCCTCGGGTTAGATTCTAAATTGGAGAAAGGCCAATTTTGATGGTATCAGAAAGGATCTGGCAAGTGTAGATTGGAACAGGTTGTTTTCTTGCAAAGGTGTACTTGGTAAGTGGGAGGCCTTCAAAATTTAAATTTTGAGAGTACAAAGTTTGTATGTGCCTGTCAGAATAACAGGTAAAGATAAGGAGTTTATGAAACCTTGGTTTTCAAAAGAAATTGAGGCCCTGGTAAGAAAAAAAGCAGGTGCATAGCAGGTCATAATTAGGAACAAAGGAGGTGCTTATACACGAGAACACTTAAGAAAAAAGTCAAGAGGGCTAAAAGAAGGCATGAAATTGCCCAAGCAGGCAAGGTGAATGAGAATCCCAAGGGGTTCTACAGACGTAAGAGCAAAAGAGTCGCAAGGGACAAAATTAGTCCTCTGGAAGATCAGAATGGTAATCCATGTGTGGTGCCAAAAAGGATGGGAGAGATCTTAAATAATTTTTTTTTGGGCCAACTTCTGGTAGAGCTCATGGAGTGAAGTCGTGTTCTTGACTCGCTCCATTACCTCTGAGTTTTTCTTCTTATGATCAGCTATATTTTAATTCACCATTAAGGCATCGACTTTTACAATATTTTGAAATAAATTGGGCTCTTTGATAATCGGATGCTTTTAAGGTCTGCTATGTCTAAAAATGGAAAAAACGGGAAGGACGGCAAACCTCCGGTTAGACTGAAAGGTACTGATTTTCCTCCGACTGAACCACCGGTGACTTTGAAAGCTATATCGGATCTAATTCAAAGGGAAATTTCAACCTCTATTACGGAGCTGATTCGTGTGGAAATTTCAATTAATTTCCAGAAAATTGCCGATTCAATTGATAAGATACAAACATCTATTACGGAACATCAGTCGGCTATATCTGATCTTCAAAAATCCACGCAACAAAATGAACTTAAGATGGAGAAAATCGAAGAAACAATTAATGTAATGAAGAAGAAATTTGACTTTCTGACCTTTAAAAACTCTGACTTAGAATCCAGAATGCGATGGCAGAATCTTCGAATGATTGGGGTGTGTGAAGCTGTGGAATCTGATAACCCTATGAAGTATTTTTCTCAACTTCTAAAAGATGCATTTCCTACTGTATTTCCTGACCAACCACCGTTACTGGATTGTGTTCACAGAGTTCCATCATACTTGTCTAAGTCAGATGAACCTCGACATGTCATCTTACGTTTTCATTATTTTCAAGACAAGGAGAAACTGTTTCGTTTCGTTCGATCTAAAGGTTACATTGATTTTTTGGATCTTAAGTTCCGATTCGTGGAGGATTTCAGTAAACCAATTCGGGATCAACAGGTTCGTTACAGATCTGTGATGTCGGAACTCTACAAGATGGATTTAAAACCAGCGCTGCTTTACCCAGCACGTCTAAGGATTCGTACGTTGGATGGAGCCCTCCGTTTTTTTGAATCTCAATCGGATGCCCAGAGTTATCTGGATCAATTTTCACCTTCAACATCTTAATCGTAATTTTTAACTATCTCCGTTTGATCGGAGGTTGTGAATTTGTCGGCCTTAATTTTTTTTTGCCTTATATGGGCAGAAAAGTTTATTTTTGATTAATTAATATGGTTGCTAAACTTTGTCTATCTGCGTCATTCCTTTCTTTTTCCCAGGGGATTCTGGGTGGTTATTCCCCCAGCGTCATTCTACGTATTTCCTTTGAGGGGCCTTAAATTTTGTAGTTTTTAAATCTTTTTTTTGTAGGTTTTCATAACTATGTTAATAATTTCATTTTTTTTTGTTTATTCATAGGGTCTGGGGTTTGTTGCGGTTTTTATATTTTCTGGCTTTTTCTCTGTTATATTAAGTGTTTGTTTTAATTAATTTACTTTTTTATTCTTTTACTGTTTTATAACTAGCTGATCTTTTTTATATTTACACTTTTTTAGGGAGCGTCTATGGGAAGTCATGGGGGTAGTTTTAGTGCTTGCTTCTTTCTGGCTGGTCTGTGTTAGATTTAGCCTTGGGGTCATGGGGTGGGGGGTGGAGGGAGGGGCTTCACGTTTTAGTTCTTTTCTTCTTGGGCTATGTATACTATTGAAGTATTGGTTGCGTTCTCCTTCCCGGTATCTCTGATTTGTTCTGTTCCCTTTCCGGGTTCGTGGGTCGAGCCTATCGTCAATCCTCCTTGTTGCAGGTTGACTTTAGGGTTTATAGAGTCTATTATTAATTTTGTCTCCTGGAATACTAATGGTCTTAACCATCCTATTAAAAGGAAAAAAGTTTTTAAAGTGTTCCAGAGACTTAAAGCACAAATTTTATTTTTACAAGAGACCCATGTGCGGAGGGGGGACAGACTACGTTTTTTTAAATTCTGGAAGGATCAACAGTTTCATTCGAACTCTAACGCTAAGATTCGAGGCGTCTTTATTTTTATAGACTCCTCAGTTACTTTTATACAACATGATATTATCTCTGATCCGAATGGTAGATTTCTACTGGTTAGTGGTCTACTATTTAATAAAAAGGTAGTTTTGGTTAATGTTTATGCTCCCAATATGAACTGTCCGGAATTTTATAAATCATTATTCAATCAGTTCCCGAATTTGAATGAGTTTTCATTGATCTGGGGCGGAGATCTTAATACCTGTTTATCTCCAGCTTTGGACCGTTCGGCTCCTCTACGGACCTTACCTAATAAATCTGCAACTTTGATTAATTCATTCCTCTCTGATTCTGGGTCGACAGACATTTGGCGTTTTTTGCATCCTCAGGAAAAAGATTTTTCTTTTTTTTCACATGTTCACCATTCCTATTCAAGAATTGATTATTTCTTTATTGACTCTTCTCTTATTTCTTCAGTGATTAAATGTGATTATGACTCTATAACCATTTCGGATCATGCTCCACTTAAGCTTTCTATTAAAATTCAGGCCAATACACAAAATAATAGATAATGGCGTTTTAATTCGCTGTTGCTTCAGGACTCGGACTTTGTTAACTTTATGAATGAACAGATTGATCTTTTTTTTACAATCAACTATACAGAGGATATTTCTGTGAACATTCTTTGGGATACTTTTAAAGCTTATATTCGTGGTCAGATTATCTCGTATTCTGCTGCTTTGAGGAAGAAGCTGAAGCAGGACGAGTTGGTAATTGTGGACAAGATTAAGGAAATTGATAAGAAATATGTTACAGCTCCCTCTGAGGAGTTATATAAACAAAGAACTGAACTTCAAATGGAACAGTTTATTACTTTCGTCCTCGATTGTAAACCAATTAAAGAAAACAAGAAATGAATTTTATGCACACAGTGACAAAATTGGTAAACTGTTGGCTAACCAATTGAAGTCTAATTATGCTAAACCTCAAATTAATCAGATTTATAATCAAAATGACCGACTGATACTTGATCATGCGGGGATTAATCAAACCTTCTTTGATTTTTATTCTTCCTTATATCAATCAGAGTCTCCTCGAGACTCTAAATATACGAATGATTTTTTAGATAACCTAGACTTCCCTGAGATTTCACAGGATATGTCTTCTATGCTAGATACTCCCATTAACACTGATGAGATTAAGAATGTTATTTCCTCTATGAACTTGGGGAAAGCTCCTGGCCCTGATGGGTTTACCGTAGAATTTTATAAATATTTTGCACCTTCATTAATCCCTTGGTTCTGTAGGGTTTTCGAGGCTTCATTAAAACTTGGTAAACTTCCCGAATCTTTCAATAGAGTGTCAATCTCTCTAATATTAAAGAAGGATAAAGATCCTGCTCAATGTGCATCCTATAGACCAATATCTTTATTAATTGTTGATTCTAAAATTTTTTCTAAGTTATTAGCAAACAGATTAGAAAAAGTACTTCCCTTTATTATTTCGGAAGACCAAACGGGTTTTATTAAAGGTCGTTACTCTTTTTATAACATTCGCACACTGTTAAATATTGTTTATACCCCCTCACAAAATGTTCCTGAGTGTGTTATCTCTTTAGATGCTGAGAAAGCTTTTGATAGAGTAGAATGGCCGTCCTTATTTAAGGTGCTTGAAATGTTTAATTTTAGCTCGAAATTTATATCCTGGATCAAACTGTTATATCATTCTCCTGTGGCCTCGGTCCGTACTAACTCTCTAAGCTCACCTTTTTTCCCTCTTTTTCGAGGTACTCGACAAGGTTGTTCTCTTAGTCCTTTATTATTTGATACTGCATTAGAACCCCTTGCAATTGCCATTTGAGAATCTCCAAATATTACTGGGATAACTCGGGGCTTAAAGTCCCATAAAATATCACTCTATGCTGATGACTTACTTTTATATATTTCTAATCCTCAAAAATCCATCCCTGCTGTTTTACAGTTATTAGCAGAATTTAGTCTCTTTTCAGGTTATAAATTAAATCTTAGTAAGAGTGAACTATTCCCGATTAATAAACAACTTCCCTTATATCATAACTTTCTGTTTAAATTGATTAATAATTATTTTTCATATCTTGGGATTAAAATTACTTGTAAATACAAAGATTTATTTAAGATTAACTTTTTACCCTTAATTGACCATATTATTCAACTTTCATCTAAATGGTTTCCTTTATATTTAACTTTGATTGGTTGTATTAATGCAGTTAAGATGTTTTTTCTGCCAAGATTTCTATATATATTTCAGGCATTACCGATTTTTGTTCCAAAATCTTTTTTTGATAAAGTTGACTCAAAAATTTCTTCATTTATTTGGCAAAATAAAAACCCGAGACTGGGTAAAATACATTTACAGAAAGCTAAGAGAGATGGAGGTTTAGCATTACCTAACTTTAGATTCTATTATTGGGCAATTAATATTCGACATATGAAATTTTGGTTACTTGACCAGGATATACTATCCATTCCTAAATGGGTAGCATTGGAATTACAATCTGTTCAGGGTTATACACTTGGCTCTATTTTAGGTTCCTCTCTTCCTTTTGATTTGAAACGCCTCAAACAGGTATCTAACCCGATAGTTAAATATACCTTACGTATTTGGTTTCAATTCAGAAAATTTTTTGACCTTAACCAATTTGGGCTAGCGATTCCTATTTTAGGTAACATATTTTTTCCTCCCTCTTTTACGGATCGTGCTTTTCAAATTTGGAAGACTAAGGGTATTTCACGGTTTTTGGATTTATTTTTAGATGGTTTCCTTATGTCTTTCGAACAATTATCTAATAAATATAATTTATCAAGAATACATTTTTTTAGATATCTACAAGTTAGAAATTTCCTAAATACCATACTTTCTTCTTTTCCAATGCTTCCTCCTACATACATTTTAGATACTATAATTATCCTTAATTCATGTCAGAAAGGTGCATTGGCTATGATTTATAATATTATTATGAAACTTAGGAAAGCTCCATTTGATAAGATTAGGGTAGATTGGGAACAGGAATTGGGGTCTATCATTTCCGTGGATGACTGGGGGCAGATTTTACAATTAGTCAATACTTCCTCTATCTGTGCTAAACATTCCCTAATTCAATTTAAAGTTGTTCATAGAGCACATATGTCCAAAGATAAATTAGCTTGCTTTTATTCTCATATTAATCCTTTTTGTGATAGATGTCCGGGGCAGATAGCCTCTTTAACTCATATGTTTTGGTCTTGTCCTACTCTGGAAACTTTTTGGAGAGACATTTTTAATATTATCTCAAAGGTATTGAATATAGATATCTCTCCTCATCCTATTACTGCTATCTTTGGACTACCTAAAACTTCCAGTAATCTTTCTCCTTCAGCCCGTAGAATGATTGTATTTCTTACTTTAATGGCGAAAAGATGTATCTTACAACATTGGAAAGAGCTTAATGCTCCAACCACCTTTTTTTGGTTTTCTCAGACGATATTATGCTTGAATTTGGAGAAAATTAGAAGCAATCTTTATGATTCCTCACTTAAATTTGAACAGACCTGGAGATCTTTTATTCAATATTTTCATTTAATGTAATTTTTTTCTTCTCTTTTTTGCTCCATATTTATATACCCTTCTTGTTTTTTTTTTACTGTTTTTAATGAGGTCGGGTTTGAGGACGTGATTTTAAGTTCTTTAACTCTACTTGGTTCCAAGTTAGCCCATTGCTTTGCTTTGCTTTTAGTTAGTTGCACGGTGGGTTTTTTTTTCCTTTTCTCTATTGATATATTATATATATATAAATTAGTATACTATTATGTTACCTTAGTATGTTATGTTTAAATTACATTGTTTGTATCTTTTTTTCTGTATTAATATCTCCTGTAATGTTATTATATTCGAACAGTGTATTAGTGCCTATATGGCTTACCTTTTTGTATACTTATTTAATAAAAAGATTTAAAAAGAAATAATTTTTTTGCATCTGTATTTACACAGGAGACAAACACAGAGTCTACAGAAGTGAGGCAAATTGGCATCAACTTCATGGACCCTATACAGGTTACAATGAAGGAGGTGTTTTTTCGCCTTGAGGTGGAAGGTGTTCCCTTGCACCCTGTAGGAAGCAAGTACAGAAATTGGCATGGCCCTAGCAGAGATACTTAAATTATCCTTAGTGACCAGTGAGGTATCAGAGGATTGGATGATAGCCAATGTTGTTCTGCTGTTTAAGAAAGGCTGTAAAAATAAACTGGGAAATTATAGGTCAATGACTCTGACATCAGTAGTGGGAAAGTTATTAGAAAATATCCTAAGGGACTGAATATATGAGTATTTGAATAGATAGGAACTGATTAAGGATAGTCAGCATAGCTTTGTGTGTGGTAACCAATCTTACGGAGTTTTTTGAGGAAGTCACCAGAAAAGTTGATGAAGACAAGGCAGTGGATGCCTTCATCAGGCCTTTGATAAGGTCCTGCATGGGAGGTTGGTCAAGAAGGCTAAACCGCTTGGCATTCAAGACGAGGTAGCAAATTGGATTAGACATTGGCTTTGTGGGAGAAGCCAGAGAATGGTAGTAATGGTTGCCTCTCTGACTGGAGGCTTGTTACTGCTGGAGTGCCACAGAGATTGGTGCTGGGTCTATTGTTGTTTATCATCAATATCAATAATCTGGATGATAACATTAACTGGATCAGCAAATTTGCAGATGACACCAAGATTGAGGGTGTAGTAGACAGCAAGGCAGACTATCATGGCTTGCAGCAGGATCTGGACCAGATAGGAAAATGGCAGATGGAATTTAATGCAGACATGTGTGGGGTGTGCACTTAGGTAGAACCAACCAGGGTAGGTCTTACACAGTGAACATTAGGGCATTGAGGAGTGTTGTAGAACAAAAGGATCTAGGGATACAGGTCCGTAATTCATTGAAAGTGGCAGCACAGACAGTCATAAAGAAAGCATTTGGCACATTGGCCTTCATAAATCAGAGTACTAAGTACAGGAAATCGGATGTTACATTGAAATTGTATAAGACATTGGTGAAGCCCAATTTGGGGTATTGTGTGCAGTTTTGGTCACTTACCTACAAGAAAGATGTAAATAAGGTTGAAAGAGTACAGAGAAAACTTACAAGGATGTTGCCGGGACTAGAGGACTTGAATTATAAGTAAAGATTGAATAGGTGAGGACTTTTCCACACACAAAATGCTGGAGGAGCTCAGCAGGCCAAGGAGCATCTATGGAAAAGAGGCCAGTCGACGTTTCCGACCCAGACCCATCGGCAGGAGCCTGCTGAGTTTCTCCAGCACTTGTGTGTATTGCTTGGATTTCTAGTTTCTGCAGATTTTCTCTTGTGAGGTATGGACTTTATTCCTCAGAATGTAGAAGACTGAGGGGCAACTGAGTAGAGGTATACAAAATTATGAAGGGTGTATATAGGGTAAATGCACTGAGGTTGGGAGCAACTACAACTAGAAGTTATAACTTAAGGGTGAAAGGTGAAAAGTTTAAGGAGAACATGAGGGAAAACTTCATTCAGAGGGTCATGAGAGACAACAGGCTAGTGCAAGTGGTGCACATGAGCTCAATTTCAACGTTTAAGAAAAGTTTGGATAGGTACATGAATGGTAGAGGTATGTGGGGCTATGGAACCAGTGAAGGTCAATGGGAGCAGGCAGGGTAAATGGTTTAGCATGAACTAGATGAACCGAAGGGTCTGTTTCCATGCTGTAATTCTATGACTCAATATTCTGCTAAGTTAACTGAAGGGGTGGAAGTACACAGATCTATTTCGGAAATTTCAATGCACATAGAAAAGCCTGCTAAAACTACGTTGCACAAGTCATTACCAGGACCTCAGCTGAACAAACTTCTTAAACACACAATAAACAAATTTTGTATACAAGTACATCCCATTCAAATGAATGCTGTTTTCTTCAATTCTTCAACCCTTCCTTTTGTGAAGCTTAAGATCAGAGCAAAATGCATCCTTAGTCCCTCTACAATAAGCTGGTTTTTAAATCTAGTATCTTTAAAGGAGAAGGGAGTCTTGATATGGTGGATACCAAAAGAAAATTAATGTTAGAAATTGGTATTTATTGGTAAAGGCTTGTAATGGCGTCTAACCTGAGAAGACGCAGGTAAAACAGAAACAAAGAAAAAGCTGGAACTGTGAGATATAGCACACAGAAGTTGCTTGAAATGCAAAATAAAGGAGAAAGCAACACACACAAAATGCTGGAGGAAATCAGCAGGCCAGGCAGCATCTGTGGAAAAGAGTACAGTTGATGTTTCAGGCTGAGACCCTTCAGCAGGATTACAAATTCTTGTTTCTGATTGGAATAAAGGAGAATGGTGGGTCACACAGTATCTCTGGAGAGAGAAACAACTGGATTACATCATTATGGGTTTAAAAAACCAGCCACTAGAAATACTCAGCAAGTAGACAGCTTCCTAGGAGAGAGAAATTGAAACACTGAGCATTACCCTCACATAAAACTTCAGTGACCTAGAATGCTAATGTTTCATGGGTTGGGTACAATGTTGTTTATTTGGGTCATTTTCCCTTCTCTTCTTCACAAATACTTCTGGCCTGCTGAATATTTCCAGCATTTTCTATTTCAGATTTCCAACATCTGCAGTCATCTACTTTTCAGTCTTTGGATATCTATGATGTGGTTTTTTTTTACATATTATGCTATCTGACCTGCTGAACTTTCTAGGCAGACTCCTTCATATTAGAATTGCATCAACGGTTGTGTCCCGTATCCCAGTTTCACACAACACTCACTTATGCCATTCACATTGAAACCTCTACTCTATCACAGCCATTTCCTTTCTTCAACTTAGAACATTTCCATTTCTATTATTCCTCAACTCTGATAAAAAAGTTATAGGTTTGTAGTCATATTCCATCAGTGCAGCATCCAACCTGATGATGGGTGAATATTGATTTTGTTCGGATGTTTTCCCTCTCCTCCCATCTATTCCCCAATCTGGCCTTTTAGCTCTTCTCACCTGCCTATCGCTTCCCAATGAGTCCCCACCTCCTTCCCTTTCTCCTATGGTCCACTCTCCTCTCCTATCAGATTCCTTCCTCTCCAGCCCTTGACCTTTCTTACACTCCTGGCCTCGCCTATCACCTTCTTGCGAGTCTCCTTTCCCTCCCCCAAACTTTTTAAAAAATTCTGGCGCCTTCTGCCTCCCTTCCCAGTCACGAAGAAGGGTCTCGTCCCGAAACGTCGGCTGTTTATTCATTTCCCAAGATGCTGCCTGACCTGCTGAGTTCCTCCCGCATTCTGTGTGTGTTGTTTTGGATTTCCAGCAGCTTCAGAATTTCTCGTGTTTACGAAACATTATGCCTTGGTCCACTATTTGATTTGAGATGTTAAGACATCTTCTTTCTACCTTGCACCGGAGCAAAGCATAATTTCAGGACACGATGACGCCTCCTTCCAGAATGGCAAAACAAGGCCACCGGATATCTCCAACACCTGGCACTTCCACAACCCTGCCATTAACGGAGAAGGCACGCCAGTCCTTCAGCCCCCGCCGCTCGTAACGAGTCAGTGACGCCGCTAACGCCAGCCTCGCCCACCGCCCTCGCGGCCAAATCGAGCCCGCAGCGCGACCGCGCAGCCAGGGCCTCGGAAGCTGGCGGCTCGAGCCGCTCTGCCGCCGCGCGAGATTTGGAAGCTGCAATCTGATTGGCTCCCGTGCGCTGCACGCTCCCTCCTCGCTCTCTCTTCCGGAGTCAGGAGCGAGAGGGGCGGTCGAGTGGAGATCCAGGCCAGCTGACCGGCCCGTTTAATTTATCTGAATGTAAGTTTTGCATTTATAGGGACTGTCGAGAACTACGCTTAATTTTGTTATTAAAAAAAGAAAAGCCATTTTGCATGAACTGGATTTGAACTCCCAACCCGGGTGTGAGCTACAGTCTATTCAATAAAACTGAGCTGTGTCTAATTCGGTATTTCTCCAGTTTCTTGCTTTATCTTTAAAAATAGTATTAACGGGTTCAGGAGCCTCGAAATATGTTTATTGTGAGGGTAGAGTGTGTACGCTTTTGTATTTTATATTGCATCAGAAGACATGTATTTGTCAAAAGGATGTTCTATTGACAACACAATTATTTAGAAATTATGTTACGTAATATAACGTTTGTGTCCACTATACGTTAGAAGTTGTTTGAACATTTGAATGCAATTGTGTATTTACTCCATCTATATGGAAGGAAATGACTGCTTTTGACTACTCCATGCACAGAAGCAGCCAAAACTCTCACAGTTAGCAAACGGACACAAGCAGGTTATTCCCTGTAAATCTGAGGCCTGCTTCACTGATGCATTTAGAGGAGATGTGCTGCTGAAGGAGCACTGGGAATGAGATTTAGAAGGGGTTCCCATAAAACTAAAAGGTTGATCCTCCATGTGTCTTTGGACCCTCCCCAGCATGGTTCAGCCTTGACGTCTGATATCTTGAAATCCTTTCAGCAGCTGATCATGTTGACGTCCTGACTGGCACTCCTGCCCCTACCCTAAACACAAGCATGTCTCAGTTGTGGCCTCTTCAACCCCAAGATCTGTGGAGAAAAGGTCTTTTGTGTGGCCGTAGAGGCATAAAGCAGCGTGGAAATGGGTCCTGTGGCTGGACTCGTCCATGCTGACTGTACTGAACAGTGAGTTAGTCCCATCCGCCTGCAGTTGGCCCACAGTCATTTAAAATCTCTCCTATCCATGTACCTATCAAGATGGCTTTTAGATGTTGCTAATGTGTCCACCTCAACCATTGCTTCTGGCAGCTCATTCCATCATTTGCGTGAAGTAGACACGGGCCTCCAGACTGAGAAAGAACTCTTGGTCATCAGCATTTGCTTCCCACTACTGATCCAATTATGAATCCAGTCCACGATCTCCCTGTGGATCCCATGCCATCTCACCTTGTAGACCAGCCTTCCATGAGGGTCCTTGTCAAACACCTTATAGGCAACATCCGCTGCCCTACCCTCATCCACCCTCTTGTTCACCTCCTTGAAGAACGCCAAGGAGTTTGTCAGATACAACTTCCCACATTGACTGTCCTGAATTAGTCTCTGTCTCTCCAAACGTTAGTAGATCCTGTCCCCCAGAATCCCCACTGGAAATTTACTTGCCTCCAATGGCAGACTCACGAGCCTGTAGTTTCTGGGCATGTTTGTTGATGCCCTTTTAAAAAATTGTGTCACATTAGCCACTCTCCAGTCATTCTGAGCCTCACCTGTGGACAGAGATGAAGCAAAAAATCTCTGTGAGGGCCTTTGCAATTTCTTCTCGAGCTCCCACAAGGTCTGACAGTGCACTAGGGGATTTACGTACCTTAATGCATTTTAAAGTCTCATACATTCTCCCTACTAAGTCGTATGTGGTCCATGACATTTCCTTGGCTTCCATCATTTTCTCCACAGTAAAAACTGAAGAGAAATATTCATTAAAAATCTCATCCCTGTCCTTTGATTCCATGCACAGATGGCTATGCTGATCTTTTAAGTGGATCTATTCTCTCCTAGTAACCCTTTTACTCATTCCTATAGAATTTCTTGGGATTTTGCCTTACCTTGCCCGCCTCCTTTCTCATTTCCTTTTTTTTGCCCTCTTAAGTGACCTCAAGGGATTCATTAGTTCCTAATTGTTTATGTACAGTGTTTGCCTCTTTCTTGTTTTTAACTGAATCTCAATATCTCTTGTCAGCTAGGGTTGCTGAAACCTGCCAGCTTTGTCCTTCACCTTTACTTAAACATCTGGGCTCTGAACTCTTGACATTGCACTTTAGTCATTAAGAAGGTAAAGATGGAATGTGAAAGTAAGCCAGCCAATAATATTAAAGAGGCTACCAAAGGATTCTTCAGATACATAAAGTGTAAAAGAGAGGTGAGAGTGGATATCAGACTGCTGGAAAACGATGCTGGAGAGGTAGTAATGGGGGACAAGGAAATGGGAGACATACTGAATAAGTATTTTGCATCAGTCTTCACTGTGGAAGACACTATCAGTATGGTGGAAGTTCCAGGTGTTGGGGGTGGGGGGGGCATGAAGTGTGTGATGTTACCATTACTAGAAAGAAGGTTTTTGGGAAACTGAAAGGTCTGAAGGTAGATAAGTCACCTGGATCAGATGGTGTATACCCCAGGGTTCTGAAAGAGGAGGCTGAAGAGATCGTGCAGGCATTAGTCATGATCTTTCAAGAATCACTAGATTCTGGAATGGTTCCGGAAGACTAGAAAATTGCAAATGTCACTCTGCTCTTCAAGAAGGGAGAGAGGCAGAAGGAAGGAAACTAGAGACCAGTTAGTCTGACCTCAGTGATTGGGAAGATGTTGGAGTTGATTATTAAGGATGTGATCTCAGGGTACTTGGAGACACATGATACAATAAGCTGTAGTCAGCATAGTTTCCTCAAGGAAAAATCTTGCCTGAAAAATCTGTTGGAATTCTTTGAAGAAATAACAAGCAGGATAGACAAAAGAGAATCGCTTGATGTGGTGTACTTGGATTTTCAGAAGACCTTTGACAAGGTGCCACACATGAGGCTGCTTAATAAGCTACAAGCCCATGGTATTACAGGAAGATTCAGGCATGGATAAAGCAGTGGCTGATCGGCAAGAGGCAAAGAGTAGAAATAAAGGAAGCCTTTTCTGGTTGGCTGCTGATGACTAGTGGTGTTCCATAGGGGTCTGTGTTGGGATCAATTCTTTTTACATTATATGTCAATGATGATGGAATCAATGACTTTGTTACAAAGTTTGCAGACGATATGAAGAAAGGTGGAGGGGCAGGTAGTTTTGGAGGAGTAGAGAGGCTACAGAAGGACTTAGACAGATTAAGAGAATAGGCAAAGAAATGGTAGATGGAATATAGGCATCCATTAGTCTTATGAGACCATGGATTTGCGCCTTGGAGGGTTTCCAGGGTGCAGGCCTGGGCAAGGTCTTATGGAAGACTGGCAGTTGTCCATGCTGCAAGTCTCCATGCCACCGATATTGTTCAAGGGAGGGGCACTAGGGCCGATACAGCTTGGCACCGGTGTCATCGCAGAGCAATGTGTGGTTAAGTGCCTTGCTCAAGGACACAACACGCTGCCTCAGTTGAGGCTTGAACTAGCAACCTTCAGATCACTAGCCCAATGCCTTAACACTTGGCCACGGTAGAAGGAATACAGTGTTGGGAAGTGTATGATCATGCACTTTGGTAGAAGAAATGAAAGCATAGACCATTTTCTAAATGGAGAGAAAATAAAAAAAAACTGAGGTGCAAAGGGACTTGAGAGTCCTTGAGCAGGATTCCCTAAAGGTTAATTTGCAGGCTGATTCTGTGGTGAGGAAGGCAAATGCAATGCTAACATTCAATTCAAGAGGACTAGAATATAAAAGCAATGATGTAGTGTTGAAACTTTATAAACCACTGGTGAGGCCTCACTTGGAGTGTTGTGAGCAGTTTTGGGCCCTTTATGTGGCGAATCTGGAGAAGGTTCAAAGGAGGTTCACAAAAGTGATTCCAAGATTGATTGGCTTGCCATATGAAGAGCGTTTGGCTCTGGGACTGTATTCACTAGAATTCAGGAGAATGAGGAATGACCTCCTTGAAACCTCAGAATGGAGGGGCATCCTTTTAGAGTGGAGATGAGGAGGAATTTCTTTAGTCAGAGAGTGATGAACCTGTGGATGCCAAATCTTTATGTATATTTAAGATAGAGGTTGATAGATTCTTGATTGGTCAGGGCATGAAGGCATATGGGCGAAGGCATGAGATTAGGTCTGAGAGGAGAATTGGATCAGCCATGATGAAATGGCGGAGCAGACTCGATGGGCCAAATGGTCTCATTCTGCTGCTATATCTTATGGTCTGAAATGCCTCCCATTTGGCAAAGGACTGTCCTTTCCCTTCAAACCAACCGTCTTGTCCAGTCCACCACTGCTCCCGCTGAATGGCTCCAAAATTTGCTCTACCTGGCTCAGGACCTGAATCGATGACCTGACTGAATCTGAATCTCCATAAATCTGTTAAAACTAATAGAATTATGGTCGCTGTACCCAAAGTGCTCGCTGACACCTCTTCCCGTACCCCCTTTAATAGATCTTTCTATATAACGACCCATGAAGTTTTCTTGGACACATTTCACACAATCAAAGCCTTTTACACAATGTTTAGCCCAGTTATATTACTGAAGTTAAAATCTCCCGCTCATACTACCTTATTATGTTTACAATTAGCTGCAGACTCTCTGCATATCTGCTGTTCTGATTCCTGGTGACTGTTGTTGGTTGGGGGCGGCGGGGAATTATAATATATTCCCATCAGAGTGACCATCCCCTTGTTTCTAAGTCCTACCCATATGGCCTCACTGGATGATCTCCCAAGAATATTCTCTCTATTGACTGTTGTTATGTCCTCCTTCATCAAGATGGCAACTTCCACTTCTCTTTTACCTGCACCCCTGTCGTGCCTGTAGCATCTGCATCCCGGTGCACTGAGATGCCAGTCCTGTCTTTCCCTCAGCCAGTTATACTTATCAAAAGCAAACATCCTGTAAATTTTAGAAAACTGAAATTAAAAGCCACATGCATGAGATACTCAACAGGTCAGGCAGTAGCTGTGGAGAGGAAACTTAAGGTCGTTGATCTATCATCAATCCTTCTTTCAGCCCTTTTCTACAACTTAAAACATGTTTGGTTTCTAAGTTGAAGTCACAAATTTGTAACTTAACAGAAATGTTGACCTGCCTGATAATGATCTTTTTAGGTGAATACAAAAGCTAAAGCTTTTCTTGTCCAGTTTCAACCTAATGGTCTGAATTATGGATAAGGCAGTCAGCATGAGATGTCAGTTCATTTTTCTGGGGTGGCATCTGTTTGTCACTGAAAGCCCATTCACCTGCATTGGGAAGTTTAGCAAAATCAGCTAATTAAACCTATAGTCAATGCAAGGTCATTTTCCTCATCCAAATTTACAGTAATGTCAGAATGAACTGAAACTAAGTACGGTGCTGAGAACGTTCCTGTTATCTTTCCTTTGCAGGCCTTGTCTGTCACACTCAGCTGTGCTTCACTGAAAGACTCTTGTCATGTTGGATGTTGGGAAGTGGCCATTGTTTGCCTTGCTTCCGCCACAAGACCTCCGCTCTATTCGCCTAGCCTGTGTCTTTGGCGCATCTGGTAATGAAACTCTGTATGTCACAGAAAATGATGAGGTAATGTCCTTTCCTTAAGGCCATCAAGTCATGGCCCTGATTCTTATGTAATGGAAACAAATACAAATAAATGGAACAGAAGTTGTTATTTATGTTTAAATAAAAATGAGTTGTCTTAACACGTAAACTTAAGCATTTTGAAAATAAATCTTCAACTATTCATGAGCCAGGGGCATCTGTGATGCTTGGTCTGTTAGCAACCTCTTGTTACTTCATGGTTGCCTTGAACTAGCTTTGGCAAAAGATCCTTGACCTGCAGTAACATGTTTCTCTGTTCATTGACAGAGCTTACAGTAATTTAATTTTCAGAATGCCAGGAGCTGTATTGTTTTGGTTTGATTTTGCTGACTAGCTTATTCCTCAGCTGGGTCGGTATCAAATGATGATGAAAGACAGATATTACAGTTGGTCTAGGAACTTGTATAGACTACTACAACCAAAATAAAAAATTACTGGAAAAAGTCAGCTAGTTAAGCAACATCTGTGGCAAGAGAAACCAGTTAATGTTCTGGATCAGGGATTGAGTCAGAGTGAACTGATCTGTTTTGTTTCAGATTCCAGTTTTATTTGTTTTCCATGGAGGGACTATTTCTTGAGCTGAACCTCCAAACTGTGTGATGAATGAATATCGATCTTGATTGCTACTTCTCTCTTGGCAAATGTTGTATTGAGAATTTTTTGCATTTTCTGTTTTTCTTTCAGATTTATAGTGTCTGCAGTTTCATTCCTTTTGATTCTATGCTGTCTAATTCCAACATAAAGTAAATTCTCTAGACATTTGTTTTTGAGAATCCAAACTAAAATGTTTAAGCTATTAATGAAAACCACTTCAAATTTGTCAAGAGTTACAGACTAAATTCAAGTTCTTATTTTGGCGTTAGGTATTTGTCCTTGGGACGAACTGCAGTGGTTGCTTAGGAACTGGTGATATTCAGAGTACAATACAGCCCAGGAAAATCGACGTTTTGTGTGGCAAGAAGATTGTTCACCTAAATTATGGAAGTGGACCTCACGTGGTGCTTGCAACTTCAGGTAAAGTATCTGAAAAGACCTCAAGGAACTGCGCCCAGTGCTGCTCTTCTACTCCCTTTAACAAGTTAACTGGGAATTGCAACAACTTAAAGTGAAACCGTCCCTAATGAATAGGGAATGTGTAAAAATCTCAATATTTTGACCAGATACTAGAAAAAAATAACTCCACCTAATTTTAGATTTATTGAATTGGACAGTAACAATTGTAGCGTCTTTAAATTTCTGGTCAAAAGGCAGGTAATTCCGGTGCTTAGGTCCAGTGATGATGAAGGAATGGCAATATATTTCCAACTTCGAATGTTGAGCAAATTGGAGAGGAACATGTTGGTTGTGGCCCTTGACTGGACCTGAAGACTTCTTCCTTCTTGTGAATGGAGATTGTGAGTTTGGGAGGTGCTATTGGAATCGCCAAAGCAAGTAACTGAGGGAATGAATATTTATTGTGGATATGGTACCAGTTAAGCAGACCACTTTGATCTGAATTACGCCAAGCTTTCTGATGTTAACTGGAACTGCACTCATCCATGCAGATAGAAAGCATTGCATCACATTCGTGACCTAAGGAAAAGTCTTTGGGGTGTCAGGACTCGAGTCGCTTACCACAAGGTACCCAAGCTGTAACTGCTCTTGTAGCCACAATTTTTAAGGCCTGGTACAATTGAGTTTCTGGTGACATCTGAGGATGTTAATTCTGGAGTAATGCAATTGAATGTCAAAGAGGTGGTCACACACTTGTTGGAAGTGATCATTGCCAGCACTTTTGAGGCATGGATGTAACTTGCCATTATCACCCTGTTCCTGAATGATGTAGGTTTGGTTCACGTCAATTTGCAAATGGAATTGAAGATTTTGCATTTATTCACAAGTATCCTCGCTTCTGACCTGATGATGAAAGGCAGTTGATGAAGTAGCTTATTTCACTTAGGTAGATGCCAGTGTTTTAAGTGTATTGGAACAGCTAGGCTAGAGGTACAGCCAGATTTGGAATGTGAATTCCAAACTACCAGGTGGGATTTTGTCTGGTCCGGTAGCCTTTGCTATATCTGTGTACTCTATCATTTCTTGATATAATGTGGGGTGAATCAAACTGGCTAAATTTTGCTTTCTGTAATGGTGGGGATCTCAGGAGGAAATTGGGTTTGATGACCCACTAGCTGAACATTATTACAAATGCTTTAGTGTACCTGTTTTAGGCCCTGCCATCACTCAGTGGGAACGTTCTGGGAATAACTTCCCCCAGTTACCTGTTTAATTATCCACCACCATTAATAAGTAATTGTGGCAGAATGTCTGGCTTTGTGAGATTCCTTAGCTCTGTCAGCTGGCTGCTAGCTTTCTGCTTATCGTTGTGTTATGGCTTCATCTGGTTCGTAATTATTTTTAGATAAGCTTAATGTTGTGCATGACATGCTCTTCTATACTTATTTAAATCATTGCTTATGGTAGACGAAGCAACGTGCTGGCTCATGAAGTTTCAGACTGTGTGCTGGTGGTGGACATTTCTCTGACTGATGGTCCACGATGCCTCATAAATCGTCAGTTTTCTACTGGTGGATCTGTTCCAAGTGAATCCCATTTAACATGATTGTAGTGCTCACAACATGGAACACAGAAATAGTACAGCTCAGAAAAAGGCCCTTACGCACCATGATATCTGTGCCAAGCAGGGTGCCGAAATAAATGAATTCCTTCCTCCTGTGTGTGATCCCTATTCATGTACCTATCTCAATGCCTCTTGAACACTGCCATTGTATTTGCTTCCAGTATCACTCTTTCAGTGCATTTCAGGCACCAACTACTTTCTGTATGAAACAAAACTTGCCCCACATATCCCCTTTAAACATTTCCCGTCTCACCATAAAGGTATGCCCTCCAGTGCCTGGCATTTCCACCCTGGGAAGATCAGAATCAGAATCAGGTTTATTATCACCGGCATGTGACGTGGAATTTGTTAACTTCGCAGCAGCAGTCAATACAATACATAATATAGCAGAGAGAGAAAAATAATGAAAAATAAAACATAATAAATAAACAAGTAAATCAATTACATATATTGAATAGATTTTTTAAAAATGTGCAAAAACAGGAATACTGTATATTAAAAAAGTGAGGTAGTGTCCAAAGCTTCAATGTTCATTTAGGAATCGGATGACAGAGGGGAAGAAGCTGTTCCTGAATTGCTGAGTGTGTGCCTTCAGGCTTCTGTACCTCTTACCTGATGATAGCAGTGAGAAAAGGGCATGCCCTGGGTGCTGGGAGTCCTTAATAATGGACGCTGCCTTTCTGAGACACTGCTCCCTAAAGATGTCCTGGGTACTTTGTAGGCTAGTGCCCAAAATGGAGCTGACTAGATTTACAACCTTCTGTACCTTCTTTTGGTCCTGTGCAGTAGCCCTTCCATACCAGATAGTGATGCAACCTGTCAGAATGCTCCACAGTACAACTATAGAAGTTTTTGGGTGTATTTGTTGACATGCCAAATCTCTTCGAACTCCTAATAAAGTATAGCCACTGTCTTGCCTTCTTTATGACTACATCAATATGTTGGGATCAGGTTAGATCCTTAGCGATCTTGACGCCCAGGAACTTGAAGCTGCTCACTTTCCCCACTTCTGATCCCTCTATGAGGATTGGTATGTGTTCCTTCGTCTTACTCTTCCTGAAGTCCACAATCAGCTCTTTTGTCTTACTGACATTGAGTGTCAGGTTGTTGTTGCGGCACCATTCCACTAGCTGGCATATCTCACTCCTGTGCCCCATCTCGTCACCACCTGAGATTCTACCGACAATGGTTGTATCGTCAACAAATTTGTAGATGGTATTTGAGCTATGCCTAGCCACGCAGTCATGTGTATAGAGAGAGCAGAGCAGTGGGCTAAGCACACACCCCTGAGGTGCGCCAGTGTTGATCGTCAACAAGGAGGATATGTCATCACCAATCCGCATGGACTGTGGTCTTCCGGTTAGGAAGTCGAGGATCCAATTGCAGAGGGATACAGAGGCCCAGGTTCTGCAACTTCTCAAACAGGATTGTGGGAATGATGGTATTAAATGCTGAGCTATAGTCAATGAACAGCATCCTGACTTAGGTGTTTATGTTGTCTAGGTGGTATATAGCTGTGTGGAGAGCCATTGAGATTGCATCTGCCATTGACCTATTGTGGGGATAGGCAAATTGCAATGAGTCCAGGTCCTTGCTGAGGCAGGAACTTAGTCTAGTCATGACCAACGTCTCAAAGCATTTCATCACTGTCGATGTGAGTGCTACCAGGCGGTAGTCATTAAGGCAGCCCACATTATTCCTCTTTGGCATTGGTATAATTGTTGCCTTTTTGAAGCAAGTGGGAACTTCTGCCCATAGCAGTGAGAGGTTGAAAATGTCCTTGAAAGCATTCCGGCCTTCTACTCGTCTGTGCTTCTATCAGATCTCCCCTCAATCTCCAACACTCCAGAGAAAACAATTCCAGTTTGTCCAACTTCTTCTCATCTTTAATACCTTCTAATTTGGGCAGCATCCTGATAAACTTGTTCTGGGTCCTCTCTAGATGCTGTACATCTATCCTGGAATGGGACTACCAGAATGCATGTGGGACTACCAAACCAAAGTCATATGTAACTGTTAAATGACTCATGATTCTTATTTTCTATGCCCCTGGTGATGTTATACCCCTTATTTATTGTCTATCTGCCTGTATTGCCACTTTCAGGGAGGTATGGATTTGGACTCATGGCACCTTTATTCATCAGTACTGTTAATAATTCTGCCATTATCTATATGTTCTCTTTTCATTTGACCTCCCAAAATGCAACACCTCATACTTGCCTGAATTAAGCTCCAAGTTCCATTTTCCCACCCATGTCTATAACTGTATCCTTTGACCTTCTTCACTGTCTGCAACTTGCCAATTTTTGTGCCCTCTGCAAATTAATGATCCATCTACAAACAACAGATAGATACTTTATTGATTCCAAAGGAAATTACAGTGTCACACTAGCGTGACAAGTGCACAGATATACAAATATTAGAAGAGAAGTAGGAAAGAATAAAAAATAAGTTACCTCAAACACTCTAACAGGAGGGGGTCATCACTTCCCCGGCTACAGGTTGACTCATTATAGAGCCTAATGGTTGAGGGTTAGAATGACTCTTTGAAGCAGCGCAATTAGAAACGTAGAAAGGGAGATGAGGAATTAGGAAATTGCAAAGTGAAATTGACGATATTTATACGTTGGAAACTCAGAAGAAATTTTCTTTACCTGAGACAAAAGAATTATGAAGTAGGAGGTAAATCAGCTAGGTTATTAGCATATAAATTACGAAAACAACAAGCAGACAATACAATTCATAAAATAAAGAATCCAAAGACAAAGCTTGTGGAGAGTACAACAGGGAAAATTCAAGAGAGTTTTGAAACATATTATCGAGAGCTGTACTCCCAACCCCGGGCCCCCAATGAGTCCTATATAGACAGTGTATTAAATTTTTTAGATCTACCTAAACTTACAGATTTACAAAATGAAAGTTTATTAGAACCAGTAACTGTCAAAGAACTGAACATGGCCATCTCTAGGTTAAAGGCTGGAAAGTCCCCGGGTTCTGATGGGTTTACCTCAGAGTGGTACAAGTCCCTGAAGACACAGTTAGCCCCATTACTACTTAACACCTTTAATTGGATCTTGCAGAGAGGAGAAACTCCACCTTCCTGGAGAGAAGTGATTATTTCAGTTATTCCTAAAGAGGGTAAAGATAAACTAGAATGTGGCAATTATCGGCCAATTAGTGTTCTTAATTTAGATTACAAACTATTTACATCTATATTAGCGCGCAGATTGGAAAAGCTTTTACCTGGCCTAATCCACTTAGACCAGACTGGATTTATTCAACAAAGACAAACACAGGACAACATAAGGAGAACTCTACACATATTAGAACAGGTTAATAAGCATGAGACAGAGACAATGGTAGTAGGATTGGACGCTGAGGAAGCTTTTGATTCGGTTAGTTGGGCATTCCTATACAGAGTGTTAGGAAGATTCGGCTTTCAAGAAAAGTTTATTAAAGTAATTCAGACTCTATATGACAGCCCTACAGCCCGAATTAAGATAAATGGGGACCTCTCTGACTCCTTCATCTTAGAGAGAGGCACTAGACTGGGATGCCCAATTTCTCCTCTCCGTTTTGCGCTATATATTGAACCGCTTACCCAACTAATAAGACAGAGCGAAATCTTAAAAGGTATCAAGGTGGCAGGGATTGAACAGAAAGTGGAGTTATTCGCAGATGATGTTTTGGTCTATCTGAGTGAACCAGAAAAATCATTTATAGGATTGTTTACACTGTTGGATGACTTTGGGAAAATATCAGGTTATAAAATAAATGTAAAGAAAATGCAGGTTATGTCCCTAAATTATACACCATCCAAAAAATTGCAGGATACATACGATCTTAAGTGGGAAGCTAAATCACTAAAATATTTAGGAATAACCCTGCCGAAGGATCTTTCAACGCTGTCACAGGTAAATTATGGGCCATTAATCTCAGAGATAAAAGCAGATATGCATAGATGGAATCTTATCCCCTTTTTAAGTTTAAATTCAAGGATAAATACTATAAAAATGAATATTCTTCCTCGGTTATTGTATCTTTTCCGTACTTTACTGGTGGAGGTGGATGATAATCAATTCAGGGAATAGGACAAATGGATTTCCCGCTTCATTTGGCAAGGAAAGAAACCTAGAATTCGGTATAACACCTTACGGTTAGGGAAGGAAGGAGGAGGTATGGTTCTTCCTTGCCTGAGAAATTATTTTTATGCCTCACAGATAACCCCTCTGTTATATTGGTGTAATAGGGAATATAAGGCTAGATGGAAGGAAATTAGAATTTGGATTAGTTGACAGTTTTCCTCTACAGGCCTCAATAGCTGACAAAGAATTGATGGCCCAGTTGGAAAAATTTAAAAACAGTTGGATAAATCTTGCATTAAAAGTATGGCAGAAGGTGGTTAATTCATGTGGAATTAATAACATGTTAAAACTCTTTAGATGGTGTGCATATGATACCGAATTCCTTCCCAACAGAGGAGATAAAAGATTTGAGCTATGGATAAAGAAAGGTCTTACAACCTACCTCTCATTTATAGATAAAAGAGTATTACAAAGTTTCCAAATCCTGCAGGACAAACATGGCCTAGAACACAATGACTTTTTTAGGTACCTTCAAGTACGAAATGATGTTAACCAGAGTTGTAGATATACAGACCTATCAACAGTAGAATTAGAATTTTTCAAGATTCTGAATTCGGCTTGCAGTTCAATACCTAGTAAATCAGTTTCTCGATTATATAATGCACTCTCCCATGCTAAAAATGTAAATACACTGTATATTAAAGAGAAGTGGGAGAAAGAAGCGGGGTTGGTACTTTCAGAGGAGGTTTCGGGAAAATCTGCAGCTTTCAATGGTCCTCGACTAATTCTTTGACTTGGAGAGAACATTGTTGGAAAAACATTATAAGATACTTCAAGACCCCATATCAGGAAAAATATAAAGATACAAACGTGACGTGTTGGAGAAGATGTGGCTCCAAGGAGGCAAATCATTTTCATATTTTCTGGGATTGCCCTAAATTAGTTAAGGTACTTAGGTCCCAGATACCTCTGAACTTTGAGACGCTCTATTTGGGGCATGTATTGTTTCTTGAACAGAAGGAAGATATAAAGTTGCTGCAGGCCCTCTTAGCGGCAAGTAAGAAATCAATCACTAGAAAGTGGCTAAATCCAATACCACCTACATTAGAAGATTGGCACGAAATTATCTTGGAAATATTTAAAATGGAAAAGTTGACTTACTCCCTGAGAATTCAAAAAGAAAAATTTTATCAGATCTGGAATAAATGCATTGAATATATAACCCCAAAGTGAGCAGACTTTAGATGACTCTCCTAATGATTTATACTGCACTTCTCATCAACACAGTAATATTGCTAACGTAAGCACCCCTAGTCTAAATGTCTTTTTTTTGTTTTCTTTTGGAAAATAGAGAATTAACACAAGTGAAGAGAAAGATTTGGGAAAGGGATAAAAAATGAAAAAATTAAGTAAATAAGTACATAGGGATTGGATAATTATGTCTGCGGGCAGGAGCAAGCATGAACAAATTAGGATATAAACACCTACAATGGTTGTTACATAGGCTTACATACAACATTTTGGACCAGTAGAAATGGTCCAGAAGAGTTATATGGAAACTATTATCACTATTTTTCTTAACAATTAATACCATTACTTAGCCTAATAGATTAGAATTACCACAGTACATAATTATCTATTTAAGTGTCTAATTTCCTTTTATATCATCTCAATGTGTACTTAAGAATGTATAAATAATTATAGTTTTATACATATAAAAAATGGAAAAGGTTATATGTGTGAAAAAAGTACATGATATTTGTGAATTCCTTATCCAAATAAAAATAAAATTTAAAAAAAAAGAAGAAAAAAAAGGGAGATGAGGCTGAGTACAGGGCTATGGTAGGAAACTTTGTCACATGGTGTGAGCAGAATTATCTGCAGCTTAATGTGAAAAAGACTAAGGAGCTGGTGGTAGACCTGAGGAGAGCTAAGGTACCGGTGACCCCTGTTTCCATCCAGGGGGTCAGTGTGGACATGGTGGAGGATTACAAATACCTGGGGATACGAATTGACAATAAACTGGACTGGTCAAAGAACACTGAGGCTGTCTACAAGAAGGGTCAGAGCCGTCTCTATTTCCTGAGGAGACTGAGGTCCTTTAACATCTGCCGGACAATGCTGAGGATGTTCTACGAGTTTGTGGTGGCCAGTGCTATCATGTTTGCTGTTGTGTGCTGGGGCAGCAGGCTGAGGGTAGCAGACACCAACAGAATCAACAAACTCATTCATAAGGCCAGTGATGTTGCGGGGATGGAACTGGACTCTCTCACGGTGGTGTCTGAAAAGAGGATGCTGTCTAAGTTGCATGCCATCTTAGACAATGTCTCCCATCCACTACATAATGTACTGGGTGGTCACAGGAGTACATTCGGCCAGAGACTCATTCCACCGAGATGCAGCACGGAGCGTCATAGGAAGTCATTCCTGCCTGTGGCCTTCATAACAAGGGGAATTGAGTGCAAGAGCAAAGCGGTCCTTCTGCAGCTGTACAGGGCCCTGGTGAGACCACACCTGGAGTACTGTGTGCAGTTTTGGTCTCCAAATTTGAGGAAGGACATTCTTGCTATTGAGGGAGTGCAGCGTAGGTTCACAAGGTTAATTCCTGGGATGGCGGGACTGTTATATGTCGAAAGATTGGAGCAACAGGGCTTGTATACTTTGGAATTTAGAAGGCTGAGAGGGGATCTTATTGAAACATATAAGATTATTAAGGGATTGGACGCATTGGAGGCAGGAAGCATGTTCCCGCTGATGGGTGAGTCCAGGACCAGAGGCCACAGTTTAAGAATAAGGGGTAGGCCATTTAGAACGGAGTTGTGGAAAAACTTTTTCACCCAGAGAGTGGTGGATATGTGGAATGCTCTGCCCCAGAAGGCTGTGGAGGCCAAGTCTCTGGATGCTTTCAAAAAAGAGATGGATAGAGCTCTTAAAGATAGTGGAATCAAAGCTTATGGTGATAAGGCAGGAAATGGATACTGATAGTGGATGATCAGCCATTATCACAGTGAATGGCGGTGCTGGCTCGAAGGGCCAAATGGCCTACTCCTGCACCTATTGTCTATTTACAACTCCTCCCTTGGAGGGTCAGACACTCTGAGCCAATAGGCTGGTCCTGGACTTATTTCATAATTTACTGGCATAATTTACATATTATTATTTAACTATTTATGGTTCTATTACTATTTAGTATTTATGGAGCAACTGTAATGAAAACCAATTTCCCCCGAGATTAATAAAGTATGACTATGACTATATGGAAAGCCTACAGCTTAATACAGGCCCTTCGGCTCAGAAAGCTGTGCCGAACATGTCCTTACCTGAGAAATTACCTAGGGTTAGCCATAGCCCTCTATTTTTCTGAGCTCCACGTGTCTGTCCAGGAGTCTTAAAAGACCTTATCATATCCGCCTCCACCACCGTTGCTGGCAGCCCATTCCACGCACTTACTACTCTCTGCGTTAAAAAAACTTACCCCTGATATCTCCTTTGTACCTACTTCCAACTACTTAAAACTGTGCCCTCCCGTGCTAGCCATTTCAGTCCTGGGAAAAAGCCTCTGACTATCCACGCGATCAATGTCCCTCATTATCTTGTGCACCTCTATCAGGTCACCTCTCATCCTCCATCGCTCCAAGGAAAAAAGGCCGAGTTCACTCAACCTATTCTCATAAGATGTGCTTCCCAATCCAGGCAACATATTGTAAATCTCCTCTACACCCTTTCTATGGTTTCCACATCCTTCCTAAAGTGCAGCGGTTCCCAACCAACACAAAGCATGCGCTACTTGGCCGTGAGGAAACGATATGATTTGGCGATATGAGTCAGCTGCACCTTTCCTCATCCCCTATCATGCCTACTGTTGAGCCATTACACATGCGAGGTCATTACCCGTGCGTCATCCATGTCAGCGCGGGAAGGAAGTCAACTCCTCGAGCTTGCAAATGACAGCGGGCTGAAAAGTATGTTTGACTATCATCTCTGCGGGCATTCGGGATCAAAGTCAAGGCTAAATATCCTGAGATAGCCACAAAAGCACTGAAAACGTTGCTTCCAGCATATTTCTGTGAAGTGGAGTTCTCTGCAATGAATGCAACGAAAACTAAATTGCGGAATAGACTGGACATAAAGAACCCCCTTTGAGTATCGCTGTCTCCCATCACCCCTCGATAGGACCGTCTTGTTGCAGGAAAACAAGCCCAGTGCTCCCACTGATTCAGCGATATTGGTGTGTTGCAATGATTTTATATGTTCATACGGGGAAATATGTGCTGTGTGTTTAATATCCAAACGTTACTTAAAATGTTATGCTATTGACTTGCTTATATAACCATATAACAATTACAGCACGGAAACAGGCCATCTCTGCCCTTCTAGTCCTTGCCGAACGCTACTCTCACCTAGTCCCACCGACCTGCACTCAGCCCATAACCCTCCATTCCTTTCCTGTCCATATACCTATCCAATTTTTCTTTAAATGATAATATCAAACCTGCCTCTACCACTTCTACGGGAAGTTCGTTCAACACTTACTTCAAGCTCCCCTGTCCTCCCCTGATAATTGACTTATCACTGTATTCATGTGAGGAAAATATGCACTGTGTGTTTAATATTAAATTTGTTAGATAAACCCTTTTAGAAACGAAACTGAGTGTATTCTAGTCGTGATTAACAACCCCGACGCCCCCCCCCCCAAACAGAATCGCCAAAAACGATATGCAGGGCAAAAAATTGGCAGGTGCTCGCATGCACAGGTCACGCATGCGCACTAGTGCCCGCGCAAGGCTTCATGGTAATTGTAGTCTTCTCTGGGTAAAAACAACGTATTTGACTGCTACTCTTGTCCGTTGGCAACCCTACCCCCCCGCCGGGTCGGCCGGTCTGCAAGAATATTGTCATTATTAAACCAGTCTGCAGTGCAAAGGAGGTTGGGGACCCCTGCCATAGTGAGGTGACTAGAACTGAGCACAGCATTCCAAGTGGGGTCTGAAGTATCCTATATAGCTGCAACATTACCTCTCGGCTCCTAAACTCAATCCAACGATTGATGAAGGCCAATGCACCATATGGTTTCTTAACCACAGAGTCAACCTGCGCAGCAGCCTTTAGTGTCCTATGGACTCGAACCTCAAGATCCCTCTGATCCTCCACACTGCCATCATATTTGACCTACCAAAATGAACCATCTTCCACTTATCTGGGTTGAACCCCATCTGTCACTTCTCAGCCCATTTTTGCATCCTATTAATGTCCCGCTGTAACCTCTGACAGCCCCTCCACACTATCCACAACACCTCCAACTTTTGTGTCATCAGCAAATTTACTAACTCATCCCTCCACATCTTCATTCAGTTCATTTATAAAAATCACGAAGAGTAGCGGTCCCAGAACAGATCCCTGAGGCACACCACTGGTGACCGACTTCCATGCAGAGTATGACCCATTTACAACCACTGTTTGCCTTCTGTGGGCAAGCCAGTTCTGGATCCACAAAGCAATGTTCCCTTGGATCCCATGTCTCCTTACTTTCTCAATAAGCCTTGCATGGGGTACCTTATCAAATGCCTTGCTGAAATCCATATACACTATATCTACCGCTCTACTTTCATCAATGTCATATCCACAAAAAATTCTATCAGGCTCGTAAGGCATGACCTGCCTTTCACAAAGCCATGTTGACTATTCCTAATCATATTATGCCTCTCCAAATATTCATAAATCCTCCCTCTCAGGATCTTCTCCATCTACTTACCAACCACTGAAGTAAGACTCACTGGTCTATAATTTCCTGGGCTATCTCTACTCCCTTTCTTGAATAATGGAGCAACATCCGCAAACCTCCAATCCTCCAGAACTTCTCCGATCCCTATTAATGATGCAAAGATCATCGCCAGAGGCTCAGCAATCTCCTCCCTCACCTCCCACAGTAGCCTGGGGTACATCTCGTCCAGTCCTGGAGACTTATCCAACTTGATGCTTTCCAAAAGCTCCTGCACATCCTCTTTGTTAATACCTACATGCACAAGCTTTTCAATCCGCTGTAAGTCATCCCTACATTCGCCAAGATCCTTTTCCATAGTGAATGCTGAAGCAAAGTACTCATTAAGTATCTCTGCTATCTCCTCCGGTTCCATACACACTTTTCCACTGTCACACTTGTTTGGTCCTATTCTCTCACATCTTATCCTCTTGCTCTTAACATACTTGTAGAATGCCTTGGGGTTTTCCTTAATCCTGTCCGCTAAGGCCTTCTCATGGCTCTTTCTGCTCTCCTAATTTCCTCCTTGAGCTCCTTCCTTCTAGCCTTATAATCTTCCAACTCTCTACCATTACTTAGCTTTTTGAACCTTTTGTAAGCGCTTCTTTTCTTCTTGACTAGATTTACAACAGCCTTTGTACACCATGGTTCCTGTACCCTACCATCCTTTCCCCGTCTCATTGGAACGTACCTATGCAGAACTCCACGCAAATATCCCGTGAACATTTGCCACATTCCTGCCGTACATTTCCCTGAGAACATCTGTTGCCAATTTATGCTTCCAAGTTCCTGCCTGATAGCCTCCAATTAAACGCTTTCCTAACTTGTTTGTTCTTATCTCTCTCCAATGCTATGGTAAAGGAGATAGAGTTGTAATAACTCTCCAAAGTGCTGTCCCAGTGAGAGATCTGACACCTAACCAGGTTAATTCCCCAATACAAGAAAAAGTACAGCCTCTCCTCTTGTAGGCTTATCTACATATTGTGTCAAGAAACATTCTTGAACACACTTAACAAACTCCATCCCATCAAAACCCTTCGCTCTAGAAAGATGCCAATTAATATTTGGAAAATTAAAATTTCCTACCACGACAACCCTGTAATTATTACACCTTTCCAGAATCAGTCTCCCTATCTGCTCCTTGATGTCCCTGTTACTATTGGGTGGTCTATCAAAAATTACCCAGTAGGGTTATTGACCTCTTCCTGTTCCTAACTTCCACCCACAGAAACTCTGTAGACAATCCCTCCATGTCTTCCTCCACTTCTACGGCTGTGACGCTGTCTCTGATCAACAGTGCCATGCCCCCACCTCTTTTGCCTCCCTGCTTGTCCTTTCTGAAACATCTAAAGCCTGGCACTCGAAGTAATCATTCCTGCCCCTGAGCCATCCAAATCTCTGTAATGGCCACAACATCACAGCTCCATTGTTGTCTTAGTCTATTACTAAAAGTGTTCTTCTGTTTAGCCAAGGTGGCATGCAGAGGGTGAGAAGCATTGTTCAGAATTGACAGGATTTTCCGTAGATTCCTTTGTTCTATCACAGCCTCCATTGTGTCCAGTTTGACTCCTATAACAGAGCCAGCCTTTCTAATCAGTTTACTGAGCCTGTTGGCATCACCCATGTTGATGCCATTGCCCCAGCACATCACCGCATAGAAGATTGTACTGGCAACAACAGACTGGTAGAACATGTGAAGGAGAGGCTTGCAAACCCCAAAGGATCTCAGTCTGCTCAGGAAGTAGAGGTGGCTCTGGCCCTTCTTGTACACAACCTCTGATACACAGCATCAGATGCCACAGCTCTGATCCCTGTAGGACATCATTGCCCACACACCAGCCAGAATAATAGCCTTCCACTGCTATCCTCTGTCTTCTATGGGCAAGTTAATTTGGAATCCAAACTACCAATTCACTGTGGATTCCCTGCACCTTCATCTTCCTGATTAACTTAACATGAGGGACTTTGTCAATGCCTTACTAAAATAAAGTTGACAACATCCACTGCCCTATCGTCATCAATCACCTTCGCCACCTCCTCAAAAAAATTCAAGTTTGGAAGAGGTGACCTAAGCAATGCTGATTATCCTTAATTAACCCATGTTCTTCCAAATGTGAGTCAATCCTATCCCTAAGAATCCTTTCAAATAGTTTTCCTGCTGCTGATGGAAGATGCAACAGCCTATAATTAACTGCATTATCTCTATTTCCCTTAGTAACGTAACAAAATTGTCTGCTCCCCAGACCTCTGAGAAATTACCTGTGGTTAGAAAAGATGTAAAGATCTTCATCAAAGCCCTATAAATCTCCTCTCTTGCCTCTCTCAAGAACCTGAGATAGATCTCATCAGGGCTGGGGATTTATCCAGGTTAATACTCTTCAAGGGATTCATCACCATATCCTTCTTTGCTTGTTTAGTAATTTGCCAATATCTTCAGACTCTAGCCACAAGTTCCATCCTTTATCCTTAAGCAATCCCACCCTCTCTGTTAGTTATCCTCTTGTTTTAATATATGTAAAACAAAATGCCATCCAATTCACTTCCGTCTTAAACACGAGAAAGTCTACAGATGCTGGAAATCCATAACAACACACGCAAAATGCTGGAGGAACTTAGCAGGTCAGGCAACATCTATGGGAAAGAATAAACAGTTGAGACTCTGCTTCAGGACTGAGAAGGAATTGGGAAGACGCCCGAATAAAAAGATAGGGGGAAGAGAAGAAGGCAAGCTGGAAGGTAATTTGTGAAGCTAGGTGGGTGGGAAGGTCATGGGCTGGAGAAGAAGGAATCTGACAGGAGAGGAGAGTGGACCATGGGAGAACGGGAAGGAGGAGGGGACCCAGGGGGAAGTAGTAGTCACTTTAATCTTGCTTGCCAAAGGTATTTCATGTCTCCTTTTGGCCCTCTTGATTCCTTATATAATTCTTTATACCCTCAAAAGCTCCATCTAATTACGGCTTCCTAAGGCTTAAATATGATTTCTTTATCCATTTGTAGAAGTTTACAACATCTCTTGTCATCCAAGCTTCCCCAACCTTGCTATCATTGTCCATCCTCCTTACTGGAACATGTCTGTCTTGAACTCTGATCAACTGGCCTTTAAATGACTCTTGCATGTCATTGTAGACTTGTCCAATAAAACAGCTGCTCCCAAATTACTCTCCCAAACTCCTGCCTAGTAATGCTGTAATTTGCCCTGCCTCAATTTAATACTCCCCCCCCCCCAAATCTAGGCTTATCTTATCATGACTATCTTAAAACTTCAGGCGTTGAGATCACAGTTTCCAATGTGCTCTCCCATTGAAAAGTCAGAGACCTGGCTAGGCTTGTCTCCCAGTGCAAAGTCCAGTTTAGCCCTTTCTGTAGTTGGGCTACCATATGCTATTTCAAGAAACCCTCTTGGATGCACCAAACAAATTCTGTCCTAGTTTAGCCTCTTGCACTAAGAAAGTCCCAGTAAGTATTGGGGCTGTTAAAATCACCCACTTCAACAATCCTGTTGCTTTGAGATCTTTTTGTAATCTGCCTGTATGTATATTCTTCTATCCCGTGCTCGCTATTGGGACTTTATAGTATAATCCCATCAGAGTGATTGCACTTTCCTAGTTTTGAGCTTTATCAATATTTCTTCAGTAGATTAACCCTTTGCTATATCTATTCTTTCTGATCAGCAATGCAACTCCTTCACCTTCTTTACCTCCCTCTCTGTCACATCTGAGACACGGTCAGTCCTGGCCTAGCAACCATGTCTCTGTAATGGCCACAGTACCGCAGTTATATGTATTGACTCAGCCCAAGAGTTATCTTCCTTACCTGTAATACTCCTTGCATTGAATATTCCTTCCATCAGTCCCACACTGTTCCTTAGCCTGTGCCTGCTTGTCCTTCCTTTCAAATTTAGTTGGTATAACCTTCCCATCAAAGCCTAGACCTTCTAACCTGCTGCACTGGTTCCCAACCCCTTCCCCCACCCACCCTTCAAACCTCGCCACTCTAAGCTTTCCTGTGTCACACTAGTGGACCTCACTGTGAGGATGTTGGTACCACTTTAGTCTAGGTGCAACCCATCCCTTCGGTACAGGTTCAGACTGCCTTGAAGAGAGCCCATTGAATCACCTGAAGCCCTCCCTCCTGCACCAATTCCTTAGCCACACTGAATGGCCTCATTTCCTATTTCTTACGTTGCTAGCACATGGCATGGTAGTAAACATAACATTTAACCCAAGGTTTTATTTTTTAACTTACTACCTAACTTTCTAAATTCCCTTTGCAGGACCTAATTTCTTCTCCTGCCTATGTCATTGATACCAATAATGAATGGTCTTTGGCTGCTCACCCTCCCCTCTCAGAATGTCCTGTGCCCGCTCAAAGATATCCTTGACCCTGGCACCAGAAAGCCTACACACCATCCTGGAGTCTCACTTGTGGCTACCAAAATACCTATCTATACCCTTAACTGTGCAATTGCCTATCGGTTTTGCTTGCCTGGACTTTGACCTAGCTGTTCAACAGAGCCGGACGTGGTGGCAGTGTTGGGGTGCCAGATTTATTTTCCCCTGAGAAGTGATCAGCCCCAACAAATTTTCTGGTGACTTTGTTTCCATGAGGAATTTGTGTTGGTCACTTCTACCAATGAATAGGTACATCTGCATTTGCTGCAACTAGTGAGGGCAAAGTCATGATGATTTATCTTTTACTCATTGCTTGCTGCAGACCTAATCTTGTAGAATCCATTAAAGACTCAAGCCAGTTTGCTCAGTAGTGGGCCTACTAAGGGTGATGGACCTATGATGGACTTTGGGTAGACGATTTCTGCACTCCTGGTCTTTTCACTGCTTCTTCCAGGTGTTCTTCAACGTGGAAGAGTAATTGTGTATCAGCTAAGGGATGAAGGTTGAGGGTAATCAGGAAGTGGTTTCCTTGTTTACATTGGACCTGCTGCCATGGAAATTCTTGTGATCAATAGATACATTTAATGTCAGAGAAATGTATAAAATATACAAACCTCATTTCCAGAAAAGTTGGGATATTTTCCAAAATGCAATAAGAACAAAAATCTGTGATATGTTAATTCATGTGAACATTTATTTAACTGACAAAAGTGCAAAGAAAAGATTTTCAATAGTTTTACTAACCAACTTAATTGTATTTTGTAAATATACACAAACTTAGAATTTGATGGCTACAACACACTCAACAAAAGTTGGTACAAAGTTAAAATAAGATTGAAAAGTGCACGGAATATTCAAGTAACACCGGTTTGGAAGACTCCACATTAAGCAGGCTAATTGGTAGCAGGTGAGGTATCATGACCGGGTATAAAAGTAGCATCCATCAAAGGCTCAGTCTTTGCAAGCAAGGATCGGTCGTGGCTCACCCCTTTGTGCCAAAGTTCGTGAGAGAATTGTTAGTCATTTCAAAAGGAACATTCTCAACGCAAGATCGGGAGTACTTTGGAAAACCATTGTCACTCAAAACAGTCCTTCGCTGCATCCAGAAATGCAGCTTGAAACTGTATTACGCAAGGAGGAAGCCATACATCAACTCTATGCAGAAACGCCGGCGAGTTCTCTGGGCCTGAGCTCATCTCAGATGGACCGAAAGACTGTGGAACTGTGTGCTGTGGTCAGATGAGTCCACGTTTCAGCTAGCTTTTGGAAAAAACGGGCGACGAGTTCTCTGTGCCAAAGATGAAAACGACCATCCAGATTGTTATCAGCGAAAGGTGTAAAAGCCAGCATCTGTGATGGTATAGGGGTGCATCAGTGCCCACGGCATGGGTGAGTTGCATGTACGTGAAGGTACCATTGACTCTGAGGCGTATATTAGGATTTTAGAGAGGCACATGTTGCCATCAAGGCGACATCTCTTCCTGGGACCCCCATGCTTATTTCAGCAGGACAATGCGAGACCACATTCTGCACGGGCTACAACAGCGTGGCTTTGTAGACACAGAGTGCGTGTGCTTGACTGGCCTGCTGCCTGTGCAGATCTAACTGCTATTGAAAATGTATGGCGTGTCATGAAGAGGAGAATCAGACAACGGAGACCATGGACTGTTGAGCAGCTAAAGTCTTATATCAAGCAAGAATGGACAAAATTTCCAATTGCAAATCTACTACAATTAGTATCCTCTGTTACAAAATGATTAAAAAGTGTTATTAAAAGGAAAGGTGATGTAACACAATGGTAAACGTGCCTCTGTCCCAACTTTTGTTGAGTGTGTTGCAGTCATCAAATTCTAAATTTGTGTATGTTTACAAAATACAATTAAGTTGGTCAGTGAAACTATTGAAAATCTTTTCTTTGTACTTTTGTCAGTTAAATAAAGGTTCACGTGAATTAACATATCACAGATTTTTGTTTTTATTGCATTTTGGAAAATATCCCAACTTTTCTGGAAATGGGGTTTGTACGTCCTGAAATTCTTTTTCTTCGCAAACATCCACAAAAACAGAGGAGTGCCCCAAAGAATGAATGATACTTAAACACTAGAACCCCAAAGCCCCGCCCCAGCTACCCCTCCCACACGCAATCAGCAGCAGGGCAACCCCCCCACCTCCACAGCAGAAAAACATCAGCGCTCTCCACCGAACAGCAAGCATCAATAAAGACATCGACTTGCAGTACCCCAAAGACTACTCGTTCACCTGGTAATTCGACATACCACAGGATCTCTCTCTCCCTAATAAGGGAAGAAGAGGTGTCCCCATTTCACAGTGAGAGGGGAGACATAACAAACAACTCACTGATTTACGATGTTAAAAGTCTGTTGTGTCGCAGTTTCTGAGCTTTGCACCGAGAAAGTTGGCTCCAGAAAGGCACAGCTTTCCAGGCACACAACCCATGGCAGCTAACCTGCTGCTCCTGATGTTCCATGTTCCCCCGCGATCCCTCAGTCAGGGGCACCGGCCCAGAATCAGCATGTCTCCAGAGCCACGAAAATCCAGAACCCTGAAGGTGCACTGGACTTCCAGGCTGCATCCTTGCGATATCAAAAAGTGTCCATTCATGAGGTCCTGACAGTAGGTCCCATTCCTGCAAAGAACCAAATTCGGAGTGTAACTCCAGATTAGGGTCTTCAAAAGAACGAGCATTGAAAAAGAAAAAAAGAGACATCAAAGATAGAAATAGAGTTGTTTCCAAAGATGCAAACAAAGGAGCTGCCATTTAGTGCCACCTTGGCTTGGCTTGGCCCTGCCCCTCCAAGTCAGGGATTAATGTTGAACACTTTCAGGGTGTGTCTATCCCACTGTACCACCTACTTTGTGGTCTTGTTTGCCGGTGGGATGTACCAGGGATTGTGATGGTGAAGTGTGCAGTTTTGTTTGGAATGTATGATTTTGTTGCCTGACTCGTCACACAGAGTCCAGTTTGGGTAAGAATGGCAGATGTCCTTCCCTGGAGTACATTGGTGATCTGCAGTATCTCAAAAAAAATCTGTATTATTAATCTGAAATTAAATTTTCCCATTTAATATATGGGGTTTTAAACTCAGGTCTCTGGATTAGTAATCCTAATCTTCAATAATTTAAACCATTGCACAAGTATCTTACCTTAAATCCATTTTTGAGCTCTAGCTGCGCTTGGCTAAATATCTGACTAGGTTGTTAATTTCCATTCAGACCTGGAGTATTTCTTTAGCCACTAAGTGAAACAAGGAATTGGCCAGAAATTGACAAGAAAATCTGGTATTTTGTCTCAGAACATGATGGTGTTTGCATTTAACATGTGAAACTGCTGAAATTATCTTTAAAACTGGGGACGATAGGTTTGGTTCATACTCTTGAACAGCATGATATGAAAGGCCTAAGTGGATTCTTCTTGCTAGATGTGCTTTCCTTTTCCAGTTAGTGGTGGTCACGTTCTGCAGTTGGCCACCAAGCCTGTGGTGTAAGGGGAGAAATAGTTTGCTGCAACTCAGGGTGATAGTTTGGTACTGTGAATGCACGCAGGAGAGGGAAGTAATGGGAACAGCATTTTTTTCTGAGGGTAGGACACTCTCAGGGTGAGCAGATGTCTTCAAAAAATATAGAAATGTGATTTAAAGAAATATTTAAAAATGGTACATCAAGAAAGAGAGGCTGACTTGCACTTTGTTAAACTGTTTTCATGTCTTTTAATTAAAATAATAGCATTAATTGTTTAGAGAGGTGTATTTTGGGAAAATTAAATGAGGGTAATTATTTTCAGACTTTATTTAAACACTTCTGTTAGATACTCCTGTGTGGTCAAATTTAAAAAGAAACATGCTGTTATTGATTTGCAGATGGAGAGGTTTATGCCTGGGGAAATAATGGTTACAGTCAGCTTGGCAATGGAACAACTACTCAAGGGTTGTCTCCATGTCAGGTTTCTACCAATCTGCTTAACAAGAAAGTAATCGAGGTGGCCTGTGGATCTCATCATTCCATGACATTGACTTCTGATGGGGAAGTGAGTAAAATTTGTTTTTGGAGTTAATTAAGAAATAAACTTTTATATGCCATTAGACTGGGAATTTTTGAAATCCTTTCAAGATTTAAATTCCCACTCTCAAACTTGAAAATAAGTAAGGTTACCTTGAATGAGGTACAGCAATTAAGCCCTTTCCTTTGCATGAACCAATGAAATTTGCTCTTACAGATTTTTCAGATTTTCAGTCAACCTAATGATGTATATCTGAATACCAATTGTTTATTTGAAGTCAAATTTTGTTTTGTTTTGTTTCCTCAGTAGTTTTGGTTACTCTTTGTCTAGTCCTCTCTATCTATGCAGTATTCTCTATTCCTACAATGCTCTTAAGAACATTGTCCATGTCCTTTCAGTACCTGTACATTTTGTACCAGTGTTAGACCATAAGACCTAGGAGCAGAATTAGGCCATTCAGCCTGTCATGTCTGCTCTGCCATTTGATCATGGTTGATTTATTTTCCATCTCAACCCCATTCTGTTTTCTTCTCCCCATAACCTTTGACACCCTTGCTAATAAACAACCTATCAATCTCAGCTTGCCCTCCACTGTGACAAAGAATTCTACAAATTCACCACCTTCTTGCTAAAGAAATTCCTTCTCACGTCTGTTCTAAAGGGATATTCTGGGCCCAGACTCCTCCCACCACTGGAAGCATCCTCTCCATGTCCACTCTAACTTGGCCTTTCAGTATCTGTATGTACCCTATTCAATTCAGTGTAGTTTAGGACCTCATCCTTAAATTCTTCTATCTACACGTCAGGAAAGATTAAGCAGATATTAACTAAGGTGTGTAAAATTTGAAGGTGTAGTTGCTATGATTTTTTCCATTCTAATCATCAGAGATCCAATGCTATCCAACAATAATAATGAGGTAATCAAATTGAAAAAGGGGGAAGTATCATTTTGATCCTTTTATCCAAATGTTTTGGTGCTGCTTGTGTGATTGCATAGGTATTTGCACTTGCTGGGAAAGGGAATTCATGAATTCACATCTTCTGATTTTCTATCTGCTCATTTAGAAGAAAATTGAGGGCCTGATAAAATTCTCTGAATATTACCAAAAAGTCTGACTTCCCAAGGGAATTGGCTCTTTTATCTCCAGAACTAGAGTGGCAATGTGGCAATCAGTGAACTAATTAAGAATATGTTACTCTATGATACACTTTATAATTTCCTTTAACTTGTGATGCATTTTTATTTTGTAAACAATTTAAGGAATGTACGTTCAAAGATCATTTCATTATCAAAGTATGGATGCAGAATACAACTCTAAGATTCGTCTTCTCCAGATAGCCATGAAATACAGAAAAGCCATGGAAGTCTTTGAAAGAAAAGATATCAACCCCCCTGCATGGAAAAGAAAAAGAAACAAAAACTCGCAAACCACAACCCCCACCCCAGCCCTCCCTTGCACAAAAACTAACAGATCACCCACCGGGAAAACAGCATCTAGAACGTCAAACCCCAAACCCCCTGTCCCCTCCTTCGTAAAAAAAAACTACCAGATACTCTACATGGAAAAGCACCAACAAGAACATCAATCATAAATCCCCAACCCTTCCCTTGTACAAAAAATAATTTATCGCCCACAAGGACATCAAACCTCCAAACTCTACACCTCCAGCCCGCCATTCGGCAACAAGAAAGAAAACACAGAAAACTGAAGGAGACCAACGTATACTACGTGTAGTCCATTAATACAGAAGTATGTGATAGCAGTACTCACAACACGCTGGAGGAACTCAGCAGGTTGGGCAGCATTCGTGGAAATGATGAGTCGATGTTTAGGGCTGGAACCCTTCGTCAGGACTGTAGAGGAAAGGGGCAGAGGCCCTATAAAGAAGGTGGGAAGGAGAAGGCTGGTAGGTACCAGGTGAAAAACCAGTAAGGGGAAAGATAAAGGGGTGGGGGAGGGGAAGCAGGGAGGTGATAGGCAGGAAAGGTGAAGAAGGAATAGGGGAAAACACAATGGGTAGTAGAAGGAGGTGGAACATGAGGGAGGTGATAGGCAGCTGGGGGAGGGGGCAGAGTTACATAGGGATAGAGGAAGGGAGGGGGATGGAATTACCGGAAGTTGGAGAATTCTATGTTCATACCAAGGGGCTGGAGACTACCTAGACGGTATAATGAGGTGTTGCTCCTCCAACCTGAGTTTAGCCTCATCATGGCAGTATAGGAGGCCAGGTATGGACATATCTGAATGGGAATGGGAAGCAGAGTTGAAGTGGGTGGCTACTGGGAGATCCTGTCTGTTGTGGCGGATGGAGCGGAGGTGCTGGACGAAGCGGTCCCCAATCTGTGTCGGGTTTCACCGATGTAGAGGAGGCCGGTGTGTTGTGTTTATGATAGCAGTAATCTTCTTTTGTCAAGCATAGTTTCAACCTAAGTTATCAGAAAGTAAGTGTTTCAAAATAGAACATTTTGCAATTTGTTTAAAGATTGAGGATCTTAAAGATTAGCATTAGTTATCACATGTACTTTGAAACTACAGTGAGGTACGTCGTTTGCGTCAAATCAAATGAGTGGCGATTGTGCTGGGTCATCCGCAAGTGTAGCCATGCTTCTGGTGCCATCACATTGTGCCCATAATGTACTACCGATAACTCATAGGTTCTTTCCTATGTGGGAGGAAGCTGGAGCACCTGTCACGGGGTGAACATACAAACTCCTCACAGAGGAGTTTTACAGTTGGCCCTGCAATAGTGTTACACTACCCTACTGTGCTACTTATATATCTATAACGTATAACAACATTTAAGAACTTTACAAATATGTATTGTTTTAAACTTTATGCCCATTACATCATCTGGTTGTTTAGGACAGCAATGAAGGTCCTCCATCCCTGTCTATCCTTGTTGAAAACCAATTTTAGTCTTGGTCTTGGTGGTGTAAATATGTCATTCTTGACACTTTTTCTTGAAAATGATCACTGCCTGTGGCTTCCCTGTTGAGGTTGAGCTGAATCGCCTGTATGACCTGGCACTCTGCGGTGTGGCTGGAGTCTCGCTGGGGCAGGATGGTTACAACGTGTCCGGGCTGGAGTTGCTGGAGCGGACTTGGAGGAAACTTGCTGCAGTGGAGCTGAGGTGAGGCGAAGAAAGATCCAAGGTTTCATCGATTTAAGAGCCAAACTGAGTTGGGAAAGTCAGGCACTGGCCATATCGAGGTGGCAAATCCTGAGCCCGTGGGTGAAGAATGGCCCGAGGTTTGAACGATTTAAGTGCCAGGCCAGATTGAAATGATTGGGGTGTCGGAGTTGAAGGTGAGAGACGATCCGGTTCAGCTCACTGCTCTGCAGGGTTTGCTCAGCTCTGTGCTCTGCAACTAGTGGACTTCTAGATCGGCTGCAGTGATGCCTGTCGTTGTGAACTTCAGTTCTGAATGCTGCTTGCACGATTTGTTTTTCTGCCTCTGCACACTGGGTGTTTGGACAGTCTTCTTTCGCTTTTAATGGGCTCCATGCATGTTCTTTGTTTCATGACTGCCTTTAAGGAGACAAATCTCAAGGTTGTATAAAGTATACATACTTTGATAATAAAATGTACTTTGAATCTTGTTCAGGGTTTCCTTCATCATGCCAGTAGCTTCCACTCGGTTTACACTACTGTTGGCCATACAAATCCTGGTTGGAGATTCAGGAGTATCATCGCACATAGCGGTGAAGGATTCTTCATTACTATTTCCACAGCAGTTTTGTTTGACCAGTCGGGGATGTTAACCTTGAGCCGAACCCCCAAACCTGGAGGACCAGTGAGCCACTCTAAGTCTGGTCTCTGCTGTTTGACCTGTCTAGCATGCGTGACCCTACCAAGAGCCAAAGTAGAAAATCCCTGACTCTAGCCAGCCCTCTCTGGGTCATTGAGGCACACAGGCCTCCAAACCACAACAAGGACTGATTGAAGGAAGATCAAAATGTGGGTTTATGAATGTCCCTTATGTGCTATTGTGCATTTATATGAATTGAGAAAAAAATTTGAAACTGTAGGTCTTGGAAATGAGAAATAAGAGCAGAAACCACTTAGCAGATCAGTCAACATGTGTGCAAGTGAAGTATATGTGAATTCAAAGATAATTTGAAAACCAAATCAAAAGAATATATTTGAAATTTTCTGGAATTTTTGACTTGTTTTCCCTCGGTGGTTTCTCCATCCATCCCTCCACCCTCTCTGCAAATTAAAACTATTTGCTAATTCAGATGAAAGGTCTTTGACCTAAAACTCCTGTTTTTCTTTCCACAGAAGCTCCCTGACCTGCTAAGGGATTATAACAGTTTCTGGTTTATTTAAAATGTAACAAATCTTTGTCGAAGATCTAATTTATGTTTATGAGCTTAACTAATGCAAAGACACCTCATCCCTGACTCTTAACGTACCTCATGGTTGAGAGCAATTTTTAAGACTATATGTTTTTTGTACCATTTTCTTTAGGCTATCTGTTTAAAATTACCCTCCCTTGCTTTTGTATATGGTCCGTAAATTATTTCCTAATGCGTTTATATTTCATAATAGGTTTATGCCTGGGGTTACAATAACTGTGGACAAGTGGGATCAGGGTCAACTTCTAATCAACCAACTCCACGAAGAGTGACCAGTTGCTTACAGAATAAATTGGTTGCTACTATTGCTTGTGGTCAGTCATCTTCCATGGCAGTTTTAGATAATGGAGAGGTGAGCAATGTCTTGTGAATGGCACAAGTAAGTTCCATTGTTTAATTCTGTAATATAAAATGTTAATACTGTCATAGGTTACAGATAGGTAGAGCTTTTCTGATTGAATATGTTTATGCTGAGGACTGTCTTTTTGTTGCATTAGATCAGTGGTTAGTGTACATTTCATGGGTGTTGTTGCGCAGAGCAATAGATTAGGTAGCCAGTACACTAGGAAGCAGATGGTTCCCCTGCAGCATGTTGTGTACCTCACACCTTCTGGAGATAGATAATGCCTGAGTTTATACTGATTTATTTTTAGCTACTATGTAATAACTGGTTGTGTTTTTAAACATGATAGGATATTAAAAGGTTTTAGCACTTTAGGTACTTAATGAACAATTCTGTACTTTTGTGCAACCAATTTGACGCGTATCTTAAATTATGCAATGAGATTAGTTTACTCTGAGTCTTTAATGACGATGGTAAAGTGTGCATATTATATATAATGGGTCTCACAAGATACTCCCCTGGTGATGCCTCATTGATCACACCATAAATTCTTATTAACTGGGGATTATCTTTACCTTCCAATGATCTTGTTTGAACTCGAGTTATGATAATGAAACCTCTAAGTATGCTGAATACTGTCATTTTATAGACTTTGCTGCATACATTCATAAAATCACAAGCTTATAGCACTGAAGGAAGCCATTTGATCACTGTCTCACTATCTGTGTGAAAACCTTTTAATCAGTTTTATTGTTCTACCCTCTTCCCATTGCGCTCTCTATATATTTTTTTCTTTTTCTGTACTTAACTAGCTTCCTTTTTAGTGCAACACACACACATAAAATGCTGGAGGAACTCAGCAGGTCAGGGAGCATCCATGGAAATGAATAAACAGTTGACGTCACATCAAAGTTGCTGGTGAACGCAGCAGGCCAGGCAGCATCTCTAGGAAGAGGTACAGTCGACGTTTCGAGTTAAGACCCTTCATCAGGACTGGAAAGGAAGGGAGAAGATGCCAGAATAAAAAGGTTAGGGGGAGGGGAAGGAGGACAAGCTGGAAGGTGATAGGTGAAGCTGGGTGTGTGGGAAAGGTCAAGGGCTGATAGGAGAGGAGAATGAACCATGGGAGAAAGGGAAGAAGGCGAGGCACCAGGGGAGGTGATAAGCACTTGAGGAGAAGAGGTAAGAGGCCAGAGTGGGAACAGAAGAAGATGGAAGGGGGAGGGGAAAAATTACTGGAAGGAGAAATCGATGCTCATGGCATCAGGTTGGGGACTGTCTAGATGGACTATAAGGTGTTGCTGCATCACCCTGAGAGTGGCCTCATCATGGTAAAAGAGGAGGCCTTGGATCAACATGTCAGAACAGGAATGAGGATAGGAATTAAAATGGTTGCCCACTGGAAAATTCCACTTTTGGGGGATGGAGTGGAGGTGCTCGACAAGGTGGTTCCCCAATTTATGTCCGGTCTCATCAATGTAGGGAAGGCTGCATTGGGAACACCGGATACAATAGACAATCCCAACAGATTTGCAGCTGAAGCGCTGCCTCACCTGTGTTTGGGGGCCTGAATGGACTTAAGGGAGGAGGTGAATGGGCAGGTGTAGCATTTCTGTCACTTTCAGGGATATGTACCAGGAGGGAGATTAGTGGGGAGGGATGAATTCACAAGGGAATCACAGAGGATGTGATCCCTATGGAGAGAGTGTAAAGATGTATTTGGTGATAGGATCCCATTGAAGATGATGGAAATTGCAGAGAATTATGTGTTGGATGTGGAAGCTCATGGCTCATGTGATGACAAGAGGAATTCAATCCCTGTTAAGGTGGTGAGAAGATGTCCTGGAAAGGAAAGCCTCATCCTGGGAACAAATGCAGCGGAGACAAAGGAACTGGGAAAAGGGAACAGCATTTTTATGGAAGACAGGGTGGGAAAAGATACAGTATAGTCAAGATAGCCTTGGGAATCATTAGGTTTATAAAAGTTGCTGGTGGACATTTTGTCCCCAGAGATGGAGACAGAGATCGAGAAAGGGGAAGGAGGTGACTGAAATGGACCAAGTGAATTTGAGCAGGATGGAAGTTGGAGGCAAAGTCGATGAAGTTGACAAGCTCTGCATGAGTACATGAAGCAGCACCAATGCAATCATCAGTGTAGTGGAGGAAGAGCTGGGGAGCTTTACCAGAGAAGGGTTGGACATGGACTGTTCTATGTAACCAATGAAAAGGCAGCCATGGCTTGAGCCTATGCAGGTGCCCATGGCTAGCTCGTAAGTTTGGAAACATTGTGAGGAGCCGAAGGAGAAATAGTTGAGGGTGAGGACCAGTTCTGCTGGATGCGGGGAGGGTGGTGGTGGAGGCGAACTGGTTGGGTCTTCTGTTGAGAAAGAAGCAAAGAGCTTTAAGTCATTCTTGATGGGGGCTAAAAGTGTATGGGGACAATTTTTCTTAAGTGGCATGATTGACTTTTCTTCCACTATCTCTCAGGCACCGCTTTCCAATTCTGGAATGCAGGTCACCACTGCTTGAGAAAAAGTTATCTTTGTGTCACTTTTGGTTCTTTTACTAGTTTCTGTCATTATATAATCTCCTGTTCTTGATCTTTCTATCGGTGGGAACAGTTTTTCCTCATTCTCCTCTATCTAGTCTTCATGATCTTTCAGTCTCATGTAACTGAAAGAGGAGAATTAACTTCTTGTAACTGAAGTCCCTGGAAGAAACCTATGAAGTTTCTTCACATTATTGTGGTGCCTGAAAGTGAACACACTCAGTTGTGGCTGAAACAACCTCTTATAAAGATTCATGAATTCCGTGCTATTCTCTGCCTGTATTTATAAAGACCATAACCCTTATGTCTTAATTGCCTTAATTGGATTTGGTAACTTGAGTTTATGCACATTTACGGCAGACCTCTTTGTTCATGTGCCCCTTGTACCCTCTTCTTTATATTGCTCTCCCTTCTCTTCCCAAAGTGTATCACTTTACAAGTTTTTTTGACAGATACAGTTATAAATTAGCTTATCATCAGACTATCAATATCCTCTCGAAGTCCCTTATCGTTCTTAAAGTTCATTCATCTTTCAAGTTTTGTGCCACCTACATTTCCTTGGGTTGCATACGTCTAGGGGATACACACTCCGGTCCTGCCAAATCTGCGAGATTGAGATGATTCTCCCTCCCCAAACCCTGGTTTACGTGGATACCGTTTGGCTTGCTACCCTGTTACAACTCAATGCCAAGAAATAACAGACTGCATACAATTAAAGGAACTATATCTACAAATCTTAACTAAAGGGTTAGTAAAGAAAAGAAAGAAAAAAAACCAAAAAGGGCCCATTATAAATAAACAGTCAAATATGCGCAAGTTGGAGCTCGACTCTTCCAAAAGTCATATTCACCAATCCTCAGTAGACCTCTGCACCTTGGTCCATTGAATCACGGTCCTCCACCGAGTCGAATTCCACGACCGGTTCTCTCTTGCGTCTTCTCTCTTCATCTTCCGTCGCCAAGACCCAGCTCACAATGGTGTCACGCACACAAAAAAAACCTGTTCCCCCGGATTGGATGGCTCACAATCCAAAGCACCCATCATCTCTAACCATAACCCAAACACTGCTTCTACAGAAAGACCATTACATTAGCAGTGAAACCTTTACCAGGCCATTACACTCTCTTCCCCCCCCCCCACCAAAATTAGTCATGACCTCTTGACTTTGAGATAATTTATCACCCTTTCACAGAAATTTTGTGAGATTGGGACCTCCAAGCCAGGTGTAAGTGGCAGTGACATATCTCACCAAAGGAGATTGGTGTCACACTCTGTTCCCCGAGTGTGATATAGGCCAGTCTGTCTGGGAGTTTCCTGACTCCTTGAGATCTCCTTACCCCATCGTCTAGTTCTTCAGCTTCAGACACTCCCTGGGCTCTTTCTGTCTACATGGGGAGGCCCCTCCCTGTCCATTACTTGTGCCTCCCAACAACATAGGTCCCCTCATCACTTGGCTGAGATCAGCTTCATGCCCAGTTATTTTGGAGACCAGCCTCCCATCATTTTCTAATCACAAACCTGCCTATCCACTGCTAGTTCTCCCCATTTCACCCATCTCAGTGTGCGAAAGGCAGGGAATCTCTTCATCAATATTGGGGAGTTTGCAAAGGGCAGCATATACCATGCCCATATTTCCTCATCCTCTGAGTCCGTATCACATTCAGTGGTTATGTTTGGTCCAGCCCTTTCCGCTGCTTGTCCGTCAGTTCTTCTCTTACTAGGAGTGGGGTCCAGGTCAGGCTCTGGGTCAACACGCACCTCTTGTCCCAGAGTAGAAGGTGGTTCTGATGGAGAATCTTGACAGGCCCTTTCCCATCCTCTGGTTTCACCCAGAAAACTGGTACATTTGGCATCTGACTCTCCACTACATAGTGTGTAGCCGCCCAGCAGTCAGCCAACTTATGCTTTCCAGGTAGCCCCAAATCCTTCATGAGGACTTGGTCTCCAGACATTAGTTGAGGGAGCCTAACCTTTTGATCACACCTCCTCTTATTTCCTTGATTCTGCTTGGTACCCAAGACTTCAGCTAGTTCAGCCTTTTGCTGTTCCCTTCTCATATCAGATGCATATTTCAGAAAAAACTTCGGTGGTAGGTCTTCCTCGCCAGTCCCAAAACAGAGGTCACTGGGCAACCTTGCTTCACGCCCAAACATCAGATAATATGGCGAGTACCCAGTAGCTTCATTCTGTGTACAGTTGTAGCAGTGGACCAGATGTCCAATATGTTGACTCCACTTGTTCTTTTTACTGATCTCTAGTGTTCCAAGCACGTCTAGCAATGTCTGGTTAAACTTGTCAGGCTGGGGATCACCCTGTGGGTGATAGGGTGTCGTCCTCGATTTCTCAACTCTAAGCATATATGAGTCTACTCTCGAAATCCCATCCCTAACTACTATGTATCTGCCTGGGGAGACATAATGAATGAAATACTTCTCACTTTGGCCACGGTCGACGGCCTCTGATCCTTGGTAGGGAAGGCTTGCGCACATCTGGTGTAGTGATCCGTAATAACCAAGACATTCGCCGTGTTCCTGGCATCTGGCTCTATTGATAGGAAATCCATACACACCAGATCAAGTGGCCCCACACTCTGCAAGTGAGACAACGGAGCGGCTCTTGTAGCCTGCGTCTTCCGCCGTATACGTCGAATGCACAACTTGCAGTACTCTTCGACCTTCAGCTTATTATGGGGCCAATGGAACTGATCTCTGACCAATCCGTAGGTCTTGTCAACCGCCAAATGACCAAAATCATCATGAAGTGGCTTCAACCCAATCCTCTGATGCTTCTCAGGCAGAACCAGTTGGAAATACCGAGGCAGTCTGGAGGCGACGTGACCCGGTATAGAATCTGGTTCTTCAACTCCAGTCTGGGCCATTCTCTCAGTAGTAGAGACACCTTGGAGTGTTTCATCTTGTCCGCTTTGGCCATGTCTCCTTTCGCAACCGCTGACCAAAAGGCACCTATGCACGGGTCATCTCACTGAGCAACAGCCATTTCCCCGAGACCCAATTCCAGCAACTGCTTTGTCTTCAGAGCAGTCAAGTTGCTGTAAGCTTGTGGAATGGTACCATCAGAAGCTCCCAAATGATCTACCACTTGATTCAGCCCTTGCCTTTCCTCTGCCTTCCCCGTGATGGAAAACTGGCACATGGCTTTGACTCCAGGGGCAGGAAGGCTTTCCCGCTCTCCGACCGTGTCCAGCCCTTCATGTGCACGTTGGGACAATGCATTGGCATCAATGTTCCTATTTCCCAGCTGGTGCTTCAGGCTGAAATCATAGGCAGACAATGCAGCCAACCACCAATGGCCTGTGGCATCCAATTTCACTAAAGTCAGGATATAAGTTAATGGATTGTTGTCCATCCTCACCTCGAACTTGGCACCATATGGACAGTCACTTAGCTTATCCACCACAGCCTATTTCAATGTTAGGAACTCCAATTTGTGCATGGGGTAGTTTCGCTCAGAGGGTGACAGACTCCAGCTGACAAACGTGACCGGTCTCAACCCTGTGCCCTGATCCTGATACAGAACACACCCTAAGCCCTCTTTGCTGGCATCTGTATGCAATACATACGGCAATCGGTGGTCTGCAAAAGTCAGCACCGGTGCTTGTGTCAGCAGTTCCTTCAGCGACGAAAGATCTCTTCATATTTTGCATCACATCTTGCTCCAAAAGTCTCAAAAAGGCTAGGATAATTTTTACCATCCTCTCCTTTAGTCCTCTTCCCTTTCTTCCCCAAGGAAGGGTAACTGCACAGAAGGTGATGTAAAAGGGGACTCACTTGAGAGTCGTCCTTCATGTACCTCCGATAGTACCCATAGAATCCAAGAAACGAGCGCAAAGTGCTCACAGTCTGGGGCCGTGGCCATGTGGTCACCACCTCTATCTCACACTGAACCACTTCACACTACAGGGGCAGGCCAATATGTCCTCAATTTTCGGGACCGTATACTGGTCAGGGACTATATGGCTGTTCAGAGTCCGATAGTCCACACACATCCATACCTTCCCGTTCTTCTTCCTGGCCACTACTACTGGGGATGCATAGGGGCTTCTGGACTCAGTGATGATCCCAGCTTCCTTCAGCTTCCACAGATGCTGCTGAAAATCCTCCACCTCTGCAGGCGCCGTTCGCTGTGACCTTTCTCTGAACAGGGTGTCCTCTGTCACCCGGATGGTATGGCAAGTGCTCTTGGAACAACCCACATCAAACTTGGCAGTAGAAAAGACATCTTCCAGCTTCTTCATCTTCTCTGTCAACCTCCTCTTCCAATCCGCAGGTACCGCTGAGTCCCCAAAGTTGAATGACTCAGTAGTCAATTTCCCCTTTTTCGAAGGGAGATTCTCCCTGGCTTGTCTCACAGGGACACTAGATATTACTGTCACCGGGAAGAGATGTGCCAGTGGCATCCCCCTGCCTGAGAGTGACCTCCCTCTTCAACATGTTCCCAGCACTCACTGTCATCCTGTTCACCTGTACAGCTGAGGGCTTCTGCAGTTCGGGCCTCACCAGTACCCCAGCAGGCGAGCGTGACTCCTCTTCGTGGTCTTCCAGAGCGTCCACCAGGAGGGTCTCAGCATCAGACATTCCGGGAAACTTGGGGTTTCCTCTCATTCTAGCTACTTCTCCAGAACTTAACACGACTGGTTTGGACTGGGTGTACCGCACAGTCCCTCGTCTAAGTCATGCACTTCCTCAAATGCATCTTGGAATACAGAGTGAATGGACAATATTTTCAGAAAGATCTCTCCAACTTTCTCCTTGCAGGCTTCCACTAGCCTCCTCACAATAGGAGTATTTGTTCCCACAAGAACTGAAGCTTCGCCCTTCTCGAGCGGGTCCAGACAGACCAACAGTAATGTATCATGGACCTCAGTTACTCCCACATCTGCCTCTGAAAACTCCAGCTTCAACAACAAGTAACTATCATACAGGTAGTTGTCCGTACTAAGATCCCAGATCTTTAGCGCACTGAGTGGCATCAATGGTAAACGAGTCAAATATCGGTTATAAAACAAACAGTACAGCAGAGTAACCTAGAGCCTGTGTCAAGTAGGACTCTAGCATAAATACCCTAGATCTGTAGCGATACAATGGAGCTTGGCCCCACTAATCCTTCAGGAATAGGGTTTTATCTTTTGGGTGTTCCTTGATATATTGCTGGGAACGTGTTCCACCCGAGACGCCATGCTGTTCCCTCACTGGATGTCTTCTAAATTTCCTGATATTTCTCGCCGTGTAGCTACCCCGGGGGCTCACTCTCTGAAGGCTTTCCCGGTCTTCACACTTCTGCCTGAAGTGTCCGTCTTCCCCACAGTTACAGCAGACAATACCAGTCGCTCCCCTTCTCATGGGAACCTGTTCACTAGCAGCCCTCTGCTTCATCCGCCCCCTACGTGTCGTCTTTTCACGCAGGGTGACCGTACCAGCGGATAACAACCGAGACATCTCAGTTCTAAACTCTGCCATGAGCTCCTTTACCACCCCCGGGGCTGGGCTTTCAGGAGACACTTCAGCAAAGGGGGCTGTTCCCGAGGGCTGTACCCCGCTGACGGAGACTTCCCGTGCCTCCGTTGCACTCTGAACAGCTCAACAAACGAGGGTGAGAGAGCACATCTTTTTGAGACATTTGGAAACCCCAAGCAAACATGTCCTGTGTCCAAGTAGCACCTTTTGCTACTTGGTCCATTTTTAGCTGATTCACCTCAGGTGTTTGAATGTCCCCTCTACGCCGGAAACAACTCAGCTGTCTCTCTAGCCAAAAAATGTTTCTCCCCCTTCTCCTGAAGCATGTTCCTAAACCCCATTGTTTTCTTGCGCTCGTATGTAGCCTGCGGAAGTAGCCAAAGGGTTCTGTGTCTTCACGGATCTCTCTACGTCAGCAGCTGGACCTCTCAGGCTCTCTGCCAGCTGCTGTCTTTTCATGTCATCAGAGCACTGCCACTCATCAGGCATCGAGAGGTCTGCTCCACCCAAGTCTCATTCTCCACCTCCCCTTCCCCTTCAGGGGTGGGCGTTTCCCTGAGAACATCCTGAGCCTACAATAACCGAGACTTTGCCAGGGAGACAAGGGCCAATGCCAACTCAGAATGCTTACCCTTCGCAGGAGGACTCATTGAACCTTCCAAATCAGACCACTCTGTCCCCTCGCTCCACAGGAACGAGAGCAACTTGTCTTTGAAGTCTCTGCCCCCGAGCTATGGGAAACTCGGCTTCTGATTTGGCACGCTCGTCTACACTCCCCTCCGCCCGGAACGTATGAACAGCCCACAGCCCCCCCTCTCCAGGGGCCCCAATAGTACCTCACCTTCACTCCCCTCCTCCCGGAACGTATGGACAGCCCACAGCGCCCCCTCTCCGAGGGCCCCAATTGTACCTCACCTTCACTCCCCTCCTCCCGGAACATATGGACAGCCCACAGCTCCCCCTCTCCGAGGGCCCCAATAGTACCTCACCTTCACTCCCCTCCTTCCAGAACGTATGGATAGCCCACAGCCCCCCCTCTCCGGGGGCCCCAATAGTACCTCACCTTCACTCCCCTCCTCCCGGAACGTATGGACAGCTCACAGCCCCCCCTCTCCGGGGGCCCCAATAGTACCTCACCTTCACTCCCCTCCTCCCGGAACGTATGGACAGCCCACAGCACCCCCTCTCTGGGGGCCCCAGTAGTACCTCACCTTCACTCCCCTCCTCCCGGAACGTTTGGACAGCCCACAGCCCTCCCTCTCCGGGGCTCCAATAGTACCTCACCTTCACTCCCCTCCTCCCGGAACGTATGGACAGCCCACAGCCCCACCTCTCCGGGGGCCCCAGTAGTACCTCACCTTCACTCCCCTCCTCCCGGAACGTATGGACAACCCACAGCCCCCCCTCTCTGAGGGCCCCAGTAGTACCAGGCAGTTCCATCACCATTACGTCAGTGCTAGTCTGGTCTAAAGCAAGGTCGTTGCCCGCCATTTCAGCAAACCTCCGCTCCATGATCGTAACCATTCCTACGGCTTTAACGGTACCCAACGTCCAAATGGGCTACGAATGTTTATCCCACTTAATACACATGCATTCATTACTGGTAATCAATGGATTCGCATCACCGCTCCACACCTGCAGCATCCATAACCACGTATTTTAATCACTTTACTGAACAGTAGTTTAACACAGGCTGAAACACACAACCCACTGGATCAATGTTCAGGGCAATCACAGAGCATCCAACAAAATCGATCCAGGACGATACTGCCACAATGAAACCCCAGTTTCCTTGGGCTGCGTACATCTAGGGAATGCACACTCCAATCTCGCCAGATCTGTGAGATTGGGATGGTTCTCCCACCCCAGTTTGTGTGGATGCTGTGTAATTTGCTACCCTGTTACAACTCAGTGCCAGAAATAACAGACAGCACACTGCATATGATTAAAGGAATTATATTTATGAATGTTAACTAAAGGGTTAGGAAAGAAAAGAAAGGAAAAAAACAAAAAGGGCCCATTATAATTAAGCAGTCAAATGTGCCAAGTTAGAGCTCATGTTCACCTTTCCTCAGTAGATAGCTGCTTGCTCCATCAAATCACAGTCCCCCACCAGGTTGAATCCTACGACTGGTTCTGTCCAGCATCTTCTCTCTCCATCTCCCACCGAACCAAGACCCCAGTTCACACTGGCGTTAGGCACACAAAAAAAAGACCGCTCCCCTGATTGGATGGCTCACATTCCAAAGCACCCGTCATCTCTAACCATAACCTCACCATTACATTAGCAGTGAAACTTTTACCAGGCCATTGCCTACAGAATTAGGAATTACTATGTTTACACCCGAGTCCACGTCATTAATATAAAAAAGTAACAGTATCTTCTGTTGGGGAGCAGAGCAATACATTGCACCACAGCTGAATCTCAAAAGCAAAAACAAAATTCAGCTTTCACCTGAAAATCATGTATTGTGACCAGAATTGTGAACTGTCATCTGAGTGGTGTTCTATACAGTTCTAAAATAACTCTTGAATAATCACTTGTTTTTGTCTAGAATAACCTTACTGTTCCTGCAGCCCCTGCTTTGGTTAATAGAAGGCATAGTATGCACGGTATCCAAGAGATCTCCAAGGAGCAGCATACATAAAATGCTGGAGGAACTGAACTCAGAAAGGCGGTGTCTATCATTAAGGACCCCCACCAAGGACATGCCGTCTTCTCATTGTTACCATCGGGAAGGAGGTACAGAAGCCTGAAGGCACACACTCAGCGATTCAGGAACAGCTTCTTCCCCTCTGCCATCCGATTTCTAAATGGACACTGAACCCATGAACACTACCTCATTACTTTTTTTTTATTTCTGTTTTTGCATTACTTTTTGTAATTTGACTTTTTTTTATATATATATATATATTTTTTTTTTCCTCACCCTGATGGGTGGTGTGTATGTGTATTTTTCCCCTCAATCTTGGGAGTTTAAGAGTTCAGCGTAGTATATGTGCTGTTTCTAGTAGTGCGCTCTTCTGGACCAGGATCTCAGATGTTGTTCCTCACATTTTTTTGGAGCCACTGTCCCAGTCCAGGTTTCATAGCTCCAAGTGTTCCTCTCACCACCAAGATTACTCTGGCTTTAACTTTCCACGTAGTTTCTATCTGCTGTTTCAAGCCTTGGTATTTCTCCAGCTTCTCCTATTCTTTCTTCCAGATGTTACTGTCATTCGGGATTGCCACATCGATTACTATTGCTTTCTCCTGTTCCTTGTCCAGTATTACTATGTCTGGCTGGTTGTACCTGCTTCTCAGTCTGTATCTGGAAGTCCCACAGGATCTTTGCTCTCTCATTCTCCACTACCTTCTCTGGAGTTTCCCATTTGTACTTGGGAGTGACCAATCCATACTCAGTGCAGATGTCCCTGTACACAATCCCTGCATCCTGGTTGTGCCATTCAGTGAATGCTGACCCTGCCTCCATCTTGTACCCTGCTACTATGTGCTGGATGGTTTCAGCAGACTCCTTGCACAGTCTGCATCTTGAGTCTTATCTGGTGTGATAGACCCCTGCTTCTATTGCTCTTGTGCTTATCGCCTGTTCTTGTGCAGCCATGAGCAGTGCCTCTATGCTGTCCCTCAGCCCTGCCATTTCCAGCCATTGGTAGGACTTTCGTATGTCAGCCACCTCTGATGGTGCATCCCATGCAGTGACTTGTCCTGCCATGGCCTCTGGTCCTCAGGCTCTTCACCCACTTCCATTTCCATGACCCCTGCCTGCTGTCTGAGGTATTCTCCTAGCAGGTCGTCCTTAAAGGCTATCTTTCTGACATACTCATGGATGTTTCGCATTTCTTCCAGGAGTGTGGCCTTGACTGTGAAGTAGATACTTAACGTAATTCTGTTTTTTTCCTATGCGTATTATGTATTACATTGTACTGCTGCTGCAAAGTTAACAAATTTCACGACGTATGCCGGTGATATTAAATCTGATTCTGATTCTAAATGTTCTCTTAACATCTTACTTACATGGTCTGTTGCCATTAAGAATCTTTACAAGTCAGCCCAGGTCTCTGTTTTACTGTACCTCTTAAAATATTGTCAATTATTATATTTTCCCTCATAACACAGAAAGAGCCCACTTGGCCCATTGAGTTGAGCCTGTGCCTGCTTTCAGAACACACCCGTCTGTCCTATAATCCCACTTGTTACCCTGTATGTTACTCTTATTCATATGTCCATTAATATCTCTTGCCTCCCCCACCCTCAACCCACAACTAATTCATTAGGAGGAATTTTACAGAAGCAATTTAAACTGTTAATGAGCCTTTGGAAACCCGAACATTTGGGGGAAACCCACAGGGTTGCAAGGAATTTGAAAACAAAATCAGGATTAAACATAGGTTCTGGAGCTGTGAATCATCAGCACTAATCTCTTTATCAATTTTTAACTCACCCATTATCTCAGCTATGCATCCTTTTTCTGGAATTCAACTGCAAATTCTTCCTTTCTAAAAACTGATACATGCAATACTTCAGCCACGGTCATTACCTTTGTTGTGTCAAATTTGTACTGTTATCAGAACCACGCCACTGGGAGCTGCTGAATGATAAATATAACTTCATTAATTTTGTTTTCTTGCCTGCGTGTCTTTCCTCAACATCATTGTGTCCAGGAATATTTTGCACCCAATCTTGCCAGTGATCTATCTTGGACCTTTAATCATTTTAGCATGTTCCAAAATAAAACCTGCTATTTCTAGCTCTTGTGTTATCTATATTATCAAATAATAAATGTCACAACGAACTTTTAACGCCATTAGCCCTCTCGCTGTGAAACGGAGACACCCCTTTTTCCCTTATTAGGAAGAGAGAGAGAGCCTGTGGTATGTTGGATCACCGGGTGAACGAGTAGTTTTTGGGATACTGCAAGTCTGTGTCTTTATTGATGCTTTGCTGCATGCTTGAGTGCTCAGTAGGGAGTGTTGATGCTTTTTTGCTGGTAGTGAGAGAGTGCTGCTTATGCATGGGAGGGGGAAGGTAGGGGGTGCTTTGGGGTTCTAACATTTAACTGTCATTCATTCTTTGGGGCACTGCTCTGTTTTCGTGGATGTTTGTGAAGAAAAAGAATTTCAGGATGTATATTGTATACATTTCTCTGACATTAAATGTACCTTTGAAACCAAATCCAGTTTCATGTGCTAAAGATCATCTTTTATGTTCATTTGTTAGTGCAACACTAATGCCTTTCCATTTGCCAAATTACTTTAAACCCTTCTTTCAAGATTTTGCTACAGGTTCTATGGAGATTCAGTCTCCGTCTCTTCTTTTCCAGGAATCTAGAGCCCCATTTTCTGCACCTTCTCTTCTGTACTCATTGCATTATCATCTTTTTCTGTACTTATAATCTGAGAATACTGCCTCTGAAGTCTTGCTTCTTACATTCAATTCTTCAGTTTTATTTGGAAGCTAGATGATGAGGCCTTAGTGATCTGGGTGTAAGGGTAAAGCATTTGTGGTTAATTTGATGAATAGAACCTTAGTGGTTGAGTCTGTGTTGAACATTATCTGGTGTGGCTCATGTGTCCCACTCTGATAAGCAGTCTTTGCTGTATTTTCTGTAGATGAGGTGGGCTGAAAGTTGTAGTGAAAATTGCTGGCATCTGTTCTGTTTGGATTCCATTAGGCAGTTGATTTCCTCTTTGATTTCTTCTGATGCCATCCAGATCAGCCAGCCTCCAAATGTCCTGGCGATTGTTAGGGTGTTTTTGGGGTTAGGGCAAAAAGTGAACATTGACTTCAGCGACCAACCTCCAGATCTGAATGTGCATTGAAGATTAACTCTGAACAATGGGTAGACAACACTGATTTAAATTTGTTATTTTGTGTGTCTGTAGTATGGGTGTGAAGGAGGCAGATGTGAAAGGGGTGTGTAGTTTAAAGAAAGCATTGTAAATATGGATTTGTTTGAATTGTCCTGAACTTTTGACCTTTAGCATATAAAAAGTTGTGTAGAGTTGGGCCAGGCAGATCTTGCTTCGACAGGGTCTGTATCAGCAATTCATAGATTCCATTACCTCTTTAAAATGAGGGAAAAGAAACCGCATAGGAGAGTTCCTCCAGCATTTTGTGTGTGTTGAGTGTGGAAGAATAGTTCAGTAATAGATTCCAGAACATTATCGATCCTTTAACTAACTCTTCGAAATAGATAGGCACTTATTTAATTGCTTTTAGTGCAACTTTGCTGTGTGAAAATTAGCTGTTACATTTGCCAACAAAAAGAGCAATTATAATTTGGTGAATATTAACTCGTATTGAGATATCCTTGCGATATGAAGGGTGGTATCAAAAATAGTTTCTTTCATTAAAATTGTTTGCTTTTCATTATAGGTGTATGGCTGGGGTTACAATGGTAATGGACAGCTTGGATTGGGCAGTAATGGCAATCAACCGACGCCTTGCAGACTGGCAGCATTACAAGGAATACATGTGTGTCAGGTATGTTTGATGAAAGAGCTAATGTGTCGTGATAACCTAAGTTTTGTTTTAACTTGGTGTCACTCTTCTATGAACCAATGAATGTAGGAAATTATCTGGACTAAAATAAAAACTGAAAATGATGGGAAATATTCCCCATGTTTGGCAGCATCCCTGGAGAGACAAACAGATTTGAAGTTTCATGTCAATGATTGTTCAGCAGAGCAGACTTTAAGGAGGCATTCTGTGAAGTATGGTTGATAATCTGAAGACCTATATTATGAAGCACTGTGAAGTATAATGTATCTACCTAGGTGAGACTATACATGATCACTGAACTACGATAGGGAGGTCATTAAAGGAAACATTGCAGTGTATGGTATCAGAGCTCACATTATAGAGCCCAATTAATTATTGCTGATCTTTCACTGTGTGGTTTTGCATTTATTTGCATGTGAACTTTATACTTTATTGTCGCCAAACAATTGATACTAGAACGTACAATCATCACAGCGATATTTGATTCTGCGCTTCCCGCTCCCTGGATTACAAATTGATAGTAAATATTAAAAATTTAAATTATAAATCATAATTAGAAAATGGAAAGTAAGGTCGTGCAAAAAAACTGAGAGGCAGGTCCGGATATTTGGAGGGTACGGCCCAGAGGATCCCTTCAGCAGTCTTATCACAGTTGGAAAGAAGCTGTTCCCAAATCTGGCTGTACGAGTCTTCAAGCTCCTGAGCCTTCTCCCAGAAGGAAGAGGGACGAAAGGTGTGTTGGCTGGGTGGGTCGTGTCTTTGATTATCCTGGCAGCACTGCTCCGACAGCGTGCGGTGTAAAGTGAGTCCAAGGACGGAAGATTGGTTTGTGTGATGTGCTGCGCCGTGTTCACGATCTTCTGCAGCTTCTTCCAGTCTTGGACAGGACAACTTCCATACCAGGTTGTGATGCACCCTAGAAGAATGCTTTCTATGGTGCATCGATAAAAATTAGTGAGGGTTTTAGGGGACAGGCCAAATTTCTTTAGCTTTCTCAGGAAGTAAAGGCGCTGGTGGGCCTTCTTGGCAGTGGACTCTGCTTGGTTGGACCAAGTCAGGTCATTTGTGATATTGACCCCGAGGAACTTAAAGCTTTTGACCTATTCCACTTGCGCACTACCAGTGTAAATTGGGTTGTGCGGTCTGCTACTCCTTCTGAAGTCAACAACCAATTCCTTCGTCTTGCTGACGTTGAGGGATAGGTTATTGTCTTCGCACCATGCCACCATGTTCTTAATTTCCTCTCTGTACTCAAACTCATAATTACCCGAGATATGGCCTACAATTGTTGTGTCATCAGCAAACTTATATATTGAGTTTGATGGAAACTTGGCTACACAATCATGGGTGTACAGTGAGTACAGCAGGGGGCTGAGTACACAGCCTTGTGGGGCACCAGTGCTCAGAGTGATTGTAGAGGAGAGCTTGTCCCCTATTTTTACAGCCTGGGTCCTGTCTGTGAGGAAGTTAAAGATCCAGCTGCAGATCTGAGTGCTAAGGCCCAGGTGTCAGAGCTTAGGAATCAGTTTATTTGGAATGATGGTATTAAAGCTAATGCAGTCGCTGAACCACACAGCATTAGGCAGCTGCACTGAGTTCTTCTCTAGTTGTTCACTGGCCCTTTACTGGAGTTACGCTGCATGTGATTTGGTAACCAAGTAATGCAAGACTGCTCCCTGCAGAAAGGGACTTTGCATTTTTCCTCAGAGATTCAGAGCAGTACTAGATTCTGGAATTTGATACATCCTTTTTGAATTTGCATTAGAAGTAGTTTAGCCTACCAATGTCAACACTACCACTTAAAGATCACGAGCTCCACTGAAGTGTTTCCATCGGGTAACACCCTTGTCGATAGTACCCATGGTTCCGAGTCTGCATTTAAATGTCATTGGGGCTGTAGGTATAATTGATACTTAATCATGTTCTACCTTGAAATTTAACCTGATCTTTGTCTGAAATCCTGTGTGGAGATATTTCTGGTTAAGATATAGTGTACATTGAATAAATGATTAATATGAATTTGTCAGAGCTATAGGTTGAGATTTCACACTCGGAATCTTTACCATTATGCCCATCGGGTTGCAGACTTCAGTTAGGGGCATGTGGCACTTCATCTTTGGGTACAGACATGTGGTTTTGCAGGAATGTGAGATGATGGCTGGGTTCCCTGAACATGTGCATGATTGGATTTTAGGGTATGGATCAATACCTGGACTGCCCAGACATGTCATTGCTGGGAAAGACTCTTACATTTTGTCCGAGTGTATGTTTCTTGCAGCCTTCTGAGTCCTGCATGCATAACCAAAGTTTGGGGTTGTTGAAATTGAAAACTGAGTTGCAACAAAATCCCCTGACACCATATGATACACAACTAAAGAAAATTTGCATACTATTCGCAAACATAAAAAATAATAGTTTCCTATTCCTATCCCCAAGATACCAGAATCACAGTAACAGTATGTGGTGACTGATGCTGGTGTTTGCTGTTTATAACCTGCAGATTGTCTGTGGCTACGCTCATGCTCTTGCACTAACTGATGAAGGCTTGCTCTATTCCTGGGGAGCTAACACGTATGGCCAGTTGGGCAGCGGCATTAAAAGCAACCAATCTTGTCCAGTCCAAATCACGCTGGACAAGGAAAGGTAATGGCTGAATCTATTCTGCTGGCTGTTCTTTGTAGTTCGAAACATGTTGAAATAGTGAAATTGTTTCATTTTCACTCCCATCTGTTCCTGGCAACTTCAAGCCTGAATGCTTGAAACCATATTTTTTTTGAATTGTCTTCCTGCTTATTTCTGACCAACTATCGGTGACAAAAATCAATGCTTTATGAACACAAACACACGCAACTGATGCTATTTAAAAGCTGTTAGTTCTAAGCACAGTGTGATGTCTGATGGCTTCACAAATGCACGTGACTGACACTAGTTAGAAATTGTCTGGCAACTGTCTCCTGTCTGAATTAAGCAATATAGTGTCTCAAGTAACAAAGGGAATCGCAACTATTTTCTCAGTTTTTATTTGATAATGTTCAGTGCAGCTTCTTGAGATATTTTAGGGGCACTACACTTACGGAAGTTCGTGTTTTCCTTTCAAATGTATTACAGATTCTGCTTTCATTATTGTATTTGATTGGGCCTTCAATGAGCTTCTCAAAAAAACTAGCATTATCTTTCCATACTTACTATCTTTAATAACCTTTATTTAGTGATTTTTAAAATTTGCTTTGTCAAAATGTCTCAGAAATACCACAGATGTGTCATGAATCAGGAAAGTAATTTAGGTGGTGAATACTCTTTAGTACAAAAATGGATTTTTATTTTGCATTTGAAAATTACAACCGCTATAAAGATACCCTGGATGATAAACAGATCTTTTGTAAGCGAAAGGTGCGAATGAGTTCTGAATTCTGGCAGTGGATTTCCCCTAGTAAAGCTTTTATTTCTGCAAATGCCTTTTGACAATCTGTACAAAACATTTCCATTTTTCAGCAGAAGAATCCACATCTGTTATATCCTGTACATTTTTGAAGTGGTTGGTGAGGGAGGGGCTTGCATGAGTTAAAGAAGCTTCAGTTCTTCAAAGCTGTATTACTTAGCATAGCAATTAAGTGGGAGGCTGAGACTGTGAATCCTGGAGCCAGGTAAACCATCCTCTGATTGGGGCACTGCAGAAACACTTTGGATAACTCCTGTACCTGGTGACCAGCTCTATGTGGTGGCATTCAGATACACTATTGGATATTTCTGGTTGTTGTGTTTTGTTATAACAGGATGTTGTAATAATTTCTGGTTCTAATTGTCATATTGATCTTTTCCTTTTACATTGTGAGATTGCTTCATTGTACAAGTCTATCAGACAATCATATGGTAAATCGTATATAACTTTACCCACGATCTAAATTTAAGTTCAGGGGTGACCGCGCCTTTGCTGTTGTAGCCCCTAGACTGTGGAACAGCATTCCCTTCCCTATTCGAGCTGCCCCCTCCATTGACTCTTTTAAGCCCAGGCTCAAAACTTACCTTTATTCACTAGCGTTTGAATCTTCCTGATGTGGCTGATTTTTGGCTTGTGCCTAGGCTCATGTGTTGTTTATTTTGTGCCTGTAAGCTGTGTGCCTTGTTTATATCTGTGTTTCTTGTATTTGTGATTTTAGCTACCTGTTATGGTTTGTACAGCACTTTGGTCAACATGGGTTGTTTTAAATGTGCTTTATAAATAAATTTGACTTGACTTGACCTGACCAATAACCCTTATTGATGTCTAAGATGTTTAAAGACATGCTATCTCTTGAAATACTTGGCGTAAACTTCATGATCCTTGCTTTGTTCCAAAGAGGTCTCTGTGGTTCTGCTATGGTTTACTCTGACCTAATTTTTCTTGATGCTTAGGGTTGTGGAAATTGCAGCCTGCCATTCCACTCACACCTCAGCTGCTAAGACCCAAGCCGGTCAGGTGTACATGTGGGGTCAGTGTCGGAGTCAATCAGTCACCCTCCCATACTTAACTCACTTTACCTGCACGGATGACGTGTTTGCCTGCTTTGCCACTCCAGCTGTTACGTGGCGTCTCCTATCTGTAGGTATGATGATTTATTGTTTTGACTATTTTTTCATTGAATATGTAGGTGTGTGTGATTCCTAATATTAGATTTTGTAAGGCACTCTTAGTCCATCATGGCCTTTGGTGTTGTTCCTGTGGTTTAAAAACTATTTTATTGACATAGAAACTAGATGAATCCATGTTTCTAGCTATTGGTGTTTTTCTATTTATCATCTGGTCTTATTGCATGAGAATGAGTCATGTTTAAATTTAGAATCTTAGTAGCTGTTTTGAATTGAATATTGTACTAATCATTTTATCATTGCCAGTGGGTAAGTAATGTAGCTGACATCATATTGACTTGATAGTGGGGGTTTTTGCTAATGGTAAAATGTTCTGACTAACTCTTCTGAACATACCCCAGAAGTTCACTCCCTTTTCGACACAAACTAATCCACTAAGTCCAATTCTTCCCCCACTAAAGCTGTTCTGCTTGTGGTATTCAGACCTGCGCTGATTGATGTGTGGAGATGAAAATTCAATGTACCTGAAACTTTCAATGTTATTACTATTACTAAATCACCCCACTATCAATGTTGTGGATGATTTAAAGACAACATAAATACATTTGTTGTAGATTTTCTTTGCTGTGTGACTACCCCCTTCTATTTCTCAGAACTACAAAGCCGAGTTGAGGACTATGGTGGAATACTGCCTGTTTGCCTGGATGAGTGCAATCCTAAGAACTGAACACCAGCCAGAACAAATCAGCCTGTATACCTTAGCTTCATTGTGGCTGCTTAGCTTCAAAATGCACATGTATCACATTACTTATTGAGTAAGCAGTTGCAGTGGTGAATAAGATGCTACTCATGCAGACTATTTTGTCCTGGATGAGTGATTTTAGGAGTTGCATTCATCCAGGCAAATAGCGGGGTTTCTGTCCTGGATGTTAGGAGGAGAGAGTTGCTCACACCAGGAATCACTCACAGGTTACATGAAGAATGAAAGCAGCAAGTTCATTGGAACATTTACATTGGCCAGTTCCCCTGCAAGTTCAGTAGATATAATTGGAATTCCTCCGTTTCAGAAAGGGGAACACCAGCACTTTCAGTGTTTCATGTGCCTGGGGAACAGTCCTTGAAGGAGGAAGCACAATGTTGTGTACTTTATTACTTTATTTTTGTACTTTATTGGTATTACTGTAGATCTAAACGTTCATACTCAATGTCTTATTAGGAAAAACGTGGAGAAGGTATTCTGCGGTGGTGTGCTGGGTGCTGCTGCTTTTGTGAAATTCTGCTTAGATTGGTTATGCTACTGTGGCCTGATCATACTGTCTGTCAAACTTGCAGACAAATCCGCATGTTGTCCAAACCTGCTTGCATTGTTGTGCTTGCATAATAGAGTTGGCACCAAACTAGTTGTGAGAGTTGGGGTAATTACTTTGAAGAGGTGACTCAAAGGTCTCTGAACTGCTTAATGGTATTAGTTTTCCTTCTTTGTAGCAGAGGAAGTTGCCTCCAAGATTATTGATAGGGACATTGAGGTCACACAGTTTACATTTTGATACCAGTCAAAAGTGGCAGCACAATATAGAGAATTATAATCATCTGCTTCATTATGTACACACAAGAGATTCTGCAGGTGCTGGAAGTCCAGAGCAACTCGAAAGGAAGCGGGAGGGGAAGAAGTTCAAGATGGCAGGTGATAGGTGAGACCAGGTGAGAGGGAAGGGGAGGCGAAGTGGGAATTTGGGATGTGATAGGTAGCAGAGGAAGGAAGAGAGGACAGTAAACCATAGGAGAAAGGGAAGGAAGAGGAGCACCAGAGGGAGGTGAGGAGACATGAAGAGGTAAGAGGCATGCCAGAACAGGGAATGGAAAAAGGGAAAGGGGAGAGGCGGGAGAAATTACCAGAAGTTAGAGAAATTGATGTTCGTGCTGTCAAGTTGGAAGCTACCCAGATGCAATATTAGATATTGCTTCTCCAACCTGAGAGTGACGTCATCGTGGCAGTAGAAGAGGCCACAGACCAACAGGTCAGAATGGGAATGGGGATTGGAATTAATATAGGTGGCCAGAGGAAAAATAGACCAGCTTTTGTGGTGGACAGAACAGTGAAGGTGCTCAACAAAGTGGTCCCCCCAATCTATGTATGGTTTCACCGATATAGAGGAAGCCATACCAAGCGCACCGGATACAGTAGATGACCCCAACAGACTTCATTATGTGCGGAGCAAGCATGTACACATCCATCCTAACATTGAACTGTGCTCAAAGATTGTGCAGCTTGATCTTGTGCACGATACGCATTCAGCAGCCCCCCTGTTAAACACCAAGTTCTTCATTAGGAGGACTGTAAAACTTAATCTGCCTCTGCTGAGAATTGACATATGTGCTTCTTACTTAACAGTACCGACAGTGATCAGCAGAATTTTAACCATGGCAACCAGAGAAACAAAAAACAAAGCTTGCATTTAGGGTGCTTCTTTAATTCTCCGGATTAATTCAGAAGAGGGACAAAGAAAAAGAAAACAAATTAGAAAATGCAGCTGGTCAAAGAGATGGAGTGTGAGGAGGTTTTTGAAAGTAGAAGTAGCGGTTGGCTGAAAGTGAGATGGGTGGGATCATAAGTAATTTTCTGGGGAGTTCCTTTATTAGATGAATAGATCCAACTGACTGTGTAAATCAGCACTTCAGAGTTATCATGTGCCAGCTTGGAGAAAATAGAGCACAGAGTACAGGTCAGCTTAAGAGTGGAAGAATTGTGATGTAGATAAAGCCAAACAGTCTCCCCCTGTGCTCTCCGCTTCCGAGCTCTCCATCAAGAAATGGACTGGATCTAAGCTGTGCAGTCATACCACGTCCATAAGTAGGGTCACCAAGCTTCTGTATGCTACACACTGTCCTTTAATCTTAGTGATTGCTGAAAATCCTATACTGATACTCCACTGGCAAGAGTTTGCCATTCTGAAAAAGGCTCCATTTTCTGTATTTTAACAGGCCTTTAATTGCCCTCTACTTGTGAGTTTGTATGTTGTGTAACTTACCGTGTGATACCTTATGAGAGCCACAGATAGAGTGGACAGAGAGAATCTGTTTCCTAGGGTTGAAATGTCGAATAGCAGAGGGCATGCATTGAAGGTGAGAGGGGGTAGATTCAAGGGGATATGGGGGGTAAGGTTTTTACTCAGAGAGTGGTGGATGCCTGGATTATGCTGCCTGGGGTATGGTGGTAGAGACAAATACGTCAGAGGCTTTTAAGGGACATTTAGGCACATGGGTGTGAGAAAGATGGAGGGATATGGACATTGTGCAGGTAGGAGGGATTAGTGTTTGGGTGTTTTTGGTTTGCTTTTTAGCTTGTTCAGCACAACATTGAGCACCAAATGGCCTGTTTCTGTTCTGTGTTCGATGTTCTAGATGTCTGATGGATATCCAGGGATATAAAGGATATACTCCATTCTCTACAGTGGTAATTAAACCTCAAGAAAGTTCCTGGTTTGTTGAAGTTTAACTAATTTTTAATCATACCGAAACTGGCTAACCACATATCTATTTTTCGCTGTTCCCTGTTATCAGACACGTAGGAAAGATTGCCTTATTACAATGGTTTCCAGCTTTCTAACCTACTTCCGGCCTGGGTGAATAGTACTTGGCAAAGAGGTGATAAGGAGGGATTTAGAAACAAGGTTGACATCTGAGATTAAATTACTTGCTGCTGTAGACAAGCACCAATACAGAATGTTTAAATGGCCTGTTTCCATGTTGTAATTTCTGTATCCTCATGGGAAAGTCATTGATGTGATATATATGGTCATTGATGTGAAAGATCAAAGTTGCAAACTGAATGGATCTGCAACTCCCTAAAAATAAGAGTGGATCTGTAAACTGTGAAGTGTTAACGCTTGGTCCTCTTTCGAACAGGAAATAAAAGAAATAGAATACCACACTAAGTGTTGCTGTTGTTGGCAGGTATAATTAAAGAGGTGTTCACAACAAATATTCTGGGAAAATTAAGTAATTTAAAGAAGTTTTGCAGATAAAATGAAAAAATAGAAGCTTTTAAAAAGTCCATATTAGTTTGGCAGATCAATATCTGTTCTTGTTTTGTTCCAGATTGGCACATTGAATGTTATTGTTCATTCTTTCACAAGTCCTTCCATCATTCTAATTTATGTTGGGCCCTCTGTTCTGTTGTGCAGAAAGTGATAATCATTTGACAGTAGCACAATCAATGAAGAAAGAATTTGACAGCACAGAAACTTCAGATTTAAAGTTCCTTGTGGATGGAAAGACTATTCATGCTCACAAAGCTGTTCTCAAAATAAGGTAATGGTCGAAATCCTCAGAAACAGGGTCATGTCAGGAATTGTTCATAAATATGGGAAGAGGTTCACTCTCTAGTTATTGGTGATTTCATTAATGTTCTTACAAAAAAAAGTGTGCATTCTTATGAAAGAGTTTGCTAACTAACACTCTGAGGTTTAGCAAAAAGTATGTAAATTAGGTTTGTTAAATATTTGAGTTCTCAGCGAAGAAATAAGGTTTAAAATACTTGGTTTTTACACTAACTGGAAGTTACCCTCTGGTCTATGCTATATTTGTTTCAATTGTGCAGGTCCCAACATTTACGATCCATGCTCCATGATGAAGAAGTGATTGAAATTGACCAGTTTAGCTATCCAGTGTACCGTGCTTTTCTAGAATACCTCTATACAGACTCAGTCAATGTACTTCCTGAGGATGCAATAGGTACTGTACCCTTGCTATCTTATATCTATTTTACTAAGAGAAGAATATTGTAACTGAATTTTCTCTTGCCAAGGTAAGCCCTTTGGAAGAATTTTCTGAACATCACCTTACATGATTCCCAGGTTTACTGATGCTTATATATATATATACTTCTGATTGCCAGTAAGTGTAACTTAAAAAATATTGATCATCATTGGGCTATTCTCAGGTCAGAAATCAGACTTTCTTACGTTCTGGGTTTCTCTAGTGAGTTAATTATAACAACACTTGTTGGATAGGTGTTTTAATATATTGGTGTATTTATTATACAATAATATGCTTATTTATTTCACAAGCGTGTTACTTAGTAATTTTATAATGCTGACTGCGCTGGGAAGCAGTCCACAAAATGGAAGATGCTTTTGGTAATGGTGTTTTTTGTGTACAAATATTTGCTTATGAATTTTCACAATACTGTTATTGACTTTTTGATTATCTTCAATTTACAAGGCTGTTTGTTACTATAATGAATAATGTGCCACTCTGTATAAATAAATACATTGTACCAAAATTCCCAGAATGCATTTGGCCTAGCATTTTTGATTGACAAAATTTTGTTTAACTGTGTTTTCCTGGAACATGTCCCTTTTGTAAATTGAAGAATTGCTGTAGTTTGTCTCCAAGCAATGGCTTTTTTTTTTGTAGGCAATAAAATACCTGCGAGGGGAGGAGATATCAGTAAGCTGTCTCAAATGAATAGAGAAAGAATGCTGCCTTGCAACAGGTTTCAGAAACCCAGGAGGCGTCCAAAATATTGACGAGTCAACTATTCTGGAGAGGTCATTGATGTTTGTAACTGCATACACTGAATATCAAGCAACACCCTTGTTTAATGTCAATTGAGTGATGAATGTTGGTAAAGGCGGGCAAGGTAACACCCATTCTGTACTGCAAAGTAGTGCGAAGGGATATTTTATAGCACTTAAGTGAGCAGGCACAGGTCAGTTTCAAACCTTACCAAATGACTCCATTGCCAGCAATCAGCTCACTCTCAATTCTGCATTAGCTTCTGCTCGATTCTAGAACCCCTTACTAAGGTGCAAGAGTTTTACTAATTGACTTTAATCTGTTTTATGGATGTTAAAGTTGCCTATCATCCTAAACTATCCCTAAAGGTTTTGGTGAGCTGCCCTAACTGTCGCGGATTCTCCTGGTGTGCCTGGATGGGAAATTCTGGAATTTAGGTGCCTAATGTAAACACTGATAGTGAAACATCTATACTTTCATGGTATTCAATAGATGGGGGGGTGGAATGATAGTGGGGAGAGACATGTTTCAAAGGTGAGAGGAATTGGATATATATGATGTTAATGTGCTGCAGCAGCAATTGAGTTTTAGGTGAATAATTGTTCCACAGCCCCACCTAGGGCCCATAGGCTGCAACTGCACACAATGTCCAACCAGTTTCCTACCATATCCTCAGATGGCAGGTCATTTATATTTTTAAATATAAGAAATATATTTAAAATATAAGATATATATTTAAATAAATAAAGTAGAGAGATTTAATGCAGAAAAATCAGTGGAAAACCAACGAAAGGGCAGAAAGACAATTGATCCAAAATTAGATGAACCAATGGAATTTTAAATTAAAATAGCTATAAATAAAATTAAGTATAAAAACGTAGCTCTGTGTGTGTGTGTGTGTGTGTGTGTGTGTATGTATAAACACACACACACTGAATATAAAAAGTAGTCACCCTCCTTGGAAGTTTTCACATTTTATTGTTTTGCAACATTGAATCACATAGGATTTAATTTAGCTTTTTTGACTCTGATCAACAGAAAAGGACTCCTTTAGTGTCAAAGTGAAAACAGATTTCTACAAAGTGATCTAAATTAATTACAAATATAAAACACAAAATAATTGATTGCATGATTATTCACCGCCTCCAAGTCAGTATTTAGTAGATACACCTTTGGCAGCAATTACAGCCTTGAGTCTGTGTGGCTAGGTCTCTATCAGCTTTGCACATCTGGACACTGCAATTTTTTCCCTATTCTTCTTTACAAAACAGCTCAAGCTCCGTCAGATTGCATGTGGATCGTGAGCTGTTTTCAAGTCCAGCCACAAATTCTCAATTGGATTGAGGTCTGAACTCTGACTTGGCCACTCCAGGACATTAACTTCGTTGTTTTTAAGCCATTCCTGTGTAGCTTTGGCTTTATGCTTGGGGTCATTGTCTTGCTGGAAAACAGATCTTCTCCCATGTTGCAGTGCTCTTGCAGACTGCATCAGGTTTTCCTCCAGAATTTCCCCGTATTTTGCTGCATTCATTTTACCCTCTACCTTCACAAGCCTTCCAGGGCCTGCTGTGGTGAAGCATCCCCACAGCATGATGCAGCCACCACCATGCTTCACGGTAGGGATGGTGTGTTTTTGATGACGTGCAGTGTCTAGCTTACGCCTCATATGGTGTTTAGTCTGATGGCCAAAAAGCTCAATTTCATCATTTGGTTTCATAGAACCTTCTTCCAGCTGACTTCAGAGTCTGCCATATGCCTTCTGGCAAACTGTAGCTGAGATTTCATGGGCGTTTTTTTTTCAACAGTGGCTTTCTCTTTTCCACTCTCCCATAAAGCTGTGACTGGTGAAACACCCAGGCAACAGTTGTTGTTTGCGCAGTCTCTCAGATCTCAGCCACTGAAGCTTGTAACTCCACTAGAGTTGTCATAGTCACTTGGTGGCCTCCCTCACTAGTCCCCTTCCTGCACGGTCACTCAGTTTTTGAGGATGACCTACCCTAGGCAGATTTACAGCTGTGTCATATTCTTTCCATTTCTTGATGATTGACTTAACTGTACTCCAAGGGATATTCAGTGACTTGGAAATTTTCTTGTATCTATCTCCCGACTTGTGCTTTGCAATAACCTTTTCGCAGAGTTGCTTGGAGTGTTCTTTTGTCTTCATGGTGTAGTTTTTGCCAGGATACTGACTCACCAGCTGTTGGACCTTCCAGATACATGTGTATTTTTCCTACAATCAATTGAAACACCTTGACTGCACTCAGGTCTCTAAAAACAGATCTCCATTTATCTAATTATGTCACTTCTAAACCAATTGGCTGCACCAGTGATGATTTGGTGTGTCATATAAAAGGGGGATGAATACTTATGCAATCAATTATTTTGTGTTTTATATTTGTAATGAATTTAGATCACTTTGCAGAGATCTGTTTTCACTCTGAAACAATTTTTCTGTTGATCAGTGTCAAAAAGGCCAAATTAAATCCATTGTGATTCAATGTTGTAAAACAATAAAACACAAAAAACTTCCAAGGGGGTTGAATACTTTTTATTGGCAGCGTATATACATATACACAGGCATACATATATGTGTATTATTTAACACAAAATTGTTTAATCAGAGGCAATGGATTTTAGAGTAGACATACTACTAGCATGAATGAATGAAACATGGCTATTTATAGAAAATTATTTGCTGGTAAAAACATTGGACCAAGGCACAGAAAGGGCCAGATGTCACTTGAACTGTGCTACACCATTAACTAAATTCTTCCATCTCAATTCCACTTTCCTTTATAATCTTTATATCCCTATAACCTTTCAGAATCCACAAATCTATTATTCTCTGAGCACAATGATATCATCTAATAATTTCCTAAACTCTTGGGAACATGGTAATAGTCTGATCACGCTCTCTTCACATCGCATGAATTGGTCTAAGCCTTTACAAGAAGTGTATTCTTCCTTCAGTATGAGACTAACTGCACAAACTGTTCACCAAGTTCAATAGACAGTGGATTCTGGCTAATTGGGCCATCAGTTAATCAGGACAGCTTCTTATTTGGGCCAACTCTTAAAGATCAAAAACTCACTGAAACAATTTCACTACTTCAACAAGTTAGGAACTATGATGAATTCAAAGGCATTGACAATCATCATGAATGTTACAATGAGAATGAAGATTGCAGGTTGCCATTGTCGAAAGGATTGCATGAAGGCAGTCCATTATCTGCCACACAAGATATTCCCCAGATGCTGGAAATCCAGAGCAACACATAATATGCTGGAGGAACTCAGCAGGCCAAGCAGCATCTATGGAAATGAATAAACCATCAATGTTTTAGGCCAAGACACTTCTTAAGGACTGGAAAGGAAGGGGGAAGACACCAGAATAAAAAGGTGGTAGAAGTGGAAGGTGGACAAACTAGAAAGTGACAGGTGAAGCTGGGTGGGTGGGAAAGGTAAAGGGCTGGAGAAGAAGAAATCTGAAAGGAAAGGAGAGTGGATTTTGGGAGAAATGAAAAAAGGAGCAGTGCCAAGGGGAGTTGATAGGCAGGTGAGGAGAGGAAGTAATAGGCCAGAGTTAGGTATAAAAGAAGAGGGAAGGCAAAGGGAAATTTTTTATACCAGAAGGAGAAATCGATGTTCATGCCATCAGGTTGGAAGCTGCCTAGACAGAATATGAGATGTTGCTCCTCCACTCTGAAAGTGGCCTCATCGATATGTTGGAGCGGGAATGGGGATAAAAATTAAAATAGTTGGCCACTGGGACAGTCCACTTTTGGCGGATGGAGCTGAGGTGTCCGGGAAATGGAGGAGACGCGGGTGAAGGCAGCATCAATGGTGGAGAGAGGGAAACCCCATTCTTTGAAGGAGGAGGACATCTCTGATGTCCTGGAAAATAAAGTTTCTTCCTAGTAACATATGTGGCAGAGACGTATGAACTGGGAAAAGGGAATAGCATGTCAGGGTGGGAAGAGGTATAGCCAAGGTATCTGTGGGAATCGATAGGTTTGTAAAAGATGTTGGTAGTCGGTTTGTCTCTAGAGATGGAGACAGAGAGATTGAGAAAGGGGAGGGAAGTGAATAAAATGGACCAAGTGAATTTAAGGGCAGGGTGGAAGCTGGAGGCAAAGTTGTTAACATTGATGAACTCAGCATGGGTGCATGGTGCAGCACCAATGCAGTTGTCAATGTAGCGGAGGAAGAGTTGGGGTGCATCACCAGAGAAGGCTTGTATCATGGACTGTTCTATGTAGCCAGCAAAAAAGCAGGCGTAGCTGGGGCCCATGTGAGTGCCCATGGCTGCCTTTAAGTCTGGAGAAAGTGGGAGGAACTGAAGGAGAAATTGTTCAAGGTGAGGACCAGTTCTGCCAGACAGAGGAGGGTAGTGGTGGAGTGGAACTCGTTGTGCCTTTTGTTGGGAACAAAGTGGAGAACTTGAAGCCCTTCTTGATGAGGCTGAGAAGTGTATAGGGACTGGACATCCACGGTGAAAATGAGGTGGCCAGGGCAGGGAATTGAAAGCTGGAGTTCGAGAGTATGTGTTACAGATACACCAGGTGTCTGTACTGTTTTTGTTAACTTACAGTCAATCAAAAGATTTAGTTGTGGGATAGCATGCATCCATAAGGAGACACGAAAGAAGAAGCAGAGATGTGTTTATTATTCCCAAAACTCCATGGAAGAGGAGATAGTGCTTGGAGTCTGGTGTACAAGTAACGCTGTAATTTTATTTAAAAACAATAGAATAAAGCTTGAGATTCATGGATGATTGGGATGAAGAAGCAATACTGGAATGCATACTAAATGAAGCTGTCAAACAGCACCAATATAGAAAATATAATAAAAATGATCAGCAATGATTCTGAAAGGCTTTATGACAAGTTTAACTAAACGTAATAGAAGTTTTGGAAGAGATAATGAAGGAGAGGACAAGATCAAAGTTCAAAGTATGTTTACTATCAAAGTATGTATATATTATACAACCATGAGACTTGTCTCCTGACAGGGACCCACAAATAAAGAAACCCCAAAAGAACCGTATTAAAAAAAAGACTGTCGAACACCCGATGTGCAGAGAGAAAAAAAGGCATAAAAAAGAACCCAGGAACCCATAAAAAAGACCGTTGAACAGCCAATGTGCAGAGAGAAAGAAACATATCATGCAAACAATAACCACAAAGGCAAGGGTAATGTAATAGGTATTGTATAGTTTCAAAAAACTAATGTGAATCTCCCAAATTTGATCTAAACAGAGATTAGAATACTGTATCAAAGTTCAAAGTCAATGTATTACCAAGGTTCATATGTCACCATATACAACCCTGAGACACATTTTCTTGAGTGTATACTCAATAAATCCAGTACTCATAATAGAGTCAATGAAAACCCATGGACAACCAGTGTGCAAAAGGCAACAAACTCTGCAACTACAAAAAATAATATTAATAAGTAATAATAGATAGATAAGCAATAAATACTGAGAACATGAGATAAGAATCCTTGAAAGTATGACCAAATATATGAACAAACAGCTGAATAGTCAAAGGATTTGCTTAAAATAAAATGTAAAAAAACCAGAAACCAAAGGAGGAAAGCTTTAAGCAAAAAGGCACAGTAAGATCATTGCAGGGATCTCTTTAATTCAAGGCATTAATGCAAAATATAAATTTAGGCATGAGTAACTGTATATCAAAATGTGCTATTGTCAGTGAGCTAGCTTGGTGAGGTGGGTGGCAATGCATACTGCACAGATGAGGAATAGAACAGAATGCTGAGGACAATAGAGAACTTGGCAGTTCATTGGTTAATAAATTTTATATCGATAAGTGGGCAATGAAAATAGAAATATCAGATTGTTGCACAACTCTTTCTTGCAGAGACAGCCTGAAATTAAAATCCACTGTTTCCAACGCAAACTTATAAAAACAGCGTTTTATTTTAACCATATAAAATAAATACCAATTTTTTTTTAGATGTGTTTGAAGTTGCAGTTTAATTCTCAAACCTGTACAAACTGTCGCCTCCTTATTCAGTTACCACTCTATTTGTCAATCTGGTGTCACTTCTGTTGCTGACGCCTCATTGCTTCACCCACTAGTGCTTTTCCTTTTTTTGCTAGCTTTGTTCCCAGCAGTAACTATTTGATAGCACTGATTTTTGATATTGTGGTGTTTGCTGAGCTTGGCAATTGGCTTGCAGATGTTTCATCTCCCGTTCGCTTGCCTTGGTCCTGATTGGCTACCCCTACAGTTGACCCTTAAATTCTATTGGCTTGTGTTTCTTTGGCTGTTAGAGGTTTGTAGGTGGTGTCCATTTTGACATGCTTGCTTACAGAGTTATCTGAAGAGAACCATGTTTCTGATAATTCTTGTGCCCTGCTTTGTGTTTGCTTGTGCCAGGACCTCCATGGTGTCCTTCTCGGCCTTTGTGTACTTAGATCAGTGACAGTGGATCATGTCTGTACACGTCATTCTGTGATTCTCTTCTGATAACTCTGTAAACAAACATGTCAAACTAGATGCCATCTATGAACCCCTAAGAGCCAATAGAACTCAAAAGGTCAGCTGAAGGGGTGGCCAGTAGAACTGAGGCAAGCAAACGGGTGCTATATAAATGCAAGCACTTCCAGGGAGAAACAGCAACAACTGTGTGCTGACGATGTCACCCCGACTGGTGATGAACTGTCTGCAAGCTAATTGCCAAACTCAGCGGACACTGCAACATCAAATGCCCCAACCTGAGCTGCCAATATTCACTATCACTATTTTTTTTAATTCCTTATTTTATCTGGTAAATTTTAGTCACATTTTCCAATAAAGCATCCTGACAAATGTTATGGTTCATTCACCCATTCCTATTACCCTTGAGGATTGTTGCTGATGGGAAATGGATTCCCCCCACTGTTTGTAGCCCTGAAAAGTTTTCCCATGAATTCCAGCCCCTCATTATTACTGCTATAGTCATGACCCCAACTGCAGATCACCTTGCAAACCAAACCGTCTGAAGACTGTGGTCCTTTGTAATCCTGATAGGTATTTCTGTCATTCTGACCTACCTTCCTTTGAACCTACAATGTTCTGTCCTCCCAAATTCAATCTTTTATCATTAAAAGGATAGTTAGGGGGTAGGACATTGGCCCCCAACCACCGGGCTGCAAAGCATGTGCTACCGGGCCGCGAGGAAACAATATGATTTGGCAATATGAAACGATATGAGTCAGCTGCACCTTTCCTCATTCCCTGTCACGCCCACTGTTGGAACTTGAACACACGTGAGGTCATTACATAGGGAACCCCCTTCGAGTATCGCTGTCTCCCATCACCCTTCGATGGGACCGTCTTGTTGCAGAGAAACAAGCCCAGGGCTCCCACTGATTCAGCCATATTGGTGTGTTGCAATGATTTTATATGTTCATACTGAGAAAATCTGCGCTGCGTGTTCAATAGTCAAATGTTACTTAAAATGTTATGATGCTGTTGACTTATATAAGTGACTTATAATTGACTTATCACTATATTCATGCGAGGAAAATATGCGCTGTGTTTAATATTAAATTCGTTAGATAAACCCTTTTAGAAATGAAATTGAGTGTATTAGCCACTTATAAGTGACTTATAGTTGACTTACCACCTATATTCCGGTCGTGATTAACACCCCCCCCGCCAAGTCAGCCGGTCTGCAAGAATATTGTCAATATTAAACCGGTCCGCGGTGCAAAACAGGTTGGGGACCCCTGGGGTAGGATGTTATGGAAATAGAGTTATTTGGTGAACTAACTGTGCCATTGCTTTCACCTTTCCAAAATCTAGAAACAAGATATCTTGTTCTGTTTCAGCTTGTTCTTGACCCACAGAACATTCGTCCTAGCGTGAATCTTGTCCCCCTCTTGCCGTCTGTGCCTGTGATATGTTCTGCCACTTCAGCAGCTTGCTGTTCCCTGGACCTGACTTTTTCCAGTCCTGTCATTACCCGCATTTCTCCCAACAGGGGTCATGTTGAGCTGTCTCAGCCTTTGAACATGCGTTCAATCTGTCTGCTTTGAACATTTCCCTCCTCTGCCTGGCTGAGTCATAATGAGTCCGTTTCCTTGAGTCTTCACTTCCAATAAGAATAGGCTGCTTTAGCAACCCAGACTACTCCCAGCTATACCTCCATTGTCCTGGGATGGGTGGAAAAAAAAATCATCATTCCTGTCTTTACTTGGGTCCTTCCACCTCTTCTTTTGCTGGGAATTTAATGACTGCAGTTCTGCTGTTCCCTTCTCACACACCCATGTCCTTGCTATCTCTATTTTGGGGTGCAGAATGACACCAGTATTCACCATGTGTCCAGTGACTGTCATCGCTAATTGACCACGTTTCCTGTCAGCCTATTGCTATGTGAACCAATATTTTAGTTCTGACACTTGTACCCCATTTCATTACTTCAAACATAACTTCCTCAACCTGATTTATTTTCTATATGATTCATGCACTCCCTGGACCACAAAATGATTTCACTTGTTCTCACTTGCCTCACTCTCAGTGAATCATCTTTTGCCATTTCCCAAAATTACATGTGATGTCACTTTCCTTTTCAACATTCAGAAACAGTGAGAGCTCTCTGCAACACCCTGATGCACGGTTCAGTGACTCATAGCACGGCATCCCTTCCCTGACAAGGGTCTGTCCTTTTTCCTCTTCCCTTCCCAAAATCCAGAGCTGTGCTGAACCGTCCTTGTCAAGGTAAAACAACAATTTACAATGATTACTACAATCTTTATACTGTACTCCCTGTTCAACCTGCAGTATGTTCCGTATTATGCAGACTGGATGAGCGTTTTCTAGACCCCCCGCCCACCCCCCCCATTCAGTATGCTGCCAACACCCTGAGGTTTAAGTTAGGTGTTATTTCAGCTGTCTTCCAACCCCTCTTTGACCTTAGCTTCTTACATAAGTCCTTCAGTGGAAACTCCAGGAATGGCATTTAATCTGTGGATAGGCACTTTACAAATTTCAGGGCTTATCAATAAGTTCACCAGTTTCAGATCATAAGCTCTATCCCTAGGTTCTTGGATCAGGGTGGTCAACAATGATTCTATTGCTACTCTTCCTCTATATTCACCCTTGAACTTAAAGCAATTTTATTTTTTATTTCAGATCCGTTTTTGTAAGTGTTCACATCCCTTCTGCTGGCAGTAATTGGACTTTCCTGGGGCTAGCAGCTGGAGAATGTACAGTTGTGCAGTCTCGGAGTGGTCTAGGCCACAGATCATACAAAAACACCTCAACAGTTCCCAGCATTACACAAAGGGCCCCTCTTGAGTCGGTGGCACAAGAGATTCTGTAGATGCCGGAAATCTTGAGCAACACGCAAAAAATGCTGGAGGGACTTGGCAGGTGAGGGAGCGTCTATGGAAGGAAATAAACAGCTGATGTTTCAGACGAGACCCTTTATCAGGACTCACGACGAAAGGTCTCAGCCTGGAATATCGACGGTGTATTTCCTTCCATAGACGCTACTGGCCTGCTGAGTTCCTCCCTTATGTTGTGTGTGTTGCCCAGAAGCGGTATTACGTTGCAGGTGTACCCTGAGGTGCAAGATATCTCTACATGACGGTCTGTTGTGATCCAGACTGTCAAACATAGGATTAACCTAAGCCAGGCTTAATAATATCACCCACCACTAACACCTTCTCGTGCCATGCTTTTTTGTTCCTCGTGCTCAATTACCCAATCCTCTTCATTTGATCCGTTCTGAGCTCCCCTGGATCTGTATTAATGATGGTGACGCACTGCGTTTTGTTTTACTCCACCTTCAATCCTGACACTGCTAGTTCTCGATTTCTTTCTGGCCCTTTCCTCACTGCTGCCCTTAGTTCTGTTAACGTTTCTGCTTTCTTTTTTAGCCTCTTTCTCTCTCACTCTGGCAGCTGGCTCTGGTTTTACACAGCTACTGAGTCCACTAACGTGGTTTGGTTTCCGGGTGCAATATTTAATGGGATGATTTTTAAGAACTCTCTCAAATTGCTGCCATAGTTCCCATTGTTTGCATTTCTTCTGGCACTTTATCATTCTCGCCTTCAAGATGTTAACAGTAATGGTACAGAAGCATTTCGGTAAAAGGCTTGTTTCCATGCCTAGTGCAGCTTTGCCCTTTGATTGTATCCAGGCTCATTGAGTTAGATGTTACCAAGATGAGCACTTGGCTTGCACAAAATGGGCAACATGGATTGTTTAAGAAGAATGTAAGAATCAGAATATTCAGTGAACTTATTAGGAGGATGGGAGACAGACTAGGTGTTTCAGTAACCAAATAGGAAATTATTAAGTTCTATCAGGGAAAATAAAGCAGTAATTTAACAATAGGAGTATTTTAAGCTTTTTGTTTATATTTTCGTTGTGTTAATTTGATAGAGGCAATGCAGGATATGCAGGTTCAGTCAGGAATGATCATCATCTTGTAGAGTTTGAGCAACAGGTGACATCGCTGCTGTCCATTCTTGAGACAGAGCATGCTGTGGATAACAAATCTCGGGGCGATCACTGTGTAGATCGACAATGCATCAGAAAGGTAATGGTTGAGTTATCAGTGGACAATAAAGAAGAGGCAGGTAATTCAAGGCACCTTGGCTCTCCCAGCAGTATTCATTTCTGAGTAAACACAAGATTCTTCAGGTGCTGGAAATTTTGATCAACTCAAAGTGCTACAGGAATTCAAAAATTCAAAAAGATTTAAAGTACTTTTATTATCAAAGTATGTATGCCATGTACAACCCTGAGATTCATCTTCCCACAGGCAGCCACGAAACAAAGAAACACCATGGGATCTGTTCAAACACCCATCGCACAGAAATGAACAAATTGCACAAATAGCAAAAACCGAGTGAGAAACACAGAATGTAAAACACCAAACCACAGTCATTGCAACGGTCCAGGAGTGCTCAGTTAGTGCTGTGTCGTTTGACTGCACAAATTAGCAATAAAAAAAGAGTAAAAAAAAACACCAACTGCAAAGACCAATCCATAAACTGCATTGATTAAACCTTGCCAAAAACCCAAGAATCCGACACCATTAAGCAGAAGGGGGGGAGAGAGAGAGAGAGAGAGAGATCAGTCAAACGAGGCACCTTCCTCTGGCAGCAGTGAGAGAGTGACAGGTCAAATTCAGCAAGCCAGGCAGCATCTATGGAGGGGAATTAACCATTGATGTTTCATGCTGAGTCCCTTCATCAGACTGGAAAGGAAGTGGGAAGAAGCCAGAATAAGAAGATGAGGAAAGGAGGTGGTGATAGGTGAGGCCAGATGATGGGAAGATGGGAGGGATGAAGTAAGAAACTGGGAGACGATGGACGGAAGAAGTGAAGGGCTGAAGAAGTCACTGTTCGATAGGAGAGGACAGTGAACCATTGAAGAAGGAGGGGCCCCAGGGTGGGTGATGGGCAGGGGAGGAGAAGGTAACCAGAATGGGGAATGGAAAGAAAGAAGGGGGAAATCACCAGAAGTTTGAAAAATCACTGTTCCTGCTATCAGGTTGGAGATAACCTGAATGGAATATGAGGTGTTGCTCCTCCAATCTGAGAGTAGCCTCATTGTGTCATTAGAGGAGGCCATGGACCAACTTGGCCTTCTTCAAAGAATGGGGTTTTCCTTTCCTCCATCATTGATGCTGTCCTCACTCTCCTCCTCCATTTCCCACGCATCTGCCCTCACCCCATCCTCCCGCCGTTATATAGATAGGTAAGTAATCCTTGCCTACCATTCCCCATGCCTCTGTATCCAACACATCATTTTCTGTAACTTCCACATTTACAATAGAATCTCACCACTAAGTACACCTTACCCTCTTCCCATCCTCCCCCTCACCACGACCCCCCCCCATTCTAGGCTTTCTGCAGGGATTGCTGTCTACGTAACCTTGTCCACTCGTCCCTCCCCATTGATCTCCCTCCTGGCAGTTAATCCTGCAAGCAGCACAAGTGTTACACCTGTCTCTACACCTCCTCCCTCACCACCAGTCCTTTGAGGTGAGGTGATACTTCAACTGCGAGGCTGTTGGGGTCATCTCTATGTGGCGCTCCCAGTATGACCCAATATTTGTGGAACCCGGCATAGATTGGGGGACTGCTTCGTCGAACACCTATGCTCCATTTGCCACAAATGGAGGGACTTCCTAGTGGCCACCCATTTCAATTTGACTTCCCGTTCCCATTCCAACATGGTGACCCATGGCCTCCTCTATTGCCACACTCAGTTTGGAGGAATAACACCTAACATTTGTATGGGTAGCCTCCAAACGGATCACACGAGTATAGATTTCTCCAACTCAGGGTAATTCCTCTACCACCTTAGTCCCTTTTTTTCCATTCCCCATTCTGTTCCCCTTCTTACCCTCTCTTGCCCATCACCTCCTCTGGTTCCCCTGCTTCTTTCCTTTCTTCCATTGTCCACTGTCCTATCAGATTCCTTCATCAGCCCTCTACAACTTACACCTATCACCTCCATTTTAACCTCCACCCCCCACCCACCCACCTATCTTCCCTCTCAACTATTATCTGTCAGCTTGTACTCCTTCCCCTCCCCTTACTTTCTTACTGTCTTCTTCCCTTTTCCTTTCCAGTCCTGATTAAGGGTCTCAGTCCAATATGTTGACTGTTTATTCCCCTCCGTAGATGCTGCCTGACTTGCTGAGTTCCTCCAGCATTTTGCCTGTTGCCCATTAATTTCTGAGTGCCAGCTAGAACATGCAGCACAATGGGTAGTTCAACTGTATAGGGAGGAAGGGATGATGAAATAATTCAAGATCAGTTAAAGTTCCTGTAAATGTTGCTCTCATTGTAGTTTGCAGAGTTGAATGATTTGAATATGTGGCTAAGCATTTTCCCTCATTTCCGTGATACTTGGGTGTAGGGAATACAAGAACAATTAATTAAAAGAAACAATTGAAAAACAAGCTGGTTCTATTTTGAAAGCAAGAACTTCTTTTGTTTGCATGATATATTTTTATTGCTTTTCATCTTGCAGGCCTTTTGGATTTGGCTGCATTTTATGGAGAAAACAGCTTGAAGAAGCTCTGTGAGCAGACCATTAAACAAGGTATTTCTGTGGAGAATGCCATCACTTTACTCTCTGCTGCAGTAAAAAACCAAGCAAAGGTAGGAGATCGAGACTAAACTATTCATGTTCAACATGTTCATTATAATCCTTTTATCCACCTCATTAAATTAATAAAGTGAAAATCTTTTCAGTTCATTGCAGTATTTTCAGTAATGAAGGAGGGCATTCGGCCGACCTGAGATGTGACATATGTTTGTGAGGGCTAGCCAATTATTTCCTTCACCTTGAACATCTTTTCATCCTTGAACCATCTGATGTTTCCCTCTATCATAAATCTTGACAATCTCTTCTGCTGGAAGAAGAAACTGTAATTCTGAAGCTAAAATTCCTTATCACTTCTCTGATCTCTTGTCTTGTCTGTTCTAAGCTCATCTTATACAAGGCAACATATGTTCAAATAAACCACTAAACACCTTATTTTCCTTTCTTGGTTACTACATTAGCTAATATTACTAACATTTAATACTATTAATATTTATTTTTAATTTATTATTTGACAGCCCCACTCCTTATCCAGACTCCACTTCTGGAATATGTCCTTATTTCTTTGGATAAATGCAGGGGTTTCTGGAAAATCTCATTAGGTCAGATAGCATATGTGGAGAGAAACACAGAACTTTTTAGGTCAATTAATGTGGAATTCCAAGCCTTTATTCTTACCATCAGAATTCCTTCTGTCCCGCAGTCATAAAATGAACAAGGAAGAGGTTGAGGTACTCGAGCACGCTCTGCCTTTCAGTAAGATTAAAGCGGATGTAAACTTTGGCAATTACTGTACTATCAGGATATGCTTAATTCACAACAATCCTTGTTTCTTTCTGCTCCAAAACTTAATCTTTATTTAATTAATTCAACTTTAATTTCCTGAGTGGCTTGATGGAATGTGATCTTGAATTCACTGGTCCATCCAGCGTTCCCAACCTTGTTTAATGGTTAGGGCCCATGGCATAAAAAAGGTTTGGAACCCCTGGGTTCAGGCCTCTGGATTACTAGTCTGTACTACAATTTTTATATTAACACACCCTACTAAAAGATTAAAATCAAGATCGTGAATGGAGTTTGAGCAGCGTGAGCTGATGCCAAGGTTCTGATGTTATGGAAGAATTATTAAGGTCACAAATGACATCCTATCAAAGGCAAACTGTCCCTTCTGAATTTTCTCAATGTCTGTTGCTCTGATGGAATGAACTTCCATTGTTTCTGCACAGTTATTTCATTGAATAGGACTTGACTGGGCTGGTTCAATTTCACTAGATGGAGTAGATGTGGAGAGAGTGTTTCCCATGTTGGGGGAGTCTAGAACCAGAGGACACATCCTCAGAAATAGGGCATCCCTTTAGAACAGAGGTGAGGAGGAATTTCTTTAGAAATCCTATATGTTATGGTCTTATCTCTCCTGGTGTTCCTCCACCTCCCCCTGAGGATCTATTTTTGGCCCTTTCCTCTTTCCCACTGACAATGCTGTCTCTGTGCAACATCATCTGAAAATGCTTCTGTGTGCTGGAATCACTCAGCTCCACCTCATGACCAACTTTCTTGAAACCTCTGCAGCTTCTAACTTTATGGGCTATTTGTTCAACACTGAATAAACAAATTCCTCCAGCTGCTACATTCACTGATGGTCATAAATTCCCTCCCTTTCTGGCAACCATTAAACCTAAATCAGACTAGTTATGAACTTGTGCATGTACTGGACCTTAGATGAACTTTGAATGATACCATCACTACAGGGATCACCCTTTTCCACTTCCGCAAATTCACCTGCTTCAGCTTGGGTGCTGAACTCCTTACTGATGTCTTGTTTTATCAAATGTTTAGTTGGCCTCTCTTGTTCTATCCACTGTAAACTTGAGGTTTTTCAAAGTGGACACTGATCTAAGCTGTACTCATTTATAAAGGCTCTGTACTCACTGATGTACATTCCGGACCCTGGGCAAGCAAAGCCCAAGTTTGTATATCCATTTCCTCATTTCCAAGTTCCCTCATGGTGTCACCCCTTCCAGGGTCTACAAGCTGCAATGTTACTGCACCTTCTTCCCTCCTGGATGTGCTAGTTCAACTTGCACCATCTGTGTTTGATATGCCTTCTATTACCAAGGCCCTCTATGGAATTTCTCTTTAAAATCCTCTGCCTCTACATTTCTTCCCTATTTTAAGACGCTCCTATAAAACTAGCCCTGCCAAGCATTCTAATTTTCTCCATGTGTAGATATTGTACCTTTCAAGTGCCTAAGGATCTAGCTATACTGGTTGTCCCAGTCTTCTGATCTTCCCTCATCTTCTGATGGGCTCATAGGCTATATTTTCTCACGTTGTAATGGTTTATATAATTCTATTATGAAAGATACCATTGAATCTGTTTCCACTACCCGTTCAAGCTGATTACAACAGCTCACTGTGCAAACAAATGTTCCCTTGTACTGCTTCTTTTTACCCTCTTAAGTATATTAACTTTGTTGTCTGGTTACTGACTTTCTCAGCAACTGGAAATGGAATAACGAAGAAGAAACTTTCAAAATAGCTATTTTGAAACTTCTTTGAAAGCTCCTTTAATTCTCAACTTTAATGTAAAATCCCCATTTAATCTAGTCTCCTCACAGAATTGAAGTCCTTCGGGTTTAGTGTATTCTAGAAAATCTCTTCCATTTCTCTTTTAAAGCATTGACCATCTCTACTGATTTGTGTTGTCCAAATTGAGTGCCACAGTCCAGGAGCAATTTCATCCACTTTAGTAAAGGCTTCATTTTATACTCTACTCGAAGTACCATGGATTACATTTACTTTTTAAACATATTCACTTAAAAGTTTCAAGTGTCTACGTCCCCAGTTGTTCAGTGTACTTTAAAAAATTGTGTGATTTAGTTAATAATAGTGCATGAATTTCCACTTTGCTGCATTATCTTCCATTGCCATTTCAGTGCTCTGTGTTCCTGTGAAATCTCACTATCATCAATATTTGTTTACTAGGTTTGAATTTTTCCCATCTTTCCAGTCCTGAACACAATGTTCCAGATGTAGGCTCTCAGAGCTTCAGAGAATCTCTGCTCACAGTGCAGATGGAGGAAAGAATTAGATCATCATGGAGTGGTTGGTTCCTTAGAAATGCTTTAAAGAGGAAGAGAGGAACAGGTGTATAATAGCAGCATCATTTTGGGGTGTTGAAAATTGCAAAAATTGACCTATTCAATGTGGAAGATGGGTGAAAGGTGAGGTCCAGGAAAACCTTGTGGAATAAAGGGGACGATAAAAATATGGGAAGTTGAGGCCCCTGTCAGTTGTGGCAGAGAGAGGATTGGAAGGTGTGACCAGAATTTCTGCAATTTCATCCCTACTTTTCTTAAATTTGCTTTACATCTCATCTGGTCTAGGTGACCATCTTTACTTTGATTATTGTAACTAAAAATATCTGTTTAACCAATTTTGATCCTATTCAATATTTCCACTTTCTCCATTGAAAGCTGTTGTATCCATTCAGTACATTATCCACATCCTGACTTTTATAGGACCTTTTTTGTTCCTGTTTGTCATAGACTCAGAAAATTACAGGACCATATAGTCCGTGCTAAACCATTTAAGCTGCCTACTCCCATCAACATGCACCCAGCCCACAGCCCTCCATACCCCTACCAACCATGTATCTATCCAGATTTCTCTTACACGTTGAAATTGAGCTCACGTGCACCACTTCCACTGGCAGCTCATTCCACACTCTCATGACCCTGTGAGTGCAGAAGATTCCCCTTAAACTATTCACCTTTCATCCTTAACCCATGACCTCTATTTGTAGTTTTTCCCATATCAGAGGGAAAAGCCTGCTTGCATTTACCCTAAGTATACTCCTCTATCAAATCTCCCCTCAATCTTCTACATTCCAAGGAATAAATTCCTAACCTATTTAGTCTTTTCTTATAACTTAGGTCCTCAAGTCTCAGTAACATTCTTGTAAATTTTCTTTGTACTCTTTCAACTTTATTTACATCTTTTCTATAGGTAAGTGACCAAAACTGCACGCGGTACTCCAAATTAGGCATCACCAATGTCTTATACAACTTCAACATAACTTCCCAGCTCCTGTAGTCAGTACTTTGATTTATGAAGGCCAGTGTGTCAAAAAGCTTTCTTTATGACCCTATCTGCCGCCACTTTCAATGAATTATGGACCTGTATTCCCAGAACTCCTTAGTGCCCTATCATTCACTGTGTAACACTTACCCTGGTTGGTCCAACTAAAGTGCAACACCTCGCACTTGTCTGCATTAAATTCCATCTGCCCAGTCTCAATTCATTTTCCAGCTGGTCTAGATCCTGCTGCAACCTCTAATAGTCTTCCTTGCTGTCCACTACACCAACAGTCTTGGTATCATCTGCAAACTTGCTGATCCAGTTAACCACATTATCATGTAGATCATTGATATAGATGACAAACAGTAACAAACCCAGCACCGATCCCTGTAGCACTCCACTAGTCACAGGCCTCCATTCAGCCACACAACCATCTACTACCACTCTCTGTCTTCTCACACAAAGCCAATTTCTAGTCCAATTTACTACCTCATTTTGAATGCCGAGCTACTGAACCTACTTGACCAACCTCCCATGTGGGACCTTGTTAAATGCCTTGCTGAAGTCTTTGTAGACAGCATTGCCTTCATCAACTTTCCTGGTAGCTTCCTCGAAAAACTCTATAAGATTGGTTAGACATGATCTACCATGCACAAAGCTATGCTGACTATCCTGAATCAATCCATGTCTATTCAAATACTCAAGATATCTGGTCTCTCAGAATAGCTTCCAGCAACTTTCCCACTACTGATGTCAGGCTCACCTGTTTATAATTCTCTGGTTTATTTTTAAGAGGCTTTCTTAAACAGCAGAACACCATTAAATATCTTCCAATCTTTTGGTACCTCTCCTGTCACTAAAGATAATTCAAATATCTCTGCCAGGGCCCCTGCAATTTCTGCACTTGCTTCCCACAGGACCTGAGGAAACACTTTGTCAGGCGCTGAGGATTTATCCATCCTAATTCGTCTCAAGACAGCAAACACTTCCTCTATAATCTGTATAGAGTCCATGACCTCACTGCTACTTTTCCTTGCTTCTGTAGACTCTGTCCATATCCCAAGTAAATCCAGAGCAAAAAAATCTCTCCAATCTCTTTTGGCTGTTGTATCTAATAAAATGGCCACTGAGTGTCTATCATAAGCAAGGTTGCCTGCAGTACACCACAGGTCACAGACTTCCAATACCACCTACCACCTTCCATGTGCCTTGAGCTTCTGGACTAATTAACCATTTAGGACCTTGTCAGACAATATAGACAATATCTACCACCATGTCTTCACCATTCTTCTTTTATTTTTGTTACCTCATTTAAAAAATCCTTAATCAAATTAGTGAAGCAGGATTTCCCCTGCACAAAACCATACTGACTATGCTTGGTCAACCCCTTTGTTTCCAAATGTATATAAATCTTTGTAGCATTTTCTCCAATAATTTCTGTATTAGATGTACGTTTGTAAATTGGTCTGAGTGTGTTGCTTTGGGTTTATTCCTGATGCCTTTCTTAAATAATAGAACTACATTAGTTATCCTACAGTCTTCTTGTAACTCATCTGTGGTCTCTGAAGATGCAAACATCTTCATTAGGATCCCAGCTATCTTCTCCCTTGCTTCATGGGAACTCATCTTACCCTGGGGAATATATTAACAATTATACATCTGATGATACTTAACACTTCCTCCTTCATATTGACATGCTCTAAGTCATCAACATCCCCTCCCTGAACTCACTAGTTTCTTTGCTTTTCTCATTGGTAAATAGAGATAAAAAGTGTTAATTTAAACCTTGCCACATTACCTGGCCGCACATAATTATTCCTTTAGTCCTAAGGTGACCCACTTTCCCATGATATACTTATAGAATGTCTTGGGATACTCCTAAATCTTACTTGTCAAGGATATTTGGGGCAGCATGGTAGCGTAGAGATTAATGAACACTATTACAGCATCAGCAACCCGGGTTCAAATTGACTGCTGTCTGTAAGGGGTTTGCACGTTCTGCTTGTGACGGAGTGCATTTCCTCTGGGTGCTCCGGTTGTCTACTACATTACAAAGACGTACGGGTTAGTAGGACAATGAGTCACTTGGGTGTAATTGGGTGGCGTGGGCTCGTTGGACTAGGTGGGTTATTTACATAAAAAATGTTCCGGCCCAAAACATTGACTGATCGTTTCCACGGATGCTGCCTGACCTGCTGAGTTCCTCCAGCGTGTTGTGAGTGTTAAAAAATAAATTAAGTTTCATACCCTTTTTTGCCCTCCAATTTTTTTTCTTAAGTTCTCTTTTGTACACTGTATATTCCTCACCTTGCTCAATTCCAACTGCTTATACTATACCTATCTTGTGCTTCCTTTATTCCATAATCACACCTTCAGTTTCCTTTATCATCCAAGGTTCTCTAATGTTGCTGTCTTTGCCTTTCTGGAACACCTTGCCCTGAACTCTCTTTTAAAAATACACCATTTAGGAAAGTTATTAAAAAGGAGAAAAAATTCATAAATAAATGATAATTTCAGCATTTAGAAGAATTATTTTGTACAGTCAGGCTGAAGTAAAAAAAAATCATAGGCTTACTATTAACTTCAAAATTCAGATAATTAAAGAAGTTTTTCTTGGTATTTTCCCTGACATAAACTAATGATAGAGATAAGTGTGAATATACCAAGATTTTTTTTAGCTGTGTTATTTCAGAATATAAGATTATGGCTAATGTAATGAATTGCCTTTGGATAAATGAAGTGCTGAATTGTTCTTTTCAGGGGTTGGAAGAGTTTTGCTTTAAGTTCTGTGTCAATCATTTGACAGCCGTGACACAAACTCAGGGCTTTGCTGACATGGACCATGAGTTCCTAAAGGACTTCATTAGCAAGGCTGGCAAGCATGGAGCATTTCGGAACTGAGGCAACAACTCGAACTTCCAAAGATGACGTTGCTTTGATTTGGAAACTGAATATAGCTTGTGGGGAGGAGGGTGAGGTTCTTTTTGATGCCCCTCTACTCTAGTTTTTCCACTGTCATCCCTTCAGCTGCCACCTTTAGTAGGAGTACACCTTCATAGATACCCGCTGTGGTTAACTTTAAATAGGCTATTCATTTGGTGGTTTTCCAGTTGAACTCCCTGCTTGGAATCATTAGATCTACCAAGTAGTTGCTGTACTGTGATGATGCAGCCTGGCCTTGCCTGCTTTTCACCCTTTGCTATAAAGCTGTTGCAGCAATCACAGTAATTAAACTGGGATCGACTATGTAGGTATGCTTCATCTATTCATTGAGAAGGGGAAGGGCAGCCAAGAGAGTGACTCAGGCGTTATTTGCAAATCTGTAATTTTCAGTATTAATTACAAAAAAAAAAAAAAATCAGGTCACAAAATCAGTCTCTCCATGGGACTACTACTGAATTGTGGCTAAAATGCAATGAAAACTAGGAACTAAACATCCTTTCAGAAATCTGCTTTGTGATTCATTCAGAGATTTCACATTAACTAGTCTAGCAGTCATTCTCTACACAGTCTTACTACTGCTGGAATGTCAGCTATGAACAATAGTTGGATCATTTAGAATAAGTGCACTTTTATGCTGTCTAAAGCAAAAGCAGAGCTTCACCTTTCCCAGTTATATTTCTTACACATCAGTTTTTGTACCTCGGCTTTGATGGAACAGCTGGAGTCCACAGTTGGAACTTTCCACCTGATTGATACCAACATGTTTGAAGTGTCTGACATTTTAAACCAGAATATATTCTGGACAAAGGAGATTTCATTACAGTCCAGATATTTTAATAATTACCTTGGAATATTTCACAAATGAAAAATTTTCTTCAAAAATTAGTACCCTAGCTCCTTGGATAGACTTTGGCTCTTTCTGTTGGGTCATTTACACTTGCTTAGTTGTGATGATTTGGCTTTCCAAAATTTTGGGAGGTATTTGTGCAGTGGGGATAATCAGTTGCTCATATCACCATTCTACTGCCTTGTGACTCATTTTACAATGCATGACTAATTAAGCTTCCTGTTTGAACTATTATCAAAAATTTGAGTATCAGATCAACTCCTTTCCCAAAGTTTCTCCCAGCACCTACCTACATTTCATCAGACAAGCCAGACAAACAGGAAGCCAATCTTAATTTCCAAGATCATAAAGTCACTTTTGCATTCTGCAAAAGCTACTGGAAGAGATGTACTAAATGAGGTGTACTATAAAATCTATTACTCCAATCAAGCTCCTCTCCTTAAGTCATCAAGCAGAAGTCTAGCCGAATTGCATACTTACTGGCTGCAGATCAGTTTCTACTTTTATGCTAAGTTTGATTACTTTATCAGACTTATTTGAAGGTTTTAACATTCATACAGACTTGGGAGACACAACATTACAGGCAAGCTTGCACTTTATTTTGTTTCAATCTTTACTCCTAATTTAACCTGATATTATAGGAATTTTTAAGTAATCGCTAATTTGAAATTATCTTAAAATTTATCAGGTCAGGTCAACTAGACACTGAGATGAGTAGGACTGATATGGATATTCCTCAGTTCACATAATATTTCAAACTACTGTTATGGGCAGGAAACAAAAACTAAGATGTTGAATGACCATTTAATCTGTGTATGTATCAGGCCCCATAAGCAAAGGTCTTAATCATGTTTGTCATTATCAGTAAGAAGCAAATATTGTAAAATACTTCTAATAGTAGTTCACTATCATGAAAAAAATGGATTTAATGACTGGAAAATGTATTTATAATGTAGAGGACCAAATGTTATAATTTCATTGTCTTAACTGTTGCAATGTAAATTGTTTTGGCATTTTATATAATGGTGACTCAACCTATGTCAAACATTTCATAATTGTAACAGCATTTTTGTTTTTAAAAGTTATTTTCAAATTTAAGAGTTCTGTATGCTTAAAAGTATGAAGTTAGCTTTGAAATTGGATGTTAGTATTAAGACTATATAACATTTAATTAAAATGGCAATCAAGTTCTCTGACAAATTCATTACCTAAAAATAAAGGATGAAAATGCTTCAAATTTGTAAAAGTTACCATTTATTATTTATATATATTCAAAGCTTGATGCATTCCACACAATATACTTAGCAGTTCCCTCACCAAGAAACTCAAATAAGTGTGGTGTTCTGGACGTGTTGGATCAAACTAAGGTATTTGTACCCTGGTGCTGAATATGTAACCAGCAGCCTTTCACTACAAGTGGTTAAGTATTTTCTGGAGGCAATTATCAGACTGTAGTAATTCAAGCAAACTGTAGGTTCAGTGATGATTCAGTTTATTCAGGACTCGGACATTTTGGTGCCAGCAACACTGATGTCAGAATTTCCTATAAAAAAAGATGATAGTGAGTGGGGGTCAGAGTAACCTTCTGGATTGATTACACTGATTCAATATGACAATTAAATAAAATACTAATGATTGGGTACTCTATATTTACTGACATCTTTTCTCTTAAAAAAAAAAATTGGCCATCAGTGCTGATGCTTCCAAATATCATCTACTGCATATTTTATAAAAAAGACAATCAAATACAGACATTTTATTCGCCATATTTATAAAAACAGTACCTCAGTCTATAATGTGCAGTACAAACAGATATCTCACTGAAAAAAAATGAGTACAGACTTCTGTATGCTATTAATCAGAAACACTGAAAGATGTCAACTGTTCAATGAGAAGGAAAGAGGTTATGGTTAACCATTTAAAATAACTAGTCATACCCATGTCTATGGTATAGAACTTGTCAAGCCATGACAGACAAGAATATTAAGTTCTCAAAGTGAGCTGTTACAAACACAAAGCAAAACAAACCACTACAGAATACTACCTCCAGGGAGAAAAGTACAAGTATTTTCTGGTACCATAGCATAGATTAGCAATATGTTCATCAAAACTTAAGAAACCTTCAATGTTTTGGTTTAGTAGTCTAGATTCCTGTTCTGAAGGTTACGTCACGTATGTAAGCCAGCGCTGAGCAGTGTGGCTTCATATCCATGCCTTTGTACATAATGCTGTTGCACATACTGGAAGGTTAGAATCCTAGTGGGTAGAGTTAACAAACTGCAAGGGTAAAATCCCTGATGGGAGTTATATACAGGCCTCCAAACAGTAGCCAGGATGTGGGCTACAAATTACAACAGGAACTAGAAAAGACATAACAAAGGCAATTTTGTAATAATCATTGGGAGGGGGGTGGATTTCAATATGCAGGTAGATCGGGAAAATCTGATTGCTGGATCTTGAGAAGGAATTTGTAGAAGGCATACGAGACAGAATTTTAGAGCAGCTTGTGGTTGAGCCAAGCAGAGGAATAGCAATTTTGGATTGCATGTTATGTAATGACCCGGATTTGATTAGAGAACTTAAGGTAAGGAACCTTTAAGAGGCAGTGATCATAATATGGTAGAATTCACCCTGCAGTTTGAGAGGGAGAAGATAAAATCAGATGTATCAGCTTTACAGTGGAGTAAAGATAATTACAGATGCATGAGAGAGGAACAAGCCAAAGTTGATTGGAAGGGGCCACTAGCAGGGATGATGGCAGAACAGCAATGGTTGGAGTTTCAGGGGGAATTTCAGAAAGCACAGGAAAGATGCATTCGAAAGGGGAAGTAGTATTCTAAAGGGAGCAGGAGGTAACTGTGGCTGACAGGGGAAATGAAAGACAGCATAAAAACAAAAGCACGAAATATAGCAATGTTCAGTGAGAAGTAAAAGGATTTGGAAGCTTTTAAAAACAACAGAAGGCAGCTAAGAAAGCCATAAAGAAAGAAAAAAAAGATGAAATAAGCTGGCCAATAAGAGGATATGAAGTTTTTTTCTCAAATATATAAGGAGTAAAAGAGTGGGTATTAGACCACTGGAAAATGACACCAGAGAACTAGTAATTGGGGACAAAGAAATGGGAAGTAATTTGTGTCACTGTGGAAGACTAGCATAATGCTAGAATGTGAGTGTTAGGGAGCAGAATGAGTGTATTTGCTATTACAAAGGAGAAGCTACTTTGGAAGCTGAAAAGCCTGAAGATAGATAAGTCACCTGGACAAGATGGACTACATCCCAAGGGTCTAGAAGAGATTGTGGCACTACCAATGATCTTTCAAGAATCACTGAATTCTTTAATGGTTCTTGAGGAGTGGTACCAAACTGTTTCAGTCTCTGCCATTATTTGGGTTCATCAGATGGGTGGAGAGGGGGAGCTTGTTACATGGGCAACAGCTTGCTCTCTATATCGTACTGCCCAGGCTTGTGTATCTAGACAGTTAGGATGCAATATCCATCGTCAGCTCTGACTGATGGAGACCCTCATTTCACCTCTACTGAGGAATGGAAAGTTGCAAATGCCATTCCACTCATAAGAAATGATAAAGGCAGAAAAAAGTAAATTATGTGCCAATTAGCCCGACTTCAGTGGTTGGAAAGATGTTGGAGTCTTATTAAGGATGTGATTTTGGGGCACTTGGAGGCACATGATAAAATAAGCCTGAGTCAGCATGATTTTCTAAGGGGAAATCTTGCTTGACAAATCTTGGAATTCTTTGATGAATTAACAGGCAGGATAGACAAAGGAGAGCCAGTGGATGTTGTTTATGTGGATCTTCAGAAGGCCTTTGATAAAGTGCTGCACATGCAGCTGCTTTACAAAATAAGAGCCCATGGTATTACAGGAAAGGTATTTGAATGGATAGAAGATTGGCTGACCGGCAGGAGACAAAAAGTGGGAATAGAGGGGGCCTTTTCTGGTTGGGGTATTTTCTGCTGGTGACTAGTGGTGTGCCACAGGAGTTGGTGATGGGACTGCTTCTTTCCACGTTGTATATGGACGTTTTGAATTTACGTAACGATGGCTTTGTGGCCAGGTTTGCGGATGATATGAAGATAGTTGGAAGAGCTGGTACTGTTGAGGAAGCAGGGTGCCTGCAGAAGGACTTAGATTGGGGGAAATGGGTAAAGATGTGGCATATGGAACATAACCTAGGGAAGTGCATGGTCAAATATTTTGCTAGAAGAAATAAGGGTGTAGACTGTTTTCTGAATAGGGAGAAAATTCAATAATCAGAGATGCAAAGGGACTTGGAATCCTTGGAGAGGATTCTCTGAAGGTTAATTTGCAGGTTGATTTGGTAGTGAGGAAGGCAAATGCAATGTTAGCATTCATTTCAAGAAGACTAGAATACAAATGCAAGGATGTAATGCTGAGGTTTTATAAGGTATTGGTTAGCCTGCACTTGGAGTATTGAGAGCAGTTTTGGGCCCCTACCTGGGAAAGGATGTGTTGGCATTGGAGAGTGTACAGAGGAGGTTCATGGGAATGATCCCAGGAATGAAGGGGTTAACATATGAGGAGTATTTGATGACTCTGAGACTGTACTCGCTGGAATTTAGCAGAACGAGGGGAGATCTCCTTGAAGCCTATTGAATATTGAAAGGTCTGGATATAGTGGATCTGGAGAGGCCATGTCCCATTCCGACATATCGGTCCATCGCCTTCTCCTATACCAAGATGAAGTCACCCTCAGGGTGAAGGAGAAACACTTTATATTTCATCTGGATAGCCTCCAACCTGATGGTATGAATATCGATATCTCCTCCTAGAAAAAAATTCGTCCCCTCTTCCTTTAATCTCCACTCTGACCTTTTACCTCTTCTCACCTGCCCATTACTTCCCCCTGGGTCATCTCCTCCTCCTCTTTATCCTATGGTCCACTCTCTTCTCCCAGCAGATTCTTTCTTCTCCAGTCCTTGAACTTTCCACTCACCCGGCTTCACCCATCACTTTCCAGCTAACCTCTTTCCCTCCCTCCACCTTTTTATTCTGGCATCTTCCCCTATCTTTCTCAGTCCTGAAGAAGAGTCTCGGCTCAAAGCACCAACTTTATGTTCATTTCCACAGGTGCTGCCTGACTTGCTGAGTTTCTCCAGCATTTTGTGTGTGTTGATGTGGAGAGTATGGTTCCTGTAGTGGGGGAGCCTTTGACAAGAGGGCACAGCTTCAGAATTGAGGGGCATCCATTTAGAACAAAGATGAGGAAAAATTTCTTTAGCCCGAGGGTAGTGGATCTGTGGAATTCTCTACCACAGACGACCTTGCAGGCCAAGTCATTGGGTATCTTTAAGGCAGAGGTTGATGGGTTTGGCATTAATCAAGGTGTCAAAGGTTACAGGGAGAAGGCAGGAGAATGGGATTGAGAAGGCTAATAAATCAGCCATAGTGGAATGGTGGAGCAGACTCGATCGTCTGAATAGCCTAACTCTGCTCCTTGGTCTTGATGTCTAATCTTTGAAAACTTAAATAGTGCATCAGTTTAAAATTCTGAAAAGATGAAATCCAGTACTGTTTCAAACAAGCAAGGGGCACTTTGTCATATTACATTGTACTTTTATCAGCATTAACCCAGTACAAGAACTTCTGTAGGTTCAAACTTCACATAGATAAGAACATTTAGTATGAAATATGAAGCAGGAAATGTCAGAAAATGTTGTCCTTTCAAGTGAAGTGTCAAAATGAGGACTTATCTACCCTCTCAGATGAATATAAAATATCTTGAAGCATTATTTAATGATGATCAAGGAGTTCCCCAATGTCCTGGCCAGCAATGATTCCTCAGCCAACATCCAAATAGATGATCTGATTATTTAATAGAATAGAAAGTAATGCTGGAAAACACTCAGCAAGTCAAGCAGCATCTTTGGAAAAAGAAACAAAGTTAATGTTTTAGGTTCAAGATCCTTCTTCAGAAAGGTGTACCATATCAAAGTCCCAATTCATAATCAATGTAACTCGTCTGCTACAGAAAAGAACAAGTATACAAGTATTCACAGTTAGTTTTTGTCATGATAAAGCAATCTAAATTGATAGGAATTCTAGACAGAATGGTACAAACATTTACTGTTAGCACAGTGCGCATTATTTTGCAATATATTAATCAAATCTTAAACCTTTGATACTTTCTTTGAATGGTGTACACTTCGGTTCTGAAGCCTATGTACTGTATACCTGATACATAGAAGCAAGTTAACTGTTTCTCTTTCCATAAATGCTCCCTGGCTTCCTGAATGTTTCCAAATATTTTATTTTATCTCAGACTTCCAGCATCTGCTGTATTTGATGATCCAGTCATTTATTTCACTGTCTTTTTTAGGATCCTGGTGTTGGTAAATTGACAGTCACATTTTTTTGCATTACAACGATACTTGAAGAACTGCAGCTGTAAAGATGTCCTGAGGTTGTTAAAGGCACTATTGAAGTGCAAACTCTTTCTTTCTCTTCCCATTGCAAACAAAGCATTTGCCTCAGTACAAGAACCAAGTTTTGATAGGTACACTTACTAACAAAATGAAGGCAATTTAACTAAAGACAAACTTGTTTTAGTTTGTAAAAAGTAAAATCTTAAACATAAATAAAACATCAATAAAATTGAAACAGTGCACATTCTGTGTACATACTACATACTTAAGGCCACATTTTCCTCTTTCATGAATAAAGTTAATTTTCTTTATTTCGATGTTTTTTAGACCCAGCAAAAAAATAGTAGGTGTGCAGATGATTTCATGTAAAATAGTTAATGGAACTTAAGTGGCTATTTCGGACAAAATAAAGGGTCCCCCATCTTTTCACAGCCAAATGGCAATTGAGACGACAAATATTGCTTGTTTTTAACTACAGAGTATGTAAATCTATTTTACATATAAAAAACGAGCATGATGTAAGTAGATGGAATTGTGTTTCAATGACTAGGACACATTGTCCTGATCAGCAGACGCATAGGAATGCAAATATTTTCAAACAGATCAGCAGATTTACAGCAGATTAAAAAGGTGTCGCCAACCATTACAAAATTTAACCACTGATAGAACCTGGTGGGGACATAATGCTATGAAAAGTTCCTCAAGCAAACATCAGAGTAATGTTCTCCCTTCATATGTAAATCAAAGACATATATAGATAGATTTAAACTGGGTAGTTGTTAAATTTTAAAAATTGCATTTTGAGACATATTAAGAAGGTAACAAGAAAGAAGCACACTAATACAAATTGCATTGACATCACAGAGCAGGGTTCCCAACCTCTTTTATGCCATGGAGTTCTACTATTAACTGAGGTATCCATGAACACTTGTTGAGAACACCTGTGCCAGAGTAAGAAAGCGAGGTTTGGGTCTGAAGCTGCAATGCATTTGGAGGTTAATGAGGGCCAGGTAAATAATTTGAGGAGGTCTGGTATGACAACACCTCATGTTCATTGCTGCAGAATTTTGATTATTCCCAGTGTCATTTTTGAAATGCTCAGTGTTAAAATAAGATTAATACTTTCATCAGTCTTCCTCTGTTACTTATACATTTTACGCTCTTCACACACTCAGGAAAATATGACCCTTAAGGCATTGTGTTAAGGGAGACAACTCTAAAATAACTTAAGAATTTTGTCTATCTGGATTTTCCAAAAGGAAATATTGCTTTGCTAAAACAAATCGAGACAGGGAGGGGAAAAATATCAGCTATAACCAGAAAACCATGAAGATTCTGCTGCCGTGGATCATACTGGTGCAGTGTGAACACCATCATGAATGAGATGAAGCATCAGTTTTCTTCCCTCTTCATGTCACTGTCCCCGTCTTTCATTTTCTGCTCTTGTATCTTATTTCTTGTAGATGCTGTAGAAAAACATAAACAGAATGAAGAAATACTGCTCAATATTGTCCATACTAAACCAATTCCAATAATGGGTGACTTCAATCTACATGTAGACTGGGTGAACCAAATTGGTAAAGGTGCTGAGGAAGAGGATTTCTTGGAATGTATGCGGGATGGTTTTTTGAACCAACATGTCGAGGAACCAACTAGAGAGCAGGCTATTCTGGACTGGGTTTTGAGCAATGAGGAAGGGTTAATTAGCAATCTTGTCGTGAAAAGCCCCTTGGGTAAGAGTGACCATAATATGGTGGAATTCTTCATTAAGATGGAGAGTGACATAGTTAATTCAGAAACAAAGGTTCTGAACTTAAAGAGGGGTAACTTTGAAGGTATGAGACGTGAATTAGCTAAGATAGACTGGCAAATGACACTTAAAGGATTGACGGTGGATATGCAATGGCAAGCATTTAAAGGTTGCATGGATAAACTACAACAATTGTTCATCCCAGTTTGGCAAAAGAATAAATCAAGGAAGGTAGTGCACCCGTGGCTGACAAGAGAAATTAGGGATAGTATCAATTCCAAAGAAGAAGCATACAAATTAGCCAGAGAAAGTGGATCACCTGAGGACTGGGAGAAATTCAGAGTTCAGCAGAGGAGGACAAAGGGCTTAATTAGGAAGGGGAAAAAAGATTATGAGAGAAAACTGGCAGGAAACATAAAAATGGACTGTAAAAGCTTTTATAGATATGTGAAAAGGAAAAGACTGGTAAAGACAAATGTAGGTCCCCTGCAGACAGAAACAGCTGAATTGATTATTGGGAGCAAGGACATGGCAGACCAATTGAATAATTACTTTGGTTCTGTCTTCACTAAGGAGGACATAAATAATCTTCCAGAAATAGTAGGGGACAGAGGGTCCAGTGAGATGGAGGAACTGAGCGAAATACATGTTAGTAGGGAAGTGGTGTTAGGTAAATTGAAGGGATTGAAGGCAGATAAATCCCCAGGGCCAGATGGTCTGCATCCCAGGCTGCTTAAGGAAGTAGCCCAAGAAATAGTGGATGCATTAGTGATAATTTTTCAAAACTCGTTAGATTCTGGACTAGTTCCTGAGGATTGGAGGGTGGCTAATGTAACTCCACTTTTTAAAAAAGGAGGGAGAGAGAAACCGGGGAATTATAGACCGGTTAGCCTAACGTCGGTGGTGGGGAAACTGCTGGAGTCAGTTATCAAGGATGTGATAACAGCACATTTGGAAAGCGGTGAAATGATCGGACAAAGTCAGCATGGATTTGTGAAAGGAAAATCATGTCTGACGAATCTCATAGAATTTCTTGAGGATGTAACTAGTAGAGTGGATAGGAGAGAACCAGTGGATGTGGTATATTTGGATTTTCAGAAGGCTTTTGACAAGGTCCCACACAGGAGATTAGTGTGCAGACTTAAAGCACACGGTATTGCGGGTAAGGTATTGGTGTGGGTGGAGAGTTGGTTAGCAGACAGGAAGCAAAGAGTGGGAATAAACGGGACCTTTTCAGAATGGCAGGCGGTGACTAGTGGGGTACCGCAAGGCTCAGTGCTGGGACCTCAGTTGTTTACAATATATATTAATGACTTGGATGAGGGAATTAAATGCAGCATCTCCAAGTTTGCGGATGACACCAAGCTGGGTGGCAGTGTTAGCTGTGAGGGGGATGCTAAGAGGATGCAAGGTGACTTGGATAGGTTGGGTGAGTGGGCAAATTCATGGCAGATGCAATTTAATGTGGATAAATGTGAAGTTATCCACTTTGGTGGCAAAAATAGGAAAACAGATTATTATCTGAATGGTGGCCGATTAGGAAAAGGGGAGGTGCAACGAGACCTGGGTGTCATTATACACCAGTCATTGAAAGTGGGCATGCAGGTACAGCAGGCGGTGAAAAAGGCGAATGGTATACTGGCATTTATAGCGAGAGGATTCGAGTACAGGAGCAGCGAGGTACTACTGCAGTTGTACAAGGCCTTGGTGAGACCACACCTGGAGTATTGTGTGCAGTTTTGGTCCCCTGATCTGAGGAAGGACATCCTTGCCATAGAGGGAGTACAAAGAAGGTTCACCAGATTGATTCCTGGGATGGCAGGACTTTCATATGAAGAAAGACTGGATGAACTGGGCTTGTACTCATTGGAATTTAGAAGATTGAGGGGGGATCTGATTGAAACGTATAAGATCCTAGAGGGATTGGACAGGCTAGATGCAGGAAGATTGTTCCCGATGTTGGAGAAGTCCAGAACGAGGGGCCACAGTTTGAGGATAGAGGGGAAGCCTTTTAGGACCGAGATTAGGAAAAACTTCTTCACACAGAGAGTGGTGAATCTGTGGAACTCTCTGCCACAGGAAACAGTTGAGGCCAGTTCATTGGCTATATTTAAGAGGGAGTTAGATATGGCCCTTGTGGCTACGGGGGTCAGGGGGTATGGAGGGAAGGCTGGGGCGGGGTTCTGAGTTGGATGATCAGCCATGATCATAATAAATGGCGGTGCAGGCTCGAAGGGCCGAATGGCCTACTCCTGCACCTATTTTCTATGTATGTTTCTATGTAATTCATATATTCAATAATGGTATGATAGTTAGGGTGAGAATTCATGATCTGAATCTTAGAGCATCATATTTATTTACTGATGGAGTTGACACTCATTGGCACTGCTGAAAACCTACACAATTATGTTTTGTTCAATAGCTTAACAGTGATGGAGATTGGTCATATTGTTCTGATAATCTACAATTGCAAGAAAATGTTTGTGAACCATTTGTAATTACTTGTTTTTCTGCATTAATTACTCAAAATGTGATCTGATTTTCATCTAAGTCACAATAGTGGACAAACAAACACACAAACAATTGTACTTTCCATGTCTTTATTGAACCTATTATATCATCATTCATAGCCCAGGCTGGATAAAGTAGGTAGACCCTTGTATTTAATAACTGGTAGACCCCCTTTTAGCAGCAATAACCTCCACCTAACATTTCCTGTAGCTGCCGATCAGACTCATACAATGGCGAGGTGGAACTTTAGACCATTCCTTCATACAAAACTGTTCCAGTTTTTGCCAAAGCATCTCAATTGGGTTAAGGTCTGGACTCTGCCTTGGCCATTCCAAAACAGAATTTTCTTCTTTTTAAATCATTCTGTTGTTGATTTACTTTTGTGTTTCAGATCATTGTCTTGTTGCATAATTCAACATCTATTAAGCTTCAGGTGATGGACCGGCTACCCTGACATTCTCCTGTAGAATGTCTTTGATACAAATTTGAATTCGTTGTTTCTTCAACGATTGCAAGCACTCCAGGCCCTGAGGCAGCAAAGCAACCCCAAGTCATGATGCTCCTTCCACCATGCTTCACAGCAGGGATGAGGTTTTGGTGTTAGTGTGCAGTACCCCTTTTCCTCCAAATATAGTAGTGTGCATTTCTGCCAAAAAGTTCAACTTTTGTCTCATCTGTCCACAGAACATTGTCCCAGAAGTGTTGTGGAACATCCAGTGGTCTTTTGTAAACTTGAGATGTGCAGCAATGTTTTTTTGGAGAGCAATGATTTCCTCTGGGTCCTTCCATAAACACCATTTTTCTTACAGTGGACATATGAACAGATTTATAACAAGTTCCAGAGATTTCCGCTAGTTTGCCTTTTTTATAGGTCAGGGCACCTCTACCACCCACACATATTACCCCAGAGGTTCACATACTTTTTCTGAACCTAGATGGATTGTTTAAATGGTGTACTCAGTATTGATGAGAAGTATAATTGTTTGTTACTAGTTTAGGCAGATTGTGTTTGTCTATTATTGTGACACTGATGAAGATCAGACCACATTTTATGAGTAATTAATGCAGAAAACCAGAAAATTACAAAGCGCTCACATTTTCTTTGTAACTGTAGTTGATCATAATAAAGTACCCCCATTGTTTTGAAGGAGGATTGAGTCAATCTAACTTAACTATTCTTTCCTAATGTTATCAGGAATTAAAAACTGTTAATTTTCTGTGCATCTTGTTACATAACTTCAGTCTCTTGTGTTCCAAACATACCTTAGTCAACTCATCCTCTCAAATACTTCCACGTAACTTCTACAACAAGGGTTAAAAGGGCAGGGGAAAAGAATCAAATGGATGAATTAAGAAATGTGACGGACTGAAATAACAAGATTAGTTAGATAAAGACAAAGAAAACACAGTGGCAGCATTAAAACAAATGCTAAGTGTGCATTCCACTCCACAGTGTGAGAAATAATTTGACAAATATTTCCAAAAGTATTAATAGAAATTGGTAAGCAAATGGACTTTTGAACAAACAAAGTGATATAACAAATGTATTATAGAGATGAGCATGAAGATAAGGAGTAGAATGGTAGTAATAGAGGGAATATGTGTTGTAGAGAGGAATAATGTAGGTAAAGAAAGGACACGTAGATTGTTGAAGATGAAAGGTATAAAAGGGTTTGTTGCATTAATATATTTTTTTGAATTATAGGAAGGAAATGTGCAGACAGATCTGAAAGATCTCCTAAAATATTTATTTTGTTATCAATACTTGGGACCTGAATGCCACCTGAATTCTTTCCTCCCCTTTGAGCGGTCATGGGTGTGGTTCCTCAGGATTCTACGGGAACGTTGTACTGTATATTTTCAAAGAGGCTTGAGCACATCCTTAATTTTTTTCCTCTGATCTCCTGGTAATCTCATGATCACGCTATATTTGCTGGGGGACTTCCTCTGTTACATTAACACGATTTCATGCACTTATCCAATTTTATACATCCCAATCATCATTACTCTATCTCATTCATGAGCACAGAAAACTTCATTATCAAATGCAATGTTAAATTCAGAAAATACATTAAACTTTCCTTCCATTCAAGTATTATTCCCTTAAAATTAAGGTAACCCTTCTCAAATCAATTTTTATTAATTCCAGATTCAGAAGCAAACATTGACTGGTTAGTAGTTTTACATTATAGTTAGATGTTTACAATTATTTCTGAGGAAAGCTCCACATCTCCCTTTCTCAAGTTCAGGAGGTGACAAATTGATCGGAACGAGTAGAAACCAAAATTATAATGCCTGCAGGTAAATTCATAAAATTTTTTAAATAGCGAGCCATCTGTCACACCATATCTGTTCAGACAGTCCAGAATGCTCTAAGATAGGCAAGGCAACTCTATCCTGTAAATCATTCTGGTTTCCACAATTATTAGCTTGAGGAAAAAAAGAATAATTTAAGGGAAAGAGTTGAGCATCTCAGAAGCAGATGCTCAAAGAGCCCGAGTCAATACACAGAAGAGATCCAGCACCCTTGAATCTCCATAACCAATGAGCAAAAACCTTATTTTGCAATTCCTCTCATGGCTAACATAACTACATTTATGCCAACAACTTTAGTGAAATGTTAAAACACTAGTGAACACAGTGTGAATGCATAGCATTGTGGATTAAGTACAAAGAATGCAAATGAAGAGCTAGTTTGGGACTCTTGTGCAGTATGTTATCACAGGAACAAACACAGTCATGCAGCTTAGTGACACCATTGCTAGCATATCCTGAGGTTAACAAGGAAGAAAACAGCAATTTATCTCAGGAGTTTAATCAAATGCATATTTCTTTAGTTGTTGAAAGCTCTCTTGGCCTTCCCGGGAATATATTCTAACTCTATCTCATGTGCCTTGTCTCAAATGCTGGCAAGGAGTTGTTATCAAATCTCTTCCAAAATACAACACAAGAGGAGTATTCATTGTAGTTACAGGAAAGGACTGAAAAAGGCCTGAGGCAAAGTCCTCATATACATCTTTAACATTCTGCAGTGGTTTCATAGAGTAAAAAGATGCTTACACGTGGCAAGACAAAATCTAGGATCACTAACACAGAACTTCCTATAAAAATCTAATGAAGAATTCAGGGGAAACTTACTTATTCATAGAGGTAATCCAAATTGCAATGATGTACACAAGAGGCAAAAAAAAACAAGAGGTTTACTGATGGGAGGTAAATAGAATGACATTTGACTTGTGGAGTGTGAGCTGGGATTGTTGAAGTTGCTAAAACTGTAGATGCTGGAAATGTTGTGGCCTGACTTGCAGAGTATTCCCAGCACTTCCTGTGTTTACACTGAATATATTGCTACCTTCTTCATCTAGAAGCTAGGTACAACTGGAAATGCAATTGGTTTAATATTGTCACTTGTACCAAGCCACATTGAAGAGTTTGTCTTGCATACTGTTCTTACAGATCAAATCATTAAACAGTGCACTGAGTTAGGTGGTTAATCAATTGATTGGTTGAATGCTATTCCATTGTGTGAATGCTCAAACTAATTGACAAAAAATAAAGACGTATGCACTAAAGTGAAAGTGGACTCTAGAGTCTAAAATGCCAGAGTTCATGTGAGATTCAAGAATAATTTCAGGTTTGCTATAGTTCAGCTCTGATATTTTCCCTAGAGAGGACAACAGCTTTCAGAGCTACAGGTGCATTAAGCCCTAAAACACAGGAGCAAAATTAGGCCATTCGACCAATCGAGTACCGTCATTAACAACTTGCTGTACTATACTTGCTAGAATGTGCTGGAAATATCCTTTGAATAATGATGTGATGAGTGAAAAGTGAATTCACAACCAAACAAACCAAAGTGGTATAGAAATAAAGAACAGGTCTAGTTGTTAACTTGATAATTAAATAAAAGGACCAGCTAATACAGGTGATGAGACATACATAATTAAATTATAAGCACAGGATATCTGTATTGTAACACAAAAAATCTTTCTATCCTTTATAGTATGTTCTGCTCCATCTACAACTCATCTAACACAACCTCAATCTCTCCTTCCTCCCTACTATAAGAGAGTGACATAATTATAATTGGTGCAAGGCCAGGCCAGGTCCTTCATTTGGAAGAGCTAATTTGTAAAGCATCAAACAGTGTTTCTACTTAGGTGATGAGGATATGCTAACTTGAGCTACCTCAAAATGCAGAAGTGCCAAACTTCTCAGAGCCATAGCTTTCCCAAACCAATTACCTGTCATAAAATCTCAATTACTGTAGTGTTTCACTTTGGTAAAAATAACGTGCCAAAAGAAACATCCTTCCTTTGATCTTACTAATGTTTAGTCAGAACCAGGAATCATCACCATTATCACCCTACATTCCAAAGACTGGGTTAGTTGGTGAATTGGTCACGTGGGTGTAATTGGGTGGTGTGGGTTTGTTGGCCCGTGCTGTATCTCTAAATAAGATAAAAATAAGTATCCCAGGGCAAGCTTCAAAGAGTCAACATTATCAAGGCTGAGAGCCATGTGCCGGTCTAAGCTGGCTAAAACATGACTATTTTTCAAATTTGGATCAGACAGGGCACCAAAAGATATCTCATGTCTTTTGGCTCCAGTCAGGGTTGGATTGCCCATGGCAGGGTCAGGCTGATTTTTGATAGGATCTACTACTTTGTGGTTTAAGGTTTTACTGTGCTTGTTCTTTCTGCAGAATATAAACTTCCTGAATACATTGTGGTGTGCTAGTTTTAGCAAATTTCAAATTAATTCTCTATGAAATGTGATACAGATGTAGGCACTATGCAGAGTTTCTGAGGTAAGAAGGCCTTAAGGTCATTTCATTATCACCACCTATGTAGGCCGAGAACATGAGCCATGGGAAATGAAATTTCATAACCAAGTACTAAGCATCAAGTCACATTTATGGCTTGGGCATTTAGCAAAAGCACTTACTCATTTCAGCAATCTTCTGCTGCAGTAATTTTGATTCCCCAGACAAGTGTTTGCTGAAAGGCAGAAAGGAAATAAATATAAACACAGATGAGTAATTATCTTAATGCCAATAAATCCCATTGGTAAAATTCTGCTGACATAACCTGTGATTCTGTGTTGCCCTTGGACTCAAATGAAATCGTATTTGTTTTTGCTGCTTCCTAATTGATGTGAATGGAATAGTGTTGGTACCTTCGTTGCTTACCTGCCATCAGCTTCATCCTGTTCATCCATATCAAAGCGAAGCCTTTTCAGTGGCTTTGGCACACTCCCCATGTCCCCAGCCCGCTTTAGGTGCCGATCGCTGCAACTGACCAGCTGGTTGATCTTCTGGAATTTCTCTGGTGTCTGCAATAATGGTGACAATTACTGAACAGATCACAGGCCACTTTGGTGATGGGTGATCCGGAGGAGGAGCAAAGTTTTACAGAAGTAAAAAACTTTTAACACTATGTTCAACTTTGCGTCCTTGATGTATTTTAAACAAAGGAATGATCCCCTGACAAACCTTACATGCCTACCACTATATTATGTGATTGGCAATATAAACCAAGTGCAGTTAGCCAGGTTTAGATGGGATAGACAACACCATTTATTGGCATGTTCTTGATTACCCTGGACAACACTTATTTTATTTCTGTTTAATAGTACACAGCTTCATTATCATTCAGTCACAGGGAGCACAGAAAGAAATATTCCATTTATCCTCTTGAAACTATGGCTCACTGATGACCTGATTGTAAGCATATATATTTCCCTCATATTCTTTAATATCTTTGCTATTAGAAACACTCAGATTTAAAAATAACTGCTCTTGTATCAATTCCCATTTAAAAAGATGTGCCTTGTATTAATGTTGACTCAGACATCATCTGAACTGTTGTTTCATTGCTAGAATGAAAATTACACTTCCTAATTATTGTTACAAGAAAGAAAGAATCAAATCATTACTGAATATTGCTCAGGGTTAGGCTTCAGAATGGAATTCCAATTTTGCCAGAATCAGGCTGGCTTATTAATGCACTAGATGTCCACCTAGAAATAGTGTTCATACAATGGAGCCCTCTGTTGATCGGGGTCAACCACAGATGTTACGCCCCAGCTGTCTACGTGATATGCTAGCCAGGGCAGTGTGATATGGAGAGCATGAAGCAGACATCCCTTCACCACACAGCTGATAAATCCAAAGAAAGGGCAGAGACTGAACTATTTAGCACCAGCAGCATTGCAGGAGTTGCCAGTCAACACTGAACTCAACATAGGACTACCTTAGGGACTCCAGGCCTGGATTTTTCCTCAGGTTTTAGTCCTGAAGACTTCCTCATGAGTGGGTAGAACCGCAAGGCAGTGGAGGTTTGACATTAGAGTTTTCCTTCTCCTAGATGTGCTGCCAACCATGGCTGATAAGCCCCATCTGCCTGAAGCGACTTATTTTAAGATGCCAGTAAAGAGCCTTTGCTTCTTCTCCTGTGAGTAGAAACAGTTCCACTGGGCTTAGTAGCTAAGACACAAGTGAAGGCCGGGAGCTGGACTTTGTTGTCAGAGGCTATTTGAGGCAAACACCATTAAAAGGTAGTGGTAGTTTATCTCCACTACCACCCTCAGTTATAACAACTTTAAGGAATTATTCATATAGCATGTTTACTGAAATAGCCAACGTGAAATCATAAGGGGTCACAGACAAATCTTATGCACCATGTCTGAATGATATAACAAAATAATTATGTAGTAATAGTTGAGCTCAATAACAAGTCTAAAGCATTGGGCTCTAGCATATGGAAACATTCTAAAAATATTCAAATTTTTAAAAATTAATTCATAGATTTTTAATGTTTTAGTTAAACGAGTTCCACATAAAACGTAGATTTACAAAGCATTACTCACCCCAAATGGTTCACCAATAGACACCAAGATTCTGTAAAATCAAAGAGATAATCACTAGCGATAAAAATACAAATATTGTGACAAAATTATTGGAAGTATTCAGACAGTCTTAAAAATACAAATATTGAAAAGAGGGCACAGGAAAATGACATTTATACCAAGCCATTTAAAAAAGGAACTCCAAGTGTCATCTAACCAGGACTTTGCACAGCTAGAACTTTGCAGTTCTCTAAATATAAATGTCAACATTCTATTAGACTTTTACTTAAATCTGTATGAAGCTGTGACATTTAGGGTTCTATGTACAAGGACCCTGAACCTGTTTGGACTGCTACAGGTTCTAGTCACGTACAGCACATATAAGACAGTAGGGAAAACAGGACATAGAACAGTACAACACAGTACAGGCTCTTCCACCCATGGTGTTATGCTGCCCTTTAAACCTACTCTAATGCTTCCCTCCTGCACAGCCCTCCAATATTCCTTCATCCATGTACCTATCTGAGAGTCGCTTATATGTACCTAATATATCTGCTTCTACAATACACTCACCACTCTGTGCAAAAAAATCGTCCACTGGCATTCCCCTATACCTTCCTCCAATCACTTTAAAATGATGCACAGTACTGTATTTGTCAATCTGGAGAGGAGATCAAGTTTGTAAATCTGGCTAGAGCAAAGGGAAGAATAAAGACCCCTATCAGAATCAGGTTTATCATAACTCACGTACATCATGGCAGCAGTACAGCGCAATGCATAATATCACTACAGTACTATGCAAAAGTCTTAAGCATGCTAGCTATATACAGTATAAGTGCCTAAGATATACAGTACTGTATTAGCTGTTTCTGCACTGACAAAAAGTGCTGGCTGTCCACTCTATTATTGCCTCTTGTCATCTTACACACCTCCATCAAGTCACCTCTCATCCTCCTTCGCTACAAAGAGAAAAGCCCCGGCTTGCTCAACCTTTCCTCATAAGACATGCTCTCAAATCCAGGCAGCATTCTGGTAAATCTCTGTACCCTTTCTAAATCTTCCACATCCTTCCTAAAATAAGGTGACCAAAACTGAATACAATACTCCAAGTGTGATCTAACCAGTTTTATCGAGCAGCAACTTATATTGTGGTTCTTAAACTCAATCCCCTGACTATATCATATCCTGCTTAACTACCCTATCAACTTGTATGGCAACTTTGAGGGATCTATGGACGTGGATTACAAGACCCCCCCCTATTCCTTCATACTGCTAAGAATCCTATCATTAACCCAGTACTCTGTCTTTATGTTCAACCTTCCAAAGTGCATCACTTCACTTTTCCAGATTGAACTCCATCTGCCACTTCTCAACCCAGCTCTGCATCCTATCAATGTCCCATTGTAACCTACAGCAGCCTTCAGCACTATTGACAACACTACCATCCTTTGTGTTTGGTAACTGATCTTTCCATTTCCTCATCGAAGTCACTTCAGGGGTCCCAGAACAGACCCTCCAGGTAGAATACGCTTGTCCTATTACCACTCTTCTCTGGGCAAGCCAATTCTGAATCCACAAGGACAACTTCCCATAGATTTCACGCCTCCAATGAACCTGCCGTGGAAACCTTGTCAGATGTTTACTAGAATCCATATACACCATATCATCTGCTTATCTTCATCAATTTGTTTTGTCACTTCCTCAAAGAATTCAATCAGACTTGTGAAACATTGCCCACCCCTCACAAAGCCGTGCTGACTATTCTTAATCAACTTACACTTCTCCAAGTGCTCTTAAATCCTGTCTCTAGCAATCTTCTTCAATACTCTGTTCACCACTGACATAAGACTCAGTGGTCTATAATTCCCAGGATTATCCTTATTTTCTTTTTTGAAAAAAGGAATAATATTTGCTACCCTGCATTCTTCCTACATTCCTATTATTCCTGTGGCCAGTGAAGACACAAAGATCATTGCAAAAGGCACAACAATCTCTTCCTTGGGGTAATCTGGGGTATATGCCGTCTTTCCCTGGGGGTCTCATCTATCCTAATCTTTCTCACAAGTTCAAGCACATCCTCTTTCTAACATCAACAAATTCCAGCATATGCTGTCCTCATGTTTATCAAGATCCTTCCCAGTGGTGAATACCGAAGCAAAGGGCCTTTCCTACCTCCTCCGACTTCAGGCATGTTTCCTCTTCTATCCCTGATTGGTCCTACTCTCGCTCTAGTCATCTTTTTGTGCTTCATATACATGTAGAATGCCTTGGGGTTTTGCTTAATCTGACTTGCCTTCTCATGTCCCCTTCTCACTCTCCCAAGACCCTTCTTAAGGCTCTTCCTGCCTGTGTTACAACTCTCCACAGCCTTGTCTGATCCTTGCTTCCTAAACTTTAGGTATGTTTCTTTCTTCCTCTTAACTAGATGTTCCACATCTCTTGTCAACCATGGTTCCTTTACCCTACCATCCCTTCCCTGCCTCAATGGGACAAAGCTATACAGAATCCTATGTAACTTGCACATTTCTATTATGCATTTACCTGAGTACACCTTGTCTGAATTTACACTCCCAAGTTCTTGCCTAATAGAATCATAATTCACCCTGCCCCAATTAAATATTTTTCCATATTATCTGCTGCTATCCCTGTCCAAGGCTATGGTAGAGGTCAGTGAGTTGTGGTCACTGCAGGTTCACTGCTTACTACTAGATCCAGTATGGCCTCTCTAGTCAGCCTGTCCACATATTGTGTCAGGAATCCTTCCTGGCCACACCTAACAAATCCTGCCCCATCTAAACCTTTCACACTAAGGAGGTGCCAATCAATATTAGAGAAGTTGAAGTCACTCATGACCACAAGTCATTTATTTATGCACCTTTCCAAATTCTGCCTCCTGATCTGCTTCTCAGTGTCCAAGAATTTCAAAAAATGTTTATGAAGCCAATTAATAACATAGGATTGGGGAAAGGGCTAGATGTAGATCTTGGTATGGAAGTGAGCAGGAATTGATTCATGTTAGGAAAGTAGGACAGATAAGCATTTAGGATGGAGAAAATCCTTTCTGAGAGACAATGTGCAGGAGTGATAAAACCTTGTAATCGAATGTACTTCCTTACCAACAATCTATGTTCATCTTAGCTTTTGCTATCATCGTTCAACTCCAAACCCTATTGCGGTCCTGATCCAAGAGTGACTGTCCTTGACATTAAGCCAGCATTTAGTATCAAAAGGGGGAAAAGTAACTTCTATAAGAGCCATTTCTTGCACAAAAGATGATTCTAGTTCTGAGAAGACAATCATCACAGCCTCAAGACAGGTTCCTAGACCCAACCACCTCCAGCTGCTTCATCAATAATGTTCATTTCATTATAGGTCAGAAGTGGCAAATTTTGTTGATGTTAGCAAACTATTCCATTCCACTTGCAACTCCTCAGTAAAGGAAGCAGCCAATGCTTTCAGGTAACAAGACCAAAACAGCATTCAGTCAATACAAAAGTGCCAGGTAATAGCCATCTCAAACAAGAGTGTCTAAACACTTAACCTTGATAACGAATGGCATTAGCATCACTAAGTCTTCCGCCATTGATATCTGGGATGGAGGTCACCATTGACCAGCGACTTAATTGTAGCAGCTCCATAGATCGTGTACTATAAGAGTAGTTCAGAAGCTGGGTTTTCTGTAGTGAGTAACTCATCTCCTGATACTCTTAGGCATTACCACCATCCAGTAAGAGCATAATTTGGAGCATAATAGAATACCCTCCACTTGCTCAAAAACTCTCAAGAAAGTTAACACTATTAAATAGAAAGTAGTCCACTTGATGGGCACTCCACCCACCTCACTAAACTTTCATTCCCTCTGTCACCAACATATTCTACAATGGTTGCAATGTATTTCATCTGCAAAATGAATTGCACTCCCAATCTTGCCACCTCAGCTATCAAAAAGGACAAGGCAGCAGCATAAGGCAACACTAGCATCTGCACGTTCCCCTCTCATCCCTTCCGTTCTCTGTAGCAGTCCATCACCTCCCTCGGTTCCCCTCCTTCTTCACTTTTCCCCCAAGGTCCACTTTCCTCCCTTAGTAGATCCCTTCTTCTTCAGCCCTTTACCTCCATCTATCACCTCCCAGCTTCTTACTTCATCCCCCTTCCCTGGCCTCACCTTTCACCTGCCAGCTTGTATTCTTGCCCCTCTCCCAACTTATTATTCTGGCTGCTTCCCCCTTTTCTTCCCGATTCTGATGAAGGGTCTGGGCCCAAATCATCATCTATTTCTTCCCCTCCACAGATGCTGCCTGACTTGCTGAGTTCCTCCGGCATTTTGTGTGTGTTGCTCAAGATTTCCGGCATCCGCATCTGCAAAATCGTGTGTTCTGTGTTCCGACTTCTGTGCTTATACTCTTTGTAGAATAGGAAGAAATTTATTTGGACCCCATTTTAATATTCTAGGGTCATCCATCCATTTCTCTATACCTCTTCTGAAATTAAGAGGCCAAAATATATCGTCAGCAAAATGTGTTGAAGTCACAGTCAAGTCTTAGGTAGTCTTAGCCATTTTATTCTCATCACTCAAGTTCTTCTGGTTTTGTCACTTAATACTCTCTTCTACTTCAACTGTTTCATAAAACATTTAAAACATAATGATATGCTCCAGTCTGCAGTGAGACAACATCAGTGTTATGCAGTAGGTTTCTCCTAGGCTGCTAAAAATTGGACAGAGTCAAGGGGAGAGGAGATAGGAGTTAGGGAAGGATATTATCGCTGAGGCAGAGATTTAAAGGGTGTAGAGTAGCAACAGCATTTATTGCAGGGATAGAGCCACAGCAGTGACAGTTGCAGAACAGAGAATGCAATGAAAGGCCTGTGGTTCAGTACTTACTTCACCTCCACAGATTGGAGGGAAGTGAAATATTCATGTAAAGCAGTATTTTGTTTGAGAGAAAGAGAGGGTTAAAGAAACAATAATAGGTCTGAAAAAATATACTGCAACACACACAAAATGCTGGAGGAACTCTGTAAGTCAGGCAGCATCTATAAACAAAGAAATAAACAGTCAGCATTTTGGGCTGAGACCTTCAACAGGACTAGTAAGGAAGGGGGTGGATGCCAGAATAAGGAGGTGCACAAATTGACAGGTGACAGGTAAGACCAGCTGAGGGGGAAGGGCTTGTGTGGAGGAAGGGGATGATGCGAGAAGCTAAGAGGTGATATTGAAAAGATCAGTAAATAATTAGATTGAAATAAAGAACAAAAAAAAAACACAATGAAAATTTTGGGAACATCCTATGAATCTCCAAGTATTCCAAAGATGATAGAAAAGTAAATTTAAGCACATTTTTGATATGTGGATGTACTGGGGCAATGATATTGGTGGATCTCATTTAATCTGGACTGGGGTATAGTCAGTGTAAAAGGCAGACAGGATACAAAATTCCTAAAATGTTCTTGTGACTCTCTTCACAGAAGAGGAAAGTTATACCAGCGTTATAGCCAAGGCAAACAAGTGTGAAATGTTAAATGGATAAAGATGAAAGAGTTTGTCATCTTTTAAAATGGATGAAATGCATCCCAAACTGCTAAAAGAAACATCGAAGGAAACAACAGTAGCTCAAGACTGCAAATTTTCCATCCTGGCTACAGGAATGGTGTCAGAACTGAAATGAATCAGCATGATCAGCGATAAACTGAATTTAGATGCTAGCACTCTTGTTTGCCCACTGTGCATTGTAAGTAGCCATTCATTTGAATAGGTTGCTTACAGTATATTGATTAAAAAGATAAATGTAAATTGCATTGGTATTAGCACTCAGCAAGCACTGCCCTCAGGCTGCTGATTCATTATAGGCCTCTTGGTTCTCCACTTTGAACACTGAAAGACAACTGCAGTCTGATTACAGGGAAACTGATGTGAATCTCTGACCCTTGCTGGCATTCTGTAGCAATCAACTTCCCATGTCTCGGTACGAGGAGGCTGCCTGCAAGCGTTGGTGTTGCTGTTGCCCGGACAGGAACAAGTGGTGAGTAGCCACTCACTGCTGAGGTGCGAGGCTCATGGTTGCAACCTATCTGGCTTAGTGAGGGCCCCATGTGTTGACAGGTCATGGGTCACCTGCTGGATGTGATGGAAACTACTTTCAGATTGCTATCATTGAGAAATCTTTGTGCTGTGCAGAGATGTACAGTCACACAAAAAGAAGGGAAAGTCAGTAGTCCCCATATTTGTGGTAAATGACAGCGTGCTGGGACGCAGTGGCTTCTACGGGGTCAATCAAATGTGTTATTGTCTTTTTAAATTTTTTTTACAACTGCAGAATTCTGCTGGACATGAAGAACTTAAAGTACTGCAGGTCTGTCCCTTCAGCAAGTTGCTTGTTGGTGGAAAAACTGAAGGAGCTGGACTTGGTGCAGACCATGATGCTGCCTGTAAATGAGGTGTGCAGTCTAAAAGCGAGTGATAGTCTCAGTCGCTTTTCTTGTGGTGGCAGGACCTTATTGTACATTGGTGGTGTGGAACATTGCAAGTCCAAGTACTGGCGCGTGGCAGGAGAGCTGTGTGGCTTCGATCATAGCAAGGACTAGGCCTCAGGCCTCGGTGTTGCCTGTTTTGCAGCTTCCCAGGAGGAGTCATTGGAATCGGGCGTTTCACCGGAATGCCAGTGGCGGTGTGGTGAGGCGGTGATGCTGGAGATCATGTTGCCCCCACCCCCACCCCCAGTCTCCACTTGGCATAAGGCAAGACGAATTGCGTTCGACTGCAAACTGCTGCAACAGTCATGGACTCAGGGACTTGGAGTATGTATTTTTTGTGTGACTATTTTACTGCTGTCTTATATGTGTTACATGTGCCTTGAGCTATGTTTGACTGTTAGTACGGTGTTTACACTTCAGCCCCAGAGTAATGCTGTTTTGATTGGCTGTATTCATGGGTATTCGTGTATGGTTGAATGACAATTAAACCTTAATTTGAACATGAAATAATGAGAATTTTAGAATCTAGGCTGTCTGTTAATACAGAGCACCTGCTTTCAGCCATTAAGAGTGGCTGCAGTCACCATGCTAGACAGGATGGGGCTGAGCCCTGAAGCTCAGCATGGAGTAACAGAACCATTTGCCCCATCTTGTTCAGTACCAGTCTTCGCAGGCAGCTTTTTCACACCAAGCCACTGTGGAAACATGAGAGGAGTGGGGATAGCAGCAGAGAAGGCAGGATTTCACACCAAGTTCCCAACACAATGTTGTCAGTAACACAACTATTATATATTGCACATAGTGACCACCTTCAGTGCTGATTTCATTAGTGCCCTCTTTCCTGAAAATACATCTTGAACACCAAGCTAGGTACCAGTGAAAATGGTTGTTTTTCTTTATCTTACTTTATGTAATTCTTAGCAATTGGTGACATTTAACTAAATTTTAGAATAATCAATCTATTTGAAGTTAACTAAAAGGCCACCAGACATCAGGCTCCACTGCCTGAGGCCAAATTTACTGCACAAAGCCACTTCATTTCAATGGATCTGTCCTGGTGGATGCAACGGCCCACACACACCATCCAGAATACATTGCAGCCTGAGCTGCACACCTCAGTACTGACAGTCACAAAATCCACATCTTCAGAAGAAGCAAGGAAGAGCAAGTTCATATAGCCTCGATATTCTTACAGAATTTGGTTTCAAAAAGGGTAAACTAGCAGACTGCAACAAAGTCTTTTGAAGCCTTTAAAGGGCTCCTACAAAAAAGAACAAAGCAAAATAATGAGAATCTATTGCATTCCTCAATTTATCCCTGGAACTTTTCAGAGCTAATCCCAGTTTATTTCTTGATATTTAATCTGTTAATGGAATAATCCATAAAATGAAGCAAAAAGGGGGGCATTCTACCTTAACGAAAATGTCCGAACAAAGTAACTTAATATAGTGCAAAATATAGAGCTTAAATAAATCACTTCCATAAGCATGCTTAATTTTAATAAAATGATACATAATGAGAAAGAGCAGACAGCATAACTTTTCTGATCTTTATGTTAACACAAGAGATTCTACAGACGTTGGAAATCTTGAGCAACTCACACAAAATGTTAGAGGATCTCAGCAGGTCAGGCAGCACCTATGGAGGGAATAAAAGGTCGATGTTTTGGGCTGAGACCCTTCATCAAGACTGGAAAGTAGGGGTGAGAAGCTAGGGGAGACGGGAAGAAGTAAAAACTGGCAGGTGATAAGTGAGATCAGGTGAAGGGGAGGGGAGATGAAGGAATCTAATAGGAGAGGACAGTGGACCACAGAAGAAAAGAAAGGTGGTGTGGAACCAGATGGGCAGGTGAGGGGAAGAGAAGGGGAAAGAGGGGAACCTGAATGGGAAATGGTAAAAGAGAGTTGAAGGAAGGGGGTAGTGATTACTCAAAGGTAGAGAAATTGATGTTGATACCATCAGGTTGGAGACTACCTAAACGGAATATGAAGTGTTAGTCCTCCATCTGAGTTTGGCCTAATCATGGCCATAGAGGAGGCCATTTTCTGACAATTCAGAATAGGAATGGGAGGTTGAATTAAAATGGAAAACACAAGATTCTCCTTTTTGTGGCTGACAGAGTGAAGTTGCTTGAAGGAGTGGTCCTCCAATCTGCGTCGTGTCTCACCAATGTAGAAGAAGCTGTACAGAAAGCACCAGAAAAAACAGATGATCCCAACAACTCACAGATGAAGTGTCGCTTCACCTGGACAGACTGTTTGGTGAGGGAGAAGGTGTGGAGCAGATGTAGCATTTGTCATGCTTGCAGGGATATGTGCCACGAGGGAGATCACTGAGGAGGGACAAGTGGGCAAGGGAGTCACTTCGAAAATGTTCCCTATCAGGGGCAGAACATGTGTTTGGTGGTGGGATTCTGTTGGAGATGACAAAGGTTATGGAGAATGATGTGCTGGATACGGAGGATCATTGGATGGTAAATAAGGACCATCCTGTTGTGATGGCAGGAGGATGGGATAAAGGAAGAAGTATGGAAAATAGAGGAGATACGGGTGAAAGTATCATTGACAATGGTGGTAAGGAATACCCATTCTTTGAAAAAAAGAGAACAGCTCCGGTGTTCTAGGATGGAAAGCTTCATTCTGAGAACAGATGTGCTGGAGATTGAGGAACTGAGATAAAGGAATAAAATTTTTACAAGTGATACGGTGGGAAGAGAGAGTTAAGATAGCTCTAAGAGTCGGTAAGTTTGTAAAAGATCTTTGTAAATGTTCTATCTCCAGAGATGATAAAACAGTGATTGAGAAAGGGGAGAGAGGAGTCAGAGACTGACAAAGTAAATTTGAGGGTAGGATGGAAGTTGGAAGCAAAGCTGATGAAATTGACAAGCTCAGCATGGGTGCAGGAAGTAGCATCTATGCAGTAATCAATGTAGAGGTGAAAGAATGGGGAACGTAACTAGAGTAGGCTTGAAACACGGACTGCTCTATGTAACTGACAAAAAGGCAGGCATAACTAGAGCCCATAACTACACCTTTGGTTTGGAGAATGTGGGAGGAGCTGAAAGAGAAATTGTTTAGATGGCAAATAAAAAGACAGGTATAGCTTCTCCACCACATTACTGGATCAGAGACAAAGACAGTACAAGCTGCAACTCATATTATACAACTTGAAAATTCCAAATATCCTCACCGTGTTCTTGGGGTCATTTTTGTGGGGGACAGCAATCCGTCAGTTTTATATGGACTCTTCAGTGGAGAGACATAAATGTTGTTTCCACCAGGTACACGCAATGGAGAGGTTGGAAAACCAAATGAACTTCGAGGAACATGAGGAATTGGGGAGAGCGTTGGTGGCTGTTCGAAAGAGACAGTTTTAAAAAAGTGGCCAAAATAAATTAGAACATGAAACACAGGAAGCAACAATTTGGAGACCTGTAATGACTCAGTCCCATTCATTCCTTTATCCACAAGTCTGTACTGTCTCACAAGACTATATTACCCACAAGGCATAATGTCTTTCTCATCAACAATGTACATGAAGGTAGATGGTGTGAAATCTATGTATGTCAATATAATACATATAAAAATAACATTAAAAGTCATTCTTAAATGGTCATCTAAAATCTGTTGTATTATACTTAACAGCTTTGATGTACATCTAAAATAAAAACAGTAACGACTAGAAATTGTTAGATCCAATAGCATCTGTGAAAAAGCAGAAAAAGTTGACGTTTCAATACGATAACCTAACATTTATCATTTTCTGATGAAGCATCAAACGATATGAAATGTCAGTTACGTTTCATTATCCTTGGATGTCTGAGCTGATGAATATCTTCATCATTTTCTGGTTTTATTATGGATTTCAGATATCTGCAGCATTTTCCGTTCTATGTCCAACTATCGATCTCAAATAAAATATTACCCCAGTCAGTACAAACTGCAAATGTTTTCTGATAATGTCATTTCATTCACTTAAAAATATCAGTAAAGCATTGAAAATGGTTAATTTCTCAGCTGATACAATCTGTATATTTTGTGTAAAATAATACAGTAGAGTTAATTGTGCATAGGCCTGAAAATGTTAACTCTTATTTCTCCCTTCATAGACACTGCTAGCCTGATGAATATTTCTAGCATTTTCTGTTGTTAAAGTATAATATAGTTACTTACACGGGTTGAAGCATATTGTAAAATATTGGTTTTCAGCCTCTGTATGAACACCAGGTTGTAGAAGCCTATGATGGAATCATACTGCCCTTCTTTGATCAACACATGTTTGAAGGTCTAAAGAAGAAAATGATTTTAAAAACTTTTACCTCAGAGAAAGAGCTTAACTAAAAGTGTAACCTTTCAAATGTGTCAGTATAATCTGCAAGGCTAAATACTTGAGGTTAGACTAAGATGTTTCCTGAAAGAAAGAAATTGTTTTGAAACAAGAATCCAATAAAAGACTAAAGGTGGCTTAGAATGCTAGCTATTCTAGTTCTGCATTTCTATGCTGTGGTCAGGCTAAGCTAATAAAAATGTGCTGAGTCAATCTAGCTATTTGCAACTCATTCCACAGAGAGTAAATTTTGCACTGACCTCGAACCAGAATCAGATACGTTAATGCATTTTCACTTTTTCTTCAGAAAGAACAAATGACCATGACTTTCAGTCAATGCACAATATCATAGAAAGTAATAGAGGAGCAATTCTTTTTTGGTTACTAAGTGTGCTCAACATATCACCAGTTGCTGGTTGTTTTCACTTCTGCACATATTTGATCCAATGAAGAAAAAGGTAGCTAAAAAGAAACGGCAACCGAAAACCTGCAACTGATAACCTTGCACACACTTAGCATGAGAAGCAAGTTATTTTCTCTCCTGATGTGTCTCAAGTGTTAAACCACCAAACAGATTAAAAGATTAGGTGCAAAGATAGATAGATAGATTTCAGCAGAGTAATCCATATAAATTTTGAAAACTATGGGTAGATATTTGAGTTTTTCTTCTAACATCTTAGAGAGTGAGGCCATAGGTTCAGAGGTAAGTGCAGGAATTGATTTCTCATGTCCCTGGAAGTGGAATAACATGCATTTTTAGAATCGTAAATACAGGAGTGAAGAGGATATTCTGGTGATAATTAATGGACGGGTTTTTAAAAACTCAGAAATACCTCTTTCAGAATTTCTAAATCAGCTGAAGCTCATAGGAACCGTGGAAAGTTTATGCCTCTAGTGGACACCATTCAGCTTCTATGGACTGGATAACTATTATTGAATTGTGTTCTGAATGATCTTCCCACCTTTGTGTTCTAGATCTTTAGTCCTTCAGGTCAAGTTTGCTCACATACACTTCTGTTTAAATACAGTAAGGATTACTGTTTCTAGAAACTGTTCAAACAATGGGTTCCAGACACACCCATCATTACTCATCCCAAGTTTCTTATTATCCTCCAATCTTTCTACCAACTACTTTAATCTATGCGTTCCTCTCGCTTATCAGTTGAAAAGGGGTGAGAGCAGGAACGGGGCGACTTACAAGAGCCAGGCAAGTACTGGAACAAACACAAATATGACTTTCTTGAATTGCAGCTTAGACTGTTTTGGAGGCAAAGGAGACAAAAGGACAGTTGGTTACCTCTTGATTTGTGTTTGGCAAGTCCTTATAAGCAGTAACAATAGTCTTGAACCTAAGGTCTATGTTCTTCACCTTGCAAATGGCATACATGGAACACATCATTATCTGTTAAAACACAATTATGTTAATTATTATACAGAGCACAATTTGTTGGTAAGAAGCTCCAAATAAACTTAAAATACCCATTTTTCATCATTTCCCTCCCTAAAGTCTGAAATAATATATTGGACTTGCCATGATCCAGCGCCACAACTCAGAGTAAATGCATTAACTTGCATATATGTCATTAATTTGTAAAGACATTATATAAACAAGTGGGAGTGGGGTAGTGGTGTTTTGGGGACACTTTCCTCCTCAATTATGGTTTAATGAATGTGTACAATGTCCCTAACTTGCCTTCCAAATGTGTTAATTCTCCTGCATACCCATGTTTGACTGCACGATATCTTAAAATAGACAGAAATATTTATATTTAGAAAGTGTGTCAAGTCAATGAGGTTTAAAGAAATATCAATGCCAGTGCCTATAAATTTACGCCCTTACACTAACACCTTACAGAAATTACATTGTTTTGGTGCAACATTGTAGGGGACACCAAACATATTGATATAGATGGCCACTTGTTTTAACATAACGAAATCAGAAAAAATATTCTTTTTACCTTATAATGGCGGCATTGATTTTGCTCAAAGTTTGGAAGTCAGGACTGAGCAGTCCTCAAAGTTGGATGAATCTTAATCAAAGCTAATGATTAAAATGATAGATAATAGTGTGTGGAAGTGTCAATCAATAATCTACCTGGAGCAATTGTTCTTAATTATTTTTTTCTCCATTCTAGCTATAATACCAGCCAGCTGTGCTCATCGGGCCTCAAAATCCCCAGCAAGCAGTGGGAAGTGAGGATTGCTACTTAGGATTTCAGAAGAGAATTTTTAGCAATGCTGGAAATGCTAGATTCCCATTAAGGAGCAGGATCTTCTTTACCTTGGTGATCCAATCCCCTCCAGATGGCCTAGAATTTTTTCATCCCTCAAGACTCTTGTTACTTCCCACTCACAGTCTCTGCCCTTCTACTTCAGGAATCTGTCACAGCCAGATTGAGGAAGCCTTCTTATTGGTAAAGATAGTTTTTTAGCAAAACATCTACCTCGGAAAGAAGAGGAAGGATCACTATTAGGAGAAAGTGCCAGTTAGCTTGATCTTAATGTGAAGTCACATTTTGAAAGCATCAATGTGTTGAAGATAACTTGGGTTAGCATATGAGCTACAAGGATCAAAAAGCTGCTTGTTCAATTTCTAGTAGTGTTCTGTTAGTCAATCTTAACCAGGCCTTAGTAGAAGCCCCAAAAGAGACCCAATTATTCAGTTACTGAAAAAGAAAATTATGTGGGATTTTTAATCCTGATCACCAAACAAGCTGGAAGGAATAGGTTTGACAATGGGGTAGTAGTTGAATAACCCTTCATATCATGGCCAACTACTACAGCAATTTTAAAGTGGACCATAAGGGCTCTCCTTAGTTTTCCTTTTTTGAGAAAATAGTGATTTTCAGTGATCTTCACATAAAAATGGGCTGTAATTTGAAATTTAGAATACTGGTGGTAGAAGATCAATAATAAACCAATTCCAAATCATGCCTCACTCCAAGAGACACGGAATCAATGCCCCCAACACCACAAGTTCCATCAATAGCACAGTACCTGATCTAAATGTCTGTCTTTCATAAGTTCATGCTCATTTGCTAATGCGTGCTGAAACAATGTCCATATAATAGCTTCCAGTTGAGGGTGCTCTGATGGTAGGTGGAGATGATTGCAAAGCATATTCAATCGTAGATATGCCAGTCGGTACACTAAACAGATAATATGCCAAGAAACAAAAATATTGAATTAGAGCTCAATAATTTGTTTCATCAGATGTCATTTTTAATGTTGCCATAATACATTCATACAGTTCTAGCATTCTACAAGTAACCTTGTTGAAAATGTTTCGATGCTCAATTCAGCAAAACAGTTGTAAATTATTCTTGTGTGGAGTGGAAGTTGGCTGCATGGCATTTCTTTCATCATGCAGTAATCTCTGAACACCAGTTATCACATGGATTTCATAAAGTGAGATCTTGATCCAGTCACAGGCAGCACCTGGAATGGCCAGAGACCAGAATCCAGTGGATGGATATTATTGCTTGCCCACTGGTGAGTGTCCAGTTCTTTACTCTTAACCAGTCCCTCAGGACTGAGGTAACCTGATTCCACTCTGTTTTTGTGCTGGCTGTTGTAGTTATTTTTCTAAAGACAGGTAATTAACTGCATTTGAATTCTATAGCTGCCATATTAAGGTTTGGACTTGGGTCTGGTGACTACCAGCTAAAGCATTTGGACTACCAATGCATCATCCATGTACTCAAATATATTATCAGGTAGCGGCTTGTGTAACTGTACAGGAATGGTTCAGCTAAAGGCATGGCTTGTTACGGAGTTCAGGTCATTAGTGCCACTCTTGGGGTACTGTCAAGTCCCAAAACCTTCTCTGTATTCAGCATTTTTCAGCTGTTTCATGATATCACATGGAGCTTACTGCTACTGATAGTTTAAATCCAGTTCCTGCCTCTTTTTGGAATTCTCCATCTGATGTAAAATGTGCAGTTTGTATTTCCCCACAAACTTACAAGCCATTTAGTACAGTAAACAAAATGCACTGATTAGTCAGCCTGTGTTACAGATGGACATGAAAACAAAGCTCATTCCTATTAATGACGACTGCTGTTAATGCTGAACCTGTGCTACAATGCACAAGCAGATCCAAAATTGCAAGGAGTAATGAAGGATAAAAAAAAAATCAACTTCAGATACAAGATAAGTAGCATGCTAAAACTTTAAAAACTGGAGGTAACTTTAGAAACTCTGGGCTACCATGACATAATACTATTAAGCCACTACTATCAAAATAATAATTTTCATGAGCATGTTTTGTACTGAGTGAATGTGTGGCTAGGCCTAGCTATAAATTCACCGATGATACAAATGTTGTCAGCACAATCTCAGATGGTGACAAGGAAGCGTACAGGATTAAAATAGATCGGCTGGCTGAGTGGTGTCGCAACAACAACTTTTCACTCTGTGTCAGTAAGACCAAAGAATTGATTGTCAATTTCAGGAAGGGGAAGTCGGGAGAACACACCAGTCCTCATTGCAGGGTCAGCAGTGGAAAGGGTGAACAGTTTCAAGTTCCAGGGTGTCAACATCTCTGGAAGTCTATGCTGGGCCCAACATGTTGATGCAATTAAGAAGTAGGCACGCCAGCAGCTATGTTTCATTAGGAGTTGAGGAGAAATGGTATGTCACCAAAGAATCTCGCAAATTTCTACAGATGGTGGAGGCAGATACGATAAGGTCTTTTAAGAGACACTTGGATAGGTACATGGAGCTTAGAAAAATAGGGGGCTATGGGTAACCCTAGTAATTTCTAAGGTAGGGACAAGTTTGGCACAACTTTGTGGGCCGAAGGGCCTGTATTGTGCTGTGGGTTTTCTATATTCCGTGGAAAGCATTTTAACTAATCACATCACTGTCTGGTATGCGGGCACAGGATTGGAAAAAGCTGCAGGAGGTTGTTAGCTCAGCTCCTGGGCACTAGCCACCCCACCATCATAGAAATCTTCAAAAGGTGATGCCTCAAAAAAGCAGCAGCTATTATTAAGGACCCCCACCAACCCACTGTATGCCTTCTTCTCACTGCTACATCAGGGAGGAGGTACAAGAGCCTGAAGACACACACTCAACAGTTAGGAACAGCTTCTTCCCCTTTGCCATCAGATTTCTGAATAGCACACGAATCCATGAACAATACCTCATTATTTTTCCTCTCCTTTTGCGCTACCTATTTACTGTTGTTACACATTTCTTATCGTAACTTATAGCAATTTTTGTGTATTGCACTGTACTGCTGCTGCAAAACAAAAAAATTCATGACATTTGACAGTGATAATAAACTGGATTCTGAAAAGCTATAACAATATCAAACTATTTAAACAAACAAGTACATCACAGAAAAAAAACTTTCTCATTACCATCTTCTCAGACTCTTAGGAATGGGTAATAAATGAGATGCATCCTTAGCTTCTGTATCAGAGCACCAAAGTAGCCAGTCTATTTACGAATATTTTGGCTAATTTGTTTCTCCTTTCTTAACATTACCAACAAATCCATCATTAAAAGCCTAAGAAAAATATTTGTACAAAGTTTACCTTTTTTGTAAAAAAGAGAGAGTGAGGTAGATTTCTGAGACTTCTGCTGAGGTTGGGACTGGGACTGAGATTGCACAGACGATGATGTCTCAGTTTTTGTGTGTTGTGTGGGAACTGTGTGCACTGTGCCAGACACTTTCTTCCATGGTGATCTGACAGGGGAAAGGTAACTGTGGACAAAAAAAAAAATTCTGGAGATGACTAGGCAACTCAAGTAAAGGAACAAATAGATCCATGTCAACAACAGTTTAGATTAGTGAGTCTACAACCTCAACTACAAAGCTCTCGCTATAAACATAAGCAAACAGCAACTCCTCTCTATTAATGCTTACAGATCTGCAGCAGTGTGGCTGTGCTGGAGAGGTTGTTTCAGCGTACTGGTAGGTTCGAGCTGATCCGGTTGATCTTCTTGTTCTTTTTGTTGCTTGAGGATGTCAAACAAAGGTGAATTCTGAAAGTGACAAAAAAAGTGTATTGGAAAAATCTAAACAAATCTGTAAGTTTTTCCAAAATTGCTTTTCATATTGTATTACACAGAATGGGCAATAAAGGGAAAGGTAGGATTTGACTTGATGAGCCTTTTATATATATAAAAAAACAGTATCACAACTGGATTGAGTCAAATAACAGCAAAATATTCTATGATTCTTCAACAGTATAAATCCACCCACTTCCCTGTCACTGAAGCTAACATGTTCCCTTTTTTCTGACTTGCTTAATTATTCATCTGCAGATCAATCGCAATCAGAAAACTAACACAGAAAAAGTACTAATCTTTCAATATATTGTACTGAAAAAAGCAGTCAATTGTATATCTATTCCTAATTAAGGATAGGAAGTTCTCAAACCTTTGCCTACAAATTCTGTGTTTTCCTTATATTTATAGAAATAAATCAAAAGAATGGAAAGATGCAAAAACTAAGAGAAAAAGGGAAAGTACCATGCATGGGCAAAAGGAAAAAATATAAAATTCAAGGATAATGACACACATTGATACAGCCATCCCCAGAGCAGAGGTAAACTCTGCTCAGCTGCTTGTGATATAGTACAGAAGCCATAAGTAAGGGGACAATACGGAAAGTGACCATTCAAACTTATTATACTTGACTGCATTTTGAAAAGAGATATCTCCTGATATTTCCAAACAGCTCTATACAAACACTTTCTGTGAAAGAGTTAAAGAAACACTTTTAACTTACAGAATGATTATAAACATAACAGAACTTTATACAGGCATTTCCCAGGAGAGATGAACAACATTTAAAAGTGAGATATTTGGCCAAAGCGTAGCTGGTATTGCTGTGTTTGCCATCCATATTCATCCCATGTGCAGACTTATCCATGAGGTTTGTTGCAGAAGAGTACTTTGACAGATATGTTAACTAGCACAGCCAAGTAATATCAGGAATTCTGCAATTGACTAGCAGTGAGTTTTACAGTGTGGAATACTCTGCTATGGGATAGGAGTGGTGGTGGGAGGAAGGATTGGTATGCAGAATACTAGAGGTCAGCTTTCCAACGTGACAATGACCCATTTATTCTTGACTTCTGGTTTCGATCAATTCAAGTATAAAGCAATTCTAAAAGATTCTATGGATGTGCAAAAACAAAATGATTAGGAAAGATTCATATAGGCCCTGTGTAGACTGAGACAGGCAGAATTCATATTGGATAATAAGGAAGTGGCAAGGAAGTTAAACCAATATTTTCTCACTTTCCCAGAATGAGAATTAGCATTTCACGAGAGAAAGTAATAGGGCTGAAAGTCAATAAATCTCCTGGACCTAATGATATGCATCATAAGATTTTAAGGATGTGTTATGGAAATCCGGCTATCAATTTCCAAAGTTCCTTTGAATCCAAGGTTGCCCCACAGATAGGACATTGACAGTAAATACAATCACAATACGTTTTTTAAAAAAGGAAGAAGGTAAACAGAATTTTTTTCCTTTACATTCTTTCAGTGGATATGGGCTTGCAGGTTGGTTGACTCATCATTTAATTGCTTCTCCTCATTAACCTGAAGAAGGTGGCGATGAGCTGCCTTCTTGAGACATTGGTTTACTCATCATGCTGTTAGAGAGTAAGTGCCAGGATTTACACTCAGTGACAGTGAAAGGCTATCAGGTTTTTGAGTCTATAACTATCAGGATGCATTAGTGAAAAGGGAATTGGTAGCTCTGGTGTCTTTGGACAATTAGACTGCATTCAATAAGATGCCATCGAGAGATTATTAAACAAAATTGGAGCGCGTGCAATTCAGACTAAAAACTGGCATGAATTAAGGATTGGATAGTAGACAGGAAACAGCATTGAATCAGATTCAGAATCAAGTTCATTGTCACTGACATAAGTTGTAAAATTGTTGTCTTTTTGGCCACAGCACAGTACAGGCATGATAAATTACCATAAGTTACAATAAAAATAAATAAAAAGAGCAAAGTAGCGTTTGCGAGTTCAAGAATCATTCAGAAATTTGATGGCAGAGGGGAAAAGTCAGGCAGCACAGAAAGAGGCCTTTCCATTTACTGAGTCTGCACCATTCATCAACACTCATTCAACCCACATTTTCATCAACTTCCTCTAGTTTCTACTCTCATCTACACATCTGAGACAATTTATAGTAGCCAATTGACCTACCAACCTGCACATCTTTGCAATGTGACTGGATACTGTAGCACCTTAAGGAAATTCAGTTTGGGTAAAATTGTAAATTCTGCGGCACAGCACTCTAGGTCTGAATTAAAACTGGGTTTCAAAGCACTATGGCAGCAGCTTTAATAACCAGGCCAGTACTTAAAAGTAGGACTAAAAGGATTAATTTCAGATTGGGAAGATACAAAGCTGGCTGCCAACATGGATGCAGGGGACTTCTTGGAGGGCAAATGAAAGCACAAGATGGAATGTAAATGGGAAATTGTGAATTAGAAAAAACTAAGGCATCAGCCATTCAAGATTGAGAAAAAATTTCTTCACCCTGAGCCCAGTGGATCTTTAGAGTTCTCTGAGACAAAGTTTTAGGTATTAAAGGAATCAAGGGATACAAGGTTAAAGTGCCACTGAGAAGAAAGATCAGAAGTGGTCTTAGTCAATGGAAGAGCAAGTGTGAGAGTCTAACGATCCATTTCTCCTAAGTAGCAAAAAAAACCAAGCAGTCCAAAATTCTGACCCAACAGAGATGGAAGTATTGCAGAGAAAGTCATCACAGACCTTGTCAAAGCAGTCTCTAGTATGGATTGTGTGTGGTTTAGGAGAACAATTAGAGTCCATTTGCCAGAACAGAGAAGTTATACATGCGCATTTTATGAATCAGTGAAATTTTCTGGGGCTTCAGCTGATGCGTAGACTTTGAGCACCCATAGGACTGATCTTTTTGTTTTACTGTTCTGGGTCATGGTACTGATACAATTGTAGTAAATCTGTAATGGCCAACGATGGTTTTGCCAACCAGACTACAGTATCTGCAGATACACTTCATATAGTATTTCCAGAATGGAGAAATTCCACCAAGTGGGGTCTGACCAGGGTTCTATACAGCTGTAACATTACCTCATGGCTCATGCACTCAATCCCATGATTGATGAAGGCCAATGCACCGTATGCCTTCTTAAGCACTGAGTCAACCTGCGCAGCAGCTTTGAGTGTCCTATGGACTCGGACCCCAAGATCCCTCTGATTCTCCACACTGCCAAGAGTCTTACCATTAATACTATATTCTGCCATCATATTTGACCTACCAAAATGAACCACTTCACACTTATCTGGGTTGAACTCCATCTGCCACTTCTCAGCCCAGTTCTGCATACGATCAATGTCCCACTGTAACCTCTGACAACTCTCCACACTATCCATAACACCTCCAACCTCTGTGTTATCAGCAAATTTACGAACACATCCCTCTACTTCCTCATCCAGGTTACTTATAAAAATCACAAAGAGAAGAGGTCTCAGAACAGATCCCTGAGGCAAACCACTAGTTACCAACCTCCATGCAGGATATGATCCATCTATAATCACTCTTTGCTTTCTTTGGGCAAGCAAATTCTAGATCCAAAAGCAGGGTCCCCTTTCTCAATAAGACTTGCATGGGGTACCTTATCAAATGCCTTGCTGAAATCCATATACACTATATTTACTGCTCTACCTTCATCAACGTGTTTAGTCACATTCTCAAAAAATTCAATCAGGTTAGTAAGGCATGACCTGTCTTTGAGAAAGCTACGCTGACTATTCCTAATCATATTATGCCTCTACAAATGTTCGTAAATCCTGCCTCTCAGGATCTTCTCCATCAACTCATCAACCACTGAAGTTATGAACTAAATTCATAAAACATTCTGTAAATTAAAGTGAGAAGAGATTATGTTTACAGATTCAGACAAACAAGCTTTGAAAATTCAGGTTTTTTCAATAGATTGATTTGAAAACATCTTGTTCCTTATCTGGCCAGAAAACAAAATTAATATTCATATGGTATCAGGTATTGGTGAGGTGTGATGGAGAGACACACATTTATATTTCTTTAAAGCATTTCAGTTGGTATAACAGGGCAACTTTAAAATCAGTAAGTTATTTCAAAATAGACTCATGCTGCTACCGACTCTTCAAAACTGATGAAAAAGTCAAATGTACTTTCTAAACGGAAAAGTAAAAGTCACAACTTCCTTCATTTTAGGGAAACCATTACTGACATGTTGGATGGCAACAATTTGTACAGAAACAAAATGGTTAACATTCTAGCATTCTTTTTCCATTTATGTAACTAAGAATGTCTGGTTCTATTAAAATTAACACGTTTCACATGAATGGTTAATCTGACCTTTCTCCTATAAAAGTTCTATTCTATACATCCCCAAGTCCATAAATCCTTCCTAAAATGTGGTGTTAAGAGCTGGAAACCATATTCTAGCTGTGGCCTAACAAAAGGTAATACAATGGTTCCTCATATACCTCTCAGACACTGACATAAACCTGGAAGTAGGCTGGAGAAACAATTATTCTTGTGTACATTTTAAAATTTACAAATACCATCCTAATTATAAAGGTTCAAAGGTACATTTATTATCAAAGTATACAATTCTGAACTTCTTCAATACTCCAGGTAGCCATGAAACCAAGAAAGAAAAGCAGAACGATCGTCAACCCCCAAATCTCACCTCCCCGCAAAAAAAAGAGCAAAAACGGAACAGGCACATCAACCCCCTAATCCAAGAATGCACAAAAGAAAAATGAGAAGATCAGGTGAAAAAATACAGAATATAAAAATTACAAGACTGAAAAAAAAGTCTATATTTACAAGACTGAAAAAAAGTCAACATCGAAAACGCAGAAAAAACCTGGGCACACTCTCCAGGTGCAGCAGCAGGCTCCCCTCTCTCAGGTACTGAGCAACCAATCAAAACAAAGGAGCCCACGCTCACCTTCTCCCTCATCACTTCAATTGGTAAAGGGTGAAATGGAGCCAAATATCAGCTTGCAGAGCCCGCTACAAGTTTCGCGCATGTTGCCTCTGCCGCCCGGAATCCTCTTGGAGACTGCAGAGCGCAGGAACAACCAAACGATCTCCAAATTTTCACACTCGCCTTGATGTTTCAATCGGTCTTGTCACTTTAATTGGAACAATGGAAGCTATAATTGGCAAAATGGGGTCAAACATTGGCTTGCCATGAAGTTCACTCACGCTGTCTATGCCTCCCGGAATTTTCTCCGTGATTGCAGAGCACTGAAGCAGCCAAACAATCTCCAAACAGCAAAACACAAGCTCTAACCATTCCAGAATCACATTCAAGATGAGAAACAAATGTAAAAGATATAAAAGAAGTGAAAAAAAACTTGTTTCATGATCTATCCAGAAGATGTCGACCAAAGGAGCATTGTATGCAAGCGCCATCTTATAAAAACTGCAAGATTAATATAATACATACTTCTAATATTTCTAATCTTCCAACTGCATTAATTAATTAAGAAATCTACATAATTCCCTTGAACTTTTTCAGTAATTTTAAAGTGATGGAAACAATTTTGTTAATTTTATATTTGAAAACCTCTTGTTATCTAATTGCACATATGAAGTATTTCATAAAGCAACCGGAATAAACTTTGCTCAGCTAATGAAATAATAACTATAAGTAAACAGTGTGAATTAAATGATATTGTCTACCTTTTCTAACCTTACAAGTAATGGAATAAAGTGCGAGGTAACCAGAAATCCTCTGCAATTAGGAGAGTTTGCGAGTGATTCCTTGCAGTCATGTCTAATCTAGTAGGCACATTGATCTACATACAAAAACATATTTTTGTGAAGTCTGACTTGCAACACCCAACTCATTCACAACAGCATTTTCTTGAGGTACAGTATTGTGTAATTCATTCAAGTTTTGGCAAGAACTACATGTAGTCAGATATGACTACTGCTCCCTTGGGCAACTTCCCATATCCCACTCTTACAATGTTAGGTTTATCCTAAATTTATCTGCTGACATCCTGACCCAATAACACTGTTGTTGTACCCTACTTGGGCTCCTGATAAATTAATATCTTCATTTTAAAACTCTTACCTCTCACTACCTCTAAAGTCTGCTCTGATCTTCCAAGATCCATGTCTGTGTATCCTGAATTCACATTACTGTTGTTAATATAGGTTGTTGTAGCAATGATTTTACACACACCATGAAGAGTTAGAGAAAGATCTACAATTGCTAATAAATGGGTGACAATGGAGTACCATAGAGCTATGCCAATATTAACAATTTCCCATATGAAAATTGTAGCTTATATTCCTTTTCTACAACCACCTCACCCACCACCTTCTTATTTTGGCTCCTTCCCCTTTCCTTTCCAGTCCTGATGTCAAGTCAAGTTGTTTATTGTCCTTTAGCTATATACAAGTAGTGCGTACTGTCAAACGAGACAATGATTCTCCAAACCAGGGTGTAAAGCACTAGAAATACACATAACAGACAATAACTTATGGAAGTAAGGATGAAATCTACAGATGGTTCATACATAAATAAACAAGCTAAAATGCATAAATTAAATTTTGTAAGGTACAGAACAGATTAACCAGTAACACTTTGAATGAGAAGAGGCAGGGAGTTCAGAAGTCTAATGGTTTGAGGTAAGAAACTGTTTCCCATCCTGACTGTTCTTGTTTTTATGTATTGGATCTCCTGCCTGATGGTAGAAAGTCAAAAAGGATGCTGGACAGATGGGTAGGATCCTTAATACTACCAAGAGCCCTACGTAGGCAGTGCCCTTGACAAATACCCCGATGGATGGTAGGGAGCCACCTATGAACTGCCCAGCCATTCTCACAATCCTTTGTAAGGACTTCCGGACTGAAGCTCGGCTGCTCCAATACCAGATGGAGATGCAACTAGTCAGGATGCTCTCAATGAGCCTCAGCTCAAAACACCGACTGTTTGTTCCTTTCCATGGATGCTGTCTGACCTGCTGAGTTCCTCCAGCGTCTTGTACACGGTTAATCTGGATTCCCAGCATCTGCAGAATCTTTCTCTCTCTGCGGAGAAATTTCTTTAGCTAAAAGGTGGAGAATTTGTTGCCACATGCAGCTGTGGAGGCCAGATCATTGGGTGTATTTAAGGCAGAGATTGATAGGTTCTTGATTGGACATGGCATCAAAGGTTACAGGGAGAAGGCCGGGAACTGGGGTTGAGGAAGAGAGAAAAAAAAATCAGCCTTGATTGAACGGCAGAGCAGACTCGATGGGCCAGATGGCCTAATTCTGCTCCTATGTCTTATGGTCTATTTTCAAAATAGTGTGCAGGGTATAAATCACTTTGACATTTGATCCCGCTTTAACGTGGCTGATTAGACTATGATCTAAACTATACTGCATATTCCTGTCTATAGAAACCTTTCATCCTCAAGAACCTTTCTCCTGTTGCCTTGAAAATGGTCAAGGATTCTGCTTCTACCACCTTTGAGGAAGTGCGTTCCAAACACTAATAACCACTAGAGAAAAAAAAATGTTGTTCTACCATGGTTTTAAGCAAGTACCTGCTTAGTTCAAAACAGTGGTCCTGAGTTGTATGTTCTCCCACAATAAAATATTCTCTTTACACCAATCTTGTCAAGGCTCCTCCATATCTCATATGTTTTAGTTAAGTCGCCTCTCATTCTTTAAAACATCAGGAGGACAAATGTAGCCAGATATTGGTCCAGTAGACCTTGGGGTGTATGGGGTGGCCAGGGAGGATAGCACCTCCAGTGAAGGAGCTCACTGTGTCCATTCACGGCAGCTTACTCACCTTTGGTCCCCACCAGACACTCGGCTCTCACCTGTGGCTCCAAGTAGCTGTTTGCGTGCGACAATGGCCACACCTCAGTACACTGCTTCGACGGGTGGGCTAAACCAGGTGAGGGTAGCCGGGGGCCTCATACCCCAGTGAGATAGGAGCATTCTTGTCCCAGCATGCAAAGTCAATCCCGGAGAACTGGGCAGATGAGATCTACAGTGAGATCCAATGACCAGGAAGGTGGTTCTGCAATGCTTCGTTGAGAATGAAGGACATGACAAGGCACAAAAGGAGTGAAGTTATGATGGCACTAAATGGAGACTCCTCTGCTTGCACCTTCTATTTCTATCTTTGATATCTCTTTTTTTCTTTTTCAAGGTTCTTTTGTAGACCCTGACCTGGAGTTATACTCTGACTTCAGCTGTTTGAGGAAATGGGACCCGCTTTCAGGGCCTCACGACCGACCACTTTATGATATATTGCTTTACTCTCTGTATACACATGACTGTGCGGCTAGGCATAGTTCAAATACCATCTATAAATTTGCTGATGATACAACCATTGTTGGTAGAATCTCAGGTGGTGACAAGAGGGCGTACAGGAGTGAGATATGCCAACTAGTGGAATGCTGTTGCAGCAACAACCTGGCACTCAACGTCAGTAAGTTGAAAGAGCTGATTGTGGACTTCAGGAAGGGTAAGACGAAGGAGCCCATATCAATCCTCATAGAGGGATCAGAAGTGGAGAGAGTGAGCAGCTTCAAGTTCCTGGGGTCAAGATCTCTGAGGATCTAACCTGGTCCCAACAGTAGTTATAGAGAAAGCAAGACAGCGGCTATACTTCATTAGGAGTTTGAAGAGATTTGGCATGTCAACAAATACACTCAAAAACTTCTATAGTTGTACCGTGGACAGCATTCTGACAGGCTGCATCACTGTCTGGTATGGAAGGGCTACTGTACAGGACCGAAAGAAGCTGCAGAAGGTTGTAAATCTAGTCAGCTCCATCTTGGGCACTAGCCTGCAAAGTACCCATGACATCTTTAGGGAACTGAGTCTCAGAAAGGCAGCGTCCATTATTAAAGACCTCCAGCACCCAGGGCATGCCCTTTTCTCACTGTTACCATCAGGTAGGAGATACAGAAGCCTGAAGGTACACACTCAGCGATTCAGGAACAGCTTCTTCCCCTCTGCCATTCAATTCCTAAATGGACATTGAATCTTTGGACACTACCTCACTGCTTTTTTTAAATATACAGTATTTCTGTTTTTGCACATTTTTTAACATCTATTCGATATACATAATTGATTTACTTGTTTTTTTTTTCCTCTGCTAGATTATGTATGGCATTGAACTGCTGCTGCTAAGTTAACAAATTTCACGTCACATGCCGGTGATAATAAACCTGATTCTGATTCTGATATCCCAAGGAGGCAACCTGGAAGACTAGCCTGCCTTCAGGGTGCCAGATTTTCATGGTTCTAGAGATGTGCTGATTCTGGGCCGGTGCCCCTAACTGAAGAGTCACAGGAGAACACGGAACATTGGGAGCAGCGGGTTAGCTGCCATGGGTTGTGTGTCCAAGGGGCCGACTCTCTAGTCACTGAGCTCAGAAAAAGCAATGCAACAGGCTTTTAACATCGTAAATCAGTGAGTTCTTTGTTATGTCTCCCCGCTCGCTGTAAAACAGGGACACCTCTTTTTCCCTTATGAGGAAGTGAGAGAGCCTGTGGTATGTCGAATTACCGGGCGAATGAGTAGTCTTTGAGGTATTGCAAGTCTGTGTCTTTATTGAAGCTTGCTGCATGCTTGAGTGCTCGGTAGAAGGTGCTGATGCTTTTTTGCTGGTGGGAGGGGAGGCCGTTGCCTTGCTGCTACTTTTGCATGGGAGGGGGAGCCGGGGGGGGGGGGGCTTTGGGGTTCTAATGTTCATTCTTTGGGGCATTCCTTTGTTTTTGTGGATGTCTGTGAAGAAAAGGAATTTCAGGATGTATATTGTATACATTTCTCTGACATTAAATGTATCTTTGAAAACTATTGAGAAGACGTCATGGCCATTCTCTGCAACCAAGGAAGACCCCATTTTTGTGATGCTTGTTCATTCCACTGGACTTGGACTTCTGAGGTCAAGAGAGTGGAAATGCCCCAGTGCAATGCTTTTCCACTTTAAAAACTCTCCTGCGCAGGCTTCCCATCATCGTCAGACATGACGGACAAGCACCAAATGTTTTCTGAACTACCTTTAATCCACTTACATCCTTCCTTAAATAAGAAACTAATACCATCACCAATGCCCACATAACAGAAGTATGGTATCTCAATTTTATATGCAATTGCTCATGATATTCTCAGTTATTTGGTATCCCTGTATATCTCTGCCTTCTGTGGGTCATCACTAGGATATTCAAATACATCTGTATCGCAGAGTTCTGCAATCTCTCACCATTTAAATAATATCCTATCTTTAATTAATAATAACTAATTAATATGCTATCTTTGTGTCATCGGCAAATGTGGCAATCATACCTCTGGTTATTTCCGCCAAATCATTTATATAAATTGTTAAAAGTTGAAGACCCACATTACATATTACATTTTGTCAACCAGAGGAAGGCTCTTTTATGCCTCTCTGTGTCCTGTTTTTTTAAAAATCCACATCAGTTTATTACCTCTCAAACTAGGAGATTTTAATTTTTGCAAGCACCTTTGGTGCAACCAGTTCCAGAAATCCAAATTATTTTAAACTCACAAGTTTTTAAATTCCTACGAACAAATCAGATTTTCAAGCTGGATTTAAGACCAAAAAAGTTCAAGAGCAAACTGATGTTCAGAAAAGAAAAATCACACCATATGATGAAAACATACAAAAGCATTTTTGCTGTTCAAATTACAACTCTTTTATCCCTCAGCCTTTTGATTACCTGATGACAGGATCTCTTCTAGCCAAAGCAACTCACTTGTCAATTTACTGAAAGCCAGTATCAGATGTTTATGATGGCTTTAGACATAGACATAGCAGTTAAGGGACATTCTAATAACTTCCAGCATACATATTTTTGGAAGTGACCTCTGTCAAAATGATGAATTCCCATTTAGACAACTGCTGCCTGTGCATATATTGGGAATTAATATTTATTTTACACATTGTAAAACAAAAGCTAAAATTTCTCAAACTGGAACTCTGGTGTCTTTTAAGAAGTATGTTCAGGGGAGGCAGGGGGGGGGATAATGCAAGGAACAGCAAGCCAATCATTTCCGTTTTTACGGTGCAGATTGAAGAGAATTAATTTCAAGTTTAAAATGCTTGCTGCAACACTAAGCAATTTACATTTGAAAAGTCCTTTGTTCAATTCCAACTTTGTCCTAGGTCAGCTGATTTCCAAGAAGTGTACTGAATTGTCTCAATAGCTAAACAATCCTGAGCCTAGAAAGAAGGGGGCAGGGAGAAAAGCAACAGTGATACTTAGTCCCACAAACAGGAGAAAATCTGCAGATGCTGAAAATCCAAAGCAACACACAGAAAATGCTGGAGGAGCTCGGCAGGCCAGGCTGCATCTATGGAAAAGAGTAAACAGTCGATGTTTCAGGCTGAGACCCTTCATCAGGACTGAAAAGGACGAGAAGTCAGAGTAAGAAGGTGTGGGAGGGGAGTAAGTGACAGGTGACAGATGAAACCGGGATGGGGGAGGTGGTGAAGTAAAGAGCTGGGAAGTTGATTGGTGGAAGGGATAAATTGCTGGAGAAGGAAGAATCTGATAGGAGAGGGTAGAAGCAGGAGAAGCACCGGGGGTGGGCTGGTAAGGAGATAAGGTGAGAGAGGGAAACAGGAATGGAGAATAGTGGGGGGGGGGGGTGGCAATTACTGGAAGTCTGAGAAATCAATGTTCACACCATCAAATTGGAGGCTACCCAGACAGATTACAAGGTGTTGCTCCACCAACCTGAATGTGGTCTCATCACGGCAGTAGAGGAGGCCATGGGCAGACATGTCAGAATGGGAATGGGTAGATACTAGGAGATCCCACTTTTTCCGGAGGGCAGAGCACAAGTGCTTGGCGAAGTGGTCTCCCAATCTACATCGGGTCTCACCGATATATAGGAGGCCACACTGGGAGCACCAGATACAGTAGGTGACCCCAACAGACTCACAGGTGAAGTGTCGTCTCAGCTGGAAGGACTGTTTGAGGCCCTGAAAGGTAGTGAAGGAGGAGGTGTAGCACTTGTTCCGCTTGCAAGGATAAATTCTAGGATTAAGATAAGTGGGGAGGGACGAATGGACAAGAGAGTCACACAGAGAGTGATCCCTGTTGGGGGGGGGGAGATGGGGAATACATACAAAATGCTGGAGGAACTCCAAAGTCAGGCAGCAAGATGTCGTCTGACTTGCTGAGTTCCACTGGCATTTTGTGTGTGTTGCTCAAGTTTTCCAGTGATACATAGCGTCTGAAATGGAAGAACAGACTTGCTATGGTTGAATAGCAGCACAGGTTTGAGGAGACAATGGCCTACAAATACCTGGTCTCATATCCTAGAGTCTAATGTTTTCTACAGCCGTGCACAAGAGGATCAAGTTAATTACTGTGCCCCAATGTCAAAAAGCCTATAACTGTCTAACCTCCCATGGTCTTTCTGTTTTTCATGGCTATCTGGAGAAGACAAATATCAGAGTTGTATTGTATATGCATACTATGAACCTTTCATATCAGTCAACATAATTCAAATATATAAAGCGAACAAGTGCAAAAATTAAATCATGTTGAATTTTATTAATCTCAATATCCAACTGCTTTAAAATAGTTATTAGAAGATAGAACAGTACAGCACTGGACCGGTATAGCATTCATCCAAAATGTTGTGCCGATCTTGATGCCAACGTATGCTAAATATCCATCTCTAGTATGGTGTATCATCCACATCCCCTCATTCCTTTTGTATTCATGTGTGTATCTAAAAGCCTCTTAAGCTCCACCAAACTTTATTTCCACTATTACCATGGTAGGTCAATCCTGGCACCTACTACTTCTGCATAAAAATCTTGCCCCTCACAATGCCTTTATACTTCCTCCAAAACCTTAAAAGCTCATCCACTGGGTTTGACTTTACTACCCTGAGGAAAAGACTCTGACTAGCTTTCCTTTCTATGCCTTTCATAGTTAAAAAAAACCCTTCATCATATATCCTCTTAGCCTCTGATGATCTAGGGAGAAAAGCCCAAGTTTATCCAACCTTTCTTTGTACTTATTGCTTTAAGTGATACAAGAAAAGTAACTGTCTGACATCATTCAATATGATAGATCTTCCCCAGAAGTAATTCGAAGATATAAAATGAATATGCTGTCTTTAACTATCTGAATATCCAACAGTTCCAAGATGCCAAGTTCACCTACCCTAAACAATCAAGAAAGGAGTTCTACGCAAAAATGTGGTGGGGCAACATACTTATAGCATTTCTTCTTTCCAACTTTCAACAATAGCAGTAACTGGTTTTATTTTCAATTTTAGATTTATTAGCCCATTGTTGGCAAATGATGCCAAGAACTGAAAGGAGACAGTTTTGTGACTTACAATTTAGATTTCACCTTTTGCACAGCAACAGCTAAAAATTCCAAACCAGTTACAATAAAGTTCTGTAAAAAAGATCAAACGGCAGAAGTAACATTAATATTTTAGATTCGATATTTTATCAAGAGCTGGAAGATGTTCAAGCATATCAACAAAATTGTTTTAAAAAAAAGGAAAATGGGGTGGGGGAAAATACTCCAATCAGATATCAAATAGTAAGATGTGAAACAGAAGCAACAGAAATTTTCAACTAATAAAAATATTGAAATTGAATGATCAGTGAATAGCCAAGTATATGGAAAAAAATGAAGGAACATATAATCATTCTTCTCCATCCCAGCCCAGTTTTTTTTATTATTCTAATCAAATTTTTACGACACTTTCCTTCTCCAATTCAGAGGATACTGCTTCTTTGCTCATTGTATGCATTGTGTTTTCACTTTTGTTTTCAGAACCTTGGTGGTACTAGGTCAAGACAATCATGTGGTGATTTGCTTCTGGGTGGTCCTTACAATCAGCCATGATGAAATGGTAGAGCAGACCTGATGGGCCAAATGGCCTAACTCTGCTCCTATATCATACGGTCTTACAAATCTCTCCCTGCTACAGCAAGAACCACCCTGCCATTAAACCTGGAGCAATACAATAATTATTTAATACTGTAGAAACATTCTACTTAAAATTATACATCAAACATAAATCCATAGAGCCACAAATTAAGCCACAATTTCTACAAAGGTTAAGGCTGAACAGATATAATATAATATAATATAATATAATATTCTTCTGTAATCGGATGGACACATCTATTCAGCTGTGTTGTCATCAAAAGGTGTGATGCTACAGACTCATTTAGTTCTTTTTCCAAGAAAAAACTTAAAGGACACTAAATGTGAAAAACAATCTGAAACAAGTGTAGATTCTTACACAAAATCCAATATAGGGTGAATAAAAAGGAATAAAAAGGAAGTGCCGAAACAAGTACCAACAATAAAAATTAAAATTAACAAGAGAATGCCAATCGGCCCGTAATGCAGTGACAGATCTTTGAAAGCATGGTGCTGGCACGTTGGTTAAATTATTAGACAGTAATCCAGAGAAGAGCTCAACTCCCACCACAGGAGCCGCAGAATTTAAATCCAGTTAATGATGTAAAATTTTAAAAATACTAATCCTCAGTAAACCTTATCTGGCCTAGTTTGGGAAGGGAAATATACTATCCTTATGAGGTCTGGTTTATTAGTGTCATCCAGAGTCACAACTGTGTTTGAATCTGAGATGGTCCATCAAGCCTCTCAGTTTAAGGGATGTTGGGCTTGCTAGGATGCCTAGATCACAAGAAATTTAAAAAATGAAAAAGTTATTTAGACTTCCTTTCTTTATATGCAATTGCATTTTCCTTTTCTATTTTTCCAGCTTTCAGAAAATATTCTTGGATCTAGTTTCATAGAATAACTATTCAACATGCAAAAGAAAATCTAATTTCCAGCAGTTTTGTGATTACTATTTAAATGCCTTTAACAATAAGATGCCCAAAATAATTTGATCAAATGAATGTACTGATGAAACTAATAAAATATTAAATATAGATGAAGTGAAGGTCATGCCAGATATAAAAATAATTTACAATGAGGCCATACTCAGGTTGGAGAAGAAACACCTCATATTCCATCTGATAGCCTCCAAACTGATAGCATGAACATCTATTTCTCTAAATTCTAGTAAATTCTCACCCCCTCTGCCACTTTTTTCCATTTCCCTTACTGGTTGTCCATCTCATCTCATCCCTTCTCTTCTCCACACCTGCCTGTCCCCTCCCTCTGGTTCCTTTCCTCCTTCCCTTTCTCCCCTGATCTACTATCCACTACTATTAGATTCTTCATCTTCCCTATCTTCTAATTCAGGCTCCTGCATGCTTCCATTCTAGTCACGGTGCAAGGTCTCAGCCTGAAATGTCAACTGTTCATTCCCCCTGTAGATGCTGCCTGTCTTGCTGAGTTCTTCCAGCGTTTTGTGTGTGTTGCTCAAGATTTCCAGAATCTCTTGTGTTTACGATACCTGAAGTTGATTTGAAAGGACTGCAGCAGCAAAAGGACAACAATTGCTCATGTAACTTAAAATGTCTATCGAGAAATCCAAGGAATAATGTTAAAAAAAATTCCTTCAAGGACAAATACTGGACAGTTGGTCCACCTGTGGCTGATGGAAGAACTAAAGATACTGTTGTACCCAAGGAAGAGGCTTATAAGGAGGCAAGACACAGCAGGAGGTTTGCGGATTATATTTTAGAACTTCGCAAAAGAAGTCTAAGAAATTAATTTGAAAAAGTAAGAATGTATGCACAACAGTATACAGGCAAAAAAAAACAAACCTGACGGACATGTAAAAAGGAAAATTTTACATACAATATATGTAACGAGTCAGAAACAATTATATTTATAAACTGAAAATTTGAAGAAAATAAACACCATTAAATAAAAGATTAAAAGCCAATAAAAGTCCCAAGGATCTGATCATTAACAACCAGGAGTCCTTCCAGGATGTGGCTCATAAATGAGAAGACAATGCACATGGTGAATTTAAATCTTTCACAAAGTCTTCAGTAAGGTTCCACAGCTTGTCAACAAGGTCAGCAAGTCAAGAATAATAAACTAAAGTGGAAATGGTAAGAGTAAACAGATCGTACTCAGTTTGGGCAGGCTTTCATAGGTGAGACTGCCGATATCGATGCTTGGACTGAGGATATCTATGACTTATATTAACAGTTTGGCTGAGGACATCAATTGTCCTACTTCCAAGTTTGCTGTTAAACAAAACTAGGTGGCATTGTTGAACACAATGGTTGTAAAAGGTTTCAAGGAGATAGATAGAAGCTGAATGAATGAGCAAAAAAACATGATAGAGGCAACTGAAAGTTGGAAAATGTGAAGTTATCCACTTTAGTGCACAAAAATAAAAGGAAAATGTTTATTTTTAAATAGTGTAAAATTTGCAATTATATAGAACCTTGTTGAGACTCCACTCCTTGCCAATAAAAATTATAGTTAACATTCAAAGAGGCACTAAAAAATCACTAGACAGGTAAGGAAAACAGAGACACAAGAGACTGCAGATACTAAAATCCGGAAAAACAATTTGCCAGAGGAATTCAACAAGTTGAGGTGTGTGTGTGTGTGTGTGTGTGTGTGTGTGTGTGTGTGTGTGTGTCTGTGTCAAAATTTACAGCAATGTCGGTCAAAACTTGATGCATGGGTTTGTGGTTGCTTCAAAGAAACCAGGTTTGTTGTACGAGTTGAGAATTAGCAGACCAGGTCAGTATTCTTTAGAGTTCAAAGGAATGAGAAGACATTTCAACGAATCTTTTATAATTCTTACAGGAGCGGACAGATTGGATACGCGGGATTACTTCTCTGGCTAAGGAATTTAGAACCAGAGACACATGGCTACAGAGAGGCCTTTTAGGACTGCTGGAGAAAACTCACTGGGTTGAGTAGCAACCAAAATCATCCCTCAATTTGTCGTTTCTTTTGCTTGATAAATGTATCAATCTCTGTTTCGAGTGGACTCAATAACGGTCTTCACATCTCTTCTGTTGAAGAATTCGAAAGGTTCAATACTCTCTACATGGGGTGAAGAGAGAAAGGAATTGTCGCTGTTTTGGGTGGAGACTCTGAATCAGGACTGGGAACAGAGAGGAAAGATAGCCAATATCAAAGGGTGACAGAGGGAGTGGTGATATAGGCACTAGTAGGAATCAGCTGAGCTGAGGGGGGTGAAGGATGATCGGCAGTAGTTGTTGGGAAGGACAGCGGTGGGAAACAGAGGCATCTGTGTGCCAACATTTCCTTGTCTGCTTCCAAGGTCAGGCAGCTCTCAACTTCTGTGACCACCCCTCCCCCCCCCAACACCCTCCAGTCTTCTCACGTGTTCCCTTTCCCTTACTGTTCCTGTGACCCCCATCACCCATTTCTCTTGCCCTCCCCTGCTATTCCATCCAGCTACTGCTCACACACATCACTGACCAGATTTCTTCCTTATACATTTCCCCCTGCCCTTCACTTTTCCCTTAAATATCATTCTCTTTGCTTATAAGATTCCATCCCTGTACTCTATGTCCCATGCTGATCACCTTTTAGCCTATCTCCACTTTTCCCCTCCCTCCCCCAATCCTTTTTAGCCCCTCTTTATCTGCTTCCAACTAAAACCCACCTGCCTTAGTTTCCTAACTCCACTTGATTCATCCTGCCCATCATCCCTCATGCCCTCTTAGTCCACATATCACCTACAGGCCTGTGCCACCCCTACCTCTTTATACTGGCTGTCTTCCCTCCCCACTCTCAGCCCTGATACAGGGTCTTAATCTGTAACACTGACAATTCCCCACCCCCACCCCCACCCCACTACCCCACAGATCTACCAGACTGGCTGACTTCTCACTGCAGTTTGTTTTGGTTTTTTTTGGTGCCAGTTTCCAGCATCTGCAGTGCTACATGTGCCTGAAAGATTTATGGATACTTAAGAAATCAAGAAATAGGAAGATAGCACAGAAAAATGTCATTGAACTATAAAACCTATCATGACTTTAATGAACAGCAGAGTGGGCTCTCTGATGGCATAATCCCACTTTCTTTGGCACATACAATGGCAAAAATAATAATGTTAAAATGTGAACGTAGGTTGTGTATTTTAAATCCTGTGGTCAGAACCACAGCACACAAAAATTCGTGGTGCTTCCAACATGAGATAATTATGCAAATTATATAAAGATTTCTTTATTTCATGACTCCAAATGGCTTCATTTGTAATGAGGCAAGAGACCAAGCAAGAAGCTGTGATATGATCCAGCTTCTCACAGGGTGATCTAACATGGATATGAAAGAGATACTGGATATATTGAGCAGTTCTTTTAAAAAATAACGCAGACATGCAAAGCTCAATAGCCACTGTGAAATAAACTCAAAAATTAACATTACTCTTCCCTAGTTTGCTGAGAAGAAATATGGTGTCAGGAAGTCAGCAAGCTGTAAAGCAAAGTTATTTATTTAACATTGTGGTCACTTATTCAAGTTCAATGATTTTCCAACAGTTTAATTGAATCTGGAGTGATTCCAAGAGTAATTTGTTATAACTAATTTAACTTGAGGTGGTTTCTTTCATGTGAAAATCACATAGCCACTGTCATCTAGTTTCTCACTGCCAGTGCTATCACACTTCAAATTATAACTCAGTGAACAGATTTAGTACAAATCTAAAACTTGGCTCAGAAAATATTACCGACTCAACTGTACTGACAACAATGAAGTTATTATGCAAAGCAAGTCAGAACAAGTTGATTTTCATTGGCAAAACCAAACGTTCTGCATCAAGAATATATTTAGATATCTAGATAACAAAATTTAAATTTTTCCAAATCAAATCCCCCATTCCAGTTTTAATAAAACTTTTTTGTATCTTTTAATGATATACTCAGAAATTACAATAAAATTGTTCATATCAAAATCTAGGAAAGCAATATTTTAATTTGCATCTGAATGCTATATTCTTTCTTGAACTTTTAACTGATAAATTAAATAAGACAAGTTTACAAGGAAGCCAAAAGGAGCTTCTGAAAATCTTTTTCAAATTAAAGAAATATTATCAATTTTTAAGCACATCGATTATTAGTAGTATTGTAGTTAAAGACATTGTCTATCCTTTCAGACCACAAGGTTCCAGTGTTAATCCACCAACTATCAAGAATAATATTCTGGATATATAATTGGCAGTCTGAAGTCTGGAGAGAAGGCAAGTGGCTGCCTGTAGGCAGGCGAATCTAAGCTTGTATAATGTATACATACTTTGATGATAAACATACTTTAAACTTTGAAGGGAAGGACAAAACAGAACTGAGTGTCCCAGTTAATAACTACTACTCAGAATCCTGTTGCTTGAGTTTATGTGACCCTTGACTGAGGGTGAGATTTGACATGGCTGAACGACCTACTTGTACAAAGTTTCTATTTACTAAGCTGTGGCAATACAAATCTGGCTTATGAAAAAATATAATGCAGCATGCTCAACTTTTCAAAACCCATTTTAGTCTGTGATAAACGTTGATAAAATCAAGGTCATAGTGTAGCTCATATCCTTGTACACTATATCACTGTGCATAGGTAATCATATAAATAATTATGAACTAGGATTTGTGTAAAAGATTTGGGGAGCAATCTACAATGTGATTCTACACAGTTCTACAACTTTCTGCAATTTCAGGGGATTTGTGGGAGGTGACCACGTGAATGTTTTTTAGCACAAGTTATGGGCCCTGGATTTTTTTTTGGGTGACACCTCTAATTCCTCCTACCCTGCTGTGTTCAGTAAATTAATCCAGTGAATAGAAATGATATACAGAACAGGAAAGCCCAAGTCTGAACTAAAATGAGCTCTCTCTCAAATTAAGCTGCAATACAAAAAGCTAAAACTGGCCTTGTATTGTGCTCAGAACCTTTCCTGACTTCAAGGTCCCTAAATGTCTTACAATGAAGTACTCATTGATCAAAGTCTTACGTGACAGAACTGCATGCTTTCAATATTCTACTGGAGAATCATTAGCTTACATTTACACTCAAGTCTCTACAAGATGTGAACATATATCTTTCCAATACAAGCTAAGGCCAAATTTAACAAAACTATGATGGAGTTTCCTGCTGGCATCAAGCACTATGAGGGTAGATAAAAGTTCACATATTATTGTGTTCAGTAGTACAGAACTAGAGATGCCTGTGACACTCCATTATGTACCAGACAGCTAACATTTTCAATATTTGCATGGATAATCATCATTACTGTGGCACTATAAATTAAGCAACAGTGATTAGTCTAGTTTCTTCAATGTTAATCACACAATTAAGTTGTTGTTTTACTTATTACAGGTAAGTGTTACCTGATACTTATGTAATAAAATCTGTAATGTACAAGAATATTGCTTCAGTAATATAAATAATCTAAACGTATGTAAGAAGATAGAACATCCACGTTTCCTGCACATAGCTGAGTAAAATCATAACATACTATACCCGGTTGAGTGCTGAGAGAATGTGCAGCCAAGTTAACTGAGGTTCTAACAGGCATCTTTAACATCTCTCTGGAATAGTCCATCGTCCACTCAGGCTTCAAAGTGGTCACATCATCCCAGTGCCCAAGAGGATGACAGTAACCTACTTCAAAGACTACCGTCCAGTGGCACTGACCTCAACAATAATGAAGTGGTTTGAACAGCTGGTTATGGATTGCATTAAATCCCAACTTCCTGCTACATTGGACCCTTTCCAGCTCGCTTATTGGTCAAATTGATCCACTGATGATGCAATAGCTTCTGCCTTCCACTCTGTCCTGACCCATCTGGAAAATGGTGCCTCATGTGCTAGGACGCTGTTTATTGGTTTCAGCTTGGAGTTTAATATGATCATCCCGCAGAAGCTGGTGGGTTAACTGTTCTCATTGGGTCTCAATACCTCTCTCTGTAACTGAATCCTGGACTTCTTGACAGAAAGGCTATAGTCAGTCTGTGTTGGCAGAAACATCTCTAGCTCCATCGTGCTGAGCACTGGTGTTCCCCAGGGGCTGCAGGCTCAGCCCACTGCTGTTTACGTTGCTGAAGCATGACTGGTTTGCTAGATCCCATTCAAACCGAAACATCAAGTTCTCTGATGACCTCATCAACAATGATGATGAAACAGCGCACAGAGGAGGAGGTACAGCAGCTGGTAGAATGGTGTGAGCACAACTTGAGTCTCAATGTGGACAAGAGCATGGAGATGATTATGAACTTTAGGAAGTTGCAGGCTGAACACTCCTCACTGCACATGTGCAGCTCCTCTGTGGTGAAAGTTAGCAGCACCAAGTTTCTGGGAGTGAACATAACGGACCATCTCACCAGGTCCTTCAACACCATGTCTTTAGTCAAGAAAGCATAGCAGTGTCTGCACTTCCTGAGGAGATTGAGGCAAGTAACACTTTCCTGCCCCCATTCCAACCAATTTTTACAGCAGCACCATTGAGTGTCCTGACCAATAGGTAGGTCAATAGGTACATTTAATGTCAGAGAAATGTATACAATATACATCCTGAAATTCTTTGGTATGAAAATTGCAAGGCATCTGACTGCAGGTCTTTACAAAGAATTGCGAGAATGCTAAGAGCATCATCGGTGTCTCTCTTCCAGCCATTAGAGACATTCATCAGGAGCACTGCGAAACCAGGACTCTTAGCATGTCAATGATCCCTCCTATCCCGCGAACAATCTCTTTGACTCCCTCCCATCAAGCAGGAGGTACTATACCATTAGGACAAGAACTGTTAGCTGGGAAACAGCTTGTTCCCCCCAGACCTGAGACTACTGAACTCCTTGCCCCCACATATGCATCTCATCATAATGTCTCAGCATGTATGAGGCAGCAGTAGCATTATACTGTTTATCTCTGAACTTGTATTGTATATGCACCTTCTTATTTGTAGTAATATTACTTTGTGTTATGTGTGTGAGTTATACATGCTGTGTTGTGCACCTTGGTCTGGAGGAACATTGCTTCGTTTGGTAGTATACATCTGTACAGTGAATGACAATAAAGGGAACTTGACCTTGAAATCCGAAAGATTTAAAAGAAAAGTGTTAAATACTATTACCATAAGCTAAAAGACATAGGAGCACAATTAGGTCACTTGGTCCATTGAGTCTGCTCCACCAACCCATCATGACCGATTTACTATCCTTCTCAACTCCATTCTCCTGCCTTCTCCCCATAATCTTGGACACCCATCTAACCAAGAACCTATTAACCTCTACTTTAAATATACTCAAATATTTGGCCTCCGCAGCCATCTGTGGCAATGAATTCCCACTGATTTACCGCCCTCTGGCTGAAGAAATCCCTCCTCAACTCCGTTCTAGTTGGACAACTCTCTATTCTGAGGCTGTGCCTTTGGTCCTAGGTTCCTCCATGAAACAAAACATTTTCTCTACATCCACTCTCCTAGGCCTTTCAATATTCAATGAGATTCCACCCCCCCCCCGTCTTCTACATGCCAGCGAGTACAAGCCCAGAGCCATCAAACACTCATCATACATAAATCCTTTCATTCCTGGAATGACTCTCCAATGCCAGCACATCTTTTCTTAGATTGGAAATAAGGTAGATGATATTGTAGCACACTTAGAGAATGGCACATTGATGTATGGGCATTATGGAATCACGGCTGAAAGAAGATCATAGTTGGGAGCTTAACATCCAAAGATACATCTTGTATCAAAAGGGCAGGTAGGTAGGCAGAGGGGCTGGGGAAAAGAAGTGACATAGGATCGTAAAATGCAGAATCCTTATGGGAGAGTTAAAAAGCTGTAAGGGTAAGAAAACCCTGATGGGAGTTACATATGTAGAGGCCCCCGAACAGTAGCCATGATGTGGAATATAAACTTCAACAGGAAATAGAAAAGACAAGTAATAAGGGCAATGTTACAATAATCATGAGGGATTTCAATATACAGGTAGCTTGGGAAAATCAGGTCGGTGATGGATCCTAAGAGAGGGAATTTGTAGAATGCCTATGAGATGGCTTTTTAGAGTAGCTGATGGTTGAGCCATCCAGGGGACAGGCAATACTGCACTGATTATTGTGTAATGAACCAGATTTGATTAGGGAGTTTAAGGTAAAAGAACCCTTAAGAGGAAGTGATTATAATATTATATCCTGCTGTTTGAGAGGGAGAAGACAGATGCATCAGTATTACAGTGGAGTAAAGGGAATTCAAAGTTCAAAATACATTTATGTCACCATATACAACTATGAGATTCGTTTTCTTGGGGGCATACTCAGTAAATCCAAGAACCATAATAGGATCAATAAAATACAGTAACTTACAAGGCAGACAAACTACCAATGTGCAAAAGACAAACTGTATAATTACAAATAATATATATATTATTTATTTAGAGATCCAGCACAGGTTAGGCCCTTACGAACCTCTGGGCCACACGGCCCAGCAACCCTGAACAATAATGATTTAATCTTAATCTAATCACGGGACAATTTACAAAAGACCAATAATCTACCTGGTACGTCTTTAGACTGTAGGAGGAAACCAGAGGGCCTGGAGAAAACCCACGCATTCATAAATATTGACAACATGAGATGAAGAGGCCTTGAAAGTGAGTCCATAGATTGTGGGAACAGTTCGGTGATGGGGCAAGTGAAGTTCAAAAGCCTATAAGATGCTGCCCGGCCTGCTGCGTTCACCAGCAACTTTTATGTGTGTTGCTTGAATTTCCAGCATCTGCAGAGTTCCTGTTGTTTAAGTTCAAAAGCCTGATAGTTGAGGGGTAATCACTGTTCCTGAATCTGGTAGTGAGAGTCCTGAGGCTCCTGTACCTTCTTCCTGAAGCAGCAGCAAGAAAAGACGTCTGGGTGCTGGGTGACCTGGGTGGTGGGTGTCCTTGCTGATGATGCTGTTTTCCTGTGACAGCGCTTTGTGTGGATCTGTTGATTTCTGGGGAGGGCTTTACCCGTGATGGACAGGGCCATATCCAGTACTTCTTGTGGGATTTCCCATTCAAGAGCATTGGTGTTCCATACCAGGCTGCGATGGAATGAGACAGCGTACTCTCCACCACACATCTATAGAAGTTTGTCAAAGTTGAAGTTATGCTGAATTTTCGCATGAGAGAGGAGCTGACCAAGTTTGATTGGAAAGGGACACTAGCAGGGATGATGGCAGAACAGTAATGGCTGAATTACTGGGGGAAATTTGAAAGGTGCAAGATGGATAAATCCCAAAGATGAAGAATTACTCTAAAGACAGGATGATGTAATCGTGGCTGACAGGAGAAGTTAAAGACAGCATAGAAGGAAAAGAGAGGGCATATAATAGAGCAAAACTTAATGGGAAGTTAGAGGATTGGGAAGCTTTTAAAAAATAACAGAGAGAACTAAAGAAAAAAACACAAAGAGAGAAAAGATGAAACATGAAGGGAATCTAGCCAATAATATCAAAGAAGACACCAAAAGTTTTTTTCAGATAAGCGAGGTGATAGTGGATATAGGACCTCTGGAAAATGACAGTGGAGAATTAGTAATGGGGGACAAAGACATGGCAAACAAACTGAGTAAGTATTTTGTGTCAGTCTTCACTGTGGAATTTCTAGCTGTATGCCAGGAATTCGAGAGTATCAGGTGACAGAAGTTAGTGCATTTGCTGTTACAAAGGGCAAGGTGCTTGGGAAGCTGAAAGGTCTGAAGGAAGATAAGTCATCTAAACCTAGAACAGATGGACTACACCCCAGGGTTCTAAAAGAGGTAGCTGAAGAGATTATAGAGGTATTAATAATGATCTTCCAAGAATCACTAGATTCTGGAATGGTTTCAGAGAATAGAAAATTGCAGAGGTCACTGAATTTTGGAGCCCATTATTAAGGATGAGATTCGAGGTACTTGGAGGCACGTGATAAAATAGGCCAAAGTCAGTATGGTTTCATTAAGAGGAAATATTGCCTGATAAATCTGTTGGAATTCTTTGGGAAAATAACAGGCATGATAGACAATGGAGAATCAGTGGATGTTGTTTACTTGGTTTTTCAGAAAGCCTTTGAAGAGGTGCTGCACATAAGGCTATTTAACACGATAAGAGTCCATAATATTACAGCAAAGATACTCATGTGGACATATGATTGGCTGACTGGCAGGATGCAAAGAGTTGGAATAAAGAGGGTCTTTTCTGATTGGCTGTTGGGTGACAAGTGGTGTTCAGCAGGGGTTGGTATTGGGACACTTTTTTTCATGTTATGCCTTATATCAATGATTCGAATGGTGGAATTTGATGGCTTTGTGGTCAAATTTGCTGACAATACAAAAATAGGTGGAGCAGCAGGAAGTGCTGAGGAAGCAGTGAGTCTGGACAGATTGTGAGAATGGGCAAAGAAGTGGTAGATAGAATATAGTGTAGGGAAGTGCATGGCCATGCACTTTAGTAGAAGGAATAAAAGCATATGCTATTTTCTAAATGGGGAGTGAATTCATAAATGAGGAACAAAGCGACTTGGCAGGATTGTGCAGGATTCCTCAGGATTCCCTAAAGGTTAACTTGCAGGTTGAGTTGGTGGCAAGGAAGGCAAATGCAATGCTATCATTCATTTTGAGAGGATGAGTACAAGAGCAAGGATGTAATGCTGAGGCTTTATGAGGTATTGGTCAGAGAAATAGATCATTTACAACAACCAAGGAAACATTTCTTTTTGAATACATCTGGTGTAATGAGGAAAACTTCCTTTATTAATTGACTTTAGGCTAAAATTTGAAGACAAAACATTATTGACCTGTCTGTGGCTTCACCAGGCATTAGTTTAACACTTATGATGAGGGTGGGGATGTGGGAAACTGCATATTTGGGTTTTAAAGAACATTTAAATTTTACCAATGCGTAACACTGGTCAGAAAGCTGCAAGGAAAAAATTCTGAAAGACTGTTAATGTATTGACCAAGATTAAATGTAAAATGGCTCACTAAGCAGCTACTGAAGCACTAACTAGCATTTTGGAAGACCTCAGACACAATAATTAATGGTGAGTGTTACTTTAGTGCTGGCTGGGCATTTTCACCAGTAATTTAGCACAAATTGAAAGCCTGAATTGAAGCATCATACATTTGGGAAAATATTAAACAATTACAGTTCAAAATCGATACGCAACTGCATGAGGCAGGAGATCCATCTGCCAGAGTTCAGTTCAGTTAGGGAAAAGGGAAAATTAAACATGAAGACACAACAAGAATGATTTTGCATGAAAGAGTAAACCTGTATGGAAAAAATATGCAATGCAGACCATGAATAAAAGCTCTGTCTCAAATCTTCCCTGACAGCCTGTGCAATATAAATTTTTTGGTAATATGACAGATATTGATGAGCCTGTACATTCTCTGCTGAGTTCATCTTTTATAATCAAAATAAACTTTATTTATAATGAAAAATACTTACAAGAATAAATTGTGCAATGCTTCTTCTTACTTGCATTTACAGATAATGTGTTAGTGTTAAATTGTTTAAATCTGTACTATTACCACTCACGTTGGCCCACCCTGGGGTGGTACACTACTACAGTAATTGAGAGGCTTCCTCACTCAACCCGGCCCCACCCAGTTTAGTCACAGAAGAACCCCTATACTGTGGCCCTCCCTCACCAAGACCTTTGCAATGGCTACACCAAGCTTCAGTGTATCCCTCAGCAAATACTCTTGCAGCCTGGGATGTGCCAGTCAGCAGCATTTCTCTACAGTCATCTCAGTATGTTGGCAGACCAGCAAGTTGCAGGCACACTAAAAGGCAAGATGATGATCTTCCAGCAGCACTTGATCTGTGTAAGCCCCTGGGAAGTGTTGTACATTTAATATTTCAATAATATTTAAGTAATATTGTAAATATATTGTTTGGTTAAACATTCATGTTTACTTAACTAATTCATTACAGGTTATATGCAAAAGTACGTGAATGGCATACGTCATTACGTCACCACGTCTTAAGTGTATGCCTTGCTTAAAGTTAAAAACAAAGTACATGAGTTATCCCTGGATCTCTGTGTTTTTCTTTCGTTTAGCTTATGGAGTTACAAAACATAACAGTGGCAATGAGAAAGTTTTAAATGAACCTAAGTCAAGCTACCCACTTGTTGAAGCATAGCAATATGTTCGAGTTTTTTAAAAAAACAGTGAGAAATGATCAAATAAAAAATAGTGCACCATGTGCTTCTTCTTGAAGGGACAGAGACATTCGAGTAAAGGAGCTTTGCTGATATTGTGAAAGTAATGCAGGAACACTTAGAATCAAAACCATTGCTGATTGCATGAAGCTTTAGGTTTCATAAAGTGGAATAAAAATTTTAGCCTACGTGGCTGAATTGAAGAAATCATCTAAGCACTGTCAGTTCAGTGATGGGCTTTATGATGCATTGCGAGATCACGCAGTTTGTGGAATCTTAAAAGTAAGTATTCAAAAATAGCTAACTGAAATATAATTTACATTTAAAAGAGCAGCTAAAATAACTGTATTGATGGAAACAGCAGATAGATACGCAATTGAATTGCAGTCAGGAAAGAGAGTGTGAGCAAAATTTCAATGTCTAAACAGAAACCTGGCTGCCAAACGAACTATTTTGCCATTGTGGCAGGGACTCACATACAGCAAACCAATGGAGTTTAAAGGTGAAAGATGCAGTAAATGCAACAAAGTAGGGCACACACAAGGTTATACCAGGCGGACAAAAACAAGAGGACTGCACAGGGAAGAGTAAAACATAAAAAGTCAAACTGCAGCATCAAGAAGGCACTAATCTGCATGCCATTGGTGAAAAATCTGATATTAATGATAGTAACCCTGGACTGGGTGGCCTTGATTTTTACAATGTGAAAACTAACAATAGATATGCAATGTGGCTAACACCAGAAGTAAATGACAAATTAATTAAAATAGAAATGAACACTGGCCCAGCTGTTTTAGTCATTCCACAAAATCAGTTTGAACATTTCAAAGATACTGAACTGAAACTGATACTGCCATAGTTGGATGCATCAGCAAGGGAGATGAGGTTGAGTACAGGGCTACAGTAGGAAACTTTGTCACATGGTGTGAGCAGAATTATCTGCAGCTTAATGTGAAAAAGACTAAGGAGCCGGTGGTAGACCTGAAGACCCCTGTTTCCATCCAGGGGGTCAGTGTGGACATGGTGGAGAATTACAAATACCTGG